>NC_091988.1:135852109-136482359 GCF_044704955.1 Pristiophorus japonicus
GTTCATCGGAGAACTCACATAAACTAGCCAACCTCCGAAATTCCGCCACGAAGTCGGGTATGCTCTGGCCCACACAGCGTCTGTAGTTGTAGAACCTGTGTCTGACCATGTGTAGGCTGCTCGCTGGCTTCAGGTGGTCTCTTACCAGTGTGCTCAATTCTTCAAACGACTTGCTTGCTGGTTTCTCGGGTGCCAACAGATCCTTCATTAAAGCGTATGTTTTCGAGCCACAGCTGGTCAAGAGATGGGCTCTTCTCTTGTGTAAGAGAAATTTGGCATTAGGGGTACCAGCGGGACAAGGGTTAAAGTGCTGGTTCCTGCAATGGCCCATAAGGAGGTAAAAGGCCTCTCTTCGGCCTTGTACCAAGGCTCCAGAAGTTATCAATTCAATAATATTCCGACAGGATACGATGTGAGAACCTAAACAGACATTGATTAAGACCTTGCGAAGAGGCTCGAGGCGACTCACAGGCACCAAGGAAATGTATAACAAATTCCAACCGAATGATACCATTCTGGGAACGATCTAAGATGGTCACGAGATCATGGCCTGTCAGTCAGAGCTCATGACCTGAGTAGTACTGGTAAGGTAGTCCAATTAGAGATCTAGGGAGGTCTTGTCCGGGAACAGTGGGGTTTTTGAAATGTATAAGAGTTGTATGATTGTGATGTTCGGGGAGCATCTCCACTTACAGGCGGCTGTGATGAGGAGTGTTCCCGGATGTTCGTAATAAAGATCGTTATACTTTGCCATCCGTCTCTGTCTGCTAACTTCGAGAATTGCTACGTGGGCTGGGGCGAGCGTCGACCCTCTATATCAGTGGGCCCGCTCGTGGGAGAGGAAGCCTTCCCATCTCCCCCTTACATCTTGTCTGCCTTATCGTTGCCTAATCAGTCTTTGGTTACAAAGCTTTGCTGGAGCCTTTCTATAAAGTACTCGCAATTGTCTCCCGCATTGTACTTTTCATCTGATCCGTTGTTCGCCATTCTATGGATTCTGTAATCCCGTAACTCATCGCCACTGTAAAGCCCTGTCCCCTCAGCACAGATTCACACGAGGCATGTAGTGAAGTCAAGGTCACTCTGGACCTGCACCTTTATTTCATAGCTCTGGAATGCTGCACTTGCCTGAGACCTCTCCTTTTTCCCTCTCTCTTGCAAGTGCACCCCTGGTGGTAAGATATGCTGATGGTTACAGATCATATCTTATTACAGTCATGTATTGCATGTTAGGATACAGTTATATATAATAATGTAAGATACATGACAAAAACATGTTTAGCCTCGTCCATTGCATCAAGTGTTGGGACGTATGCACTGATGACTTTGGTGCATTGGTTCCTGGATAGGGTAAGGTGAAGGGTCATCAGGCATTCGTAAATACCGCAGGGGGAGTCTTTCAGCTGGCCGACCAGTTCATTTTTGACGGAGAAAGCCGACTCCATGAAGGCGGCGTTCTTCCTCTGGTTTTCCTTTCCAGAAAAAGGTATAACCACCACCATGTTCTCACCACCACTCCTTGGCCAAGACAAAGCCCGCAATCCATTTAGGACCATGACCATAATTCAGGACAAACACAGGATCGTTAACATCAATGTCACACGATACAGCCGCACGATCGTGGTACATGTTTTGCCGGTGACGCCGGGTTTCCACATGATCATTTAGATCCGGGTGGACGAGGGAGAGCCTGGTTTTGAGGGCTCTCTTCATTAACAATTCTGCAGAAGGAACCCCAGTGAGCAAGTGGGGTCACATCCGGTAGCTGAGCAGAACCTGAGATAAGCGGTCTGCAAGGAGCCTTCCGACACACGTTTCAAGCTCTGCTTGATAGTTTGGACTGCCCATTCCGCTTGACTGTTGGATGTGGGCTTAAACGGGGCAGACCTGACATGCTTGATGCCATTGCAGGTCGTAAACTCGTTGAATTCCGAGCTGGTGAAACACGGTCCATTATCACTGACAAGGACATTGGGCAGGCCATGGGTGATGAACATAGCCCGGAAGCTTTCAATGGTGGCAGTGGATGTGCTGGATGACATGATTACACATTCAATCCATTTAGAGTAAGTGTCCACTACAACAAACAACATCTTTCCGAGAAAGGGGCCAACAAAATCTACGTGGATCCTGGCCCATGGTTTGGAGAGCCATGACCACAGACTCAATGGAGCCTCCTTTGATGCATTGCTCAATTGTGAGCACGTGTTGCACTGGTGCACGCATGACTCTAAGTCCGTGTCAATACCGGGCCACCAAACCTGTGACCTGGCTATAGCTTTCATCATGACTATGCCTGGGGGGGA
The DNA here is from genome assembly GCF_044704955.1 of Pristiophorus japonicus. Classification (NCBI taxonomy): domain Eukaryota; kingdom Metazoa; phylum Chordata; class Chondrichthyes; family Pristiophoridae; genus Pristiophorus; species Pristiophorus japonicus. The sequence continues at coordinate 135,854,416 of NC_091988.1, forward strand.
GGGGTATTGTGTAGGTTGTGCATAAATATTTCCCTGCCTTATTTTGGCAAACCCACGCAATTACCCCATAAGAGACAATCCAACTGGATGGACATTTCATCTTTGCATCAATGAAACGGCTTAATTTCATCTTGCATTTCCCCGGGAATGGCCAACCAGCTCCCATTGAGGACGCAACTTTTTACAAGTGATAGCTCAGGATCCTGGCTGGTCCAGGTCCTGATCTGGTGAGCAGTGACGGGTGACCTCTCGCTCTCAAAAGCATCCATGATCAGAAGCAAGTCTGTGGGCTGCGCTATTTCCATCCCAGTAGTGGGCAATTGTAGCCAACTGAGGGCATCAGCACAGTTTTCCGTACCTGGTCTGTGGCAGATAACATAGTCATTGGTGGACAATTTTAGTGTCCATCTTTGGATGGAGGATGAAGCCTTGGTGTTTATACCTTTGTTTTCTGAGAACAGCGAAATGAGCGGTTTGTGGTCGGTTTCAAGCTCAAACCAAAGTCCAAATAGGTATTGGTACATTTTCTTAACCCCATATACACATGCTAATGCCTCTTTCTCGACCATATTGTAGGCTGTTTCATCCTTAGACAGACTTCTAGATGCGAATGCAACCAGTTGAAGTTTACCCGATACATTGGTTTGCTGTAACACACAGCCGAGCCAATGTACGAAGATGCATCACAAGCTGGCACTAATCGTTTGCACAGGTCATATAGTACAAGTAACTTACTGGAACAAAGTAGGTTTCTGGCCTTCTCAAAGGCTGTCTCTTGAGAGTTGCCCCAAACTCAGTCATTATCCTTGTGCAACGGTTCCAGCAAAGTGCTTAACCCGGGTAGAAAGTTACCAAAATAGTTGAGGAGTCCCAGGAACAAACGCAGCTCTGTCACATTCTGCGGTCTGGGTGTGTTATGTATGTTAATGTATATACTGTAACACTAGACCACTGAATGTAGCTTCACACTGTATACACCATACCCATAACACCAGAGGGTGCTACTGGTGGAGACTTAAGGGTCATCTGCACACTGCAGGTAACCAAGTATAAAAGGGAGCTCATCTCATTGTGTCCTCACTCTAGGAGCTGCAATAAAGGACTAAGGTCACTATGGCTCAAGTACTATACTCTTACCTCGTGGAGTCGTTATTAGATTGCTTATTAGATTGCTTGCTTATGCTACAATTGGCGACGAGGTTAAGAATTTCCATGCACAACATGTCTAACCTAAGCAACTCCAACAATTTGCTGATGGGGAAAATTGGAATGTCTTTGTGGAAAGGCTTGAATACTTCTTCATTGCGAACGACCTGGCTGGAGACACACCGACCTCGCTGACTGATAAGTGCAGAGCCATCCTGCTCAGCAGTTGTGGGCCCACTCTCCATGGCCTCATCAGGGACCTGCTAGCCCCAGCGAAGATAACAAACAAAATTTATGCGGAGCTCGTAACTATAATACAAGAGCAACTCAAACCTAAAGAGAGCGTTTTCACAGCCAGACACCGGTTCTATTCACACCGGCGACCTGAAGGCCAAGAAATTGCTAAATATGCTGCAGATCTAAGAAGATTGGCTGCATCATGTGATTTTGGCGACCACCTCACCGAAGCACTAAGGGACATCTTCGTTATTGGAATCGGCCACAAGGGCGTCTGCCATAAGCTACTCTCTGCGGACACTACGGTCACCCTGCAGAAGGTAATCAAAGTAAATCAGGCATTCATGGTTTCGGTCTGTGACTCCAAAAAGATGATGACTCACCTCGAGGACGCTAATCTGACGAGTACAGTGAACCGAATGGTGCCTTTCAGAGGCAAGGCTGCTGCCCCAAGTCCTGCAAACCTGAGTCCACCACATGGGGCCAACCGGCTAGCCCCGTGCTGGCGTTGTGGAGTAAACCACAGGGCCCACCAGTGCTGATACAAATACTATACTTGCAAAGATTGCAACACTAAAGGTCATCTCCAGCAAATGTGCAGAAGAAATTTTACTCACTGAATCGCTGATGAAGAGAAAACGGCTCAGCCCCTGGAAGAGGTGTACGGAGTGTATACTTGCTCCACCGAGAGTTCCCTGTGGAAAATAGAAGTAGAAATCAATGGTGTTGCAGTCTCGATGGAGATTGACACAGAGGCGAGCCAATCGCTGATGAACCAGACGGCCTTCGAGAAACTCTGGGACAATCCCGCAAAACGACCAAAAATGTTCCCAATCCAGGCGAAGCTGCTCACTTACACAAAAGACACCATCCCAGTCGTTCGCAGCGTGGATGTCCAGGTGTCCCATGGTGGCGCGATGCACAAGCTTCCTTTATGGATCATTGCCGGTGATAGTCCAACGCTGCTGGGAAGAAGATGAATGAAGCAAATCCAAATCTGTTGCAGCAGGGAAAGCCTCCAGCCCCTGGTGATCGACATCCTACAGGGCCCCAAACTTGGATCCATCGCAGTACCTGGAAATCCTACCGTCCAACTCAACTGCGTGGCGACGACACAGACTGCACAACTCAACAGTGAGATGATCCAACCTGAACGACCAGACCTCACCTTCCAGGCTCCAGTGGCAGGACTCCAAGGGAAAAAAATCGGCACAGAAGATAAATTCCTGGCTTCCGTGGCAGAACCTGGGGAAAAAAGGATCAACGCAGCCTACCTCATGGAGAGAAATAAGATGGCGCCCTCACCATGAGGTAAAGCATCTGAAATCAAGATGGCCGCGATCAGACCACAAGGGGCAGCATTGAGGGAGCAACACGTGATGATGAGCAGTGAACCGGATTGGGGTAAAGATTGCAAGGCCCTTTTAAAGGAGACCGGCAACCCGAAACAAATAAAGGGACAGATCCACTCTTTGTACAGCGATGCTGGTGATACTAATAAAAGAGTAATTAATGAATGCAAGTATATAAATGTACTGTTGAACAGTGATGCCGGTAATGCTAATGAGAAAAATGTAACTAACAAAGACAGGTATCCAAATGTAATCTTGCACGAAAATGCTGATAGTACTCAAAAAAGTGATGTAAGTGACAAATTCATACGGCTGAACAGTGATACTGGTAATGCTAATGAGACAAATGTAATTAACAAAGGCAGGCATCCAATTGTAACCTTGCACGGAGATACTGATAGTACACAGGAAAGTGTTGTAATGGACAAATGTGAAAGTGTAACTGATAGTACACAGGAAAGTGCTGTCATGGACAAATGTGAAAGCTGGAGCCAATGTCTCATGAAAACTAATGAAGAAATGAGAGAAATGATGCCGTGTTCTACATGTATGCCGACAAGGCCAAAGGAAACCCCCTGTTGGAAACACCCAGGTCCAGCGGGCTACCTGATCATGTAGCCTGCCCCTCCAGGACCAATGTGATGCCCCAGGGAGGGTGCACACACACACACAGTGGGAGCATACCTACTGCAGGGCCAGCGATCAATGGATGGCACAGCCACCACCACTGGCAACCTGCCCCAGATCAGCCCTACCCCCCTGGCCACCAGGGCCGGCACCGGGAACAAGAGGCAAGTACCCTCCAGCCTTCCCGGCAGGACCTGGGATGACCAGACCACCACCACCAATTAAGGGCAGTAGGGTGACCCTGCAGCACTCAATGGAGGACAGGGAGACCACACCACACTGTGACTCTGCCCACCACTAAACGTCCTCAACCACCCAGACAATATAATGTATGTACCCTACCCATAACATGTACCTGCTCCACCACTGCTAAACTCAAAAACAGTGACATAACCAACCTGATTCCTTACTCACTCTACATGTATGCCAATGCAAGTATTGAGCCACTCACAAGGTCTATGTATGAGGAGGGGGGGGAATGGATATATGTAGCTATGAACAGATGGATCACATCCAGAACTCACTCACCCTCACTACAACCTCCAATCGTCCATTGCCGATCACTTCCCAATGTCATGGCAATAAGGACTTGGGGGTCCACAGGGAGAGAGCCATTCCATAACAAAGACAAAGTGCAAGGGCTTTGGGCACTCAAGTCGAGGGCCAGAGAACACAGTGTAAAAGCCTGTGGCACAAGACTTAGGGGGGAGTGTTGTTATGTATGTTAATGTATATACTGTAACACTAGACCACTGAATGTACCTTCACACTGTATAGACCATACCTATATAACCAGAGGGTGCTACTGGTGGAGACCTAAGGGTCACCTGCACACTGCAGGTAACCAAATATAAAAGGGAGCTCACCTCATTGTGTCCTCATTCTAGGAGCTGCAATAAAAAGACTAAGGTCACTATGGCTCAAGTACTATACCCTTACTTCGTGGAGTTGTTATTAGGGTACATTCTTAATGATGGTCTCTGTCTTTGAGTCCTTGGCTCTGAATCCGTCTGACGCAATCTTTCTCCCCAAAATTCGACCTCTGCTGCCAGGAAAACACACTTAGAGCATTTCAGCCCGAGTCCCACTCTGTCCAGTTGACTTAGAACCTCTTCCAGGTTGTGCAGGTGTTCGGTGGTGTCACGACCGATGATCAGGATGTCGTCTTGAAACACAACGGTGTGCGGAACCGATTTCAGCAGACTGTCCATGTTCCTCTGGAAGATGGCAGCAGTCGAACGAATCCCAAAAGGGCACCTGTGGTATATAAACAGTCTTTTGTGCGTGTTAATGCATGCCAATCTTTTCGCAGATTCAGCCAGCTCCTAGGCAGAGGTTAGGTCCAACTTGGTGAACGACTTCCCCCCTGCTAATGTTGCGAACAGGTCATCCTCCTTGGGTAGCGGGTACTAGTCCTGTAACGAGACTGTTGATCGTTACCTTGTAGTCTTTGCAGATTCTGATCGTTTTCAACACCGGAACAATCGGACTGGCCCACTTGTTGACCTCGACTGGCGATATGATTCCCTCTCGTTGAAGTCTGTCCAGTTAGATTTCGACTTTCTCCCTCATCGAGTATGGAACCACTCGAGCCTTGTGATGAATGGGCCTTGCATCGAGGACTAGATGGATCTGCACCTTGGCGCCTGTGAAGTTGCCGATGCCTGGTTCAAATAGCGATGGAAACTTGCTCAGCACTTGGGCGCATAAGGCATCATCCACTGAAGATAGTGCTTTGATGTCATCCCAGTTCCATCGAATCTTTCCCAGTCAGCTTCTGCCGAATAGCGTTGGGCCATCGCCAGGTACAATCCACAGTGATAAATCATACACAGCTCCATCATACGATACCTTATCTACCGGACTGCCAATGACTGGTATGAGCTCTTTGGTGTAGGTGCGCAGCTTTGTCTGAATCGGGCTCAGTTTGGGCCTTTGTGCCTTGTTGCCCCACAGTTTCTCAATAGCCTTCTGGTTCATAATTGACTGACTCGCCCGTGTGTCCAACTCCATTGATACCGGAATACCGTTCAATTTGACTTTCAGCATAATAGGAAGGCTCTTGGTGGTGAAGGTGTGTACCCCATACACTTCTTCTTCGGGTTGAGTTGTCTCTCTTGTTTGTTCTGTGTGATCCGTGCCGGATCGATCATCCTCTATCAAATCTGCCACATGGTGAGTCGCAGCACTATGCACATTCGCTGGAGGTGCCCCATTGTTTCGCAGCCTTTGCACATGTAGTGCTTGAATCGGCATTGATGGGCTCGATGATTACCCCCGCAGCACCAACATGGTGCTCATGGATTTACATTCATGCCCGATGGCGAATTTTGAGACATCCTAGGTCTTGCAGCTGCAGACGTGTAGGCCCTGCCATATGCAGTTCTGCCTGCTAGCGATGTTATTTTATGCACAGTACTTGCCGATGAGCTTCGACGCTGGGAAGATATCTGTCTGGTATTTTCGCCGTGGATATGAATGCGTGGGCTATCGTGAAGGCCTTGTCATGTCTAGGGATTCGTCAGATAGCAGCTTGCGAAGAATGACCTCGTGGCCAATGCTAAGTACAAAAAAGTCCCGCAGCATTTCCCCCAAAAATCGCGCAAATTCGCAAGTTCCCACAAGACGTCTCAGGTCGGTGACATAACTCGCCACATCCTGGCCCTCGGAGCGGTGGTGTAGAAGCGATACCTGGCCATTAAGATGCTCTCCTTCCGCTTGAGATGTTCCCAAACCAGCGTACACAACTCTGTATATGTATTCTCCAATGGTTTCTCCGGTGCTAGCAGATTCTTGATGAGGCCGTATATTGTGGACCCACACACGGTGAGGAGAATTTCCCTGTGCTTGTTCGCTGTATCGTCCCCATCCAGCTCATTGGCCACGAAGTACTGGTTGAGACGCTCAGTGAAGGCTTCCCAATTATCACCCTCTACAAATCTCTCTAAAATACCAATGGCAGCCATGACCACGTGAAAGTTTGTAATATTTTATTCGTCGCCAATTGTTAAGTATGGAAGAACTTCACAAGACTGAGTACTGTGAGCTAAAACTGATGTGACCTTAGTCTCTTTAATACAACTCCAGAGTACCTAAGCAGCATGGCAGACAACCTTTTATATTCCCTTGCACGAGTTGTGCAGGTGACCCTTGGGCCTCCAACAGTTGCGCCCTCTGGTGGCAAGTCTTACAGTTACAATGTTTACATACATAACACCTTCTTCCACTAAGATAGGTTTCTTTTACGAGCTCATGTACAAAATCATAATTGTGTTCAAACACCCTACTGGCAAAGTCAGTGATTGGGGTCATGGGCTGCGATTCAATATGGCAGTCACAGCAAGAAATCAAATGCCGCACTCTAACGAAATAAAAGATTTAGAAACATCATCACTTATCTAGCACTTACTAAAGAGTCAGTGATCCTTGGCTTTCCTTCCCCTCCACCTTGTTCCATCAAAGCAAACTTTGTATTGTGACCTCTGCTAGGCTATTTAGCAGCCATCACTGTGGCTATATAGCGGAGCCTCTAAGACTAGCTGGATGTTGATGGAGTGGAATGTTTTCATGTTGACACTAGTGTGTTGCCCGTGGGTTGGTGCTCAGCTCAGTGTGCCAGTACAGTCGGTGGTCCCGGGCTGATGAGGCAACAGTGCCTCAAAGCAAAGGGAAATGTATCTGATTCTAATGCTTCTCACGCAGAAGAAGCCTTTCTCCGCTGAAATGTGCAACTCCCATTTTGAATACATGCTGATAAATTAGTTTTCCACAGAGATGCCACCACGTATAAAATGTTGAGGGGGGCGGCGGGGGAGGAGGAGAAAGAAAGAGACATGAGAGCAAATTCTGGGATTTGTAATGGAGAGGAGGATGTAAACCATGCTAGAAAATTTGGGTGGGGGCAAGGAACGTGGCCTCCTCCTTTCCCCTTCCCCCAGTGGTTTACCCCAACCTTCTGTGCTTGGGTGAGAATTATGTTTACATAGCCTTTCTATAAACTGCAAAGCTGAAAGGAAATCACCCGAGGAAAGAGTTTTATACCTACTGACAGCTGAGTCAATTTTTCCAACATCGTTAAAGAAAGACTTACATTTATATAGCGCCTTTCACGACCACCGGATGTCTCAAAGCGTTTTACAGCCACCAAAGTACTTTTGGAGTGTAGTCACTGTTGTAATGTGGGAAACACTTTGCACACAGCAAGCTCCACAAATGCTGTGATAATGACCAGATAATCTGTTTTTGTTATGTTAATTGAGGGATAAATATTGGCCAAGACACCGGGGATAACTCCCCTGCTCTTGCTAGAAATAGTGCCATAGGATCGTTTACATCTACCTAAGAAAGCAGACAGGGCCTCGGTTTAACGTCTCATCTGAAAGATCTCCCTCAACATTGCACTGGAGTGTCAGCCTAGATTTATATGTTCAAGTCCCTGGAGTGGGACTTAAACCCACAACCTTCTGACTCAGAGGCGAGGGAGAGTGCTACCCACTGAGCCACGGCTGACACAGTTGACCACAGTTTCACATTACAACAGTGACTACACTTTAAAAAGCACTTCATTGGCTGTAAAGCTCTTTGAGACATCCGGTGGTCGTGAAAGGTGCTGTATGAAGAAAATGTAAGTCTTTCTACCTGTCACCCAGTTGCCCAGATACGTGACTGTCATTCACTTGAACTGAACGTGCTCTGTCCCTTGAACCTTTGTACAATATTGTTATCCCACAAGCTTTATTTTCTCTATAGGATCCAAATTGATAAAGTAATTCTTGTGTCCTTTCTTAACTCCCCAAATACATAGAAATAGAAGTTTCTTGGGGAAATACTGGATATTGTGCAAACAATGTGGTTTATTTTTAGTCAACCTGGAATGGCCCAATTAGAAATAACAAACACTGAGTAGAAAGCCTTAATTCTTGTCCAAAGGAAATTTATCACTGGATATTTCAAGGGTCAATTAGTAAGAAGATATTAGCTCCCTATCCTCTTATCATTATTCAGCAACAATTTAAGCAAAACAAAGCAAGGCAGAATATTTATTTTCCATGAATGATTGTACTTCCAATGTGTGCCACTATTTTAGATGGTGATTGGTTAAAAGTCAATTTTAGAGTGTGATGTGCACAACAAATCTGGACTGACTTGGCAAACCAGTTGCAGGTACAGACAGGGATGATTTAGCGAGCATTTTATAGTAATTCAGTTCTCTCTCCGCATAAGGCTTGGCAACCTTTCCGAGCAATGTACCTTTGTGATTTCCTCAGCTTTTGGTGTTTAAACAAAAATATATCCAACAAATCAACTGAAATGGGCAGAGTAAAGCAAAAGACCATTGAAGGGAGTCCTAATTCATTGCAAGTAATTATTAAAACTGTTCAAATGAGCATCTATTGTCAAAGCACATCTTTTTCTGTGAAAAACTGACATGATTTAATTATATTGGAAGGAAAAAAAACATCAGTGTAGATGTGTATTTTCTGAAAGCTGAAAATGTGATTTTATAAGTCAGAACATTTCTCTTGACCAGCAGAAGACTAAACTTGACCTGGATAATTTCTAAGTGAAAAGTAACATGCTCCTTTTAGGTCAAAATATAAACCTTTTTATCTTGGGCTGCATCTTTTAGTGAACCTGCAACTCAAATTATAGACAGCAATGCTGTACCATTTCCCAAATGGTGAACTGGTGGACACAGAAATAATCATCATGACCTTCCACGAAAGGCCACTGAGATAACTTAAATAAGTGTTGGCTATTCATTATAGTTAAGAGAAATCCAAAATGTTGATGTGACCAGCGCCAATCATTATTTCAAAACCACGTTTTGGTTTCTTCGCCCATTTCCTTGGGGATGGTCGACCAATCTCCGTTAAGAACACAATGTTTTACAACCGATAGGTTCGGATCTGGTTGGTCCAGGTCTTAACTTGTTGACCCTTCACTCTCAAAGGCATCCATGACCATGAGTAGCTCTGCGGGCATTGGCGTTTCCACCTCCAGTGTGGGCAACGGTAACCGGCTCAATGCATCAGCGCAGTTGTCGGTGCCTGGTCTACGGCGAATCACATAATCATAGGCAGATAATGTCAGCGCCCACCTCTGGATGCAGGACGACGCGTTGGTATTGATACCTTTATGTTCCGAGAACAACGATATAAGTGGCTTGTGATCGGTTTCCAGCTCGAAGCGAAGCCCAAATAGGTACTGGTGCATTTTTTTTACCCCATAAACACATGCTAAAGCCTCTTTCTCTACCATGCCATAGGCTCTTTCCGCCTTGGACAGGCTTCGAGACGCATATGAAATTGGTTTTAGTTTGCCTGACTCATTGGCTTGCTGGAGTATGCAGCCAACCCCATAGGACGACGCATCACAGGTCAAAACTAGGCACTTGCATGGGTCATACATGTTGTGTTTCCACAAGTAGCTTGTGGGAACACAACAGATATCTAGCCTTCTCAAAGGCTCTGTCTTGAAGTTCACTCCACACCCAGTCATCTCCTTTCCTGAGCAGCTTGTGCAAAGGCTCTAATACTGTGCTCAATTTGGGTAAGAAGTTATCGAAGTAGTTGAGAAGACCCAGGAACGAACGCAGCTCCATCACATTCTGGGGCCTGGGTGCATTTTTGATGGCCTCTGTTTTCGCATCTGTGGGCCTGACTCTGTCTGCTGCAATCTTTCGTCCAAGGAATTCAACCTCTGGTGCAATGAAAACGCACTTCGAACGTTTCAGCTTGAGTCCCACTTTGTCCGGACGACGCAGAGTCTCGTCCAGATTGTGCAGGTGCTCGGCGGTGTCACAACCTGTGACTAGGATGTCGTCTTGGAATACCACGGTCCTGGGGACGGATTTCAATAGGCTCGCCATGTTTCTCTGAAATATGGCTACCGCCGAACGAATGCCAAAAGGGCACCTGTTGTAAATAAACAGTCCTTTGTGCGCGTTGATGCACATAAGTTTCTTTGATGATTCAACCAGTTCCTGTGTCATGTAGGCTGACATTAGATCCAATTTGGTGAACGATTTTCCCCCGGCTAGCGTTGCAAACAGGTCTTCAGCTTTCGGTAGCGGGTACTGATCTTGCTTCGAAACTCGGTTGATCGTGACCTTGTAGTCTCCAAAAATCCTGACCATGATGTCGCTCTTTAACACCGGAACAATGGGGCTGGCCCATTCATTAAATTCGACTGGATGGGGCTGGCCCATTCATTAAATTCGACCGGTGAGATGACCTCCTCGCGTTGTAGCCTATCCAATTCGAGCTCGACCTTTTCTCTCATCATGTGTGGGACCGTCCTGGTTTTCTAATGGATGGGCCTTGCGTCTGGGCCTCGGTGAATCTGCACCTTGGCTCCCTTGAAGCTGCCAATTCCTGGTTCAAACAGTGAGGGAAATTTGCTCAGCGCTTGAGCATACAAATCATCATCCGCTGATGACACAGATTTGATATCGTACCATTTCCATTTTATTTTCTCGAGCCAACTCCTGCCGAATAACGATGGGCCATTGCCCGGAATAATCCATAATGGTAGATCATGAACCGCTGCCTCGTATGACACTCTTACTTCTGCACTACCGATCACTGGTATGAGCTTTTTGGTGTAGGTACGCAACTTCGCATTTATCAGACTCAGCTTGGATCTTTCTGCCTTGGTCTCCCACAGCTTTTAGAAAGTCCTCTGGCTCATTATCGATTGACTCGCGCCCGTATCTAATTCCATGGATACCGGCACGCCATTTAATTTTATCTCCATCATTATCGGTTGGCTCTTTGTTAAGAATGCACGTACACTGTACACTTCCTCCTCGGAGCTCTCAAATGCCTCGGGCTACATCGCCAGATCCACGCTGAACTGATCATCATCCACGTGGTGTGTCACAGCTCGCTTGCTCTGCTGTGGACATGTCCGCTGAAGATGCCCTGTCTTCGCACACCCTCTGCATACATACTGCCTGAAGCGGCCACAACGCCAACATGTTAAGCTCGGATTTGCACCTGATGGTGGGCTTGTAGCGGTTCCTGTTCTTGCATACGCAGTCAAGTAGGCCCTCGATGGCAAACTTTGAGCGGCTCCTGTTCTCGCATACGCTGCCGAGTAGGCCTCAATGGCGAACTTTGAGTGACTCCCGGTCTTGCAGATGCAGTCGTATAGGCCCTGCCACGTGCAGCTCTGCCGGCCATCGATACAATTTTGTGCACAGTACTTGGCGTGGAGTTCCTGTTTTGTCGCAATATCTACTTCGTGCTTTTCTGCGTGGACATGCAAACCTGGGCGATGGTGATGACCTTGCTGAAATCCAACGTCTCCGCAGCCAGCAGCTTACTTAAGATTGCCTCATGGTTGACCTCAAATCACGAAAAAGTCATGCAGCATGTCTTCCAATGCAGTCCCAAATTTGCAAGGCCCTGCTAGACGGCTCAGGTCGGCAAAAAATGCCGCTACGTCCTGGCCTTCTGAACGAACGTGCGTATGGAAGCAATATCTGGATATGAGGATTCCTTCCGTGGGTTTAAGGTGTTCCCGAACTAAAGCACACAGTTCTTTGTAATCTTTTTCTGTGGGAAGAGTGGGTGAGAGCAGATTCTTGATGAGTGCATAGATCATGGGGCCACAGATGGTGAGAAGAACTGCCCTGCGCGTCTCAGCATCCTTGTCTTTGTTTAGGCCATTTACCACGAAATACTGGTCAAGACGATCTGTGAAATCTCCCCAATCCTCTCCCTCATTGAATTTCTCGAGAATTCCAACAGTACTCGATCATGCTGTGCTTGCCAAACATTTGCGTGGGTTCGTATTTGCCTCGTCGCCAGTTGTGGTGTATGAAATTTTACAATGAACTGTGAACCAACGAGTAGGTGTAACCTGGTCAGTTTTTAATGGCTGCCAGAAGTCAAGATACAAAGGTGAAGTTCAGGTTATATACCGGGCCCAGCACGAGTGTACCTATGACCTTAGGACCTTGGATGGTAGTGCTCCCTGTTGGTGGGCCGACCTCATGTACATACATTACAGAGGAGATAACGGTTGTAGATTGGGATTGTTTTATTTAATCTAAACCTTTACAGACAAATTACTAAAGATGGTGTTTTAAGATTTTTCTTTCAAGATCCCATGTCGCTAGAAGACTCTCTCAGCATGCATTATGATTAGGCCTTCTGTTTTGTGAGTTTCTTTTTTTCCCTGAACTTGGGTCCAAAAAATCAGATCAGAACAGCAGCAGGTAAATATCAGATTCTTCACTTCAAAAACAGGACATTCATGATTAGAAAACTTTGGGTTTCTCCAGCAAAACAATCTTCGAAAGGGACAAATATGAATGTGGGTGCCCCCCTCCCCCTCATCCTATGGGCTGTGGGAGCCCATAACCACCCTCTCCCCTCCCCACTGCCGTTTAGCAGTAACCACCCTATCGGCTGGTATAAAGATGGTTACGGCCATGGAAGAAAAGCTCACGTCGTGGCTTGTCAGATTGTTAATCAGCCTGTGAATTCTTCCACTGCCTCACAATATTCTCCAAGTAAAGGTATGAAGGTACAAAAACAGCAACGGAAGCAGACAAGTGACCTTGGCACTTAAAATAATCCTAAGTTAAGTTAAGCATCTAAATGGTATTAATAAACACTTGGTGAGTGTGCAGTTAATCAATGAATTACTTGATCGCTGCACCCATGACAACATTTTCACATTATTGTGTATAAGTAGTAGACTTGGGTAAGGTTGTGACATTTTATTATTCTCCATTCTTGCTTTTGGGAATACCAGTGAGGTGATGTTTAAATTGTGTTAATATCTGAATGAATTGGCCAGCAGTGTAATGATTAACATCTAGGGACAACATATTCAGTAGTTTCCTTTCTACCCGGTACCTTTATTCCTGCTTCACAAACACACATTGCCCCTGAATTTCAAATGGAGGTCCTACTGTAACTCAAGCAGGAGCTCCCCAACGTGGCGGAGATCCAGTATAAGTGCCATTTCCACAGGTTTATGGTGGGGGCTGATAGAACCCTCGTTCAATTGCAGGGCTCTTGTATCTAAGGCCAGTTGTGTGCTCTACTAATAAATGCGTGCCATCTTTAGCTCCAATAGTTACAAGGAACACGATCAGTTCTACTGAAATCGGGATCAACTATATATTGAGAGAATTTCATTGCCTGTGCACCATAACCTGTCTTTTGCTGTGCGCTGAGACGAAAGTACATTTGAGGGTTGCAAATGGGTAGATTCAGTCACAAAAGAGTGCACCCATGACAGTTGTCATCTTTAAATGGTCCAAACGGAAGCCACTGGCAACCAAAACAGCACATCTGGCGAGACAAGAAATAAACTGTTCTAAAGCTACCTATGAAATTAAAAGAAGTTGCAAGCTGCATTGTGAAATGAAGCAATTAGAGGCCGTGTGATATGGTCTTATTCCCCTCGAGCAGCTGTTGCCAATGGTGGAGGTACCTGCCGAGCCTCTTGCTTAAAGCTGACTTCCATAATTCCCCACAGAAACCAGCAGCAATGTGTAATAAGTGCGGTAATTAACTTTCTCCTGAAAAGGGCCTTCATTCTGTCATTATTTTGATGGTCCAGTCCCAAAGGTCGTTAGTGGAACAATTCAAATATGGTAAATACAGCCCTCCAAGGGGAACCATGCATGTATGTTCCTTTTGATAACAGCCCTAATGTGTTCGTGATTAAGATTGAGAATTAGTAAAGGAAACCACTTCATGTGAAGGAATCACTTATGTTAGGTTCCATTTTATATTTTGTAGTTAAGTCTTAGAATTAAAGACTGCAAAAGCACCAAACAGTACAATATCTGACACTTGCAAATTCACTTCAAACAAACACCATGGAAAGCTGTTATCATTATCTTGACAAAACATCTACTTCTTATGCATTTCTGCTGAGGAGTTCACCACTGAAGGGCTTAAAGGTCACCGTTGCATTACGTGTTTAGTTTTCAATAGCTTTCTCAGGTCAGCGGGATACCTGCATGCTCCATCGAGTGTTTAACAGTAATTGCTTGAAAGAAATGCTTGGTAGTACTGTGACATACGGAATGGATTCCTTATAGAGGAGCCCACAGTACAAGCCGAAGGATCAAACCTTCCTTGCAAACAGTGGATAATCAGCAACCGCCTCAGAACCGGTCATGGTGGATGCTGTCACCTTCTTCACAGGTAGAAGATTAAAGCCTCCCCATCATGCGACTGTGCAGCTCCCTGGAGCACATCATTGAGTACTGCCCTCACAGGAAATTCGCAGGCAGCCTGTTACACTGTTACGCTGATACACCGAAAGCTTTGGCCTGGATATCTGACTTAGGTATAGACATTTGATACGCTTTGCTGCTACCATACGAAAGAAGAAAAAGAATGTTTAATAGTAATTGTTTTAACAGAGCAGCCAAGATTGAAGAGCTAAACCAAGCAAGGGAAACCACTGGTGTTGCTTTAGTGGTGTGTGAGTCTGGCTTCAGTCACCTGTCCTGCATGCTGCACCTCAGCGAATGGTGACAGAAGTGAATCGCAAGCCATCGAGAAAGCTGCCCGTCAAAACAGACACAAGAAGGCAGGGATGAAAAATTATTGTCGGACTTGATTTAATGGCCATCTTTGTCACATCATAAGAGTAGATCCCTGTTCAAAAGAGAAACGGAAATAGCTGCTGCAAGAATGGCAACCTTTAGAGAGTTGGCATAAAGGATAAGAACATACGAAAAAAGAACAGGAGTAGGCCCTGCGGCCCTTCAAGCCTGCACTGCCTTTCAATAAGATCATGGCTGATCATAGCAAGGATAGCAAGATACTTGCCGGAAATGAAATGGGTTGTGATTCTGTTGAGTGTAATAGGTAGAGCCAAATAGACTGTGACAAAATTACTTGTGCTGGCCCATATTTTCCTTTTATAAATTTGGCATTAAAAAAACGTTAAAAAAAATCATTTCTGATCCGCTAACAAAATGGCAGAAAGGTATTTACCTGTAATAATGAAACATTAACATATCGTGAGCAACTAGTGAGCTATATAACTGGTGTGAACATCTGTACAGTCTGGTAATGGTGAACACAAGTGTGAAATGCCAGTTTATCCAAATTTATCTGCTTGCCCCTCTCGGCTATATAATAAATAAGATTTGGTTGTGGTAAGATTCTTTATTCCATTTAGCTTTATAGAATCGTTGATTATATTGAACAATTTCATTGTGATAGAGCTGTTCATTCGGTGTTTATGCTTGGGTAGTGTCTGATTTTTGAAGCAGAGAATTGCATAATATTTTCTCCCTGTGTCATACATCGTGCCTTATTGAGAATGTGGGCAGGAAACTTTGGTGCTTGTTCTGGCACAGCTCCACCACTGTGCAAGCAGCTGGGTGTTAGGAGCAGATCTTTCCCTGCCCTGTGGGGAAGGACTCAACTGTAAAATGGCACAGCTGAGAGCAGCAGGAAGCTGACACGCGCCACATGAAGCTATGCAGATCCTGTACTGAACACCTCTTCCACCCCTCCCCAGCCCCCCAAACTCCTGCCACCCACCATCTGTGCATTGGTGTTCTGTACCTTGGGAATATTACAATGTGCTAACAAAAAAAATTACTTTTTTTGTTAAAGGGTAATAAATTTGGCAGGTTTTTGTGCTGGAGAATGGAATATTTTCCACTCTACGTACTCTGTCGACACCAGTCTTTTGCAAATCAAGTACAACATGGATCAAATGTCGAAGAAATCTCTTTGATCCGCCATGATGCTGCTTCGTGGGGCACCAGCCTCGTGGAAGAAGTGTTTGGAAAAACTTTTCTTGTTTCTTCTGTGATGATAATGGTACCTGCCATTACAATGGGGGGGATCAAATTGGTCTTGGGTGTCAGCGCAATGCAGGCGAGAGCGACTCAGCAGCCTGTTTTACACTCCGTCCAATTTTCATTTCCATTGGACTCTTGACAGTTGCCTTCTTTGCGTGGTCCAAGTGGAAGCCACCGGCAGCCAAAGCAACACAGCTGGCGAGACAGGAAATGGACTGTTCTAAAGATACCCATGAAATGAATAGGATTTGCAAGCTGCACTGTGAAATGAAGTAATTAGAGGCCTTGTGATTATGGTCGTATTCCCTTCGAGCAGCTGATACCAATGGTGGAGGAACCTGCCCAGCCTCTTGCTTAAAGCTGATTTCCATATTTCCCCACAGAAACCAGCAGCAATGTGTAATAAGTGCGGTAATTAAGCTTCCCTTGAAAAAGGCCTTCATTCTGAACATGATGAGAACATCGGGCGGAGTGTGAAACGGGCTGCTGATTTGCTGCCGTGTCTGTTTTTCTCCACCATCCAAGATTAATTTCACCCCAATAGATTTTACCACACATTTTTTAAGATATCACCCCTTCAACCCAATCTCAGCTAGGAAGTCCTACCACACCAGCTGTCTTTATGGTCTCTCTGATCTGAGCGACATTGCTAACATGTGCCAGACTGTGGGCAGGTTTGCTATGTGGATGTGCACTGACTATGAACTAGCTTCAGGTTGCCCAAGCACATATGGCTGGCAGAGAGCAAGGACTTCTGTGAAATCACTTTGTGTGTTACAAGGGTCATGAGGTTCAGGTGACATAAATATTTCCTAATAGAACTCATAAATATTTTTTATCCAATATTTATCATATAAAGTCAAAGTACATTTATGTTGTATTGAATCCATTTGAAAGGGTCAAGTGAGCAATAACTCTGCTGTATCTTATAAAAGCACTACCTTATTGGAGACTTACTGCTAGCAGAGCAAAATATATGGTGGTTCAATATTTACTGCAGGCTTTAATTTATAATGTGGATCATTGTTTTTAATGGTGTTTGGTTGGGAAAGAAGATCTTAAATGCAAGATTGTAAACTACTTTTAAGTTTTCATTAAGTTAAATGTTAAATACAAGCATAAAATGTTGACTGAAAGAGCCTTGAAATCTGCTCTTCATTGTCAACGGCACACAAATTTGGATTTAACCGTTGTACAAAAAGATCTGTATATTTGGTGAACAATATATCACGGTGCATACTACACCCACCTAGCAAATAACCCAAAAACAACCATGGCCCATGTTGCAAATTTTGGGTCTCCGATTCTGCAATCCTAGAAGTGGTCTGTAGGTCTTGTGTTCAGGAGTTTGCCCATACTGTGCACTATTTATTTGTACGACAGAATAACCTCGGGCAGTAAGAATAACACTCCATTTTGATCTGAATTGGTTATCAGAGTCCCAAGGGTGTTTCTCCAATTTTTCAGTAGGCAGATTGAAATCTCTTTTGCGAGACAAAGCTAGATATTAATTATTAAGCTGCTTTATTTTACAGTCAGTGAAGTGAGCATAAGAAGTAATAATTTTAATTGAATCTCACTTACTTAATTTAAACTTTAGTTGCCTTTGAGCATATAAGAACATAACAAACTATGCCACACCGCCCAATGATAGTGTAATAATGTGACCAATTTTCCGGTCAGCCTTCTGGTTCTGATCAAAGCTGATGGGTGAACTTTCCCTTGCCAGGGCTGGCTTCCTCACCAGCCCTAATGAGAAATACTGACCATCAAGTTTCTCTTTGTCCCACCTTCACCTGCTTGTTATCAGCAAAAGGTAGGGCTGTCCTTCAAAATACCTCGTCCAGAGAGTTGGACATCTCGGCTTGTCAACAAAACTGGCTACTGCGCTCCACCCACTCGTGTGAATCGAGTCTGGGCTAAGTTAATTGATTTTTATTGCCTTAGTTCAAAATGATCTGTGAGACAAACATTTCAGCCCATCTGCTGCTGAAACCCTCATCCTGGCTTTGTTTGCCTTCAGAATCAGCCTTCCATCCTCCACCCTCTGTAATCCTGAGCTCATTCGAAACTCTGATGCCCATATCCAAAAGTCCCTTTCACCCATGTAGGCCAGTTAGTTTAACCTCGGTGGTGGGCAATTTACTGGAATCAATTCTGAGAGACAGGATAAACCTTCATTTAGAAAGACACAGATTAAACAAGGTCAGTCAGCATGGATTTGTTAAGGGAAGGTCATGTCTGATTAATTTGATTGAGTTATTTGAGGAGGTAACAAGGAGGGTCGATGAGGGCAGTGTGTTTGATGTAGTTTACATGGATTTTAGCAAGGCTTTTGACAAGGTCCCACTTGGCAGGCTGATCAAAAAGTAAAAGCCCATCGGGTTCAAGGGAGAGTGGCAAATTGGATCCAAAACTGGCTCGGTCGTAGGAAGCAAAGGGTAATGGTTGAGGGGAGCTTTTGTGACTGGAAGGCTGTTTCCAATGGGGTTCAACAGGGCTCAGTAGGGGGTTGATAGAGCAATTTGCTTGCAGATGATACAAAAATTGGCCGTGTGTTTGACAGTGAGGAGGAAAGGTCCAGACTGCAGGAAGATATGTATGAACTGGTCAATTGGGCAGATCAAATTCAATCTGGAAAAAGTGTGAGGTAATGCATTTGTGGAGGGAAAACAAGGCAAGGGAATACACAATAAATGGGAGGATACTGAGAGGTGTGGAGGAACAGCGGGGCCTTGGAGTATTTGTTCACAGATCATTAAAGGTAGCAGGAAAGATCAATAAGGTAGTTAAAAAGAAATATGGAATGCTTTCCTTTATTAACAGAGGCATAGAATACAAGAGTAGGGAAGTTATGCTAGAACTGTATACAACATTAATTAGGCCACAGCTGGAGTACTGCGTGCAGTTCTGGTTACCACATAACACTAAGGATGTGATTGCACTGGAGAGGGTGCAGAGGAGATTTACGGGGATGTTGGCCAGAACTGGAAAACTTTAGCTATGAGAGATTGGATAGGCTGGCGGTTGTTTTTCTTGGAACAGAGGAGGCTAAGGGGAGATTTAATTGAGGTGTATAATATGAGGGGCCTAGATAGAGTCGCTAGGAAGGACCTATTTCCCTTAGCAGAAGGGTCAATAACAGGGGGCCATAGATTTAAAGTAGCTGGTAGAAGGATTAGAGGGAGATGAGGAAACATTTCTTCACCCAGAGGGTGGTGGGAGTCTGGAACCCATTGCCTGGAAGGGTGGTAGAGGCAGAAACCCTCATCACATTTAAAAGGTACTTGGATGTGCACTTAAAGAGCCGTGACTTACAGGGCTACAGAGCTCGTGCTGGAAGGTGGGATTAGGCTGGATAGCTCTTTTTTGACCGGCATGGATGTGATGGACCGAATGGCATCCTTCTATGTGGTAATTTTCTATGTTTCTATGATCACCTCTCTACTCACTGACTTACCTTGGCTCCTGGTCCAGCAACGCCTCAATTTTAATATTGTCATCCTGATGTCCAAATCCCTCCATGGCATTGTTCCTTCCTATCTCTGTAATCTTCTGCAACCCTCCGAGAACTCTGTGTTCCTCCAGTTCTGGCCTCTTGTGCATCCCCAATTTCCTTTGCCCCATCATTTGCGGCCTTGCCTTCAGCTGCCTGGGCCCTAAGCTCAGGAATTCATAGGAACATAAGAATTATAAGCAGGACTAGCCCTTCTGGCCCCTCGAGCCTGTTCTGCCATTCAATAAGATTGTGGGTGAACTTCGACCTCAACTTCACTTTCCTGCCCCATCCCCATATTCCTTGATTCCTCGAGAGTCCAAAAATCTATCTATCCCGAATATATTCAACAATTCAGCATCCACACCTTTCTGGGGTGGAGAATTCCAAAGATTCACAACCCTCCAAGTGAAAAAATTCTTCTTCATCTCCGTTTTAAATGGGTGACCCCTTACCCTGAGGCTATGGGGTTGAAAATTGATGGCCTTACCACTGACTGCTGCCGACATTCCTCTCCTGGTTGCGCCCAGTGCCAGTTTGCACTTGGGAGGGGAGAGCCGCCGGGAACTGCCCGCTGACGTCAGCGGACGGCCAAGTGGCACAAGTGGCCTCCCGCCCGCTGAGATGCCTGGTTGGTGCAGGCGGGAGACTGCGGCAGTCGACGCCAGGACGGGGAAGGACCACTGCGCGGAGGCTGGTCTATCCCCGACGGTAGGTACGAAGACCTGCAAAAAAAGGTTAGTGAACATTTTTTTTTTTAAATTCGTACAGCGACTTATCTGGATGGGGTGCCCTGAAGGTGTTCCGTTTTTTTTTTTGCATTGATTTTTCTTTTCAGCTCTTCGACCCTCCGTGGGCTCGGCTCCATCCTCGGTGGCGCTTGGGCGGCAAGCATTTTTTGCCGCCGAGAATGAGAGCTTCTGCCCACTGCCGCCCAGATTGACAGCGTAAGTCCCTCTTTTGCTGGCGGCAACCCTTTCAAGGACCTTTTTGCCGAAACTCCACCCAAAGTACCGTTATGTATCTCGGTGGCCATCGGCGGTCCTTTGGGCGGCACTTGGGGGGCCCTTGCCCTTCACCAATTTCGGCCCCTAGGTCCCCTAGTTTTTGACTCTATCTTATAGGCCCAATCTACTCAATTTCTCCTCTAAAGACAACCCTTTCATCCGAGGAATCAATCGAGTGAACCTTTGTTGCGCCGGCTCTAAGGCCAGTGTATACTTCCTTAAATAAGGAGGCCAAAACTGTGCACAGTACACCAGGTGTTCTCTCACCAGAGTCCTGTACAATTGTAGCAAGACTTCCTTACTCTTGTACTCCAACCCTTTAGCAATAAAGACCAACATCCCATTTGCCTTGCTAATTGCTTGCTACACCTATATGCTAACTACATTTAAAAATATTCTGTTTTTCTATTCTTCCTACCAAAGTGAATAACCTCACATCTCCCAACATTATACTTCATCTGCCACCTTATTGCCGACTTACTCAACCTGTCTATAACCCTTTGCAGGCTCTTTGCTTCCTCCTCACATCTTACTTTTCCACCTAGTTTTGTATAACAGCAAACTTGGATCTATTGCATTCGGTCCTTTCATCTAAGCAATTAATATAGATTGTAAATAGCTGAGTCCCCAGCACTGATCCTTGTGGCACCTTACTAGTTACAGCCTGCCAACATGAAAATGATCCGTTTATCCCAACTCTCTGTTTTCTGTCTGTTAACTGATACGTCCTTACTATACAGTATAAATGCACACGAGGCCCATGCTTGAGAGAAGGTCAGTCTGTGACCTGTCCTTTATTCCTTAGCACTCAAGTGCAGGAAGTGGGTGGAGCTTCCCCTTTTATATCTGAAGGTCCAGGTTAGGAGTGTCTCCCACAGGTTCACCACCAAGTGGTCAATGTTCTCAAGGTGTATAACTTAGGTCAGATTATACATGGGTTACATTGCTGATTGAATACATGACATCACCTCCCCCCCCAAATATTTATTGGGATCACTGGTTAAGTCTCTCTGGTGGTTTACGCTCTCTTGTAGAGCGCCTGAGTTGGGGCTCCGGTTGTTGGGCGCTAGCCTGAGTGTCTGCTGTTTGCGGTGCCTCAGGCCTCTCCGGACTGCCCACCGTAACTGGGCTCCCCTCCCTTTGGTCCCTGTGTTCGGTCACGTGTGGCGGAGTGAACTCTATATTGTGTTCTTCCTTTGCTTCTTCTATGGGGTTGCTGAACCTCCTTTTTGTTTGATCCACATGTTTGCGGCAGATTTGTCCATTGGTAAGTTTAACTACCAGAATCCTATTTCCCTCTTTGGCAATCACAGTGTCTGCGAGCCATTTGGGCCCTGCAGTGTAGTTGAGGACAAAAACAGGGTAATTTACATCAATTCATCGCGCCCTCGCATTCCTGACATGGTAGTCATATTGTGACTCGTGCCTGCTCTCGACAATTTCTTTCATGGTGGGGTGTTTAAGGGATAACCAGGTTTTGAGCGTCCTTTTCATTAGCAGCTCTGCGGGTGGAACCCCTGTGAGCGAGTGTGGTCGGGATCTGTAGGTCAACAGGAAGCGTGATAAGCGGCTTTGTAGGGAACCCCCTTGGATTCTGAGCATCCCCTGTTTGATTATCTGCACTGCTCGTTCTGCCTGGCTGTTTGAGGCCGGCTTGAACGATGCC
This sequence comes from Pristiophorus japonicus, assembly GCF_044704955.1. Lineage (NCBI taxonomy): Eukaryota > Metazoa > Chordata > Chondrichthyes > Pristiophoridae > Pristiophorus > Pristiophorus japonicus. The sequence continues at coordinate 135,876,746 of NC_091988.1, forward strand.
GTTCTGACATGGTTAATTCCATTGCCTGCCATGAAGTCCTGGAATTCAGTGCTTGTGAAGCACGGGCCATTGTCGCTGACCAAGATGTCCGGTAGACCGTGGGTGGTGAACATTGCCCGTAGACTTTCTACCGTGGCAGAGTTTAATACCGTGCTTGAATTTAAAATGTCACACTCGATCCATTTGGAGTAGGCGTCTACTACAACCAAAAACATTTTTCCTATGAAAGGACCTGCGTAGTCCACATGGATGCGTGACCAAGGCTTGGCGGGCCATGGCCAGGGGCTAAGGGGGGCTTTCCTGGGCGCATTGCCCAGCTGGGCACACGTGTTGCACCTGCGAACACAAAGTTCCAGATCTGCGTCTATCCCTGGCCACCAAACGTGTGACCTGGCAATTGCCTTCATTATGACAATGCCCGGGTGCTCATTGTGGAGTTCTCTGATGAACACCTCTCTGCCCATCTGGGGCATGACTACGCGGTTTCCCCACAATCGGCCTGAATCGAGAGTTCATCTGTGCGCCTGAGAAATAGTTTAAATTCCTCAGGGCATGCCCTGTACGTGGCTGCCCAGTCCCCATTCAGGACTCATTTCTTGACTAGAAACAACAGCGGGTCTCTATTTGTCCAGACTTTAATCTGACGGGCTGTCACGGGTGAGCCTTCGCTTCCGAAAGTTTCAACAGCCATGACTATCTCAGCAGCATGCTCGGTAGCCCCCTCAGTGGTGGCTAGTGGGGGCCTGCTGAGTGCATCGGCGCAGTTTTCGGTGCCCGGTCTGTGCCGAATTGTGTAGTCATAGGCGGCTAACGTGAGTGCCCACCTCTGTATGCAGGCCAATGCATTTGCATTTATGGCTTGTTGTCGGCCAAAAGGAACGTTCGCGGTTTGTGATCTGTCTCCAGCTCAAATTTCCTGCCAAACAGGTACTGGTGCATTTTCTTTACAGCATATACACATGCTTTTCTACCATCCCGTAGCCCCTTTCTGCCTGGGACAGACTTCTGGAGGCATAAGCTACCGGCTGAAACTGACCCTTGGCATTGACATGCTGCAACACACACCCGACACCATGGGACGACGCATCGCACGTTAACACAAGTTTCTTACATGGGTCATATAGCGTTAACAGATTGTTGGAACATAACAAATTGCGTGCTCTATTAAAAGCCCTTTCCTGGCTGTCCCCCCAGACCCATTCGCGACCTTTGCGTAGGAGCACGTGTAACGGCTCTAGCAACGTGCTCAATTTGGGAAGCAAGTTACCAAAATAGTTCAGGAGCCCCAGGAACGAACGCAGCTCTGTCGTGTTACGGGGTCTGGGTGTTCTCTGGATCGCTTCCGTTTTGGATGCAGTAGGGCTGATCCCGTCTGCTGCTATCCTCATCCCCAGGAATTCTACCTCTGGAGCTAGGAAGACGCACTTCACCTTTTTCAGTCGCAGCCCTACCCGGTCCAGTCTGCGTAGCACCTCCTCCAGGTTGTGGAGGTGTTCTTCAGTATCATAACCCGTGATGAGGATGTCATCCTGAAAAACCACCGTCCCTGGAATTGACTTGAGGAGGCTTTCCATATTTCGTTGGAAGATCGCGGCGGCCGAGCGAATCCCGAACGGACATCTGTTGTACTCAAACAACCCCTTGTGTGTCGTGATGGTGGTCAGCTTCTTCGACTCACTCGCCAGCTCCTGGGTCATGTAAGCTGAGGTCAGGTCCAATTTTGAAAAAAATTTGCCACCGGATAGCGTCGCAAAGAGGTCCTCCACTCTCGGTAGCGGGTACTGGTCTTGGAGTGACACCCGATTGATGGTGGCCTTGTAATCACCACATATCCTGACTGACCCATCCGCCTTGAGCACCGGCACAATCGGGCTCGCCCAGTCACTGAATTCAACTGGCGAGATAATGCCTTCCCTCAGCAGGCGGTCCAATTCACCTTCTGTCTTTTCCCGCATCACGTACGGCACCACCCTGGCCTTGTGGTGTACTGGCCTGGCGTCCGGGTTTATGTGAATCATTACCTTGGCCCCCATGAAGGTGCCAATGCCGGGTTGAAATAATGAGTCAAATTTATCCAGGATCTGTGAGTATGATACTCGCTCCACAGAGGAAATTGCATTGACATCGCCCCATTTCCAGTTCATGACAGCAAGCCAACGCCTCCCCAGTAGTGCGGGACCGTCCCCCGGGACAACCCAGAGTGGCAACCTGTTCTCCGAATCTTTGTGGGTCATGACTACCGTGGCGCTGCCTAGCACCGGAATGATCTGCTTTGTGTATGTCCGTAGCTGTGCTTCAATCGGCGATAATTTTGGCCTTCTGGCCTTGGACGCCCAGAACTTTTCGAACTGTTTGATACCGATCAGGGACTGGCTGGCCCCCGTATCTAGCTCCATTGATACTGGGATGCCATTGAGGAGCACTTTCATCATTATCGGTGGCGTCCTGGTGTATGAACTGTATACATGCTCCACATGAACTAGCTGAACTTCAGCTTCCAGCGATTTCCCCCAGCGTTCATTTCTGCAATTTCTGCAGGTATTTTGCTCATCTCTGCAAACTCCGGCTGAGTGCCTCCACGCCTCCAACATGAGCTGCTGTTGGAAACAAAAGGTCCCTTGCCAGTCGATCGTCCCTGACTGCCCCTGTTATTGTCCTTGAGTGCACCATTAACAGGTGTTGATGGCCCCATTACTGGCCGCATTGTCCCTTGCAATGGTGTGAATCGCCGTTCAGCTTGCCATTGTCTCTGTCGAACTCCTCCTCTGAGTTCGACTACATGTTGGGGCATGCCCGATTGCCCTTGTCTGCCTGGAGAACTGTGTGCTGCTTTAACAATGTTAAATCTCTGTCCCAACCGTTCCTTAACATAGTCTGTTCTGCTAGGGGCCATGCTCGCGTGGTTTAAATCCCAGTTTCTCGTCGCCATTGATACGTCCTTACTATACAGTATAAGTGCACACGAGGCCCATGCTTGAGAGAAGGTCAGTCTGTGACCTGTTCTTTATTCCTTCGCACTCAAGTGCAGGAAGTGGGTGGAGCTTCCCCTTTTATATCTGAAGGTCCAGGTTAGGAGTATCTCCGACAGGTTCACTACCTAGTGGTCAGTGTTTTCAAGGTGTATAACTTAGGTCAGATTATACATGGGTTACATTGCTGGTTGAATACATGACATTAATCACTCCTGTATCATGCTAATATATTACCCCCAATCCAATGTGCCCTTATCTTAAAGGAGGAGAGGTGGAGAGGTTTAGTGTATTCCCTGAAACTCTCCAGCCCATCTTCTCCTTTAAGACGCTTCTTAACAACAATCCAACTTGTATTTATATAGCACCTTTAACGTAGTCAAACGTCCCAAGGCGCTTCACAGGAGTATTATAAGACAAAAAATTTGACACCAAACCACATAACGAGAAATTAGGGCAGATGACCAAAAGCTTGGTCAGAGAGGTAGGTTTTAAGGAGCGTCTTAAAGGATGAAAGAGGTAGAAAGGCGTAGAAGTTTAGGGAGGGAATTAAAGAGCTTCGGGCCTAGGCAACAGAAGGCATGGCCACCAAATGTTGAGCGATTATAATCATGGATGCTCAAGAGGGCAGAATTAGAGGAACACAGATATCGCAAAGGTTTGTGAGGCTGGAGGGGATTACAGAGATAGGGAGGAGCGAGGCCATGGAGGGATTTGAAAACAAGGATGAGAATTTTGAAATCAAGGCGTTGCTTAACCAGAAGCCAATGTAGGTCAGCGAGAACAAGGAGAGATGGGTGAGCGGGACATGGTGCGAGTTAGAACATGGGCTGCCGAGTTTTGGATGACCTCAAGTTTACGTAGGGCAGAGCGTTAAAACCTACGTTTCTGACTAAGCTAACCTAACCCTAATCCTACTATTTCTTTATGTGTGATCAGTGTCAAATGTTATCTGATAAAGCACCTGTGAAGTGCCGTGGGACATTTCACGATATTAAAGACGCTATCTAAATGCAAGATGTTGTTGATTATCGTTCCATTGAAATCAACGGGCAGGTTCTGTGGTGGGTCAGCTCCGGCAGGTTACCGGCCAGCCGAAGAGGTCGGAAATGATTTCCTGATGGTTTCACGTGTGTTTGAGCCCAAAACTGCAGCCTTCGGCATTTTACACTGATTCTGAATTGAACCTGCCTGTACTGATTACCAGAGAACAATCCCAGAGGCGGTCATTACAGACTTGCCTCCTTGTATTAGAGATTTCATTTAATTCTTGAGGCTTAAAGATACAGCAAGAAAATGCAATGCAAAGTTGGATGAAGTGCTGATTGAGGCTGCTGAGTAAGCAGTGTTTCCATTAGTGCAGAGAAAGTCAGGGATTTTTATAGACTTATAACCTCACAATCCATTTAAGCTCTGAATCAGTAGCACCTGCCCATTTTTGTTTTGTCACTCAAAAATGGCTTGCTTTCACATAAGGATGCACAGGAAAGAAGGGGGCAAACAAATCATATTGGACAGGTATGATGGAAAGCAGTACCTCTTAATTAAATTGATGCTACTTTCAATTTTAGAGAGGAAACATAAATCCAGAAAATCAAACTAGATTAAAGATTCTGGTTCTTAAAGGGGTACTTCAACTCTGAATAGTTCCCCAATGTGTGACATCAGCTACATTTCTCTCCTGACTTGAAGAAGTGGTGTTTCTTCTTGACATTAACTTTAATAAGGTGATTGCATCCTTAATTTAAAATAGTTTCCATCAAAAATGGTTTAAATTTAACATGATGCATTGAATATAGACTGTAAACTCCGTACTGTAAGTTATTGTTACTCGCTATGAGTCAGACGTGGTGATACGCTTACATTACTAGTGCACTTGCGATTCAGATTACGTCCAAATTTTAATTGTACCAAAAGTGTAAGTGCATCACAACTGAATGTTTTTACACTGTTATAATCATCGCTACTTAACCTTGTGATAGATTAATCATCCTGTATAAACCCTGAATAAACATGAATAATCTGCAGAAACTTGTCATGTGACATCAGCAGTTGCATTACCACAGTAGTCCACTAGGTAGAGCAGTAGTCCATTAGAGGGAGCTCTATATTGCACTGGTGTATATGTGTTTAGAATAGGCGAAAAGATGCACCTGATATCCTTCGACTGACATGGGTTGCAATATTGGAATTTCTGACGCATCGGCTTAGTAATTCAACTTCTGCCCGAAGCGGATGTGAAGTCGGTTTGTGTTGGCATGACGCCTAAACCAATTTGGGGTTTGGGTCTCATTTTAGTGCCATGGGTCAGCTACGGGCATTAACTGGGTACCCTCTGCAGCTCACCGGTTGTGGAGGGTGGGTAATAGGCTGTCTCCTACGCTGAGCCATAGTGGAGTGGGGAGATGATCCTGAGGTTTGGTATGTGGGGAGTGGGGGCTGGCCTTGAAGGGACCAGAAGCAGGCCAGAGGTCTTTTTTTTTGTGCTCCCTAAATTTCCTGGGTCCTTATTTGAGTATTCATCCAATCCCTAATACAACTGGGCACATGCTTTGCCCATTTAAACCTGGATTTTCCAGTTGGGGTTTTACAACTGACGTTGGACATAGAAACATAGAAACATAGAAAATAGGTGCAGGAGTAGGCCATTCGGCTCTTCGAGCCTGCACCACCATTCAATAAGATCATGACTGATCATTCACCTCAGTACCCCTTTCCTGCTTTCTCTCCATACACCTTGATCCCTTTAGCCATATCTAACTCCCTCTTGAATATATCCAATGAACTGGCATCAACAACTCTCTGCGGGAGGAAATTCCACAGGTTAACAACTCTCTGAGTAAAGAAGTTTCTCCTCATCTCAGTCCTAAATGGCTTACCCCTTATCCTTAGACTATGTCCCCTGGTTCTGGACTTCCCCAACATGGGGAGCATTCTTCCTGCATCAAACCTGCCCCAGTCCCGAGAGAATTTTATATGTTTCTATGAGATCCCCTCTCATGTTTCTAAACTCCAGTGAATATAGGCCCAGTCGATCCAATCTCTCCTCATATGTCAGTCCTGCCATCCCAGGAATCAGTCTGGTGAACCTTCGCTGCACTCGCTCAATAGCAAGAACGTCCTTCCTCAGATTAGGAGACCAAAACTGTACACAATATTCCAGGTGAGGCCTCACCAAGGCCTTGTACAACTGCAGTAAGACCTCCCTGCTCCTATACTCAAATGCCCTAGCTATGAAGTTACAAATCATCACTCCCTATAGGATGGGAGTGCCAATTATATAAATACAAATACTAAACTATAAGCTTGATCCATCAGGCAGTTTAATCACTCTCCCCCAGGGTGTGCTTGTCAAACAGGTACTCTCCCATGCCATTCTCAGGGGCTCTCAGTCTCTTCAAGTTGGTGATGTGACCTCCAAGCTTTCTTCACCACCTGCTGTACCTGCATGCCAACTTTCAATGACTGTTGTACCATGACACCCAGGTCTCATTGCACCTCCCCTTTTCCTAATCTGCCGCCATTCAGATAATATTCTGCCTTTGTGTTTTTGCCACCAAAGTGGATAACCTCACATTTATCCATATTATACTGCATCTACCACGTGTTTGCCCACTCACCTAACCTGTCCAAATCACCCTGCAGCCTTTTAGCGTCCCCCTCACAGCTCACACCACCACCCAGCTTAGTGTCATCTGCAAACTTGGAGATATTATACTCAATTCCCTCATCCAAATCATCAATGTATATTGTAAATAGCTGGGGTCCCAGCACTGAGCCCTGCGGCACCTCACTAGTCACTGCCTGCCATTCTGAAAAGGGCCAATTTATCCCGACTCTCTGCTTCCTGTCTGCCAACATCAATACATTACCCCCAATACCATGTGCTTTAATTTTGCACACCAATTAATCTTGTGTGGGACCCCAATTTGCATATTTAAGTAGGGGGGCTGCTTGTCCTTTTATAGGACCCCCTGAATATGGAATCAGGCGGGCCTGGGGCAGCCGAGGTCCCTACCCCCACCATGGGCCAAAATTTTCAACTGCTGGCCGCCCATCATTTTAGGACTAAAATCGGCAGCCATGAGTTATATTTCTTCTATATTGTGCAGGATTTAGTATTCCTACATTAAAGAAAGACTTGGATTTATATAGCACCTTTCACGACCGCCAAATGTCTCAAATCGCTTTACAGCCAATGAAGTACTTTTGAAGTGTAGTCACTGTTGTAATTTGAGAAATGCGGCAGCCAATTTGCACAACAAGTTCCCACAAACAGCAATGTGATAATGACCAGATAATCTTTTTTGTTGAGGGATAAATATTGGCCAGTACACCGGGGCTAACTCCCCTGCTCTTTTAAATACTGCCATGGGATTTTTACGTCCACTTGAGTGAGCAGACGGGGCCTCGGTTTAACATCTCATCCGAAAGACAGCATTTCCGACATTGCAGCACTCCCTCAGCACTGCACTGGAGTGTCATCCTAGATTTTTTTGTACTCAAGTCCCTGGAGTGGGACTTTAACCAACAACCTTCTGATTCAGAGATGAGTGGGCTACCCACTGAGCCCCAGCTGACAGTGACTATTCTTCAAATAATACTTCAAATAGTATTTCATTGGCGCTCCTGGGGAAAAGTGCTATATAAATGCATTTCATTTCCCTTTTTCTTTCCTTCCTTCTGAAGGAATGCAACATTCACAAGAAACGCCCCCTGTGTTTGGGCTTATTCGAAAGGAAATTTAATTTGGGACTATCTACCGAAAAGTTTGGAACTTTAAAGTGCTTATGGAAGAAACTACGAAATTTAATAGCAGTTTGGATTTTAAAAGACAAACTCAAGGCTGTGGGCAGACCTAAGGAACTAACAGAGACAGACTGATTAAGTGAAGCTATCTGGGTGTGAGGGCTAAGTTAACCTGTCTGGAAGAATGAGTATTTGAAAATCCTTCCCCCACAAGAGACATTGAAATCACAAAATCACCCAGATGTAGCTACCTATCAACATGAGTCTGGACAACCATTTCTGCATATACATCACAAAGAGGCCCAATCCAGCCTGTATGCGAAAGACTAAGCACAAAAGGACATTGCAATTACCAAACTAATATTTCCATCAGGAAACAGTTTTCGAACATCAAACTACCCGAGATATATCAACTTTTAACGAGCCCGACAAAATATTACAAAGAAGAACCAAGCCCGCCAAAATTATACAAAGGATTTTGAACAGATTTGGCAGCAAGATTAGAACACTGAAATTGTACAACTGACCCCTGTTTTGAACAGAGGTTCGGTGGTTGCTAGGCAGCTACAGGCTGCTACCACCTCAGATGACACACTTTGACTGACAGACTAGTACCACACTACGCTGTGTCATCAAGACAAGGAGAGAAACTAACGCGGCAGTTGTAAACTAACTTCTCCAGCCTCGAAGTCCTGAATAAGAACATAAGAACATAAGAATTAGGAACAGGAGTCGGCCATCTAGCCCCTCGAGCCTGCTCCGCCATTCAACAAGATCATGGCTGATCTGGCCGTGGACTCAGCTCCACTTACCCGCACGCTCCCCATAACCCTTAATTTCCTTATTGGTTAAAAATCTATCTATCTGTGATTTGAATACATTCAATGAGCTAGCCTCAACTGCTTCCTTGGGCAGCGAATTCCACAGATTCACAACCCTCTGGGAGAAGAAATCCCTTCTCAGCTCGGTTTTAAATTGGCTCCCACGTATTTTGAGGCTGTGCCCCCTAGTTCTAGGTCTCCCCGACCAGTGGAAACAACCTCTCTGCCTCTATCTTGTCTATCCCTTTCATTATTTTGAATGTTTCTATAAGATCACCCCTCATCCTTCTGAACTCCAACGAGTAAAGGCCCAGTCTACTCAATCTATCAGCATAAGGTAACTCCCTCATCTCCAGAATCAGCCTAGTGAATCGTCTCTGTACCCCCTCCAAAGCTAGTATATCCTTCCTTAGGTAAGGTGACCAAAACTGCACGCAGTACTCCAGGTGCGGCCTCACCAATACCCTGTACAGTTGCAGCAGGACCTCCCTGCTTTTGTACTCCTGAAGGAAGGAAGAACATCACCATCGCAGCAGTGACCGACCACAGTCAACGTGGTATCAAGGGAAAAACAACCGCGATCTACTGTTAACTATCAAAAGGGTTGGTAAGCATAGTCCCTGCATGCCCTGGAGTCTAACCTAGCTAGAATTAGGTATTGGGAGGTGGGAGGTATAATTTACTGTGACCCCCTTTGAATGTGTAATGCATGGTTCTTTATTAGAGTGATTTGTGATTTTAAGTTTGACCTTGTACCTTTCCGTATATTATTCTTTATTAGAGTGATTGTAAGTTTGGCCTTGTATTTTCTTACTAGAGTAATAAGAAGTCTGTATTACCTCCTTGACTGTAATAAAAACAAAGTTCTTTGCCTCAAACCAGTATCCCTTTTGCACTTTTATCACCCCCCCCCAAATAACTCCAGAGCACAGAACCCAAGGGAGTAGGAGCGATTCGAACCGCTCAAGTTGGTCAGAAGGGAACCTGACCCCCTCATAGAGATCACAAACACCGCTTACACTTCCCACACCCACACACACATTTATTTCAGAAAGAATGGGCATCATATATACATTATGACGGGTGTAGAAACAGCTTTAGGTGAGGTTGACTAGATCTAGGGAAGTTGGTAGACTTTGCATGTCCATGGTGGAGCAGCAATTAACAAAGCAAACAATGTTGAACTATATATTGTTAAATCAGAAGAATATGCGTCAGGATGTAATGTTAAAACTGCATCGTGCTCGGTTAGACTGCAACTGTTTTGATCGCCAAGGTATAATGGAAGCATGCAAACTCTGGAGGTGTCTCACAGAAGTGCCAGAGGAAACTGTATCAGTTTAGCCCCAAAATACTGAGAACTACATTGCAGAAGTAGATCAGATATTAAATGATGTATAAGAACATAAGAACATAAGAATTAGGAACAGGAGTAGACCATCTAGCCCCTTGAGCCTGCTCCGCCATTCAATAAGATCATGGCTGATCTGGTCGTGGACTCAGCTCCACTTACCCGCCCTCTCCCCGTAACCCTTAATTCCCTTATTGGTTAAAAATCTATCTATCTTTGACTTGAAAATATTCAATGAGCTAGCCTCAACTGCTTCCTTGGGCAGAGAATGCCACAGATTCACAACCCTCTGGGAGAAGAAATTCTTTCTCAACTCGGTTTTAAATTGGCTCCTCCGTATTTTGAGGCTGTGCCCCCTAGTTCTAGTCTCCCCTACCAGTGGAAACAACCTCTCTGCCTCTATCTTGTCTATCCCTTTCATGATTTTAAATGTTTCTATAAGATCACCCCTCATCCTTCTGAACTCCAACAAGTAAAGACCCAGTCTACTCAATCTGTCATCATAAGGTAACCCCCTCATTTCTGGAATCAGCCTAGTGAATCGTCTCTGTACCCCTTCCAAAGCTAGTATATCCTTCCTTAAGTAAGGTGACCAAAACTGCACGCAGTACTCTAGGTGCGGCCTTACCAATATTTTATACAGTTGCAGCAAGACCTCCCTGCTTTTGTACTCCATCCCTCTCGCAATGAAGGCCAAAATTCCATTCGCCTTCCTGATTACCTGCTGCACCTGCAAACTAACATTTTGGGATTCATGCACAAGGACCCCCAGGTCCCTCTGCACCACAGCATGTTGTAATTTCTCCCCATTCAAATAATATTCCCTTTTACAGTTTTTTTTCCCAAGGTGGATGACCTCACACTTTCCGACATTGTATTCCATCTGCCAAACCTTAGCCCATTCGCTTAACCTATCCAAATCTCCTTGCAGCCTCTCTGAGTCCTCTACACAACCCGCTTTCCCACTAATCTTTATGTCATCTGCAAATTTTATTGCACTACACTCTGTCCCCTCTTCTAGGTCATCTATGTATATTGTAAACAGTTGTGGTCCCAGCACTGATCCCTGTGGCACACCACTAACCACTGATTTCCAACCGGAAAAGGACCCATTTATCCTGACTCTCTGCTTTCTGTTCACCAGCCAATTCTCTATCCATGCTAATACATTTCCTCTGACTCCACGTACCTTTATCTTCTGCAGTAACCTTTTGTGTGGCACCTTATCGAATGCCTTTTTGAAATCTAAATATACCACATCCATCGGTACACCTCTATCCACCATGCTCGTTATATCCTCAAAGAATTCCAGTAAGTTAGTTAAACATGATTCCCTTTCATGAATCCATGCTGCGTCTGCTTGATTGCACTATTCGTATCTAGATGCCCCGCTATTTCTTCCTTAATGATAGTTTCAAGCATTTTCCCCACTACAGATGTTAAACTAACCGGCGTATAGTTATGTGCCTTTTGTCTGCTCCCTTTTTTAAACAGAGGCGTTACATTAGCTGCTTTCCAATCTGCTGGTACCTCCCCAGAGTCCAGAGAATTTTGGTAGATTATAACGAATGCATCTGCTATAACTTCCGCCATCTCTTTTAATACCCTGGGATGCATTTCATCAGGACCAGGTGACTTGTCTACCTTCAGTCCCATTAGCCTGTCCAGCACTACCTCCCTAGTGATAGTGATTGTCTCAAGGTCCTCCCTTCCCACATTCCTGTGGCCTGCAAATTTTGGCATGGTTTTTGTGTCTTCCACTGTGAAGACGGAAGCAAAATAATTGTTTAAGGTCTCAGCCATTTCCACATTTCCCATTATTAAATCCCCCTTTTCATCTTCTAAGGGACCAACATTTACTTTAGTCACTTTTGTACAAACGGGAGTCTTCACTTCAAGAAAAAACAAAGATAATATGGTGGGGAGGGGACACAGGTTCAAACGGGTGGAGGCAAATTTAGGGCTGATAACATTTCTTTACATTACAAATCATTTGGGATAGACTTTAAGGAGAAGCAATGAGAATGAAAACCTGAGTCATTCAACAGCTTATTGGATGGCATGATAGGAGGACTGCAGGCCTTTTCATAAGAAAATAAGAAATAGTTGCAGGAGAAGGCCATTTGGCCCCTCGAGCCTGCTCCGCCATTCAATAAGATCATGGCTGATCTGATCTTGGCCTCAACTCAGCTTCCCTGCCCGCTCCCCATAACCCTTGACTCCCTTATTGTTCAGAAATCTGTCTATTTCCACCTTAAATATATTCAAAGACCCAGCCTCCACAGCTCTTTGGGGTAGAAAATTCCAAAGGTTCACGACCCTCTGAGAGAAGAAATTCCCCTCATCTCCGTTTTAAATGGGTGACCCTTTATTTTGAAACTATGTCCCCTAGTTCTAGATTCCCCCACGAGGGGAAACATCCTCTCTGCATCTACCCTGTCAACCCCTCTCAGAATCTTCTACATTTCAATAAGATCACCTCTCATTCATCTAAATTCCAATGAGTATAGGCCTAACCTGTTCAACCTTTCTTCATAGGACAACCCCTTCATCTCAGGAATCAACCTCGTGAACCTTTATTTAGACCGATGAGCTGAGATGGTCCGAATGGCCAATCTCACGTGTATTCACCTTGAGATCTTGTGATCTCCGTGGCTCAGTACGCACTTTGAGCTCTATGAACCACAGAGCCATCAAGATTAGCCTACCTTTACTAGCTCCGGTTGGGGTGGAGTGTAGAATGTTTCAGTTTAGGGGCTGTCGCACTTGTGTGGGGCGGACTGGTTGGGCTGGGTGCTCTTTGCCTTTCCGCCATTGTTCATTGTTCATAGGTTTATGTGTAACCTTCAGGACTGTTGACCGAGGGCCATTTGGCTCTTTGTCAGCCGGCGTGGACACGATGGACCGAAATGGCCTCCTTCTGCGCTGTAAATTTCTATGTTTCTATGTTTCTATGTTTACATTCCCCTTATTTATATGTGCTTTGACTTTTAAGAGGTGTTGGTGAATGAGGGGACTGCCTGATTAGATGGGACCTCAGATATATTGCCTGTGCAACAGAAATGCCTCACAACGAAAGAAATGGAAAACGAGCCAGAAATATATTAATTTCAATGCAGTTCTGTAAACCCATTTTGATTAATTTCACTTTGATTTTGACAATACATATAACGCAATTATAAACCAATCAGTAATGCAGCATGACAAAATACAGTAGCCAGTCAGAATCTTGATTACTGTCAGGTTGGCCTGTCATTGGGTACAAGTTTGCAAAGAATGCTAGCATGTTACATTTTCCCAGTAAATTACTTTCATTTCCAATATTTCTATTCGGTTTTTGTAATTATGTCAATGCAAATAGGTTGGCACTCTTCACATAGCGTTGTTATGGGTTCAAAGGCACAAAGAAATTTTTTTACAGACAAGTGAAGAAATATTTGCCAAATACATACTTCAGTTATATATTTTAGTGCTTATTTGTGTAATGTCACCATGATGGGAATAAGCTCTGTGGCCCTTTTAAATATTTGGGTATGATTATTAACTGTAAGCTATACAATATTATGATTTCATTCTAAACCATTAACATTTATACACCATCTATAGCTATCTCACCAATCAAGAAGCCGTATAAAGCACCTTTTTCAGCACGGTGCTCCTTGCTATATCATGACTAATGATACTTCAAGTAGAGATCAATGCTTCATTGCTATAGGAACCTATATGGAGCTAGACTTTCGGCAAATTATCGCCCATTTATGGTCCATTTAGCGCCTATCTAAGCGCTGAGATTCAGTCTATCGCCCATATTTGATGAAAAATGGAAACTAGCACCCGATTATCGCTCATTTATCGTCGGCGCAACTTTTGGCATGCAGGAATGAGCTGCATTGCCCGGCCTATTTTTTTAAAAATATGACCTCATCCTCGTGCAAGGTCCAGAATACTGCTTATAATGGAAACTGCCGCCCGAATGTCACCCAGATTATCGGTGAGCGCTACTTTCGACATTTCTCCCATATTGCGCCCAAATGGTCGCTCGCCAAAACAGACGCTCAAGAAAAGCTGCACTCACCAGACCTTAACCCATCAGTATGGAGGAAGTTTAATAAAAGGCTGCTTGAAGTAGTTGGGAGGAGAAGTAATTTGTGAATGATTTTAAGGGCGTTTTGGAATCTTGCCAATCATCAAATCACTGTATTTGTTGAGGACAATTTAAGAAGACAGATTTATACTGATTTATAATGATGGGGCCTGTCATTTCTCAATCAGTATTGATGACTACTCACATGCTGCAGAATAGAGATGGGAGAAGGTTCATTGAAGAGCATTATGTGCCCAATCAAAGAGGTGGCAGACTGCTGCGGATAAGCGATCATACCTGGACTTGTCCGATAACACGTGCATTAGAAGGCTACACTTCCGAAAGGAGGTCATCAGTGAGATATGCCAGCTAATTAAGGGAGATCTGCAGCCTACCAGCACCATCAGGACCGCAATTCCTGTTGAGCTCAAGTATACTGAGGCACTTTCCTTCTACGCGTCAGATTCCTTTAAGGCCTCAGTTGCCGACATTTGCGATATCTCTCAGCACACCACACATTGTTGCATTCGACAGGTGACTGAAGCACTTTACGCACGCAGGATGGATATTATAAACTTCCCTATGACCAAGGAGGCACAGACTGAGAGGGCTTTGGGGTTCTCGAGAATATCAAACTTCCTCAAGGTGCAGGGAGCAATAGACTGTAACCACATCGCCCTGTGAGCATCTTTACTGGATGCAGAGGTGTTTCGGAACCGAAAGGGATTCCATTCCCTGAATGTGCAGCTCACTGTCGACCATACACAGTTAATCATGGCAATAAATAATCATAGCAATAAATGCAAATTTTCCAGGGAGCTCTCAAGATGCACACATCTTGTGTGAGAGCATTGTCTTTGACCTGTTTTAGAGTTAGCCACAAGGTAATTTACCAAAATTCCCTGGATTCTGGGGAGGTCCCAGCAGATTGGAAAACTACAAATGTAACACCCCTATTTAAAAAAGAAGGCAGACAAAAAGCAGGAAACTATAGACTAGTTAGCCTAACATCTATGGTTGGGAAAATGTTGGAGTCCATTATTAAAGAAGCAGTAGCAGGACATTTGGAAAAGCAAAATTTGGTCAGGCAGAGTCAGCATGGATTTATGAAGGGGAAATCATGTTTGACAAATTTGCTGGAATTCTTTGAGGATGTACCAAACAGGGTGGATAAAGAGAAACCAGTAGATGACCTGGAAGAAGGGACAGAGTGTAGTGTAACAAATTTTGCAGATGACACAAAGAATAGTGTGAAAGCGGGTTGTGTAGAGGACACAGAGAGGCTGCAAAGAGATTTAGATAGGTTAAGCGAATGGGCTAAGGATTGGCAGATGGAATACAATGTCGGAAAGTATGAGGTCATCCACCTTGGGAAAAAAAACAGTGAAAGGGAATATTATTTGAATGGGGAGAAATTACAACATGCTGAGGTGCAGAGGGACCTGGGGGTCCTTGTGCATGAATCCCAAAAAGTTAGTTTGCAGGTGCAGCAGGTAATCAGGAAGATGAATGGAATGTTGGCCTTCATTGCGAGAGGGATGGAGTACAAAAGCAGGGAGATCCTGCTGCAACTGTATCGGGTATTGGTGAGGCCACACATGGAGTACTGCATACAGTTTTGGTCACCTTACTTAAGGAAGGATATACTAGCTTTGGAGGGGATACATAGACAATTCACTAGGCTGATTCCGGAGATGAGAGTGTTACCTTATGATGATAGATTGAGTAGACTGGGTCTTTACTCGTTGGAGTTCAGAAGGATGAGGGGTGATCTTATAGAAACATTTAAAATAATGAAAGGGATAGACAAGATAGAGGCAGAGAGGTTGTTCCCACTGGTTGGAGAGACTAGAACTAGGGGGCACAGCCTCAAAATACGGAGTAGCCAATTTAAAACCGAGTTGAGAAGGAATTTCTTCTCCCAGAGGGTTGTGAATCGGTGGAATTCTCTGCCCAAAGAAGCAGTTGAGGCTAGCTCATTGAATGTATTCAAGTCACAGATAGATAGATTTTTAACCAATAAGGAAATTAAGGGTTATGGGGAGCGGGCGGGTAAGTGGAGCTGAGTCCACGGCTAGATCAGCCATGATCTTGTTGAATGGCGGAGCAGGCTTGAGGGGCTAGATGGCCTACTCCTGTTCCTAATTCTTATGTTCTTATTTTCTTATGTTTATGATGTGGTGTATTTGGACTTCCATAAGGCATTTGACAAGGTGCCACATAAAAGGTTACTGTACAAGATAAAAGTTCATGGGGTTGGGGGTAATATATTCGCATGGATAGAGGATTGGCTAACTAACAGAAAACAGAGAGTTGAGATAAATGGTTCATTCTCGGGTTGGCAATCAGTAACGAGTAGGTTGCCACAGGGATCAGTGCTGGGACCCCAACTTTTAAAATCTACAGTAACAACTTGGAAGAAGGGACTGAGTGTAATGGAGCCAAGTTTGCTGAAGATAAAAGATGGGAGGAATAAATATGTGTGAGGAGGACACAAAAAATATGCAAAAGGACATAGACAGGCTAAGTGAGTGGGCAAACATTTGGCAGATGAAGTATAATGTTGGAAAGTGCGAGGTCATGCACTTTGGCAGAAAACAAATCAAAGAGCAAGTTATTATTTAAATGGAGAAAAATTGCAAAGTGCTGCGGTACAGTGGGACCTGGGGGTATTTGTGCATGAAAGGATAGTATGCAGGTACAGCAAGTGATCAAGAAGGCCAATGGAATCATGGCCTTTATTGCAAAGGGGATGAAGAATAAAAGCAAGGAAGTCTTGCTACAATAATACAGGGTATTGGTGAGGCCACACCTGGAATACCACGTGCAGTTTTGGTTTCCATATTTATGAAAGGATATACTTGCTTTGGAGGCAGTTCAGCGAAGGTTTACTAGATTGATTCTGGAGATGAGGGGGTTGACTTATAAGGAAAGGTTCAGTAGGTTGGGCCTCTACTCATTCGAATTCAGAACAATGAAAGGTGATCTTATCAAAACGTATAAGATTATGAGGGGGCTTGACAAGGTGGATGCAGAGAGGATGTTTCCACTGATGGGGGAGACTAGAATTAGAGGGCATGATCTTAGAATAAGGGGCCGCCCATTTAAAACAGAGATGAGAAATTTCTTCTCTCAGAGGGTTGTAATTCTGCGGAATTCGCTGCCTCAGAGAGCAGTGGAAGCTGGGACACTGAATAAATTTAAGACAGAAATAGACTGTTTCTTAAACGATAAGGGAATAAGGGGTTATGGGAAGCGGGCAAGGAAGTGGACCTGAGTCCATGATCGGATCAGCCATGATTGCATTAAATGGCGGAGCAGGCTCGAGAGGCCGTATGGTCTACTCCTGCTTCTATTTCTTATGTTCTTATGTCATGGTTGGATGCTGGGGGATAAAGGATATGGCCTTGCCAGCTGGCTCATGACCCCCGCTGTGTATGCCCCAGTCAGAAACCGAGAAACATTATAATGAAAGTCATATAGCCACATGCAATATCGTTGAGCAGGCGAGTTCTGAAGCAGCGCTTCACAGGCCTGGACCACTCAGGAGGCAGCCTACAATGCCACCCTGAGCAGGTCGCTGAGTTTATTGTGGTGTGCTGCATGTTGCATAACCTAGCTATCAGGCGAGGACAACAATTGCCAGATGTTATTGCCGGTCCACCTGAGGAGAGAAGGGAGGCAGAAGAGGAGGAGGAGGAGGACGAGGACCTCGGGGAGGACAATCAGCCTGACGATGAAGTCATGCCCCCACCCCCCCCAACCCCTCCCACTCCCACACCACTAGAAAAGCCCCGTGGTAGTTACGCAGCTGCAAAACTGTAGCTTCAGCAGCTCATAAATGAACACTTTGCGTGAAGTTACGTTGGTGACAGTTACAGTTGTGTTACGTTTCATCCTTGCCTGGCCTGGCCCTGCCATGGCCATTGTTTCCAACCCTTGTATTGATGTTTTACTGTACATTTTTAGAAGACACTTCACAACAATTGTAAAGTTCAATAAAAATGTTAATAAGTTAACCTGCTTTAAATTTTTTTATAACAAACTATAACTAATACCACCCTCACCGCCGCCCCCCCCAGCAACCCCCAACAGCGAACAACATTTTTTCAACAACAATATATCGAGAACACCCTCCCACCCTCCCCAACAGTCAACAATCAATAATTTAAAAAAATAATAATAAAATAATAATATAGCCCCCCCCCCGACCTGCGGCCACACTTCCCTCCTCTAACTTGACCATCCCTCATTGTAACCCCCATTTTTCCCACTTAATCATCGAGTAATGGGACCAAGATGTCTTGTAGAAGAGCACCTCAAGGGCTGCTGCTGTGAGGGGTGGCGGGGGAAGCGGTGGGGGGGGAATGGGTGACATTGGTAGAATGACCTCAGTGGATCGAGGAGAAGATGTTTGCGAAGAAACGTCGTCTGAGTCAGAAGGAAGTTCTTCCTCCTGTCTCGCTTTTGTTGTGCTGGATGGTGGTACGGTACCTTGAGATGCAGTGTCATATCCCAAAACTATTGCGTGCCGCAAGGCATCAACAGAGTCGGTCATTCGCCCCATCGCCACAACTATCTGCTCCGCGCCCTCCATTATTCTGGCAGACAGTGTGGCAATGTTGCCGGCCAACCCACCAAGCGCCTGGAGGAGCTCTCGACCTATGTCGACACTCGCCCTCGACAGAGACACTAAGTCCTGGTTCACTACTGCCCATCGCTGCATGTGCCTACCTCGCCGACCCAACCTCCGCGGGGTTGGCGTGGGCACTGGGTGCCTTGGAGTGGCCTGCTGCAAGCCACGTGGCCCCGCTACTTCATCTGTTGAGGATGACGTGGCCGCAGGTACCACAGATGAGATTTCCGGCACATCATTTTCCTCCTCGGTTTGCTCTTCATCACCTGTGGTGAGCACGACCTGCAACAATTGGGGTGATGCTCCAGGAGTGTCCCGTTGTGCCTGGGGAGCCTGGGGAGCTGGAAAACATAATTGAGGTTAGTAGAAGAGAAGGGGATACATGAGAATGTACGAGGACCAGCACTTCTGCAATAAATGTGAACAAGAGACATTACATCTGATTAACATGAGAGTACAGAAGAGTACAGAAGCTGCATGGATAACATTACATCATTCATATCTTATAATTAAATGCCATTAAATTACTTTAAATTACCACTGCTTTACACTTTATTCACGTAGCGTAATAACGAGATCTGCACCACCACGGGTGGCAGAACAATTATGGGTGCCCGCTAATGCTGCGGCACACTCCTATAGATCAGTGAGAGGGTGCAGGCCAGCAGGCCCTCCTCCGGTCCGCCTCCGCTCTGTCTGATTCTTAAATATCTTCCTCTGCAAATGTGACAAGAGCATGGCATAAGCTAATTGACGAGGTACTATTACGAAAACACAACAGATGTTGTAAACATTAATTCATAACCTCACATGCTAGCCATCATTAACATTAACGTTATTTGCTAACATGGTTTGTATCCAGTGAATGCATGGTTATAACATCGACGTTCAGAGAAAATATTTAATAAGATCGTGTTCAGGAACTAATGCTTGACACCAAACATCTCGCGTACAATCTCCAGGTAAGGCCCCATCCACGGGCCGTGCCATTTGGTGCCTGAGGGAAGGGAGGCGGATTATTGCAATCGATGGAGGTCCCTGAGGTGGGGGAATCATGACCGCTGGTTGTTTTGGATCAATAATAATAGACCCAGGTTCGGGATAAGAGACAATACAAATGAAGTAAAGAATAAAACACAGTTTACTGAGAGAAAAGAAACATTAAAAATACAGTTTACGAAGAAAAGAGAAGTATGATAAGATGCAACAACGCTCACGGCCTTCCGCCCGTCCACAAGCGACGGCTGGTCTGGAGCATTGGGGGTCCTGGCACCGCTTGCAAATCACGGTCCAAGGTGAAGTTCGAAGAGCTACGGGACAGTGCTGTACCTTTATACTATCAAATAAACATACTATTGAACAAAACATGGGTGCATGTGGCTTATGGCCAACTCCTAATCTGTAAGGCCCCAGGTGCTCATCCACAAAGCATGAGATCTCGAGCCTCGGACCATCTCATAACAAGCTGGTGTGCTTCTCAAGGTTACTTTCCCTCTCTCTCTTTCTATATAGCAACAACATCCACGGGGCATGAAGCAGAGACACACTGTGAATGACTAAATATCATAATTAACAGTATGTGATTAACCCTATACAATACAATCCACTCCTGATATTTAGACATTCTAAGTAAAATAATCAAGTTGATGGCGTAATGCATCAGTTACACGTTGAGTATGCACAAGCAAAGCCCGCAATCTACACTAAAGAATACATACAAGCAGTAATATCAGTAATAATGCGACGAGTAAAACAACGATCAGTGTTAGCTTTTAGAAATTGAGCTAAACGAGTTAGGTCTGCAGAGGGAGGAAGGTTAGTAATTGTCTTGCATATGATCAGTGTTAGCTAACCGCCAGCCTATACGACCATCCCTTGCTGTGTTTGAGGATGGAAGTAGCACAGTCACAGATAACGAGACACAGAGACTGGCCAGCACGAGTTGGTAAGTCGCCATTTTCGGCAGAATTCCTGTGGGAGGAAGCATAGATACGTTAATTCAGCCCCGTTTAGTCAATTTAGACTTGTCAACACAGAGAGGAATATCTTGACCAGTCAGGAGCACCCAATAAGTGTTTCCTTCTCCTTTCGCTAAGATTTCCCCTGCTTGTAAGGGTTTCTGGGGGTACTGCACCCACACTTTTCCTCCTTCACAAACTGTGTCCTGAGTCTGATTTTCTTTTTCAATAGTAGGGACACTAACTTTGCCGAACATGTGGCTTATGGGAGTTCCCCCCGGTAATGGTCGGTGATTCAGATTGCGCACTGCTTATGGTAAGACCTTTAACCACCCTTGCAATGTGTTAGTGGGAGTTAATATTTTAATCTGTTGCTTAAGCAGTCCATTCATGCATTCTATTAACCCTGCAGCTTGCGGATAGTAAGGTATGTGAAACATCCAATTGATCCCGTTGTCTACCACCCACTGTTGCACTGTTTGACCTGTGAAGTTCGACCCATTATCGGACTGTACTTCTGCTGACCCACCGTAGTATGTGATTAAATTCTCCAGTCCTTTAGTCGTACTTAGTTGATTCGCTTTAGTCACTGGATAAGCTATCAAAAGGTCCAGAATAGGTATCAACAGCTGTGAGCAAATATTGGAACCGTTGTTGCAATGGTAAAGGTCCTACATAATCAACTTGCCATATTTGTGCTGGTTGAGTCCCTCTCTTAATATGGGCACCGGGTTGTCGTTGTAGGGGAAAATGCTTCACCTTTTGACAAATTTCACAGGTGTTTATGATCTGTTTAACACCGTCCGTAGTCAAATATAACCCCTATTTCGTGTCCATTGTATCGTACCCTGAATGCCCAAATGTCCAGATTTGTGGTGGGCCCATTTGCCTATGCCATATTCTTCCTCTTCCACCTCTTTGATAGCCCATTCCTGGGCTATATTATCAACGGTGTTATTATATTCAAAGGTCTTTGAAGTGTTTTTCATGTGAGCGTCCACATGATATACAGTTATTTTCATCTTCTGGGCTTTGGACCATATTTGTTCCCACAGGTAATTTCCCCACAAGTCTTTCCCAGTTATTTGCCAGTTATGTTCATGCCAGTTTCGCATCCAGCTCACCATGCCATTGGCTTCTGCCCATGAGTCAGTATATATGTGTACTTGTTGCTGTTCCTCTTCTAACACAAGGACTACAGCTGCTAGTTCTGCTACCTGGCTGGAGCCTCCCACGCCGTCATCATGCACAATTGTCTGGGTTTTTGGATTGAAGGCAGCAGCTCGCCATCGCCGAAGGCCGTTTCACCAGACCGCTGAGCCATCTGTGAACCAGGCATGGCTACGTTCTTCAAGTGTTAACTGTTCAAAAGACACGCCCCAGGAGATCGGTGACTCCTGGGTTAAACTGACAGACGACTGCGTAAGTTCACTCTCAGCTGTTTGTGGGTATTCAGCCACATGCTCATGTAGTCGGGTGATTCCTTCTTTTCCTTCACTTGCTCTGTCTGCGATATACCATTTCCAGCGCACTATGGAGCTTTGCTGCACTCACCCGACCTTGTGTGTCTCATTGGCCAGCTCGATTACCGCATGCCACTCCGCACCTTCTTCAGACAGCCGTTCTGTTATCTGAGACAGCGGTTGACAGGGGTGGGGCAAATTTGTTCAGTTGTCGGTAATCCACAGTCACCCTCCAACTTTTGTCAGGTTTCTGCACAGGCCAAACAGGACTATTGTAGGGAGACACCGCATGTCTAATGATACCCGCCCCCAAGAGCCATTGTATGGTTTCCCCTGTAAGGTTCGCACTTTCTGAAGACTTCCCACATACAGGACAACACTACGAAGGGTTAAAAAAACCTTCACTCTGTTTGAAAAAGTGGGTGGAGCTAATACAAACAGGCAGCTCCACTATTTTTCCAAACAGGCTTTCAGACACATGAAAAATTCATTCCGCAGTCAAAAAATCACAAAAGCGCTTTCATTCACAGACAGACATTCACAAAGTCTTTCTTCATTCAACAAAGCTTATTATGGTTACTCCCCTGCCAGGTAAGTAATCGGAATGTGTGGCCTCAGATCCCCGGGAGCTTGGGTTGATGTGGTACTAACGGGGGGTGCTCCCGGAGCCCGGTCACACCCCTAGTCTTCCACAGCTCTTCTACTTTGGGGTATGCGAGTAGCGCACCCCTCATCATAGGAGGGCTATTCTTCATCAGGCTGCTCCGCATTCCTGCCGTAAAGAGCTCCTGATCTGGCCCCCCAGATTGTTGGTGATATATTCCTCCCTGCGTTGCCATGTTGCGCAATTGTATCACACCCTCCGCCATAGTATTCCAAGGTTTTACCTCCCCTTCCCAATCAACGGCAGAGGGATATTTTTGCCGGACCCCTATAGTAACTATTTCTTGTAACTCACTAGTGATGAAGTCACGCACCCCTCTAGTGGTTATCGGCTGTTCCCCATCTTGCTGTTTGGTCTTATTTGTCATAAGGGGTCTAGCTTCCGTGCCCGGAGCGTATGGGGGAGGGTCTTTAGTTTCCTCCGGTTCCCCCCCCCTCTCCATTTTTTCCAGCTTGTATATATTCCCCACATGATTTTGCATGGGCTTTTAAACACTCACTGGGATCGGATTGAGCAAGCCTATACCACATGCAGCAGCAAATACAAAAGATATATTTCAAATCCAGCTGTAATTTCCGTCGTCTAGCTTTCTTTTTATTTTGTACTGTCGGCAGACGGCATATTAAAGTTTCTGATTGTTCATTGACCTTGTCAGCCCGTTCTTGTGCAGTGCGCACCGCTTCAGTCAGGGTCGAGTTTTGACTTTCCAAAACCTTAGCAGCTGTTTTTAACTGTAGGTTTTCTGCCTCACTTTCCTTCAGTTGTTTACAAATCGCCCTTAAGGCTATCAACAAAATCCACCCCATTTGTGGGGGACTATTTTTCTCCTGTGGGAAGCTCGCTTCCTCCAGGAGAGACAGTACCACGTCGGGTATGGCTCTATCTTTGTTCTGTTCCAATAACTGTGTATCCCCATGTTGTGGGGGTCCAAACTGGGCTAGCACCTTGGCAAGAGAGCCAAAACCCTCATCCCTCGTGCCCCACCCTGGTATTCTATACTTCTCTCCCCGCAGGAGGAGACTGCTTCTTGTCTTTTCTCTTAAACATTTTACCAGATCCTGTTCGTGACGCCAAAATGTTTTGGATCAATAATAATAGACCCAGGTTCGGGATCTGGATGAATGTTAAATAAGAGACAAGACAAATGAAGTAAAGAATAAAACACAGTTTACTGAGAGAAAAGAAACATTAATATTACAGTTTACAAAGAAAAGAGAAGTATGATAAGATGCAACACTGCTTACGGCCTTCTGCCCATCGGGAACTCCACAACAAGACTGTTCCAGCGCTTGCAGTACTGGTCTGTCTCATGCCGATCGTGGGCCACAGATGAGACAATAGCGGCGATATCCACCCACATTATTTGGTCTACAGGACCGTAGTAATACCCGCCCTCCTGTATGGCTCAGAGACGTGGATCATGTACAGCAGACACCTCAAGTCGCTGCAGAAATACCACCAGCGATGTCTCCGCAAGATCCTGCATATCCCCTGGGAGGACAGATGCACCAACAATGTCCAGGCTAACACATTGAAGCACTGACCACATTTGATCAGCTCCGCTGGGCAGGCCACATAGTTCGCATGCCAGACACGAGACTCCCAAAGCAAGCGCTCTACTCGGAACTCGTCCACGACAAACGAGCCAAAGGTGGGCAGAGGAAACGTTACAAGGACACCCTCAAAGCCTCCCTGAAAAAGTGCAACATCCCCACTGACACCTGGGAGTCTCTGGGCAAAGACTGCCCTAAGTGGAGGAAGTGCATTCAGGAGGGCGCTGAGCTCCTCGAGTATCGTCGCTGTGGGCATGCAGAAATCAAGCGCAGGCAGCGAAAGGAGCGTGCGGCAAACCAGACTCTCTGCCCACCTTTTCCCTCAACGACTATCTATCCCACCTGTTCAGCCACCTAAGAACTCATGCTAAGAGTGGAAGCAAATCTTCCTCGATTCCGAGGGACTGCCTATGATCATGATATCCGCCCATATTATTTGCTAAATCCGGGGTGGAGGTAACCTCGTGCACTAAGGCCTGATTTGCTTCTGCGACGGCTTTCACCCTCCTTCTCCCTGCAACCTCCTCCAGACTATCTGCCAACACCTCATGGGACATCTCCATTAGGTAGATTCTTCACAGCTCCTTCAAAAAATACCTCCTCAAAAAGCTTACTTCTCTCTCCCTCCCTTTGCCTTCTGAGCATGCGCAGATGACCCCTGACCTCCCGAATCGTGGGAAAAGTTATTTGCCTGAAAAAAACGCGCATGCGCAGAACAACTGTTGCATTGGACGCCAGTCTTTTACAACTGAATACATTGCTATTCCCCCTTATCACATCACTTAGACTGTCACCCAAATTAAAAAGGTTTTTAAAATGGGTGATATTCCAGTGATCCTGGAAAATAAAAAAAGCACTTTGGCCGATAGCAGTCATAGTAGAAAGTCTAGCCCATAGAGTCTTCATAATAATGTATTCTGTTATGTTTTTTAGAGCATTTAATTATAATTGTACAGTAAAATATGGTAGTTTTGCCCTTCTCAGTCATGCTCTAGGTCAGGGGTTCTCAAACAGGGGCTCCGTGAGAAGATGTCAAGGGGTCCACACCGCAGGCAATCGACTAATTTTACCAGGTGGCTTTGGATGGAGCCACATCATTGCTGGTGTGTGTAGAGAGGTGCCCTGAGGTGTGGTAGGCGGCTAGGCCTGGGCTTCCCGGGCCTTCAGTGGCGGGATAGACGCGTGCCGCCTGTGGGTGCTCTGTGAACCAATCGAGATTGGTGGAGGTGGAGGATGGGTCTAAGAGGGGTGAAACCCTACAAAATTACCCCATAGTAGCCATGGTGAAGGTGCAGGTGAACAATCTGGTGATGCTGGACAACCCGCCACTGTGTTTCAATCCTTTTTAGTTCAAGATCACCTTCAAGTGCACCGATGATCTGTCGGAGGGTGAGTGAGGCCTGGGGCCTGGATGCGAATGCCTCCAGGTGCCGTGAAGTGGATGGAAATTTAACCCTGTTTGTGTGGAGGGGCCGAGGCCTAGTGAACTTTGACGGCAACCATGTGAAATGAACGCCCATCCCCCCCTTCTCCCCTCCTTCTCCCACACCCCTTCTCCCCCCCCCATCTCAACACTCCCTTTCTCACACCCCTTCACACCCGCTTCTCCCCATCCCACATGTCCTTCTCGCCTCTCCCACACCCCCTTCTCCCCCCCAAATACCCTTCTACCCCCTCCTCCCACACACCTTCTCCCCCCAAACCTCCTTCTTCCCTCCCAAACCCCCTTCTCCTGCCTCCTCCCACACTCCCTTCTCCCCCCATCCCACACCGCCTTCCCATGTCTGTCCCACACCCACCCTCCCACACCTACACCCACTTCTCCCCGCTTCTCCCCGCTGCCATCCCCCACCCCTTCTCTCTGTTTTTCTTCCCCCACAAGAGGTCCTTGAATTTTTATAACATGGAAAGGGGGAGAGAAGGGGTGGTCTCAGAAGCAAAAAGGTTGAGAACCCCTGGTCTGGATTCTGCTTGCCATTAATATTCAGTTTTTGCCATAATCTCTTTGCTCTTCTCCAGAAGTAATTTCTCACACTAGGACATGCTTCCAATGGCACCAGCTCTTGTCCTAACTCAGTCACTGGATGGTGATAAGGAATGGAAATCCTTATTATTTTCTACCTCCCTTATCCCTAATCCATAGGTACGCAGATTAATTGGATTTTTCCTAAGCTTCTCCACTTTGAGATTAGCCAACCCAGCACAAGTCGAGATTGCAGCCTGGGAGCTTTCTGGCCTCTGTGACCTCTTCTACATCAGGTAGTCATTGGGGAACAACAATATTTACACATTGAGAGAACACTGTGCACAAAGCCCCATCTGCCAAAATACTGTTTAAATGCTAATATTATACAATGTAAAACTTCAAAAGTGCACAATATATTGCACACTCTATTTTTTCCAATTCTAACTCGAAGAATATCTTGCATGTAATTTATCACAAACCTTTGGGGCTTTCAATATTGACAAAATGTAATAACTGGTGGTTACCCATTTATTGTAACCTAGGTACCAGTTTCTTGCAATTGGTGCATTTTCCTATTTGTAAATGTAATTAGGAACGGCTTCTTTCGAATCTGCCACAGTCTCTGTCCCGGGGCAACACTCACAATTACATTCCCAAGAGAAGATTTGGAAAATTGTCACAGGCCACTTGAAAGCAGTTTTATGGTTATCTCAAATAACTAACTGGTTAACATGGCAATAGATTAACAACAGTTGTTAAAGGGGTAGTGACTTCATTGGAGAAAGCGGAGAGCCAGAAGAATTGTGCAAAATTGCCATCAAAAATGAAGTCATGTCCAAGTTCCCTGATGATGTGCTTTGAGCGTTTTGCAAGTACTTCATCACAAGGTTAGTGTTCCTTTACTACCCGATGAAAGGCTATATTTACTACAACAACAACAACGTGCATTTATATAGCATCTTTAACAGAGTAAAATGTCCCAAGGGGCTTCACAGGAGTGTTATCAAACAAACTTTGACATCAAAGGAGATGTTAGGTGACCAAAAGCTTGGTCAAAGAGGTAGGCTTTGAGGAACGACTTAGAGAAGGGAGATGTGGAGAGGCTGAGAGGTTTACAGCTGGTGTGAACATTCTGATCTAGCAATCTGCCTCTTTTTTGAAAATTTTTACACAGTATATTCTTCACATATAAGCTTCTCCAGGAAGACTGAGCCTCTGAAGATCTTCAATAGCGCATTATGGAAAAGGTCACAATGCCTCGCAGTGCATCCAGTTTGGTGATTTTCTGTCTCCTTTTACGCACCATTGCTACGGCTCAGATACCCGGCGAATGATAGCTCCCTTGTTTCTCACAAGGCCCATATGTCACCAGCCATGAAGAGATTCTTCTCTGGATGATTTAAAGATCCAGGTGGAGAAGTCAGACTGTATGTCCAAAATGTATCATTTTTTTTAAGAAGATAAGAGAACAGTGAGTGCAGCTCTTTCAGGGCAGCAGTCAATGTTATTTATATATATATAAAAATATACTACATTTTCATATATTTTATGTGTATGTTTATATACTATATGTTAATATATGATATATATATTTATATATTGTATATTATATATATATTGGCCCAGAAATTGCAGCCTCCCCGGGCCTGTACGGGGTGTGTTCTGGCTTCTGGCTTGACAGATCGCACACATCTCGAGAGCGAGGACATTCCTACAACAGACATTGGGCTATTTGCCCATCTCTTGCCCAGCAAATGTCCTTAAAACTCTTGCGCCTGGTAAAAGCAGGCGCATAGCCTACTTTTACTAGCGTAAGAGTTTAAAAACATGTCAAAAACATATTAAAATAAAATTTAAAAATACACATTTATGTTAAAAACGCTGCCCACTCAGGTCATTTTATTTTAAACCATAATTAAAACTGTTTTTAAAAATCGGCAAATTTTTTTTAACAACATTTCTATCAGCTTTAATTTCTATAGTGTATTTATGTGAGTTTTTTAATGTTTTGTGTAGTGTTTGGGTGCTTGGGGGTGTTTCTCATTCATAGTAATAGGAATTTCAGACTTACAAAACTCCTATTATTATGAATGAGAATATATTATACCTGATTGGCTGCCCAGAGCCATGTGACTCCAGCTCCAGGCCTGCGCACGTCCCGATGTGCACGTGCTGCGACGCGCAGTCAGTGGAGGCCTCCGGACCGAGATCTTGCATGGACGCAGCAGCTTCAGGTAGGTGGGTATCTTTTTTCTAGAATCCAGTTGAACACCCGGGGGAAGGAGAATCCGGGATTTCTGGGCTAGTATATATTTATATTATACCTGTATATTTATATTATTGATATATGTACTTATGTAATATTACTTATATTGTATATGTATATATTATATTGGCTCAGCCTGTGCTGTAGGTTGATCTGAGGAGAAGGAGTCCATGGGTAGCCAAAATAGCCCCCGATATCGTCTCTTAGATTGTACCCCATGTTTTCGAATCGCCTGGCACTACGATCCGTTGTCAGCCACACGCTGACCCCTTACCTCCTGGCGGTGACCCCCTTTCTGCCCCACGGAGGAAATTGGCCCGCGGGAGCACGGCGGGAACCTGCCAGTGGCTCGGCGGTGCGGCCGCTCTTAAGGGGGAGAGCGCACTGACCCGCTCACCATTTTGTTCTAATTGTCGGTCGACTGCTAAGTCGACCCTACAATGGCGGCCGCTTGTTTGGCGGGTTTCCAACAGGCAACCTGGCACCCTCTCTTGTGTGGCAGGCCGCTGGCTTGGCCAAACCCCTCCCTGGTGGCCCATTGGGCTCCACAGAGGCCTCGCAGCGCCCCTCCCCTTTAAGATAAGGGGAGGGACATTGCAACGCATTAGCGCGACACGGCATGTCCGCGACATGCTGATGTCATCACCGCCCCGCACCCGTCCTGATACCGCCTCCAACAGTACTGGGAGGCAGTGTCAGAATTAAAGAGCCAACTTTTCTGGCACTTCCCTCCGACTTCCGCCGGGTGGTATTAATTCAAATAATTCAGATGGCATTTCCCCTCCCCCATCTTCTTATCCAGCTGCAGCTAATTCATCCTGGCTTGCTGGAATTACATCAGCAATTGCAGTGTTTGTATTTGAACTGTAGACTATGTAACAGCAAGAAAAGACTTGCATTTATATCGTGCCTTACACGAGCTCAGGATGGCTTATAGAATTGTACCACAAACAAAGTACTTTTTGAAGTGTAGTCACTGTTGTATTGCAGGAAAAGCGGCAGCAAATCTGTGCACAGCAAGGTCCCACAAACAGCAATGACATAATGACCTGAGAATCTGTTTTAGTGATGTTAATTGAAGGATCAATATTGACCAGAAGGCCGAGGTCAACTGCCCTGCTCTTCATTGAAATACTGCCAGGGGATCTTTTACGTCCACCTGAGAGGGTTGACGCGAAGTTGGTTTTTAGCATCTCGTCTGAAAGACGGCACCTCTGGCAGTGCAGCACTCCCTCAGCACTGCACTGGAGTGTCAGTCTAGATTTATGTGCTCAAGTCTCTGGAGTAAGGACTTGAACCCACAACCTGCTGACTCAGGTGAGAATACTACCCACAACTGACATGGCTTGGAAGAACTTGGCCCCAGCTTACTTTGTTGAGCTTTGGTATCGTGATGGACCTTTCAGGCTTTGAGTTCCTCCGCGGGTGGTATACCCTGCTGTGCTGCTGTGTTGTATCTCAGAAGAAAAAAAAGTGTATAATTAAGTCCTGTCGAACCACATATTTCAGCTTCACAACCCACACAATGAATACTTTCAAATCAAATTAGAAATTTAGACATGATTAACTGTGTGGATTCCATTGCTAAATAATTAAACAGTTGATGAATAATGCAGTTATAAAACAGAAGTGCTGTCCTCTGATAAGTCTGCAACTGAATTTAGAGAAATGTTCCATTATCCACCCTGTTATCCCTCATCTTGATGTGCTGGCGTATAAAGTCCAGATGGCTTGCTTGCAGTTTCCAAAAAGTAATGACATTCCTTGATTTAGATATTGGTTTAATCGGATAGAAAAATTTGTCAAAGTCTGTTGGAAACAAAAAAATCCATGAAAGTTTTTATGTCACGTCAAAGTAATCTGTAAATCCAATTGACTGGATAGAGAAAGGGAAATATCAGGCTAGCTTAGTAGGAGTCTATAGTACGGTTTGTTGCGAAATTTATTTCAACAATAGACTTCTTCATTATTTCTACTGATGTGATCAGGCTCCCATTTTAAAGTGCACTGAGCAAGGTGATAGAATTCTCCCCATAGCAAGTTTCCCACCTTGGCCTGGCTCTCTCTGAGAGGTACTTGACCGCTTCACAGAAAAGGAGATGAATCATACAGATGAGCGAATCCAGCCTCTCAACTGTTACCCCGAGAAAATAACAACAGAGACACAGCGTTACACATTCGGAATAAAAAACAGAAAATGCTGGAAATCTCAGCGGGTCAGGCAGCATCTGTGGAAAGAGAAACAGAGTTAACGTTTCAGGGTCACTGACCCTTCGTCAGAACTGGAAAAAGTGTTTAAGCAAGTGCAAGGGGCAAGGAAAGATGGGAAGGGAGGAAAGAACAAAAGGAAAGGTCTGTGATAGGGTAGAAGGCAGGAGAGATTAGA
This sequence comes from Pristiophorus japonicus, assembly GCF_044704955.1. Lineage (NCBI taxonomy): Eukaryota > Metazoa > Chordata > Chondrichthyes > Pristiophoridae > Pristiophorus > Pristiophorus japonicus. The sequence continues at coordinate 135,907,612 of NC_091988.1, forward strand.
GAAACAAAAGGTATGTTGCTGCGAGGTGAAAGGAGATATTAATGGGACAAGTAAAGAAATAAAAGATGGGTCTAGAAGAGGTTTCAATGGGAGTGACAGTGAAAAAATAGGGGCAAGGTTATGACCTGAAATTGTCGAACTCGATATTGAATCCAGAAGGCTGTAAAGTGCCTAATCGCAAGTTGAGGTGATGAACAGTGTAGGAGGCTGAGGATGGACAGATCAGAGTGGGAGTGGAGCAGAGAATTAAAGTGATAGACGACCGGACTGAATGGAGATGTTCATCAAATTGGTCACCCAATCTGTGTTTGGTCTCCCCAATGTAGAGGAGTACGCATTGTAAGCAGCGAAGATAGTATACTACATTACAAGAAGTACAAGTAAATTGCTGTTTCGGCTGGAAGGAGTATTTTGGGCACTGGAACGTGGGAAGAGAGAAGATAAAAGGGCAGGTGTTGCATCTCCTGCACTCGCACAGGAAGGTGTCGTGGGAAGGGGAGGGGGTGTTGGAGTAATTGGGGAGTGGGCCAGGGTGTCGCGGAGGGAGCGGTCCCTTTGGAATGCTGAAAGGGCAGGGGAGGATTGCTTTGATGGTGAGATCACGCTGGAAGTGGTAGAAATAGCAGAGGATGATCTATTAAATGTGAGGCTGGTGGGTGAAAGGTGAGGTAAAGGAGAACCCAAATGTGGTTTTGGGAGGGAGGGGGAGGGGTGAGAGCAGAAGTGCAGGAAATGGACAGAGTCGAGGGCCATGTATGTTAACCATGGTTTTGCGTAATTAGGAAGATATCGTAAGCACTAGTAGGGAATGTGGCATCGTCAGAACAGATGTGACAGAGAAACTGGGAGAATGGAATGGAGTCCTTACAGGAAGTGGGGGTGTGAAGAAATTTGTCTGCTTTTAAAAAATAGAAAAATAAATTGTTATCAATAGTTGTTATATTAAAAACCTGTCCATTAAGGTAAATTTATTTTAACCCCTATTAAAACATTTTTAAAACATTTAAAAAAAAACATTTAGTTAAATTCAATTTCAATTAATTTTATCCAGCATTTTTCAGCATTGCTGGAATATCACCCATTTTAAAAACTGCTAGTTTCACCTTTTTAAATTGGGCAATAGCCATAGTGATGTGAAATGGGCCTTAGCGATGTATTCAGTCGTGCAAGACTGGCGTCCATAGCAACGATCGTTCTGCGCATGCGCGGTTTTTTTCCAGGCAAAAACATTTTCCCGTGATTCGGCAGGTCAGGGGCTATCTGCGCATGCTCAGAAGGTAAAGGGAGGGAGAGAGAGTAAGGAAGCTTTTGAATGAGGGTGAATTTTGAAGCAGTGGTCAACGTAAGATGATGGAGATGTCCCAGGAGGATTCAGGAGAGAGTCTGGCGGAGGCTGCAGGGAGAAGGAGGGCGAAAGCCTTTTCAGAGGAGGCTAATGTGGCCTTAGTCACAAAGGTGGAGACTCGGTGCGGCCAATTAACCCGGGGTGGCGTGGAAAACCCCCCCCCCGACCTGGATATACCAGCGAATATGGGTGGATGTTGGTGCCCTTGTTTCATCTGTGGCCCACAATAAGCATGAGGCTGACCAGTGCCACAAGCACTGGAACAGTCTTGTTTCATCGGCAAAAATATTAAATTATTAAATTTATAAATGTAATGATGCACTGACTCATTAATTAGAATGTAAATTTGCCAAATTGTAATGAAGCTGGGTAATCTTGGGTAGCTTCCCTGTTAAGGTTTGGACTGGGGTCAGAACCTGCGCCCTTTAACTCTAATGTTGCTGAGATGCCTTAAACTGAATCGACAGTATTAATTATTATTTAAAGGCTTTGATCAAAAATTGCGGCCAAAGGAATGACTGGAAACAGTCATTGTGCCACTTTAGTTTAGAAGGAGAATGATTAAATTATATTGCAACTCGTGTGCTGTGAGCAGCTCTTTAACTTGGGCACCATCTCCTTTTTGGTTAGGTTGGTGGATGGTGGCACGACTGAGTACTGAGGGGGCCGCTCACCTTTACTCAGACTGTGTGAGTCTCTCCGGCTGCTGTTAGTCACACAGTGGCCCAGCCTGGGCTGGGGGAGAGCTGCCCTGGCTCACTCTCTGCCCTGGGACACTTGGGACATTAGCTCCGACCACACGGATGTCTCCGAGCACAGCTCAGGGACATGGTGCCCCCTCCCGTCATGGGGTCCAGTCATGCCGATCTCACCAGCGGTCATAATTCCCCCCCCCCCCGGGACCTCCATTGATTGGAATAATCCGGCTCCTTCCCCTCAGGCGCCGAATGGCACGGCCCGTGGATGGGGCCTGGAGATTGTACGTGAGGGGGTTGGTGTCAAGCATAAGTTCCTTAACAGGATCTTATTAAATATTTTCTCTGAACGTGGATGTTATAACCTTGCATCCATTGGATACAAACCGTTTTAGCATATATCGTTAAAGTTAACGATGAATAGCATGTGGGGTTATGAATTATGGATTACAATATCAGTTGTGTTCCCATAATAGTATCTAGTCAATTAGCTTATGCCATGTTCTTGTCACCTTTGCAGAGGAAGATATCTAAGAATCAGGTGGAATGGGGACGGACCGGAGGAGGGCCTGCTGACCTTCACCCTCTGACTGATCTGGAGGAGCGTGCTGCAGCCTTAGTGGGCATGCATAATCATTCTGCCACCCGTGGTGCTGCAGATCCCGTTATTTCACCACGTGAGTAATGTGTAAAGCAGTGGTAAACCAGTGGTAATTGAAAGTAACTTAATGGCATTTGATTATAATATATGAATGATATAATATCATGCATGCAGTTTCTGTATTCTTCTGTACACTCATGTTAATCATATGTAAAGTCTCTCGTTCACATTTATTGCAGTATTGTTGCTCCCCATACATATGCCTGCGCAGCGCAAGCATTTTCATGTCTCCCCTTCTCTTCTAATAACCTCGATTATGTTTTCCAGCTCCCTAGGCTCCCCAGGTGCAATGGGAGGCCCCTGCAGCAACACCCCACTCGCTACAGGTCGTACTCACCACGGGTGATGAAAAGCAAACCGAGGAGGAGGGCTTTGAGCCCAGACTGTCAACTGTGGTACCTGCGGTCCACGTCATTGTCAACGGATGAAGTAACGGGGCCAAGCGGCTTTCAGCAGGCCACTCCAAGGCGTCCACTGCCCGCGCCGACCCTGCGGAGGTTGAGTTGGTGAGGTAGGCACGCGCTGCAACGGGCAGATGTCAAAGAGGACATGGTGTCACTGATGCGGGCGAGCGTCAACATATGTCAAGAGCTCCTCCAGGCACTTGGTGGGTTGACCAGCAACATTGCCACACTGTCTGCGAGAATAACAGAGGGCATGGAGCAGATAGTTGCGGCGATGGGGCGAACAACCGACTCTGTCGATGCCTTGCGGCACGCGATAGTTTCAGAATATGGCACTGCATCCCAAGATGCCGTACCACCGATCACCACGACACTTGCGAGACAGGAGGAAAAACTTCCTTCTGACTCGGAAGATGTTTCCTCGCAAACGTCTTCTCCTCAATCCACTGAGGTCATTCTGCCGACGTCAACATAAGAACATAAGAACATAAGAACATAAGAACATAAGAACATAAGAACATAAGAATTAGGAACAGGAGTAGGCCATCTAGCCCCGCGAGCCTGCTCCGCCATTCAACAAGATCATGGCTGATCTGGCCATGGACTCAGCTCCACTTACCCGCCCGCTCCCCATACCCCTTAATTTCCTTATTGGTTAAAAATCTATCTATCTATGATTTGAATACATTCAATGAGCTAGCCTCAACTGCTTCCCTGGGCAGAGAATTCCACAGATTCACAACCCTCTGGGAGAAGAAATTCCTTTTCAAATCGCTTTTAAATTGACTCCCCCATATTTTGAGGCTGTGCCCCCTAGTTCTAGTCTCCCCGACTAGTGAAAACAACCTCTCTGCCTTTATCTTGTCTATCCCTTTCATTATTTTAAATGTTTCTATAAGATCACCCCTCATCCTTCTGAACTCCAACGAGTAAAGACCCAGTCTACTCAATCTATCATCATAAGGTAACCCCCTCATCTCCGGAATCAGCCTCGTGAATCGTCTCTGTACCCCCTCTAAAGCTCGTATATCCTTCCTTAAGTAAGGTGCCCAAAACTGCACGCAGTACTCCAGGTGCGACCTCACCAATACCCTGTACAGTTGCAGCAGGACCGCCCTGCTTTTGTACTCCATCCCTCTTGCAATGAAGGCCAACATTCCATTTGCCTTCCTGATTACCTGCTGTACCAGCAAACTAACTTTTTGGGATTCATGCACAAGGACCCCCAGGTCCCTCTGCACCTCAGCATGTTGTAATTTCTCCCCATTCAAATAATATTCCCTTTTACTGTTTTTTTCCCCAAGGTGGATGACCTCACATTTTCCTACATTGTGTTCCATCTGCCAAACCTTAGCCCATTCGCTTAACCTTTCTAAATCTCTTTGCAGCCTCTCTGTGTCCTCTACACAACTCGCTTCCCCACTAATCTTTGTGTCATCTGCAAATTTTATTACACTACACTCCGTCCCCTCCTCCAGGTCATCTATGTATATTGTAAACAGTTGTGGTCCCAGCACCGATCCCTGTGGCACACCACTAACCATCGATTTCCAACCTGAAAAGGACCCATTTATCCCAACTCTCTGCTTTCTATTAGCCAGCCAATTCTCTATCCATGCTAATACATTTCCGCTGACTCCGCATACCTTTATCTTCTGCAGTAACCTTTGGTTTGGCACCTTATCGAATGCCTTTTGGAAATCTAAATACACCACATCCATCGGTACACCTCTATCCACTATGCTCGTTGTACCTTCAAAGAATTCCAGTAAATTCATTAAACATGATTTCGCCTTCATGAATCCATGTTGCGTCTGTTTGATTGCACTATTCCTATCTAGATGTCCCGCTATTTCTTCCTTAATGATAGCTTCAAACATTTTCCCCACTACAGATGTTAAACTAACCGGCCTATATAACCTGCCTTTTGTCTGCCCCCTTTTTTAAACAGAGGCGTTATATTAGCTGCTTTCCAATCCACTGGTACCTCCCCAGAGTCCAGAGAATTTTGGTAGATTATAACGAATGCATCTGCTATAACTTCCGCCATCTCTTTTAATACCCTGGGATGCATTTCATCAGGACCAGGGGACTTGTCTACCTTGAGTCCCATTAGCCTGTCCAGCACTACCTCCCTGGTGATAGTGATTGTCTCAAGGTCCTCCCTTCCCACATTCCCGTGAACAGCAATTTTTGGCATGGTTTTTGTGTCTTCCACTGTGAAGACCGAAGCAAAATAATTGTTTAAGTTCTGAGCCATTTCCACATTTCCCATTACTAAATCCCCCTTCTCATCTTCTAAAGGACCAACATTTACTTTAGTCACTCTTTTCCTTTTTATATATCGGTAAAAGCTTTTACTATCTGTTTTTATGTTTTGCGCAAGTTTACTTTCATAATCTAGCTTTCCTTTCTTTATTGCTTTCTTAGTCATACTTTGCTGTCATTTAAAATTTTCCCAATCTTCTAATTTCCCACTAACCTTGACCACCTTATACGCATTGGTTTTTAATTTGATACTCTCCTTTATTTCCTTGGTTATCCACGGCTGGTTATCCCTTCTCTTACCGCCCTTCTTTTTCACTGGAATATATTTTTGTTGCGCACTCTGAAAGAGCTCCTTAAAAGTCCTCCACTGTTCCTCAATTGTGCCACCGTTTAGTCTGTGTTCCCAGTCTACTTTAGCTAACTCTGCCCTCATCCCACTATAGTCCCCTTTGTTTAAGCATAGTATGCTCATTTGAGACACTACTTCCTCACCCTCAATCTGTATTACAAATTCAACCATACTGTGATCACTCATTCCGAGAGGATCTTTTACTAGGAGATTGTTTATTATTCCTGTCTCATTACACAGGACCAGATCTAAGATAGCTTGCTCCCTTGTAGGTTCTGTACCATACTGTTCGAAGAAACAATCCCGTATGCATTCTATGAATTCCTCCTCCAGGCTACCCCGTGCGATTTGATTTGACCAATCGATATGTCGGTTAAAATCCCCCATGATTACTGCCATTCATTTTTTACATGCCTCTATTATTCCCTTGATTATTGTCTGCCCCACCATGAAGTTATTATTTGGGGGCCAATAAACTACGCCCACCAGTGACTTTTTCTCCTTACTATCTCTAATCTCCACCCACAATGATTCAACATTTTATTCATTAGAGCCAATATCATCTCTCACAACTGCCCTGATACCATCCTTTATTAACAGAGCTACCCCATCTCCTTTCCCTTCTTGTCTCTCCTTCCGAATTGTCAGATACCCCTGTATGTTTAATTCCCAGTCTAGGCCACCCTGCAACCATGTTTCTGTAATGGCCACCAAATCATACCCATTTGTAATGATTTGTGCCGTCAACTCATTTACTTTATTTCGAATGCTGCGTGCGTTTAGGTAGAGTGTTTTAATACTAGCTTTTAAACCATGAATTTTAGTTTTGACCCCTCCTGCAGCCCCTTTATATTCATACATATTGTCCCTTCCTATCACCTTGTGGTTTACACTTACCCCAGTGCTTCTCTGCTCTGTTGCCTCCTGCCTTTTGCATTCTTTCTTGGGGTCCTGTTCATCTGCGCTCTCACCCACTCTAACTCGCTCAGAGCCCTCTCCTGGGTTCCGAATACTCCTCGCATTGAGGCACCGAGCTTTCAGGCTTGCCTTTTTATTACACTTTGACCCTTTAGAATTTTGCTGTACATTGGCCCTTTTTGTTTTTTGCCTTGGGTTTCTCTGCCTTCCACTTTTACTCATCTCCTTTCTGTCCTTTGCTTCTGTCTCCATTTTGTTTCCCTCTGTCTCCCTGCATTGGTTCCCATCCCCATGCCATATTAGTTTAACTCCTCCCCAACAGCACTAGCAAACACTCCCCCTTGGACATTGCTTCCGGTCCTGCCCAGGTGCAGACCGTCCGGTTTGTACTGTTCCCACCTCCCCCAGAACCGGTTCCAATGCCCCAGGAATTTGAATCCCTCCCTGCTGCACCACTGCTCAAGCCACGTATTTCTGCGCTATCCTGCGATTCCTACTCTGACTAGCACGTGGCACTGGTAGCAATCCCGAGATTACTACCCGCCACAGCAGCAGCCCTTGAGGTGCCCTGCTACAAAATGTCTTGGTCCCATTACTCAGGGATTCCATGTGAAACGGGGAGTTACAACAAGGGGTGGGGGGAGGGAGGGGTCAAGTTCGAGGAGAGAAGCGTGGCTGCAGGTAGGGAGGGAGTGGCATATATTATTGTTTTGTTCTTATTGAGAACCAGGCCAGACAAGGATGAAATGTAATGCAACCGTAACTGTCACCAACGTCACTTCACACAAAGCATTCATTTATGAGCTGCTGTCGCAACAACTTTACAGTTGCGTAACTACCACAGGACATTTCCAGTGGTTTGGGGTTGGGGGGGGCGGTCATTGCCAGGCTGATTGTCCTCCCCAAGATCCTCGTCCTCCTCCTCATCCTGCTCTTCTGCCTCTCCTCTCTCCTTTGGTGGACCAGCAGCCCCATCTGGCAATTGTTGTCCTCTCCTGATAGCTCGGTTATGCAACATGCAGCACACCACAGTAAACTCAGCGACCTGCTCAGGGTGGTATTGTAGGTTGCCTCCTGAGTGGTCCAGGCATCTAAAGCAACTCCAATTGTCTTTTCGACAATATTGCGTGTGGCAACATGGCTTTCATTGTAGTGCTTCTCGGCTTCTATCTGGGGCTTACGCAGAGGGGTCATGAACCAGCTGGCAAGGCCATATCCTTTATCCCCCAGCATCCAACCGTGACCTTGTGGCTGACTCTTAAACAAGTCAGAGCCAGGGCTCTGACGCAAGATGTGTGCATCATGGATGCTCCCTGGAAAATTTGCATTTGCTGCCATGATTATTTGCTTGTGGTCGACAACAAGCTGCACATTCAGGGAGAAGAATCCCTTTCGGTTCCGAAACACCTCTGCATCCTGTAAAGGTGCTCGTAGAGTGATGTGCATACAGTCTATTGCTCCCTGCATCTTAGGGAAGTTTTCAATTTTTGAGAACCCCAAAGCCCTCTCACCCTGTGCCTCCCTGGTCATAGGGAAGTTTATAAAGTCCATACTGCGTGCGTAAAGGGCTTCAGTCACCTGTCGAATGCAGCAATGTGTGGTGTGCTGAGAGATACCACAAATGTCGCCAGCTGAGGCCTGAAAGGAGCCCGATGCATAAAAGGAAAGTGCCGCAGTAATCTTAACCTCAATGGGCAATGCGATCCTGATGGTGCTGGGTAGGCGGCAAATCTCCCGTGTAAGATTTGGTGAACACATCGGTGTAAACTTTGTAGACATTTTGAACTTTGCTTCGATACATTTTCACTGTACAACAGCACTGGGGCTGGGGCAGATCCAAACATGTTGAACTGGAATACACATCAGCTGGGCGGGAATGAGAAGGGCTGAAAGCAGGAACATCATGGTTGATGGGCACCTTTTGTCATGGAATGGGAAGCAATCAGTGAGACATTAAGTAAAGTGGCCGGGACTTCAGGCCATCGAAAGACAAAGGAAAGCTACTTGACCACAGACTCGTTGGAGCCACACATCGAGGGACTGCCCAGTTGACAAAGGAACATGTACAGACTTGAGTTTGTTTTTCAGTTGGACAGCCTCAGGAGAAGGACAGTCGGATTTTTGGTGCGAAAAGGAGCAGTCTTGCAGGTATAAGAGAATGGCAGTTGGAAGCCATGTTGCTCTCTCCCCGCATCTACGCCTACTTGCAATGAACAAGGACTAAGCATTCTACCTGGGATGGAGAGAAGAAACACCAGAGCGTCTTGTTACTTTGACTGGGAAGCTAATCTTGAGACTGGACTTGAATACCACAGATTAGTACGGACCCAGACGATACGTCTCATCGGGAGAAGCAGTGAGTAAGCCAGAGGGGTAATTGGTGAGCATTTATCCCAGCCCACGCATCTTTAAGACCACTGCAGAGTGTGAAAGGGTGTCGTGTGTCCCAACCAAGCCTGAAGGGTTTAGTAGGAAGGTTTTTGCAAGGATCATTCTGCGTACTCACAGTCTGTTGGACAGATTTCAGTGGTGCAATTTTGAATCCGAGCAGGGGTGGTTTAGACGTGGGTACTTCCACGTTAGGTGCTGTTTAGACAGGCCATACTGTATGTTGCACTGTGTTTGTTTGTATTACACTATCAGGGTGTGTTTTTACTGGGAGCAGGTGTGTTTTCACTTGAATAAAAGCACTGCGACGGTTGAAACCGAAAAGATCTGTCTATGACTGTATATTACTGTTACGACTATAATTCCGGAGTCTAAAAGAGGGGTGATTCGAAACTACCAGGAGCAAAACCACTTATAGAATCTGGTGACCACGGCAGGACTCTGGTACGAGTGAAAAGACAGCCATGGAAGATCTCAAAGTCAAGAGATCGGCAATGGGGGGATAGGATTTCCTCGTACGTATTCAGTAAAATTAATGTAACACAGATGTGGGTTTTAGACATGTTGCGGGCTGAGAGTCCATAGGATAGAGCTGCAGAGTGGATGGGGCCTACGGAGCACAAAAAGGCAAAAGAAAAGGCCATTTGGCTCCTGTGTTTGCTGAAGCAAGTCCAGCTGCTCAGGGAGCAGGTTAGCAAGCTTAAGGCAGAGCTCCAAGAGTCAGAGTAGCAGTCAGCCGCAAGGGTCACAGTGGAGAACAGATTAGTGGATGAGTTACGCGAGGGGAGGCAGGAAAGGCGTACTCAGGAGGAAACCTCCTGAAACACTGGGAGCAGCTGCAATGCCAGGTCACCGAGGCCAAGCTCAATAAGCAGGCTTTACGGGAGGAGAACGTCCGCTTAACGGGTAAAGTTGACGGGCTGGAGGGGCAATTGAGAGATATTAAGACAGCTTACAGGATAGCTAGCAGTAGGGAGTTTGAGAGTGGGAATCACGGGCCCTGCAAAGAAAAAATCCGAAGCTTGACTGAAGCTCTTTCCAAAGCCGAAGGTATGGTTTGCTTGATGGCCCTGGGGAAAGCTCGGGTGGACTGGGAAGAGGAAGGAGAAGATAGCAAGGATTGGGGGCAGGGTAGTGACGTCTGACCACCGCTTGAAGCGCCAAAGGGACCCATGCATCCCAAACGGCAGCAGAAGTTCGGCCCGCCCATAGACGGCGTGAGTCAGGGTGCGCTGCAAGCGATTTTGTGGTTCTGTTCACCACTCTGCAGCTGCAGAATATGATCTCGGGGGTGCCCAAGTTAAAGAAAGAAGGGGACCCCTCAGTTCACTTTACCGAGATGGACCAAGTTGGGGGATTAACGGGTGGAGTGAGGCCGAGGCTCACAAGATGTTGCTGTTTTCCCTGGATGGGGAAAACTGTATCAGGCCCTGTCCGCTGAGACCGAACGGGGACAGGAGACCACAGGCTTAAAGGAGGAAATCCTGAGAGCCATGGGTCACACCCTGTAGAGGGGTCCTCTCAGTTCACTTTACCGAGGTGGACCAGGCTGGGGGGATTAACGGGTGTTGTGAGGTCTCCATTCTCTAGAGTAGAGAGGACACTGCAACTTACAGGGGAAGCACCTCAGGCATTCGCGGACAGGCTCTGAGCCGTCTACGAAATGGCCACGGCTGAGGTGCTTGACAGAGCGCAGTTGCAGGGGGAGCTGAGAAACCATTGGGTCAGGACCCTCATGGCTAACAGTTTGCCACGAATAAGGGTAAAAGCGGAGGCCTGGTTTGACTCCGAGGACTTCACGAATACGGAGGCTGCAGTGCTCCGTCACATGAGCCGGGCCTTTAAAACCGGCTCAGATGAAGAGGTCAAACCAAGTAAAGGCAAAGTGCATGAAGTAAAGGCCAGTGAGGGTAGTAAAAAGGAATGGCATCAGGAAGGGGGTAGCTGAGAGAGGGCTAGGACGTGTTTCAGGTGTGGGAAGACGGGACACTGGAGGAAAGACTGCCCGGTCGCGAGGAGGGGGCAAGGCAAAGGGGATCCTCCTGTGCCTAGACAAAACCTGTCGAGGCGAAGGGACTATCCGTGGAACAATTTGATGTCCTGGTGGCCGCTCTTCAGACAGTTTTTGTGCCAGAGCAGGGAAGGGTAGACGCTGCCGTGAGCAGGGAAATCCCAACCGCTCCGGTAATCCCGCCACCCCGACTAGCACACACCCAGCCTGAGTACCTGTGTTCGCTCATGTACGATGAATGGAGTAGACCATGTGTGAGGATGGGGGTGGAGAAGGTAAAGGGGAAGTACTTGGTAGACACCGGGGCTTCTAGCACAGTGATCCATGCAAGTAACCCGACCGATTCATCCTGGTCCAGCAAGGTTCCATTCAGTCTCGTGGGGTTCACGGGGAACGAGCAGGCGGGGACGATGTCCAGGCCGTTAGCCATAGATTTAGGATCCCTCCACACCAGGTGGGAATGCGTCCTAAGAAATTGGGAACAGCCAGGCTCAGGAGTCCTAGGGGCCGACTTTATGTTAGCCAACAGGATTATAGTGGATTTGAGGAATCACTGCCTTTGGGGAGCGGTGGGTTCCGATTAGGAGAAATAAATTGTAGTGATCCCAAGGAAAGTAGAAAGAAAATGCAACATGGGTACCATGAAGCCGAAGGGGAGTTATGACCGAGTGCAATTGGTCAATACTACTCCGGCCGAGTACCTGGCGAACGTACAGGACAACCTCGCATCGTTCGCCACACACAAACCCGACTGTGGTAGGGTGACGGGGGTTGAAGTCAGAGTACAGGGGGACCTCATGTCACGGCCACAGAAGCAGTACAGTTTCCGCAGAGAGGCAGAGGCCGACTTGGAGATGGCACTGGGATCCCTGGTAGCACAGGAAGTGTTGAGGCCCATAGCCACACACGTCAACTTGCCACTTTGGCCTGTTAGGAAACCAGACCAGTTGTGGAGAGCCACTGTGGACTATCGGGTGCTCAACAAAAACATCCCAGCCTGCAGTCGCGGTCATAACTGATCTGATAGGGACTATTCCAGCAACTGCAACCGCATTCACGGTGCTGGACATTTCAAACAGATTTTGGACGATTCCCCTGAAACGGGAAGACCAGTACAAGTTTGCCTTCACTTTTAAAGGACAGCAGTATACATGGACATGCCTTCCGCAGGGATTTCATAACAGTCCCTCCATATTCCACCAGTGTATGCAGACGCCTTAAAGGGTTTCAGCAGACCCCAGCAGTTGGTGCAGTATGTGGACGATTTGTTTTTGTTCTCTTAAGGGTGGGAGCTTGGTCCGCTGCTGGCTGAACTGCTGGAGCTGTTGTGGGAGACAGAGTTCAAAGTCAATCCTAAGAAAGCTCAGATCGGTCAGAGGGAAGTAAAATGCCTCGGGCTGACAGTGAGGGCTGGGGAAAGGGCTATAGAAGGTGGTCCAGGAGCTACCAGCCCCCACGACCGTGATAGGGGTGAGATCCTTCTTGGGGCTCACGGGGTACTGCAGGGATTTTATTGAGGATTACGCCACCACTGCAGCCCCTCTGCTTCGGCTCCTCCACAAGGGAGTCGGATGGGAGTGGGATGGGAACTGCACGGCAGCGTTCAATCGCCTCAAGGGAGACCTGCAGATAGCACCTGCACTAGGGGCGATCAATGGGGGGAGGACTTCTTTTTCGAATTAGCAACCAGCGGGAACAGTTTGAGCGCGGTGCTGCTCCAGGAGCGGCACGGCAAACTGAGGCCCATGGTGTACTCATCAAGAGTCCTCACAGATGTAGAACGGGGCTACTCCAATTGCGAGAGGCATCTCCGAGCCACGCATTGGGCCATAAAGCGCTCACAGCTCTTTACGGGATCGTCCCTGCTCATTCTGCTAACCCACCATACCCCCACTCAGATGTTATTAGATGGGAGGATAAAGGACGGCACGGTGAGCAGTGCTCACATTGCCCGCTGGACTTTATTACTCTCACAAATGCATCTGAGATTGCAAGGCCTGAGTGAGCCCAATTTGGCCGTCAACATGATCTATCCAGGCAAGGCCCACAAGTGTACAGTGGAAGGGGTATGGAACTTGGGCGTAGGATTCCGAGCCGGGTTAGACCCAACGGGCCGCGAGATCTACGCCGACGGGTCTAATTCGGTAGTGAACGGAAGCGTTTCACCAGGTGTGGGATTTATGACCCGACGGCTGGGTTAGCAAGGGTCATTAAACTCCTGAGCACCCTGAGCAAGCCAGCACAGTGATCTGTTCGGATTCCATGTTTACGTGCAATTCTTGTACCGAATATTTGACCATCTGGGCTCGTTGCGGTTTCACAATTGCAGACGGGAAGCTCTTAGCAACAGCACCATTGCTGCGAAAGATCTTAGAAGCCACAGGGACCCCGGGACGTCATTACATCCACAAAGTAAAGGCTCATTCTAAGACAGAGCCCAGAGGGGAAAGCAACAAAAGGGCAGACGAGTTAGCAAAGGAGGGAGCCAGGGAAGGAGTTTTTTTGGATCTATAAGGGTCCAGCCCAGTAACAGCGATCCAGACAAAGGAGGGACACAAGGGAGTGCAGGGGTAGCATTGGACCCGGAATTGAGGCAAGTCCAGGCACAGGATCCCGTCCTCAAGGTCGTCCTGGATAGCTGGCTACGGGCGAGAAGGTCCGTTCAGGGTAGCGGGCATCACCATAAAAGAGGGGATGCTCTTTAAGGGGGGACCGGTGGATAGTTCCCGAAGTGCACCAGAGGGAATTCCTCCAGTTGGCCCACGGGGGCCCAGGAGTGGGACACCCAGGGTCAGAGACTACCTGACAAAGGGTAAAACAAGCAGGGTGATGGCCGCAACTGAGGGAGGGTGTCTGCGATTTTTGCACAGACTGTCTGGTGTGCGCAACAAACAACCCCGATCCGCAATGTAGGAAGGCTCCCATGGGGCACATGAGAAGGGTAGAGGGACCATGGCAGTCGGTACAGGTCGATTACACGGGCCATTGCCCACCACAAAGGGGGGTTACAAGTACTGTTTGGTCCCAGTAGACGTGTTCTCCAAGTGGGTGGAAGCCTTCCCTTGCCGATCACCACAGCGTTGGCGATGGCAAAGATTTTGGTGAGGGAAGTGTTCCCTAGGTGGGGACTGCCACAGATTGTGGAGTCTGACCAAGGGAGCCACTTCACGGGGCAAGTCATGCAGGCCACCTTGAAGGTTCTGGGGAGAGAGTGTAAATGGCATGTAGCTCACAACCCATCGTCATCGGGGGTTGTGGAACGACTTAATCGGACCATCAAAGAAAGGCTACGGAAGGAAACAGGACAATCCCCGAAAAGGTGGGATGAGGTCCTGCCATTAGTTTTGATGGAGGTTCAAGCCAGCCTCTCCAGCACAGGGTACTCCCAGCATGAGCTCATGACCGGGAGGGTCATGCTCATGCTCACCCATGTTCTGGCACCAGTTCTCACTGAAGGTCAAGTGAGAGAAGTAAACCGGGATAAGTTTGTCAAGAATCTGTACGAGAGGTTGAAGCAGATTCATTGACAGGCAGCTAGTAACATGGAGAAGCAGCAACGGAGTAATCGGTTGCTGCCCGATCCCCAGAGAAAGCACGAGTGGAAGGTAGGGGACCAGGTGATGGTCCAAAACCACGCTCATGTAGGGACGTTTGAGCCACTCTATATGGGACCTTACAGTATAGTGAATAAGGCAAGCCCCATGGTTTACGCGGTTAAACTTCCAAGGTGCACAATGTGGTTCTACGTGAACCAGTGTAAGTTGTTTAACCCAGGGGAAAGGGTAAGGAAAGGAAAGAAACACCAAGGTGCTGTAAACAGCATGGTGGACGTGGCTCTTCCTTCTATAGTTTGCAACAGTGAGGATCCCGTGGTGGAGACTGAAAGAAGGAGCAGCGGGAACCCACGGCCAAGGCCGATGTGGACACCTCCTTACACACTGAATCGGAGCCGTAAAAGGCCCAGGCAAGAGGGGCACAAGCGAGGCCACCCGGCATGGATGGTATTATGCATAGTTTTATTTTAAAGTGCTTTGGTTAGTTGCAATGAAGCCAGACCTGTGGAGGTAGACCCTCTCACAGCAAAGTGTGTGTCAATTTTGTTTTGCAGGAAGCTGAGGATGGAATGGAGACAGTCCTGAGACTGAGCCTGATTTGGATGCTGGCCGGAACGGGGCACAGCAGGAGAGGAGACACCGAGTTGTCCTTCCTCTATGGCTGTACTGGGGAGAACGTACCCACCGTGATACAGCGGGGTAGGACAGGGGACATGGACGGGATGGCAGCCTACTTCCATGAGGGAAGGTGACCAGGGTGGCTGGGGTTGAATTCTACGAAATACTCCATCCACGCCGGGTTAACATACAGGGAAGCTTCCATACCGTAACCCAGACTGAATGTCACAGCCATACTTGTTGGGGTGACCGAGGGCAAGCTTGAAGTGCAAGGGATACATTCCCCTGGGACAGTGGTGGTGACTCAGGAAATTGAGTCAGGACACGGGGAACCAGACAGCGGACTGGGAATGACTGGGGAACGATACGTACTGACAGATTACGGGGGCACAGGGGGGCGTGGAAGTGTGCTGTGACAAGTGTTGGAAGGAGGAACAGGGAGTTTATGTGTGTCTGTGGGGGTCAGTACGGATATGTCCAGCGAGTGTGTTGATTGCCTTTTCGCGGCAATGGCAGGATAACGGGACTGGGATCAGATGGGATCGGTGTATGTACTCCTGCATGATCCCAGACCCTCCCAACACAATTTCCATGGAGCTTGTCGCACACGAGAGGAAACCCCTGCCCACAGCCCCACCAATACAAGCGACAGAAGTTAGGTCTCCCGCCACCATACCAGGCCCAGGGAATGGTTTAGTTTTAGTCCCGACCGGGAAGGTTTTATTCCAGGCGATGCATTACGCGGTCGCGTCGGTCATTTTAAACTTGACCGGGGTACATCTGCCCGAGTGGTGTCCAAAAGAAACTGAGCAGCGGTATGAGGCGCTCATTAAAGAAATGTTCCACCAGTTCTTTGAACTAACTCGGTTACGGGGATGTGAGTCGGGAAAGGTTGTACGACATGGGAGTGTACGATAACGTTAGTCCAGGGAGGCAGAGGCAAGGGGTGCTCAATGATATCGCAACAGCGTTTAGCGCGGGTACATCTCTCGTTTTGAACGTAGAAGTTCCTCTGGGGGTCCGGATTTGCTCGCACATTCTTGTAATTGTACAGTTTCTCGTTGTAATATATTTGTTGCGGCTGTCTTGCAAAAGGCGAAGCAAGGTGCTCTGAAGTCGGTGGGAGACCTTGTTAAAGGTTTTTTCTGCAAATATGTTGTACGAATGTGTTTCGTGTTGTATTTTAAGGGATGCATTCGGGGTGTTAATGGTAAAGTATATTGGGTTGGTTGGACCATGAGGTGTTTTCACCAGCGGACGTTTGATATTCCAGAAGGATTCTTGAAATATCATAGGGGCGACTGTAAGAGTCGGCGAAAACAGCGGCGTAAACTTTGTGGACTTTTTGAACTTTGCTTCACCACATTTTCACTGTACAACAGCATTGACTGGGGCAGATCCAAACATGTTGAACTGGAATACACATCAGCTGGGCGGGAATGAGAAGGGCTGAAAGCAGGAACATCATGGTTGATGGGCACCTTTTGTCGTGGAATGGGAAGCAATCAGTGAGACATTAACTAAAGTGGCTGGGGTTTCAGCCCATCGAAAGACAAAGGAAAGCTACTTGACCACAGACTCGTCAGAGCCACATATCGAGGGACTGCCCAGTTGACAAAGGAACAGGCACAGACTTGAGTTTGTTTTTCAGTTGGATAGCCTCAGGGGAAGGACAGTCGGATTTTTTGTGTGAAAAGGAGCAGTCTTGCAGATATAAGAGAATAGCAGTTCGCTCTCTCCATGCATCTACATCTGCTTGCAACGCACAAAGAATAAGCACTCCGCCTGGGACGGAGAGAAGAAACACCAGAGAGCCTCGCTATTTTGACTGGGAAGCTGACCTTGAGACTGGACTTGAATACCACAGATTGGTACGGACCCAAAAGATATGCCTCATCGGGAGAAGCAGTGAGTAAGCCAGAGGGGTAATTCGTGAGCATTTATCCCAGCCCACGCATCTTTAAGACCACCGCATAGTGTGAAAGGGTGTTGTGCATCCCAACCAAGCCTTAGGGGTTTTAGTGGGGAGGTTTTTGCAAGGATCATTCTGCATGCACACATTATGTTGGACAGATTTCAATGGTGCAATTTTGAATCCGAGCAGGGGTGGTTTAGACGTGGGTACTTCACATTAGTGGCCTGTTTAGACAGGCCATACTGTGTGTTGTACTGTGTTTGTTTGTATTACACTACCAGGGTGTGTTTTTACTGGGAGCAGGTGTGTTTTCACTTGAATAAAAGCATTGCGACGGTTGAAACCGGAAAGATCTGTCTATAACTGTATATTATTGTTCACGACTATAATTCCGGAGTCTAGAACTATTGTAAGAGGGGTGATTTGAAAACACCAAGGGCAAGACCATTTACACCCTTAATTAGCTGGCATACCTCACTGATGACCTCCTTTCGGAATTGCAGCCTTCTAACGTATGTGTTATCGGACAAGTCCAGGTATGATCACTTATCTATGTAAATACGTTAGCTGTAACATCTTCTCCTCCTCAGCAGTCTGCCAACCCTTTGATTGGGCACATAATGCTCTTCAATGAACCTTCTCCCATCTCTATTCTGCAGCTTCTGAGTAGTCATCAATGCTGGTTGAGAAATTACAAACCCCCTCACTATAAATCACTATAAATGCCCTAATCTGTCTTCTTAAATTGGCCTCAACAAATACAATATAAACTGCAAATTAACCACAATGTGATTAGATGATTGGCAAGATTCAAAAACACCCTCAAAATCACTCACAAATTGCTTCTCCTCCCAACCACTTCAAGCGACCTTGTATTAAAGATCCTCCGATTTACAAAACGGCATCTATAGTGCCGAGTTAAGGTCAGTTGAGTGCAGCTTTTCTTGAGCGTCTTTTTTGGCAAGCGATCATTCGGGGGGTATATGGGCGAGATGCCGAAAGTAGCACTCGGCGATAATCTGAGCGATATTCGGGCGCAAGTTTCCATTATAACCAGAATTCTGGGCCTTGCATGAGGATGACGGCACATTTTATTTTTAAAAATGAGGGCGATGCAGCTCATTCCTGTATGCCGAAAATTGTGCCAGCGATAAATGGGTTATAATCGGACGCAAGTTTGCATTTTTTATCAAATATGGGCGATAGCCTGAGTCTCAGCACTTATGTGGGCGATAAATGGGCGATGACGTGCCGAAAGTATAGCCCAAAATGTTTGTGTGTTTTTGAGGGTATCCTCATTCATCAAAATGGTGATCATCAGAACCTAAGAAACAGGAGCAGGAGTAGGCCATAAGGCCCCTCGAGCCTGATCCGCCATTTAATAAGATCATGGCTGATCTGATCTTGGCCTCAACTCCACTTTCTTGCCGTTCCCCCATAACCCTTTATTCCCTTATCGCTCAAAAATCTGTCAATAAGATTTCCGCACAAACGGAACTCACCATTACTGTGAATGGGAATATGCCATTTTCATTGGTTGGTTCGGCCCATGTGATCCCAGGCTGCACATACGCTCCTGGACTACGTGGGGCCTGTGCTGGACTGTGCATCTAGGCCTCGGAGCACACGTCTACATTCCTCCAGGACCACCAGGTATTTTTGTTAAAAAAAATTTGGTTGGAGCCTCCGACCGCAATTTTTGGCCCAACATAACTTTAAGGGCACAGTTTTGTTTGGTTAATTTCTATGCGTACAGTGATTCCATTCCAATATATATTTTCCCTGACTATTTTCCTTGTGTGGAACAGAAGTGAGAATTGACTAAGTAAGGAATAAAAAGGATGAAATTGTTCTAATGTTTGATTAAATACTAAAGCAAGATAACAGTTCCACATGGCAGGATTATTGTTCCCCCATTGACTTAGGAGTCTTGCCTTAGCATTGAGCTCCATGCATTGAGCATAGCTGGGATAATGATCAGTGACACTCATTGCCCCTTTTTATTGACACATTAGCGCCTTTGCGTAGTTTTTGCCCGGGGGAGGGGGGCGCTACCGCTTCCCGAGAAATTACTGGCGTGTTTGCGAAGGTGCTGCCACGGTGCCCTGGTCCGCCATCTTCTCCAGAGGTGATGAGGTCAGCGATGGTCTGGGAAATGATCTCTTGATGTTCGATAGTGGGGTCATGGTCCAGGGGGAGGTAGGAGGAGATGTTAGAGAGTTGGCAATCAGCCTCCGTAAGGTAGACGTCGGTTTGCCAGACAACAACAGTGCCACAATTGTCAGCAGGTTTAATGACGAAGTTGGAGTTGGATCTGAGAGAGTGGAGTGCTGCAAGTTCAGAGGGAGGTAGGTTGGAGTGAGTGAGGGGAGCAGAGAAATTGAGGCGGCTGATGTCACACTATCAGTTCTCAATGAAAAGATTTAGAGAGGGTAAGAGGCCAGAGGGAGGGGTCCAGATGGAATGAGAATTCTGAAAACGGGAGAAAGAGTCAGCTGTGTGGGGCGGGGGTGGGGGGGGGGAGAAGACTCCTAGCCAAAGAAGTAGGCATGGAGACAAAGGTGACGGAAAAGGAGCTCTGCATCGTGCCGAGCTTGAAATTCATTAAGGTGGAGGTATAAGGGGATGAAGCTCAGGCCTTTGCTGAGGACTGATCATTCTGGGTCAGCGAGTGGGAAGATCAGAGGGGATAGTGAGAACACAACAGGGCATGAGATTGGAAGAAGGGAAGGGATGAGGGCAAAGTGAAGGGGAAGAAGGTTATAGAATCTTATAGAAACATTTAAAATAATGAAAGGGATAGACAAGATAGAGGCAGAGAGGTTGTTTCCACTAGTCGGGGAGACTAGAACTAGGGGGCACAGCCTCAAATTACGGGGGAGCCAATATAAAACCGAGTTGAGAAGGAATTTCTTCTCCTAGAGGGTTGAGAATCTGTGGAATTCTCTGCCCAGGGAAGCAGTTGAGGCTAGCTCATTGAATGTATTCTAGTCACAGATAGATAAATTTTTAACCAATAAGGGAATTAAGGGTTACGGGGAGCGGGCGGGTAAGTGGAGCTGAGTCCACGGCCAGATCAGCCATGACCTTTTTGAATGGCGGAGCAGGCTCGAGGGGCTAGATGGCCTACTCCTGTTCCTAATTCTTATGTTCTTATGTTTCTTATTAAGGTTCCGGAGGGACGTTGGTATCGAAGAGTTGCTGAACTTGTGGTCCTTGACACCTGAACAGAAGGAAAAAAGCTTTTTGTTAAAATACCAGATGAGGCGAAGGATGAAATGAAACTGAGGACCAGGACAGCTCTGAGATAGAGTGAGTCGGTGATGCTAAAGAGAGAGGTGAAGAGCATGCACAGCGCGGCGCATAGCGTTGAGTGCGGATCTCAGGATATGTCGAGAGCAGTGGTTCAAGGAACTCTGATATCTGTAATCCTGGGTGGATCAAAACATGAAGGGTGGAATTTCAGTTGGAAACCACGTGGAGTAAGTCGGTGCCAGAGACAGTTGCTGAGGAAAGAGATGTGGCTGTGAAAGCAAGTGTCTTGGTAGATAAGTGATCAAACATGAGAATGGAAACAGAAAGCAATGAAGATGAACAAGTTAAAAGAGACAATCGGAAATCCCGTCTGAGAGGAGAGCAGAACTTCTTCAAGGTTGGCATTCCTTGAAGAGAAGTGATGGTGAATTACACACTAATACAAAAGCAAAATACTGCAAATTCTGCAGCTGTGGCGCCCCCATTTAAAAAAGGAGGCAGACAGAAAGCAGGAAACTATAGACCAGTTAGCTTAACATCTGTCATTGCGAAAATGCTGGAGTCCATTATTAAGGAAGCAGTAAGCAGGACATTTGGAAAAGCATAATTCAGTCAAGCAGAGTCAACATGGTTTTATGAAAGGTAAATCATGTTTGACAAATTTGCTAGAGTTGTTTGAGGATGCAACGACCAGGGTGGATAAGGGGAAACAGTAGATGTTATTTGGATTTCCAGAAGGAATTCAACAAGGTGCCACATAAAAGATTACTGCACAAGATAAAAGTTCACGGGGTTGGAGTAATATATTAGTATGGATAGAGGATTGGCTAACTAACAGATAACAGAGAGTCAGGATAAACGGATCATTTTCCGATTGGCAAACAGTGACTAGTGGAGTGCTACAGGGATCGGTGCTGGGGCCTCAACTATTTAAAATCTATATTAATGACTTGGATGAAGAAACCGAGTGTAATGTAGCCAAATTTACTGATGATACAAAGATGGGTGGGAAAGCAAATTGTGAGAGGACACAAAAAATCTGCAAAGAGATATAGACAGGCTAAGTGAGTGGGCAATAATTTGGCAGATGGAGAATAATGTAGGAAAATGTGAAGTGATCCACTTTGGCAGAAAAAATAGAAAAAACAAATTATAATTTAAATGGAGAAAAATTGCAAAGTGCTTCAGTACAGAGGGATCTGGTGATCCTTGTGCATGAAACACAAATAGTTAGTATGCAGGTACAGCAAGTAATCAGAAAGGCAAATGGAATGTTGGCCTTTATTGCAAGGGGGATGGAGTATAAAAGCAGAGAAGTCCTGCTACAACTGTACAGGATATTGGTGAGGCCACACCTGGAGTACTGCATACAGTTTTGGTCTCCGTATTTAAGGAAGGATATACTTGCATTGGAGGCTGTTCAGAGAAGGTTCACCAGGTTGATTCCGGAGATGAGGGGTTTGATTTATGAAGATAGGTTGAGTAGGTTGGGCCTGTACTCATTGGAGTTCAGAAGAATGAGAGGTGATCTTATTGAAACATATAAGATAATAACAGGTCTCGACAAGGTGGATGCAGGGAGGAAACTAAAACTAGGGGACATAGTCTCAGAATAAAGGGGTGCCCATTTAAAACTGAGATGAGGAGGAATTTCTTCTCTCAGAGGGTTGTAAATCTATAGAATTCTCTACCCCAGAGAGCTGTGGAGGCTGGATCATTGAATATATTTAAGGCGGAGATAGACACATTTTTGAGCGATAAGAGAATAAAGGATTATGGGGAGTGGGCAGGGAAGTGGAGCTGAGTTCATGATCAGATCAGCCATCATCATAGACAGTCCCTCGCAATTGAGGAAGACTTGCTTCCACTCCCTAATTGAGTTATTTGATGGCTGAACAGTCCGATATGAGAGCCACAGACCCGGTTACAGGTGGAACAGACATTCGTCGAGGCAAGGTATTGGTGGGACTGGTTTGCCGCGCGCTCCTTCCGCTGCCTGCGCTTGGCCTCTTCACACTCTTTGCGTTGAGACTCAAAGAGCTCAATGCCCTCCCGGATGCACTTTCTCCACCTCGGGCGGTCTTCGACCAGGGTCTCCCAGGTGTCAGATCAGCCATGATCTTATTAATTGGCGGAGCAGGCTCGAGGGGTCAAATGGCCTACTCCTGCTCCTATTTCTTATGTTCTTATGTTCTTATGTTCTTTATGAGACAAGCCTGCCTTGAGAGATAAAAATTGTTTGAGATCACTGAAGCTGGTTTGGAATGAGATTTTTCGTGCAGAAACAAAATTTGCATTGAAAGATGACGTCATCAAATAGTACAGCAAGTGATCAGGAAGGCCAATGAGATCTTGGCCTTAATTGCAAATGGGATGGAGTATAAAAGCAGAGAAGTCTTGCTACAGTTATACAGGGTATTGGTGAGGCCACACCAAGAAGACTGCGTGCAGTTTTGGTTTCCATATTTTCGAAAGGATATATTTGCTTTGGGGGTAGTTCAGAGAAGGTTCACTAGGTTGATTCCGGAGATAAGGGGGTTGACTTATGAGGAAAGGTTGAGAAGGCTGGGCCTCTACTCATTGGAATTCAGAAGAATGAGTGGTGATCTTATCGAAATGTATAAGATTATGAGGGGGCTTGACAAGGTGGATGCAGAGAGGATGTTTCCACTGATCGGGGAGATAGATCGGGGGCATGATCTTAGAATAAGGGACCGCCCATTCAACACTGAGATGAGGAGGAATTTCTTCTCTCAGAGGATTGTAAATCTGTGGAATTCGCTGCCTCAGAGAGCTGTGGAAGCTGTGTCATTGATTATATTTAAAATAGAGATTGACAGTTTCTTAACCGATAAGGGAATAACGGGTTATGGGGAGCGGGCAGGGAAGTGGACCTGAGTTCATGATCAGATCAGCCGTTGTTATGTATGTAAACCTGGAAATACCATGTCTAACCACCAGAGAGCTTATCCCCTGGAGTCCAAGGGATCCCACAATCCCTTGGGAGCACCTGTATATAAGGAGGCCTCACAGCTGGAGAGGCACTCTGAGATCTGAAATAAAGGACTATAGTCACACCTTACTTTGAGCTTGCAGTATCTAGTCTGACTCTTTATTCAAGACAAAACAACTGGTGATGAGATACAGATGACGAACCCCACCGCAGCAATTCAGAGATCAGTGGGCATCCTGGAGAAATTTTCGGAGGGAGATGATTGGGAAACCTTCATGGAGCGACTCGACCATTACATCATGGCCAACGAGCTAGAAGGAGAAGCGAACGCTGCCAAACGAAGGGATATTTTCCTCACCATCTGCGGGCACCAACGTTTGGCCTCATGAAAAATCTGCTCGCTCCAGTGAAACCTACAGACAAGTCATACAATGAGTAGTGCACACTGGTCCGGGAGCATCTAAACCCGAAGGAAAGCGGTCTGATGGCGAGGTATCAGTTCTATGTGTTCAAGAGGTCTGAAGGCCAGGAAGTGGTGAGCTACATCACCGAGCTAAGGCACCTTGCAGGACATTGCGAATTTTAAGGACACTTGGAGTACATGCTCAGGGACTTCTTTGTACTTGGCATTGGCCATGAAGTAATACTTCGCAAACTTTTGACTGTAGAGACCCCAACCTTGAGTAAAGCCATAGCAATAGCCCAGGTGATTATCGCCACCAGTGACAATACCAAACAAATTTCTCAGCACACTAGTGCTGCTGCATTAAGTGGACAAAGTAACATTGTTTTCGAATCAAAATGTACAGGGCAGGACTGACACGTCTGCAGCTGCACATCCGCAGATGACTCAGAGTTCATCATCAAGGGTGGTGAATACAAGGCCATTAACACTTTGTTGGCGCTACGGGGGTGATCATCATTTCCATCCAGGCCACTTCAAAGGACACATTTTCAAGGGCTGTGGAACAATGGGACACCTCCAACGTATGTACAGGTGAGCTGCAAACCCTGCTAATCCTGCAAACCATCATGTTGCAGAGGAGGACAGATCCACGGTAGATCACGATGAACCAGAACCTCAGACCGAGGAGGCAGAGGTGTATGGGGTGCACACATTTACCACAAAGTGTCCGCCGATAATGCTGAACGTTGAATTAAATTGACTCCTGGTGTCCATGGAGCTGGACACATGTGCAAGCCAGTCCATAATGAGCAAAAGACTTTCGATAAATTGTGGTGCAGCAAGGCCTCAAGGCCAGTCCTGACTCCCATTCATACTAAGCTGAAAACGTACACAAGGGAACTGATTCCCATAATCGGCAGTGCTACCGTAAAGGTCTCCTACGATGAAGCGGTGCACGAGTTACCACTCAGGGTGGTAACGGGCGATGGCCCCATGCTGTTCGCCAGGAGCTGGTTGGGAAAGATACGCTGGAACTGGGACAATGTCCGAATGCTTTCATCCGTCGACGACACCTCATGTGCCCAGGTCCAAGACAAGTTCCCCTCACTGTTCGAACCAGGCATCGGGAAGCTCCAAGGAGCAAAAGTGCAGATCCATTTGATTCCGGGGGCACGACCCATCCATCACAAGGCAAGAGCGATACCTAACATGATGAGAGAGGGGGTGGAGATCGAGCTGGACAGGCTGCAACGAGAGGGCATCATTTCACGATCGAATTCAATGAGTGGGTCAGTCCAATTATTCTAGTCCTCAAGGGAGACGGCACCATCAGAATCTGTGGTGATTACAAAGTAACTATCAATTGTTTTTCACTGCAGGATCAATACCTGCTACCAAAGACAGACGACCTATTTGCGATGCTGGTGGGATGGAAAACGATTACAAAGCTGGACTTGATCCCGGCCTACATGACGCAGGAGCTGGAGGAATCATCGAAAGGCCTCATCTGCATCAACGCGCACAAAGGTCTCCTTATTTACAACACATGCCCGTTTGGGATTCGATCGGCCACGGCGATATTCCAGAGGAACATCGAAAGCTTGCTGAAGTCGTTCCCACGCCCTGTGGTCTTGAAGGACGACATCTTGGTTACAGGTCGGGACACCAATGAGCACCTGCAGAACCTGGAGGAGGTTCTTAGTCGGCTTAATCATGTGGGGTTCTGGCTAAAACGCTCGAAGTGCGTTTTCCTGATGTCTGAAGTGGAGTTCCTGGGGAGAAGAATCGCGGCAGACGGCATCAGGCCTATCGATTCGAAGACAGAGGCAATCAAGAACCCACCGAGACCACAGAACGTGACTGAGCTGCGGTCGTTTCTAGGAATCCTGAACTATTTTGGTAACTACTTACCGGGTCTTAGCACATTATTTGAACCCCTGCACTCTTTACTGCATAAAGGAGATGAATGGGTATGGGGTAAAAGCCAAGGAAATGCCTTTGAGAAAGGTAGGAAGCTGTTATGTTCAAACAAATTGCTTGTGTTGTAAACGTTTGGTACTAGCATGTGATGTGTCATCGTACGGGGTCGGGTGTGTATTGCAACAAGCTAATGAATTTGGGAAATTGCAACCAGTGCTTATGCATCTAGAAGTCTGTCTAAGGTTGAGAGGGCTTACAGCATGATCGAAAAAGAAGTGTTAGCGTGTGTTTACTGGGTAAAGAAAATGCATCAATATCTGTTCAGGCTCAAATTTGAATTGGAGACCGACCATAAGCCGCTTAAATCCCTCTTTTCTGAAAATAAGGGGATAAATACGAATGCACCGGCCCGCATCCAGAGATGGGTGCTCACGTTATCCGCATACAACTACGCCATCCGTCACAGGCCAGGCACAGAAAACTGTGCCGATGCTCTCAGTAGGCTGCCATTGCCCATCACAGGGGTAGAGATGGCACAGCCCGCAGATTTAGTTATGGTAATGGAAGCATTCGAGAGTGAGCAATCACCTGTTACCGCCCGACAGATCAGAACCTGGACGTGCCAGGACCCCTTACTGTCCTTAATAAAAAATTGTGTTCTCCACGGGAGTTGGTCTCGTGTCCTGTTAGAGATGCAGGAAGAAATAAAGCTGTACCAGCGGCGCAGAGATGAAATGTCTATACAGGCAGACTGCCTCCTATGGAGTAATTGGGTAGTGGTGCCAAGAAACGATCTCCACAGCACCCACCCAGGCTTCGTAATGATGAAAGCGATAGCCAGATCCCACGTATGGTGGTCCGGTATCGATTCAGACTTAGAGTCCTCCACGCACAAATGTAATACATGTTCACAGTTAAGCAATGCACCCAGGGAGGCACCACTAAGTTTATGGACCTGGCCCTCCAAACCGTGTCGACTATGCAGGCCCATTCTTGGGGAAAATGGTTTTAGTGGTTGTAGATGCGTACTCCAAATGGATTGAATGTGTGGTAATGTCGGCAAGCATGTCCGCTGCCACCATTGAAAGCCTATGGGCCATGTTTGCCATGCACGGCCTGCCTGATGTCCTTGTAAGTGACAATGGGCCGTGTTTTCCAGTGCCAAGTTCAAGGGGTTCATGGGATCAAATATGTCACATCTGCCCCGTTTAAACCAGCGTCTGATGGTCAGGCAGAATGAGCAGTTCAAACAATCAAACAGAGCTTGAAAGAAAAGGGTAACTGAAGACTCAGTGCAGACTCGCTTATCCCAAATCCTGCTTAGTTACTGCACAAGACCTCACTCGCTCACTGGGGTCCCTCCCACTGAACTACTCATGAAAAGGACACTTAAGACAAGGGTCTCGTTAGTCCATCCTGATCTACACCAACAGGTAGAGAGCAGGCGGCTTCAACAGAATACATATCATGATCACGCTAATGTGTCATGCGAAATTGAGATAAATGATCCAGTATTTGTGTTGAACTATGGATAAGGTCCCAAGTGGCTTCCTGGCACTGTTTTGGTCAAAGAGGGGAGTAGGGTGTTTGTGGTCAAACTCTCAAATGGACTCATCTGCAGGAAACACTTGGATCTAACCAAACTCAGATTCACGGACTATCCAGAACAACCACAATAGACTCTACCTTTTTCGACCCTTCAACGCACACACCAAGTGCCAACCGACCCAGCGGTTGGCCACGAAGCAGAACTTATCACCCGCAGCCCAGCAGGACTCACCACCCCCAGCAAGGCCAGCTGTGCAGCAGCCCAGCGAGGGCCCAACAACCGACTCACTAAAACCAGCATTTGCACCGAGACGATCAACCAGGGAAAGGAAGGCCCCAGATCGACTCACATTGTAAATAGTTGCACTATTGACTTTGGGGGGGGGCGGTGTTGTTATGTATGTAAACCTGTAAATACCATGTCTAACCACTAGAGGGCTTATCCCCTGGAGTCCCAAAGGATCCCACAATCCCTTGGAGCACCTGTATATAAGGAGGCCTCACAGCTGGAGAGGCACTCTGAGATCTGAAATAAAGGACTATAGTCACACCTTACTTTGAGCTTGCAGTATCAAGTCTGACTCTTTATTCAAGACATAACAGCCATGATCTTATTGAATGGCGGAGCAGACTCGAGGGGCCGTATGGCCTACTCCTGTTCCTATTTCTTATGTTGTTATGTTCTTATAATAACATATTGAATGAAGTGCTCAAATGGCTAGAGAAGCACAGAGAACGAGTGACTGCTCGTAAGTGTGAGTTATTTCAAAACTCCGTCGAGTACTTACGGCACAGAGTAGACAAAGATGGTTTACATCCAACCAAGGGAAAGCTGGATACAATCAGAAATGCACCCACTCCCAAGAATTTCACTGAACTTCGATTATTTTTTGGTCTTTTGAACTATTATGGGAATTTCCTACCAAATTTGGCTACAGTGTTACATCCACTGAATGAACTGTTGAAAAAATAGGTCCATTGGAAGTGGTCAGAAGAATGCGACACAGCATTCAAAGAGTGTAAAAGCCAGTTGGTGGAGAGCACCATGTTAGTTCACTCATCATCATCATCATAGGCAGTCTCTCGGAATCGAGGAAGACTTGTTTCCACTCTTAAAAATGAGTCCTTAGGTGGCTGAACAGTCCAATATGAGAACCACAGTCTCTGTCACAGGTGGGACAGATAGTCATTGAGGGAAAGGGTGGGTGGGACAGGTTTGCCGCAAGCTCTTTCCGCTGCCTGCGCTTGATTTCTGCATGCTCTCGGCGATGAGACTCGAGGTGCTCGGCATCCTCCTGGATGCACTTCCTCCAATTAGGGCGGTCTTTGGCCAGGCACTCCCAGGTCTCAGTGGGAATCTTGCACTTTATCAGGGAGGCTTTGAGGGTGTCCCTGCAACGTTTCCTCTGCCCACCTTTTGCTCGTTTGCCGTGAAGGAATTCCGAGTAGAGCGCTTACTTTGGGAGTCTCGTGTCTGGCATGTGGCCTGCCCAGCGGAGCTGATCAAATGTGAAGAGTGTTTCAATGCTGGGGATGTTGGCCTGGTCGAGGACGCTAATGTTGGTGCGTCTGTCCTCCCAGGGGATTTGTAGGAGGCATCGTTGGTGGTATTTCTCCAGCGACTTGAGATGTCTACTGTACATGGTTCATGTCTCTGAGCCATACAGATGATGAGGATGATGATGATGACACCTCTCCATATGGAGTTGGGGCAGTAATCTATCATGTACAAATTAGTGGGAAGGAGAGAACAATTGCTTTTGCTTCACGCACTCTCAGTGCCAGTGAGCATAATTATCGAAAGGGAAGCTTTGGCATTGATTTTGCTGTCAAGAAGTTCCACAAATACTTGTATGTTCGTAAGTTTACCATCGTTACTGACCATCGTTACTGGCAATGACATACTCGCAGCTAATGGAAGTTACATCGACATTTAAAGAGTTTCATACACTAATGTGTTGTGAACTATGTAAGGTGCATCGGATAGATCAATCGAAGGGCACTAACTCTAACATTCTCTTTAATCTTGCTCGCACAGATGAGACGAGACCAGATGCACAGCGATCTGCTGAGTGCGTTGTCAAGGGTGCCCGAGGGTATCGATGCACCAGCTGTGAGGATAGAGGAGTCCACCTCAACTGTTGCACATGCCTCTCAGTAGCCCGTCGATCCCATCCTTGGCCAATACCAACGGATGTTGGGTCCCTGACATGGTGGCACAGGCTATGGCTGTTTGGCTATGGTAGGCCTGCAGACTGTCATGTCGTCAGTACATGGTGGCACCAATCAGCTCTGTGGTGTGCTACAGACACAGTCTGCCCTTATGCAGAGCCAACTTGATGCCACACAGACACTGACCATTGCCATCATGTTTGGGGCCCCATCAGTCCAACGGGGACTTAACATTTTCAAAACAGGGCAGCAATCTGTGCTCACCCAGATAGCTCCAGATGCTGAGGCTCTGCCCCAGGGAAGTAGCCTGTTGTAACGTGATGTCCTCTCTCAGGACATCATTCCACCCTTGAACCCTGCCGCTCTCTGCAACCCATCCACCATAGCATGCTGCCGACAATGCTAAGGTGATGCAGTCCTCAGCCAGCTCTTCTAGGCCATCAGCTGTGGCAGTGGCGCCAACAGAGCGACCTTCAACCAGCCTTGCTGCAGGCACTGAGACCCCATTGAGGAGGAGCAGTAGGCGTGGCAGAGGGGAGAAGGGAAGGAGTGGGAAAGCACAGAGAAAGACCCGCTAAAAACATGTGTGCTACTGGCTAGAGATGGTGACCTTGCTCGAAGATGAATTCATGTAAATATTTGCACATGAATGTGAGTGATATCCTTTAAGGGGTCTGGTTTCAATTATTGTTTGCTGTGAATGATGGCATCCTTTAGGGCTTCTTTACAGCACACTGTGGTTTTTGTTGGAAATAAAAATTATTTTAATTTTTCACAATCTTGTCTTGCCATTTGTATACACAGAGGCTTGGAGGGTAGGGCACGATGTCTTCAGCAGATCGGCAGGTGAATAGGCTGGCCATTTGGCACATCTTGCGTCATTCACTGGAATCGATGAGCGCTGAGTCTCTGACGAGCAGCCCTTACAGCCGCATCAGTGTCAGGCTGCCGCTCCTTGGCTGAAGCTCCTTGTCTTCCTCCTCCTCATTGTCGTCCTCCTGGTGGTAATGGCTGGCCCCTCACGGTGGCCAGGTTATGCAGCATGCAGCACACAATGGTGAAGATGGACACTCTACCAGGTGAGTACTGAAATGCCGCTCCAGTGCGGTCAAGGCAGTGGAAATGCTGCTTCAGAACCCCGATAGTTTGCTCTATAATGGTCCTGGTTGTGATATGGCTGCTGTTGTAGAGCTGCTTAGCAGGCGTGGTGGAATTGCAGAGGGGAGTCATCAGCCAGGTGGTGAGACCATCGCCTTTGTCGCCGATCAGCCAGCCACACCTTTCATGCGATGACTGGAAAAGTCGTGGCACTCTGGTCTCTCGCAGGATGAAGGCATCGTGGCAGCTGCCAGGATATCGGGCATTGACAGCGAGGATCACCCGCCTGTGGTCGCAGACCAGCTGTACGTTGAGGGAGTGGAATCCCTTGCGATTCCAAAAGATCTCTCCATTGTGAGACGGGGCCCTCAATGCTGCATGTGTACAATCAATGGGCTCCTTGAACCACGGGAGCACTCATCCTGGCTCTGCCTGGACATGTTGAACTTTATGTAATTCATTCGTCGGCTTTAGAGAGCGTCGGTCACCTGGCGAATGCAGCACTGTACTGCAAACTGCGAGATGTTGCAGGAGACTGGAAGGAGCCTGTAACATTGAAGTTGAGGGCAACTGTGATTTTCACTGCCACTGACAGTGAGATTCTGGTGCTGATGCCAGCTGCGAGGTCTGTCTGCTGGAGGCGGCAGAGCTCAGTGACCACCTCCTTGCAGAACCTCAGTCTTCTTATGCACTGCTCCTTGAACTTATCAAGGTAAGAGTAATGTGCACGGTAAACCCTGCGTCTGTACGACCTCCTGCCCTGAGCTCTGGGGCCTCTCCTCCGGCGTGGACCCACATTGGCCTGAAACCATCTCTGTAGCCGTTTGCTTTCAAGTCTTTGCCGCAGGACGAGGTGGTGTGCCATCACTGCCCCCATTAAGGTGCAGAAGGTAGCCGCGATATGCTAGTCGCCAATGGATGCGAGCTGAAAGCTGCCAGTGTTTGCCAAATGCTAGTTGTGAAGCTGAGTAGTAGCAGCATGCCAGCACCTACGCACTCTGCGAGGAGAGAACGCAGCACTGACCGCGACCTTTGTGGCCCGGCTGCAATTCCCTGTCAATACCGCCCCAGAATCTTTACCTCGACTTGTGAACGCCAACTTTTTGTGGCATGTTCCCCGCCAGCCGGTAAGTGAGGCGGCAAAAGTGAATTTCACGAAACCATTGAGCCATTGCATGCGTACTGACGTCAGGATTTCCATGGAGGTAGTCGGCGGGGTGGCAAATCTTTACACCCTTGAAAAAGGACAACCAAATTTCCCATCAGGCGGTTGCCCCGCCTCACTGAGGCGGGATCAGCTGGAGGTAGTAACCGAATTTCGATCCCCCAGTTTCTGCTTCACACCACATCTGTTTTGTTGCAAGACAACTGGAGAATAGATATTGAAATTGACGGCAAAGGAGATGACTCATACTGGTGGGATATTGGTCTTAATATATCAGCGCACCCATGGGTTCATATTACTTCACACACCCTGGTCGTTCTCCAACTTTTGTATTTGATATATGTACCCCATGTAGTACGACTTTGAAGTATAAGCCAATTGTGTATTCATGTCTATGACTAACCAGCATTAAAAAAAAATTAATTGAGCACACCGAAAGAGAAGATCTGAAGCAGCGTAGAGGAGACCCCAGGTGGGGTAAGATCGGGAAAGATAGACCGGGGCAGAATGGGAACACTGGAACAGTGAATTGAATTTGAGTAAGGGGTCGAAGGTTGCTCCTCCTCCTCAAAGGATTGGACTGTAAGAAAGGGCGAAACCTTCATTTCTGAGTCTCCCTAATAACGGACAAATGGAAAAAGCAAAAAGCAAAGAAATTGGAAATAGCCAGGGTAGTCAGGAGCCAGTTGTGAGAAGTCAATTAGGATATTTCATTCTCAAAGTACAGAATTGTAAGAAATCATGGGCTAGATGTTCCCAAAAATCTGCCAGCGCTGGATTGCCACCCAAAATAACGCTAAGATTTGTAAATTACCGCTGGCGAAAAATTCCATAAAAAAAGGAAAAAATTCCACCCGGAAAATATAAAATTTTGTGGAAATTTCCGCCAGGTGTTTTCCGCCCAAACCGACCAATACCACCGAGAAACCAAATGGAGATGCCGTGGAAATTCTAGCCCCATGAATCTGAAGACATTGCGAATTATAAAAGAAATAATGATTTTATAAAAGAACTACTGCCTGCTCAGCAGACACAGAGATCGTTCTCACCTGTCACGGATTGTCTGTTTACTATATCTATCTTAATCACGTGTTTTATCTGATTATGCTGAGAACTGCTACTCTTTAATAAAATGCCTTACAACTACTAAGACCCTTTGGTAAACTGTGTGTGACCTGTGATCCACATCTTACAGAAGTGCTGAGTGGATGATCCATCTCGGCCTCCTCCTGAGGTCCCCACCATCATGGAAGCCAGTCTTCAGCCAATTCGAATCACTCCACATGATATTACGAAACAACAACTTTATTTATATAGCGCTTTTAATGTAGTAAACCATCCCAAGACGCTTCACTGAAAAAACAAATAAATTTGACACCGAGCCACTCGTGTAGAAATTACGGCAGATGAGCAAAAGCTTGGTCCAAGAGGTAGGTTTTAAGGAGCATCTTAAAGGAGGAAAGAGAGGTAGAGGGGCAGAGAGGTTTAGGGGGGGAGTTCGAGAGCTGAAGGCATGGCCACCGATGGTTGAGCAGTTATAATCAGGGATGCTCAAGAGGGCAGAATTTGAGGAGCACAGACATCTCGGGGGCGGGGGAGGTGTTTGGTTGTGGGGCTGGAGGAGATTACAGAGATAGAGAGGGGCGAGGCCACGGAGGGATTTGTAAAAAAGGAAGAGAATTTGGAAATCGAGATGTTGCTTAATCGGAAACCAATGTAGGTGGGCAACCACAGGGGTGATGGGTGAATGGGACTTCGTGCGAGTTAGGATAAGGGCTGCCGAGTTTTGGATGACCTCAAGTTTACATAGTGTAGAATGTGGGAGGCCAGCCGGGAGTGCATTGGAGTTGTCAATGCTAGAGGTATGAGAGTTTCAGCAGCAAATGAGCTGAGGCAGGGTCAGAGACGGGTAATGTTTCAGAGGTGGAAATAGGTGTTTTTTGTTATAAGAGCATAAGAAATAGGAACAGGAGTAGGCCATTTGGCTGATCTGATCTTGGACTCAGCTCCACTTCCCTGCCAGCTTCCCATAACCCCTTATCCCCTTATCGTTTAAGAAACTGTCTATTTCTGTCTTAAATTTATTCAATGTCCCAGCTTCCACAGCTCTCTGAGGCAGTGCATTCCACAGATTTACAACCCTCTGAGAGAAGCAATTTCTTCTCATCTCTGTTTTAAATGGGCGGCCCCTTATTCTAAGATCATGCCCTCTAGTTCTAGTCTCCCCCATCAGTGGAAACATCCTCTCTGCATCCACCTTGTCAAGCCCCCCATAATCTTATACGTTTTGATAAGATCACCTCTCATTCTTCTGAATTCCAATGAGTAGAGGCCCAACCTGCTCAACCTTTCCTCATAAGTCAACCCCCTCATCTCCGGAATCAACCTAGTGAACCTTCTTTGAACTGCCTCCAAAGCAAGTATATCCTTTCGTAAATATGGAAACCAAAACTGCACGCAGTATTCCAGGTGTGGCCTCACCAATACCTTATGTAGCTCTAGCAAGACTTTCCTGCTTTTATGCTCCATCCCCTTTGCAATAAAGGCCAAGATACCATTGGCCTTCCTGATCACTTGCTGTACCTGCATACTATCCTTTTGTGTTTCATGCACAAGTACCCCCAGGTCCCGTTGTACTGCAGCACTATGCAATCTTTCTCCATTTAAATAATAACTTGCTCTTTGATTTTTTATGCGGCACGTATGTCATTTCAGGGTCAAATATGGCAGCTAGGTTGCGAACAGTCTGGTTCAGCCTCAGACAGATACCAGGGAGAGGAATTGAGTTGGTGGCTAGGGAACACAGTTTGTGGCAGGTACCAAAAAGAATGATTTCAGTCGTCCCAATATTTACGGTTGAGCGCATTATATACAGCAAAGGCTATAGGCCCTGACAATATCCCGAGTGTTGTGCTGAAGACTCATGCTCCAGAACTAGCCACACCTCTAGCCAAGCTGTTCCAGTACAGCTACAACACTGGCATCTACCCGGCGATGTGGACAACTGCCCAGGTTTGTTCTGTCCACAAAAAACAGGACAAATCCAATCCGGCCAATTATCAACATTCTACTCTCAATCATCAGCAAAGTGATGGCAGGTGTTTTCGACAGTGCTATCATGCGGCACTTACTCACCAATAACCTGCTCACCGATACTCAGTTTGGGTTCCATTCATTACCATATGTCATTGCAGCCTTGGTCCAAACATGGAGAAAAAAGCTGAATTCCAGAGGTAATCATCATCATATGCAGTCCCTCAGAGTCGAGGAAGATTTGCTTCCACTCTAAAAGTGAGTTCTCAGGTGACTGAGGAGTTCAATGCGGGACCTACAGTCTCTGTCACAGGTGGGACAGAGAGTGGTTGAAGAAAAGGCCATGTACAAGGGTTGGTGCTGTTCGCTGCATTTCTCTTGCAGTTGTCCCACGGTGAAGATCATGCCTGCTGTACCCCTTAGTGAACAGAATCCTCATTGCGACTCTGGGAGGAGCTCTTCAGCTGAAAGGGGAAGACGATTGAGGAGGATTCTTGCAATGATTTTTTCTGTGGCCTTCAGCAGGGAGATTCCTCTGCAGTTGCCACAGTCGGACTTGTTCCCTTTTTTGAAGATGATCACGATTACGGCGTCCCTTAGATCTCCTGACATGCTCTCCTCCTTCCAGATAAGAGAAATGAGGTCATGTATTCATCCCAATGCTTTAGTGCTTCGGCAGGAATTCCATCTGCTCCTGTTGCCTTATTGTTCTTCAGTTGATGGATGGCCTTTTCTACCTCATGCCGGGCTGGGGATTTGCTGAGATGGTGGTGGGTAGCATGTTGCGGGATGGAGTCAAGGACACTCGCATCGAAGACAGAGTCTTGGTTAAGGAGAACTTTAAAATGCTGCTTGCAATGGGCACTGACTGCCTTTCTGTCCTTGATGAGTTCTTCACCATTCTTGGCCAGAAGTGGGGTAGGTCCTTGGGTGCTTGGGCCGTAGGTCGTCTTGACTGTGCTGAAGAATCCATGCATGTCGTGGTTGTCGGATAAAAGCTGGATCACCTGTGCTTTCTCCACCACCATCTGTTTTTTAAGGTTGTGTTTTTTTTTTGGACCTCTGCCTTCAGCCATCTGTAGAACTGCTTTCATGCTCTCGTGTTGGGTTGCTGTTTTAAGTTCAAAAATGCCTTGCGCTTGTGACTAATTAACTCCTGGATCGCCTGGTCATTCTCGTCGAACCAGTCTAGGTGTTTCCTGGTCGAGTGACTGAGCGTCTTTTCACAGATGCTGATTATGGAGGCCTTGAGGGCAGACCAGGTGCTGTGGGCACTCTGCGTCTCGGGGTCATCGAGGGTCTCCAGATTGACAGTGAGGTGCTGGCTGAATAGGACTTTCTTAACAAGCGTCTGCGTTGATTTTCCTGTAGCATTGTTTCTGTTGCGGTCGTTGTTTTGGGGTTATATTGATGTTAATGACGGAGCGGATTAGGCTGTGGTTAATCCAGCAGTCGTCGGCTCCTGTCATAGCGCAGGTGATGCGGACGTTCTTGCAGTCCCTCGCTCGGACAATGACGTGGTCAAGCAGATGCCAGTGCTTGGAGCAAGGGTGCTGCTATGATGCCTTGTACGTGTCCCTCTGATGGAACATCATCATCATAGGCAGTCCCTCGGAATCGAGGAAGACTTTTTCCACTCTTAACATGAGTTCTTAGGTGGCTGTATAGTCCAATATGGGAACCACAGTCTCTGTCACAGATGGGGTAGATAGTCATTGAGGGAAGGGGTGGGTGGGACTGGTTTGCCGCAAGCTCTTTCCGGTACCTGCGCTTGATTTCTGCACGCTCTCGTCGACGAGACTCAAGGTGCTCAGCGCCCTCCCGGATGCACTCCCTCCACTTAGGGCAGTCTTTGGCCAGGGTCTGCCAGGTGTCAGTGGGGATGTTACACTTTATCAGGGAGGCTTTGAGGGTGTCCTTATAATGTTTCCACTGCCCACCTTGGCTCGTTTGCCGTGAAGGAGTTCCGAGTAGAGCGCTTGCTTTGGGAGTCTCATGTCTGGCATGCGAACTATGTGGCCTGCCCCATGGAGCTGATCAAGTGTGGTCAGTGCTTTGATGCTGGGGATGTTGGCCTGGTCGAGGCCACTAATGTTGGTACGTCTGTCCTTCCAGAGGATTTGTCGGATCTTGCGGAGGTATCGTTGGTGGTATTTCTCCAGCGACTTGAGGTGTCTACTGTACTTGGTCCATGTCTCTGAGCCTCTGATGGAACAAGTTGCAGGTGATGACAAGATCGTGTTCTGGGCATTTCGTGCAGAGCAGGGTACAGCTGGAGTTGGTTTTCCCTATCCCCTCTCTGCTGATTACGCCTCCCCAGAGGTCTGTGTTCTTTCCGACTCTAGCGTTGAAATCACCAAGAAGGATCACCGTGTTGTCAGAGAGAGCTAAGGTCAAGCCTGAGAAACAAGTTTTCAAAGCCAGGGTATGACAATAAGGGATTTAGCAAGGAGCCTTAAAGATAAACAAGCTATCTCTTGAAAGGGCAACAAGACATTCAGACAGAGATAAAGAGTAAATTATCTCATAGGTAACCTTTCCCCTGTGATTGGACAATTGAATGTGTAAAAAATGATTAATGCAAGGTATCCACCGGCCCACTGAAATAAGGTATAGAAATGGGCAACCAAGAGAGAGACACAGTCAGACTGAGGAGAGAGTTTCCTCAAGGTGGATCTCATGCAGCTTTCGGCCTAACACCTTGGTCAATGTCAAACTTCTGAGGTGGACCCCCATGCGGGCTTCGGTCTAACACCTCCACCAGCTCGGGATCTGTTCCGAGACACCGTCCATCCGTTCCGTTCCAGAGCCGTAGATTGTACTCACCTGTCACGGGTTGTATCTTTCTTAATCACGTGTTGTATCTGATTATGCTGAGAACTGCTGCTCGTTAATAAAATCTCACAACTCCTAAGACCCTTTGGGTAAACTGTGTGCGACTTTTGACCCAAATCTTACAGAAGTGCCGAGTGGATGCTCATCTCGGTCTCCTCCTGGGGTCCCCACCATTAAGATTGGTATCAGGAAACAATAACAACAACAACTTGTATTTATATAGCACCTTTTATGTAGTAAACATCCCAAGGCACTTCACAGGAGTGTTTTAAGACAAAACAAATAAATTTGACACTGAGCCATATATGTAGAAATTGTGGCAGAACACCAAAAGCTTGGTCAAATTGGCAGGTTTTAAGGAGCATCTTCAAGGAAGAAAGAGAGATAGAGAGGCAGAGAGGTTTAGGGAGGGAGTTCCAGAGCTTGGGGCCTAGGCAGCTGAAGGCTCAGCCACCCAAGGTTGAGCAGTTATAATCAGGGATGCTCAAGAGGGCAGAATTTGAGTAGCGCAGATATCTTGGGACGGGGCGGGGCTCGGTTGTGAGGTTGAAGCAGATTACAGAGATAGGGAGGGGCGAGGCCAAGGAAGGATTGTAAGCAAGGATGAGAAGTTTGAAATTGAGTTGTTGCTTAACCGGGAGCCAATGTAGGTGGCCGAGCACAGGGGTGATGGGTAAACGGGACCTGGTGCAGGTTAGGAAACGGGTTGCCAAGTTTTGGATGACCTCAAGTTTACGTAGTGTAGAATGTGGGAGGCCAGCCAGGAGTGCATTGGAGTAGTCAAGTCTAGAGGTAACAAAGGCATGGATGAGGGTTTCAGTAGCTGATGAGCTAAGGCAGGGGCGGAGACGGACAATGTTACAGAGGTGGAAATAGGTGGTTTTAGTTATGCCACGCATTTGTCATTTCAGGGTCAAATATGACACCTAGTTTGCGAACCGTCTGCTTCAGCCTCAGACAGATGCTAGGGAGAGGGATGGGGTGGGTAGCTGGGGAGTGTAGTTTGCGGTGGGTACCAAAGACAATGGCTTCGGTCTTCCCAATATTTATGGCTGAGCGCACTGGATGCAGCAAAGGCTATGGGCACTGACAAAATCTCAGCTGTCTTGCTGAAAACTCGTGCTCCAGAACTAGTCACACCTCTAGCCAAGCTATTCCAGTACAGCTACAACACTGGCATCTATTCGACAATGTGGAAAACTGCCCAGGTATGTCCTCTCCACAAAAAGCAGGACAAATCTAATCCGGCCAATTACCGCACCATCAGTCTACTCTCAATCAGCAGCAATGTGATGGAAGGTTTTGTGAACAGTGTTAGCAAGAGGCAATTACTCATCAATAGCCTGCACACTGATTCCCAGTTTGGGTTCCACTGGGACCATTCGTTTCCAGACTTCATTACGGCCTTGGTCCAAACATGGACAAAAGAACTGAATTTCAGAGGTGAGATGAGAGTGACTGCCCTTGACATCAAGGATGCATTTGACCAAGTGTGGCATCAAGGAAACCTAGTATAACTAAAGTCAATGGGAAATAGGGGAAAGAATCCAATGGCTGGAGTCATACCTAGCACAAAGGAAGATGGGTGTGGTTGTTGGATGTTAATCATCTCATCCCCAGGACATCACTGCAAGAGTTCCTCAGGGCAGTTTCCTAGGACCAACCATCTTCAGCTGCTTCATCAATGACCTTCCTCCACCATAAGGACAGAAATGGGGAAGTTCGCTGATGATTGCACAGTATTCAGTTCCATTCGCCACTCCTCAGATAATGGAGCAGTCCATGCCTGCATTCAGCAAGACCTGGACTACATTCAAGCTTGGGCTGATATGTGGCAAGTAACATTTGTGCCACACAAGTGTTAGGCAATCACTATCTCCAACAAGTGAGAGTCTAACCACCGTCCCTTTACATTCAACGGCATTACCATTGCCGAATCCACCACCATCAATATCCTGGGGGTCACCATTGACCAGAAACTTAATTGGACCAGCCACATAAATACTGTGGCAACAAGAGCGGGTCAGAGGCTGGGTATTCTGCTGCGAGTATCTCACCTCTTGACTCCCCAAAGCCTTTCCACCATCTACAATGCACAAGGCAGGATTGTGATGAAATACTCTGCACTTGCCTGGATGAGTGCACCTCCAAAACACTCAAAAAGTTCGACACCATGCAGCATAAAGCAGCCTACTTGTTTTGGCACCCCTTTGACCACCTTCAACATTCTCTCTCTCCACCACCATCACACTACGGCTGCAGTGTGTACCATCTACAAGATGTTCTGCAGCAACTTGCCTAGGCTTCTTTGACAAAACCTCCCAAACCTGCGACCTCTACCACCTAGAAGGCCAAGGGCAGCAGGCGCATGGGAATACTACCACCTCCAAGTTCCCCTCCAAATCACACACCATTCTGAGTTGCATATATAATGCTGTTACTACATCGTCGCTGTGTCAAAATACTGGAACTCCTTCCCTAACAGCACTGTGCGAGTACCTTCACCACGCGAGAATACAGTTCACCACCACCTTCTCAAGGGAAATTAGGGATTGGCAATAAATGCTGGCCTTGCCAGCAATGCCCACATTCCAGGAACAAAAAAACCTAAATAAATAATGGTGAGCGCTGTTAGCCTCACAGTCAACAAGCACCCCGCTGGAGTGGAACTAAACTACAGAATTAGTGGGAACCTGTTCAACCTTTGCCATCTCCAGGCCAGGTCCAAGACCACCCCAACATCTGTCGTCGAGTTATAATACACGGACGACGCCTGCGTCTGCGCACATACAGAGCTGAACTCCAGGACATAGTTGACATATTTACTGAGGCGTACGAAAACATGGGCCTTACGCTAAACAAAGATCCTCCACCAGCCTGTCCTCGCCGCTCAGCACTGCCCCCTCCAGTCATCAAGATCCACAGTACGTCCCTCGACAACATGGACAATTTCCCATACCTCGGGAGCCTCTTATCAACAAGAGCAGACATTGACGACGAGATTCAACACCACCTCCAGTGCGCCAGTGCAGCCTTCGGCCGCCTGAGGAAAAGAGTGTTTGAAGACCAGGCCCTCAAGACTGCCATCAAGCTCATGGTCTACATGGCTGTAGTAATACCAGCCCTCCTGTATGGGTCAGCAACATGGACCAGGTACAGTAGGCACCTCAAGCAGCTGGAGAAATACTGCCAACGATGTCTCCGCAAGAGCCTACAAATCCCCTGAGAGGACAGACGCACCAACATTAGCATCCTCAAGCAGGCCAACATACCCAGCATTGAAGCACTGACCACAATTGATCAGTCCACTGTGCAGGCCACATTGTCCTCATGCCAGACACGAGACTCCCAAAGCAAGCGCTCTACTCGGAACTCCTTCACGGCAAACGAACCAAAGGTGGGCAGAGGAAATATTACAAGGACACCCTCAAAGCCTCCCTAATAAAGTGCAACATCACCACTGACACCTGGGAGTCCCTGACCAAAGACCGCCCTAAGTGGAGG
Source organism: Pristiophorus japonicus (assembly GCF_044704955.1). NCBI lineage: Eukaryota > Metazoa > Chordata > Chondrichthyes > Pristiophoridae > Pristiophorus > Pristiophorus japonicus. The sequence continues at coordinate 135,948,627 of NC_091988.1, forward strand.
AAGTGTATCCGGGAGTGCGCTGAGCACCTTGAGTCTCATCGCCGAGAGCATGCAGAAATCAAGCGCAGGCAGCGGAAAGAGCGTGCGGCAAACCAGTCGCATCCATCCCTTCCCTCAACGACTATCTTCCCACCTGTGACAGGGACTGTGGTTCTTCTATTGGACCGTTCAGCCACCTAAAAACTCATATAAAGAGCGGAAGCAAGTCTTCCTCGATTCTGAGGGACTGTCTATGGTGATGATATTTCTACTGCAAAATCCAGCCCAATGTTAAATCAGGTACAGTAAGAGAAATAAAGAAAGATTGGATTAAGAAAGAGAGAAAAAAAGAGACAGGAAGGGAATGAAAGAAAAAAAAGTAAACATTTAAAATTTGACATTTTTTAAAATCTATAACCTTCACAACTACTCCACACTTCCAATTCTTCACTTTCTGGGCCAGGCAGGTTGATTGGTAGTCATTAACAATTATCATGTTGTTAAAAGGGTAATTGCGCTCTTAATTACTGGACTTGACTTTGTGTGGTGAGTCCAATGTACAATTAACCTGCCAATATGAAGAGGGTGGGAAGAGGCGCACGTGAAGCATAACTGCTGACATGGACCAGTTGGGCAGAATGGTCCGTTCCTGTGCTGTACATTGTGTTGTTGTTGTAAAATCTGGCCCATTTTGTTTTCCACCTTGCCTTCTGAGTATAACTAGGACATCAATGCTTTGTTTTTAACTTACTTAAATTGTTTTCTTTGAGATCAATGAGACTCAAATTGACCAGACTAAGTTAGCAGACACTTGTATCCTGTGTCACAATTGAATGCTCCCAGGTCAGATCCAAATTAAGGCTCCCTTTATGTTATGCATTAATGCTTGGGGGGTCACCAGACACCAGAGGGCGCCGGGGTCAGAGGTCAACGGGCTGTACACATGTGGCATGCGTGCTTGGTCTCCTGTATATAAGCTGGGTATCTTTGTCACGCTGGCACTCTTGGGCTTGGGTTGCACCCGAGTGAGTTTACAGTAACCAGACTCTTCAGTCATTATACTTTACCTTACCTCAGTTTCAACTGAAGAAGATCACGTCCAAGACTGGATTTTGATTAATAATGTCAACTTCTGCCAACCTCTACCTCGCCGGTCCTTCTACCTTCTAACCCCTCCCCCATTTCTACCCCCTCCCCCATTTCTACCCCCTCCCCCGTTTCTTGTCCTCCCTCCCTCCCCCTTTTTCCAACCTCCTTCACCATTTTCCACCTTCCTCCACTTCTTCCTCACCCTCCTCCCCTCCTTCTTCCTCGCCCGCTTCCTCCTCCCTCTTTCTCCCTTCTAACCCCTCCAATAATTAATGATTTCTGTTTCATTTGTCACTTTGCTCCACCCCCGCCTGCCCCCGCGCCCCAGCTGAAAATTCAGCTCCTTGCTGTGGAGACTGCCCATGGTGATGGATGTGAGCACAGAAAATGTAGCATATTTTCTATCCCTTAATCACTTCATATCATATCACCTTTGGGATCTGTCATTGGCCCCTTTTTAACTTGCTTCCTGCAAATGTATTTATAGAATTGCTTGACATTTATTTTAATATTCCCTCTTATCCTAACCTTATTTTCTACCGTAGCTTTCTTGTCCATCCGGTTTTTATATTCATCTCAGTCCATCACACTGCTTGTATTTTCTTTGAAGAACCATCGCTCTTAATTCCTGCAGGATTGGCCTCGTCATCCTTGGAAGGATGTTTTCCGTAGGGTTCCGCAGGGCTCAGTACTGGGTCCCTTGCTTTTTGTGGTATATATCAACGATTTAGATTTGAATATAGTTGTTATATATGCAGACTATAGGTATACTATCTGTGTAGTCACTGTATAATTGCATAAGATGGAGACTTGTTACCTGATGTACTATGAATAAAGTTTACACTGTGTATATACTATGCTGGCACCACAAAAGGGTGCAACTGGTGGAGACCGGGGTTTCCTGCCCCTGTGGCAGAGACTGTTCACCAGAGGGCACTGCAGTGGGAGACCTGAGTGTCACCTGCATAGGTGTGCAGGGCCCAGTATAAAAGGCTGCTCACCATGCTTGTGCCTCACGCTGAAGTTGCAAATAAAGGACCAAGGTCACTACAGTTTGAATACAGCACATTGCCTCGTGGAGTCATTCATAAGTGCATTACAGACATAACAAGTGGCGACAAAAATATGGACTTTCACGCGATTATGGCTACCTTTGGCACACTAAAAGACTTTGCAGAGGGTGATGATTGGGATGCCCTCACGGAAAGGCTCGAGCAATATTTTGTGGCAAACGACCTGGCAGGGGAGACAGACACATTGGCAGAGAGGCGCAAGGATATATTGCTGACCAGTTGTGGGCCCGAGGTTTACCGCCTCATCAGGGACTTGCTGCCACCCACGAAGGCCAAGAATAACACATACGATGAACTGACTGAACTAATTCACGACCAACTAAAAGCAAAACAGGGCATCCTCACGGCCAGGCACAGATCCTACATGCACCGCAGACCTGAGGGCCAGGAGATTGCAAAATATGCTGCCGACCTCAGGAGACTTGCGGCACTGTATGATTTTGGCACGCACCTCAACGAAGCATTGCGAGACATCTTTGTTATAGGAATTGGCCACAAGGGTCTTCTTCACAAGCTATTAACTGCCAACACCACAGTCAACCTGCAGAAGGCCATCAGCATCAGTCAGGCGTTCATGACCTCGACCTGCAGCACCAAGCAAATTATTCATCCTGTGGACTCAAACCCGGCAAGTACTGTACACAGAATGGTGCCTTTCATAGGCAAGACTGTAGAACGTGGCTCTGCCCAGGGCAGAGAACACAGACCTCAGTGTTCCAGAACTCAGAGTCCGCCGAGGGGTGTTAATCGAGTAGCATCATGCTGGCGTTGCAGAGAAAACCATAGGGCTCACCAATGTCGTTTGAGTACGTATGCAAAGCCTGTAACATGAAGGGCCACCTCCAGCGGCGTATGTGTAAAAGAAATATGACTCACCGTCTAGCAGAGGAGTCGGTAGATGACTTTGAATTCATCAGGGAGTATGATGATTTGACCAGCGAGGCAGCTCAGCCCCAAGAAGAAGTGTATGGAGTGTATACCTGCACCATCGATTGTCCTCCAGTGAAGATGGAAGTCAAGATAAACGGTGTTCCAGTCTTCATGGAAGTGGACACGGGATAGAGCCATTCAGTGATGAGCCAGGATGCCTTTGAGAGGCTAGGGAACGAAAAACGACCCGAGCTGGTTCCAGTACAGGAAAAGATGCCTCTGTGGATTGTTGCAGGTGATGGTCCAAGGCTACTCGGATGAAGGTGGATGGGGAAGATCCAGTGAAAATGGGAAGACCACTTCACTCCAGAAATCGATGTCCCCCGTGCTCAGAGGCAGATCAAAACCTCACCCTCGCTTGGGCCAGGCATCAGAGAACAGACCAGTGCAGCACCTGAGGCACAGACCATCCATCACAACTGAGTGGCAATAATCTAACCGGAACGACCTAAAAGTACCTTCCTGGCTCCAGTGACAGGACTACTGGGGAGGAAAATCAAATTCACAGGCACTCTTCCAGCTTTTGTGGCTGTCATACACTGCTATCAGACGACTAGGACCCCGTCCGGTTGCTCTGGAAACTGCGTCCTCGCATACCTGCAATGCTACCTCAGTACTGACCATGACTGAACCATGCAATCTACCCAATCCTGGTGCACGACCGTAAAATGTAACAAATGTAAGTCACTGAACCAAGGTGTCACAACACAAACTGTAACTTTCTTTCTTTGTAATTGCACTATGTCTGATCCTGTATGTTAATGTAACGGGCCAGCTACATGATCTCGCTGTCGGAGGGGTGGGGGGAAATGGATGTGTGTAACCATGGACACACACATGGATCACACCCAGAACCCACTGGAACCTCCACTGCACCATCAAACCATCCAAACTGGTAACTACTACCCAATGTTGTGGCAAAAGGACTTGAGGGTTAACAGGGAGAGAGCCAAGCCAAAGCACAGCCAAGGTGCAAGGACTATTGGCACTTAAGTCTGGGGAGAACTAAGCCAGAGCACATAGTGCAAAGTAATCGGCACAAAGGACTTAGAGGAGAGTGATGTTATATATGCAGACTATAGATATACTCTCTGTGTAGTCACTGTATAGTTGCATAAAATGGAGACTTTTTACCTGATGTACTATCAATAAGGTTTACACTATGTATATACTATGCTGGCACCACTAGAGAGTGCAACTGGTAGAGACTGGGGTTTCCTGCCCCTGTGGCAGAGGCTGTCCACCAGAGGGCACTGCGGTGGGAGACCTGAGAGTCACCTGCATAGGTGTGCAGGGCTCAGTATAAAGGGTTGCTCACCATGCGTGTGACTCACTCTGGAGTTACGAATAAAGAACCAAGGTCACTACAGTTTGAGTATAACACATTGCCTCGTGGAGTCACTCATAAGTGCATTACAGATATAACAATAGGGAGTATGATTAAGAAGTTTGCAAACTACACTAAAATTGGCTATGTGGTTGATAATGAAGAGGAAAGTCATGGGCTGCAGGTCTACTGGTCAGGTGGGAAAGCAGTGGTAAATGGAATTTAATTCAGAGAAGTGTGAGGTGATGCACTTTGGGAGGGCTAATAAGGAAAGGGTTTTCACCTTAAGCAGTAGGTCACTTAATAGTGCAGATGAACAAAGGGACCTTGGAGTGCTTGTCCACAGATCCCTGAAACTAGCAGGCCAGGTGGATAAGGTGGTTAAGAAGGCACGCGGAATGCTTGCCTTTATTGGCCAAGGCATAGAACATAAGAGCAGGGAGGTTATGCTTAAATTGTATAATATTTTGGTTAGGCCATAGTTTGAGTACTACGTGCAGTTCTGGTCGCCATAATATAGGAAGGACGTGATTGCACTAGAGAGGGTGCAGTGGAGATTTACTAGGATGCTACCTGGAATGGAGATTCTTAGTTTTGAGGACAGATTGGATAGGCTGGGTTTGTTCTCGTTGGGACAGAGGAGGTTGAGAGGTGACCTCATTGAGCTGTACAAAATTTTGAGGGGCCTGTTCATAGTGGATAGTAAGGGTCTATTTCCATTGACGGAGGGGTTTATTATGAGGGAGCATAGTTTTAAGGTGGTTGCTGGAAGGTTTAGAGGGGATTTGATGGGGGGGGGCTTCTTTATGCAAAGGATTGTGGGGATCTGGAACTCGCTGCCTGGAAGAGTGGTGGATGCAGAAACCCTCACCACCTTTAAGAGATGGTTGGATGGGCACTTAAAGTGCAGTAACCTGCAGGGTTACGGACCTAGAGCTGGTAATTGGGATTAGACTGGATGACCTTTTGTTGGACGGCCCAGATATAATGGTAAGTACTGCAGGAAATAGAATACGGCCAGGATGATCTCCTGGACTAGTTTCGATCCCAGATTTTTTTCTCCCTAAATTGGACTGGATTTTTATCTGGTTTTTGCCTCTCCCAGGAGATCACATGGCTCCGGTTGGAGTGGAGTGTAGAATGTTTCAGTATAAGGGGTGTCTCAGTTGTGTGAGGCGGACTGGTTGGGCTGGGTGCTCTTTGCCTTTCCATCATTGTTCATAGGTTTATATGTAATCTTTAGGGCTGCTGACCAAGGGCCGTGCGGCTCTTTGTCGGCTGGCGCGGACACAATGGGCCGAAATGGCCTCCTTCTGCACTGTAAATTTCTATGTTTCTATGTTTCTATGTCAGACTTTACCCACTCTGTCCCTTCTTCGCTGGCTGTTTGTATGCCTCCTGTACTCTCTATAATATTCATTGTAAACTTGATCTGCTTTTCTTCCATGCTTTCCCTCTCTAACAGTGCAGCCCAGTCAAATTTACGAAACTCATCTCCTAATCCCTTCAAAATCTGTCATTCTAAAATTCAATGTTTCTGTCGTACTCATTCACTTTTCCATCTTAGGCCTAACCTTGAACTTTGCTTTATTGTGGTCACTGTGCCAAGAGCCGCTCCAGCTGACCCATTCTACCTCATGCTGGGACTCGCTCAGTCCTCTGTGGAGTAATTTTGATGAGTGAGTCCATGCTAAATGAGATTTATTTTCCCGAGGCTTCTGAAGATTGTTGAGTCATTTGACGTTTTTTAATTTACTGGTTGGCACTACTTGAAGCACCTTGTACACAAGGGAATAGACTGTGGAAGCTATGAACAAACTAGTGCAGTACTAAATAAAGGAAGGCAAAATATTTTTGGTTGATATAGAGCGAAGGCAGGAACTGCATAGGGAGCAGATACTTAATGTAAAAACAAACTTGGATGAATTCCGACACACTCGTTGCCATGTTGAATATTTCTGTCATACTTGATTAAAACTAAGACAGTTTTAAAATGCCCATAATTGTCTGTCTTTTGCAAGCCCCAAGAAGATGCTAAGACTACTATTAAAGATTGTTTCTCCTCTTTGAATGATAGTAAGGAAAAACCTTTGCTGAACTGTCACAATAAATGGCACGCAGTAGAATGACCAAAGTATGGAAGTTAGCTCGAGCCCAGGATGTAGTCAAACCTACTCTGGGCACCAATTCAATAATTGTTTTCTTTTGCAGATTAATTTCCAGAAAGTGACACAGATATTTGTTGTTAATTTTACTTTTTTCATGTATTGATTTCTTCTCTGTTAATCAATCTCTGGCTTTGCCAACTTGATGAATTTATTTGAAGACACTACCCAGTTTTATTTTTTGGATTCGCTCCCTTTCCCCCTAAGCCATTGGCGGGAATCTCCACCCACCTTTCAGCTGCAGGGGAATGTTCGGCAGGGTCCTATTCTACTGCCATCATCAGAGATGACTTGTGCTCAGTCAAACATGGTGGATATCAATCAGCCCCTTCTGACAGCGGGTTTCAGGTGAGTGGAGGAACAAATCGGCAAACAACTTAGGAAAATGAGTAAAAAAAACATAGAATACTAACCATGGGGGATTTTAGCTACTCCGATATTATCTGGAAATAAAAGGTATGTAAAGGAGATAAGGGAATGGAGTTCCTACAATGTGTGCAGAACTCTTTTCTAACCCAATATGTAAAACGCCCAACAAGGGAGGATTCGCTATTAGATCTGGTAATAGGGAATGAACCAGAGCAGATAAGAGAATTAAAAGTAGGGGAACATCTAGGCAATAGTGACCATAATATAATACGCTTTAAGATAATCATTGAAAAGGACATGAGTATGATGAAGACCAGGGTAATAGATTGGAGAAAAGCTGATTTTGAGGGGCTAAAAATAGAACTTGGGAAAATAAAATGGACAACAATATTGGCACAATGATGTAGAACAATATTAGCAAATAATGATGTAGAACAGCAATGAGAAATATTTTAAATGGTATTAATTAGAGTCTAGGAAAAATATATTCCACTTAAAAAAAAGAACAAATAAATACTAATGGGACACTATGGATCAATAAAACCATAAGGGAAAAATTGAGGGTAAGGAAACAGGCTTACATGGACAGTGGGGAGAACATGATAAGGGAGAATGCAAAGAGATTAGGAATCAGGAGATAAGTAGCAAAAAAGATAGCTAGCTGGCTTCAAGACTGAAAGCAGATTGTAGCTATACACAATGGCAGAAGGTGGGTAGTTGTGTTCCACAAGGACCAGTACTGTTGTTCACAATTTGTATTAACAATTTGGACCTTGGAATCAAAAACACAATTTCTAAATTTGCAGATGACACCAAATTGAGGGGATAATCAATACTGAGGAGGACTGTAACAAATTACAAGAGGACATTAATAAACTGGCAGAATGGGCATATAATTGGCAAATGAAGTTCAACACAGCTAAATATGAGCTATTACATGTTGGTAGATAGAATAGGGAAGTCACTTATTACTTGGAGGGTGTGAGTCTTGGTGGGATAGAGGAGCAAAAGGAGCTCGGAGTGCAAATACACAAATCACAGTGACACAGGTTAACACGTCGATAAAAAAAACAAGCACTGGGGCTTATTTCGAGAGGGATAGAATTGAAAAGTAGAGAAATTATGCTAAATTTGTATCACACATTAGTTAGAGCACACTTGGAGTACTGCCTACAATTCTGGTCGCCATATTATAAAAAGGATATAGAGGCACTGGAGACAGTGCAGAGAAGATTTACAAGGATGATACCAGAAATGAGAGGGTATACCTATCAGGAAAGAATGAACAGGCTGGGCCTCATTCTCCTGAAAAAAAGAAGGCTGAGGTGTGATCTAATCGAGGTCTTTAAAATTATGAAAGTTTTTGATGATGCAGAGAGAGGGGAGAAATTGCCTCTTTTTGAGAGGCCTGTTAGCGCCACAGAGAGTGGTTGAAGCGAATAGTATGGATATATTTAAGGGGAGGCTAGATAAGAATATGAGGGAGAAGGGAATAGAGGGTTACGCTGATAGTTAGATGAGGAAAGATGGGAGGAGGCTCGAGTGGAGCATAAATGCCGGCATGGACTGGTTGGGCCGTATATCCTGTGTAATCCTATGTACGGCGTCATACTGCCTTTGAAATGGATCGCGAATTCAGGATTTCTGCTAAATCCTGGACTTGCGATCTGTCAAGTTACGCCTTGACAGATCTTCCACTCCACCTTGGAAATCCCGATTGCTGACGTAGAGTTAGGCTAATTGCCCACCAAGTGCCCAGCAATTATGTACGAAAGTTTTATGGCTGATTCAAACAGACGCAGGGCCTGTTTGCATCAGTGTAAGGGGATATCTCTAAAGATCCAAACAACGTTTAGCAATTGTTCAGCTTATTTAGCTCACATAAAAATAAAAGTGAAATTGGAACATTACAACAGATGGAAGCCCCTGAGCTACGTTTGAATAATTTAGCCATGCGCTTCGTAGAGCTGTGAAGAGCCTTAACTGTTAGTTTGTTTTGTCTGCACATTTATATTGAAATCCTGATGTTGAAGCTTGGTGCTGTCATTGTGGCAGTTTTTCTGTGTGGAGCAATCTCAATTCAACCAATACTAAATCCCAAATAAAGAATGAAATATTAGATTAACTATATATTTATTTCTTATTTCCCAACATTAAAGCTTTTAAAGTCACGGTACGGTGCTGCTGTCATTGAATCTGCCCGTTCAGTGAGTGGATTCAATGGATCAGGTGTCAGTCTGCATCTTGCTTTCTGCTATAAGCCTGATGCTGGCCTGCGAGAGAACACCAGCGGCAGGTCAGGGCTATAAAAGGAGCGGCGAGCGGCAGCCCAGGAGCAGCGTGGAGGCCCTGACCTGCGAGAGAACACCAGCGGCAGGTCGGGGCCATAAAAGGAGCAAAGGTGCGGCGACCCCTGGGAGCAGCATGGCAGCCACTTCAAAGAGCAGCACGAGCTGGTGCAGGAAGGCAACAGCAGCGCAGAGTGACATCATCAAGGTCCAGGTTGGTGATTGGAGTATGGGCAGATACAGCAGGAGCGGCGAGGTCGGGGCAAAGGAGCGGCGAGAGATTGTAGAGTGACATGATCGGGGGCCCAGAAGAGGGGTGAGTTCGGGGCCAGGGGCCCACACTGCGATATGTGTGCGCACTAGATCCGTGCAGCAGATCACGTCTCCTGTCGTCTTTGGTAATCCTTGCCACTGGACCAAGACCTAGCTCTTTCAAGCCCGTGTGGTGGCTGGTGTGCAACGGCCACCACATGTTAAAAAAATCCACGCACAGACATCTTCCACCCTTCAAGATGTAGTTCAGAACCTGGAATATTAGGTCCTTCGTTGGAACACTTGTGAACTCATCTTTTTTTGGCGTGGAAGCAAGTCATCCTCATTTCGAGGGACCACCTATGATGATGATGGTTCCCACATACCTCTCAAGAAGAAACTCGGCGCTTCCATTGATTGGAGCACCGGGCCCATGTGAATCCAGGTACGCTTCTGCACACGTTGTGCTCCCGGGATCCATGAGCCATTACGCTGCCCTCGAATACGCAGCATAATGACCCATCAGGTAAGTTCGTATTCTATTCAGATGCCTCAAAATCTGCCCCAATGGTTTCTAAGCGATAGGTGTGGGTTAAAGAATGTGCCCACTTACCAAAAGTAATTGATTGTAACTTAAACAGAAGAAATTACTCCCATTAAGGAAGAATCACCTTTGGTATGGATAAGGAGTTGGTCAATAGGCAGCCAACAAAGTTTGGGCCCTGCAGGGTATATCTGGAACCTTCTCCTACACCTCCACCAATGGACTGGAAGCGAGCTGTCAGAAGCGGTGACAAAGAGTTGGGTTGACTATTGCTCAAAGTAGTTTTCTCATTTCCCCTTAGTCTCTTGTTTCTTCAGGATGTCTCCCAGAAAGAGATTCATTTTGATGATTATTGCAAATTTGATTTCTTGAACCAGCAGCTCTAAAGCCCTCTTTCCTCTGCCATTCAAATGAAGGCTGTTGTGTATCTGTAAAGCATGCACTCCCATGTTCCACCACCAGGGAGTGCATCCCCTGAAGTCCCAAGGGATCCCAGCATCCCTTGAGAGCACTGTATATAAGCTGACCCCTAAGGCCTGTTCCTCACTCTGGAGTGTCTTAATAAAACTGAGGTCACTGTTACTTTAACCTCCCTGTGTGCAGTCTCATCTGTCTTAGGAACACAATAACTGGCGACGAGTATATGAATCCAATGCAAAGATGCAGTAAACTGTGGGCATCCTGGAGAAGATCTCAGAGGGTGAGGACTGGGAAGCCTATGTCGAACGGCTAGACCAGTACTTTGTAGCCAAGGAGCTGGACGGAGAAGGAAGCGCTGCAAAAAGGAGAGCGGTCCTCCTCATGTTCTGCGGGGCACCGACCTACACCCTCATGAAGAACCTTCTAGCTCCGGTGAAACCCACAGACAACTTGAATGAGGAGCTGTGTACACTGGTTCGGGAGCATCTTAACCTGAGGGAGAGCGTGCTGATGGCGAGGTATAGGTTCTACACGTGCCAGCAATCTGAAGGTCAGGAAGTGGCGAGCTAAGGCGACTTGCTGGCCAATGTGAGTTTGATGGCTATCTGAGCAAATGCTCAGAGACCTTTTTTTCCTGGCATTGGCCATGAGACCATGCTATGCAAACTTTTAACTGTAGAGTAACCGACCCTCAGTAAGGCCATTGCAATAGCACAGGCGTTTATGTCCACCAGTGATAAAACAAACAAATCTCTCAGCACACAAGTGCTAGCAATGTACATAAATTAACTGGAAGTGTGTTTGCGAACAGAAATGTACAGGGCAGAAATCACGAGTTTGCAACTGCACCAGGCCTCAGGTGACCCAGATGACTCAGAGTCCGCAACAAAGGATGAATGCAAGGCAATTCACACCTTGTTGGCGTTGTGGAGGCTTCCATTCAGCCTATTCATGACACTTCAAAGAGTATGTTTGCAAGAGCTGTGGAACAATGGGGCACCTCCAACGAGCTTGCAGACGAGCTGCAAGCTCTGCAAAACCTGCTAACCACCACGTGGCAGAGGAAGATCTGTCCATGGTGGTACAAAGCAATTTTGAGCCTCAGAGAGAGGTGGCAGATGCTGAAGTAAACAGGGTGCACACATTTTTGACAAAATGTCCACTATTAATGGTAAATGTAAAATTGAATGGCTTACCCGTAGCCATTGAACTGGACACTGGCGCTAGCCAATCCATCATGAGTAAAAAGATATTTGAGAGACACTGTGGTGCAACAAGGTACTCAGACCAGCCCTGAGTCCCACCCACATGAAACTGAGAACGTACACCAAAGAGCTTATCACTGTCCTGGGCAGCGCCATGGTCAAGGTCACCTACGAGGGCACGGTGCATGAACTGTCATTCTGGATTGTCCCGGGTGATGGCCCCACACTGCTTGGAGGGAGCTGGCTGGGCAAAATCTGCTGGAACTGGGATGACATCCGAGCGCTATCACATGTCGATGAGGCCTCATGTACCCAGGTTCTTAACAAATTTCCTTCCCTTTTTGAGCCAGGCATTGGAAACTTTTCCGGGGCGAAGGTGCGGATCCACTTGGTCCCAGAGGCACGACCCATTCATCACAAGGTGCAAGCGGTACCTCACATCATGAGGGTGAGAGTGGAAATCGATCTGGACAGGCTGCAACGCGAAGGCATCATCTCCCCAATGGAATTCAGCGAGTGGGCCAGCCCCGATTGTTCCAGTACTCAAAAGTGATGGCACGGTCAGGATTTGCGGCGATTATAAAGTAACCATTAATCGTTTCTCGCTACAAGACCAATAATCGCTACTTAAGGCAGACGACATATTTGTGACGCTGGCAGGAGGCAAGACATTCACCAAGCTCGACCTGACTTTGGCCTACATGATGTAGGAGCTGGAGGAGTCTTCGAAGGGCCTCACCTGCATCAACACGCACAAGGGACTGTTCATCTACAACAGATGCCCGTTTGGAATTCGGTCGGCTGCAGCGATCTTCCAGAGAAACATAGAGAGCCTACTCAAGTCAGTACCACGCACGGCGGTTTTTCAGGACGACATATTGGTCATGGGTCGGGACACCGTCGAGCACCTACAAAAGCTGGAGGAGGTCCTCCAGCGACTGGATTGCGTAGGGCTGCGGCTGAAGAGGTCAAAATGTGTCTTCGTGGCAACAGAAGTGGAGTTTCTGGGGAGAAAGATCGCGGCGGATGGCATTCGGCCCACAGACGCCAAGACAGAGACTATTAGGAATGTGCCCAGGCCACAGAACATCACGGAGCTGTGGTCGTTTTGGGACTCCTCAACTATTTTGGTAACATCCTACCGGGGTTAAGCACCCTCTTAGAACCCCTACATGTGTTATTGCATAAAGGTGAGAACTGGGTATGGGGAAAAAACCAAGTCATTGCTTTTGAGAAAGCCAGAAATATTTTATGCTCCAACAAGCTGCCTGTATTATATAACCCATGTAAAAGACTTGTACTAGCATGTGATGCGTCGTCGTACAGAGTCGGGTGTGTATTACAACAAGATAACGTTGCGGATAAGTTGCAACCTGTCGCCTATGCCTCCAGGAGCTTGTCTAAGGCTGAGAGGGCCTACAGCATGATTGAGAAAGAGGCATTAGCATGTGTGTTCGGGGTAAAGAAAATGCATCAGTATCTGTCTGGCCTGAGCTGGAAACCGATCACAAGCCCCTCATATCCCTGTTCGCTGAAAACAAGGGGATAAATATTAATGCCTCAGCCCGCATACAAAGGTGGGCACTCGCGCTATCAGCATATAACTATACCATCCGCCACAGGTGAGGCACTGAGAACTGTGCGGATGCTCTCAGTCGGCTACCATTGCCCACCATGGGGGTGGAAATGGCGCAGTCTGTAATCTTGTTGATGGTGGCGCAGCCCGCAGACTTGTTGATGGTCATGGAAACGTTTGAAAATGATAAATCACCTGTCACGGTCCTCCAGATTAGGACTTGGACCAGCCAAGGTCCTCTGCTGTCCCTAGTAAAAAACTGTGTACAGCATGGGAGCTGGGCCAGCATCCCCGTTGAAATGCAAGAACTAATCAAGCCGTTCCAGCTGCGAAAGGACGAGCTGTCCATTCAGGCAGACTGCCTGTTGTGGGGTATCTGCGTAGTGCTACCCAAAAAAGGCAGGGAGACGTTCATCTCGGATCTCCACAGCACACACCCGGGTATAGTAATGATGAAAGCGATAGCCAGATCCCGTGTGTGGTGGCCCGGTAACGACTCTGACTTCGAGTCCTGTGTACAGCAATGCAGCGTGTGTGCTCAGTTGAGCCAGAGAAGCACCACTAAGTTTGTGGTCCTGGCCCTCCAGACCATGGTCGAGGATCCATGTCGACTATGCGGGCCTGTTTCTCGGTAAAATGTTCCTGGTGGTGGTGGATGCTTTTTCAAAATGGATTGAATGTGGAATAATGTCGGGAAGCACTGCCACCACCACCATTGAAAGTCTTAGGGCCATGTTTGCCACCCACGGCCTGCCTGACGTACTGGTCAGTGACAACGGGCCATGTTTCACCAGTGCCGAATTTAAAGAATTCATGACCCACAATGGGATCAAACATGTCACCTCGGCCCCATTTAAACCAGCCTTCAATGGGCATGCAGAGAGGGCAGTACAAACAATCAAACAGAGCCTCAAACGAGTCACAGAAGGCTCACTCTAAACCCGCCTGTCCCGAGTACTGCTCAGCTACCGTACGAAACCCCACTCGCTCACAGGGGTGCCCCCGGTTGAGCTACTCATGAAAAGGACACTTGAAACCAGGCTCTCGCTGGTTCATCACAACCTGCATGATCAGGTAGAGAGCAGGTGACAGCAACAAAATGTAAACGATGGTCGCGCCACTGTGTCACGGGAAATTGATCTGAATGAACCGGTGTATGTGCTAAACTATGGACATGGTCTCAAGTGGATTGCGGGCACGGTGATCGCTAAAGAAGGGAGTAGGGTGTTTGTAGTCAAACTAGACAATAGACAAATTTGCAGAAAGCACCTAGACCAAACGTGGCTGCAGTTTACAGACTGCCCTGAACAACCCACAGCAGGCACCATCTTTTTCGAGCACACAACACACACCCAAAGGATCAACGACACCACCCCAGACCAGGAAATTGAGCCCATCATGCCCAACTGCCCAGCAAGGCCAGGTCCACCCAGCAGCCCTGCAGGGCCAACAACATGCCAGCCCAGCAAGGACGCAGCCAACACACCACAACAGACATTTGTACCGAGGTGGTCCACCAGGGAAAGAAAGGCTCCCGACCGCCTCACCTTGTAAACAGTTTTCACTTTGACTTTGGGGGGAGGGGCAGAGTGATGTTGTGTATCTGTAAAGCATGCACTCCCATGTTCCGCCACCAGGGAGCGCATCCCCTGAAGTCCCAAGGGATCCCAGCATCCCTTGCGAGCACTGTATATAAGCCGGCCCCAAAGGCCTGTTCCTCACTCTGGAGTGTCTTAATAAAGACTGAGGTCACTGTTACTTTAACCTCCCTGTGTGCAGTCTCACCTGTGTTAGGAACACAATAAAGCCCACTTCAAACAGCCAGTGGAGATCAACGTGTGACTTTATACAAGAGTAGGGCTTAGTGAGTGACTGCAATAGGAAGTTCTGTTTAAAACAGAGAAAAACTGAAGACATCTAGATGGTAGATTCCGGGTTCAGCTTACATTAGGATCGCTGGTGTGTTCAAGCATTGAGAAGAGGAAAGGTAGTTTCAGTTTTTCTTCCTCTGTCCTGTTTAAGAATGCAGAATGGGAGGCATGGATGGACCGGAGTATCATGTGCCTTGAAGTCGGTGTCATTATTGGTCAGACTCATTACTGACCTGTAGAAACCCCATTGTTATGCTTAAGGTGTTAGTCGTGGCAGCATCGAGGCCCCAAATGCTTTCTCACGTAAAAGATCCCAGGGCACTATTTGAAGAAGAGCAGAGGAGTTCTCCTTGTTGTCCTGGCCAATATTTTTCCCTTAACCAACATCACTAAAAAATCAGATTATCTGGCAATAATCACATTGCTGTTTGCTGGACCTTTCTGCAGGCAAGTTGGCTGCCGCATTTCCTGCATTACAACAGTGACTACACTCCAAAAGTACTTCACTGGTTGTAAAGTGCTTTGGGATGTCCTGAGGCTGTGAAAAGGTGCTTTATAATGCAAGTTCTTTCTTTAAGAGTCTCCAAACGTCACTGAGAAATTCACATTAATGGAATGTCTCTTCAGCTGATGTGGACTCGCCACAGGGACACACATAACAAAACATCCAAGAGAACCAGGGATGGAAATTTGAGAGAGCCATTACTTAGACACACTCAAGTTTGATTGTGGCACTGCTGAATTTTAACCAGCTAAAATAATCTGCAGAGAGCACTACTAAGTTTTCTAGTGCTTGCTGAACTATGCCCACCCTACCTGTTATGCCATTGGCTTGCAGGGTTATGTGGAGCCATGTGAGATGAATATCTGCCCCTATTTACAGTATTGCCTTCACCCCCCTCCCCTCCCCCACCCCCGCCCCCCAGATGCCCTTAGTTAGTTAAACTGTTAAACTGGTTGATTCATCACCGTGGACCTGCCTGGGTCAGATATTAGAATACCCATTCTGCCACGGTGGATTGACTCCATTCCAATCTACCATTATGTAGTCACCTTGGAGCTAACTTCAACCACCACCCCGCAAAAAAAACTGCACTGAGGTACAATCCCGCACCCCACCCTAGCCTCCCCCCCTCCAAGAAGAACCACTTTCAGGTCTAGAACTCAAAGGCATGATTAGACTGCCTGAGCTATACTTATTAACTGTGATGCTCTTTATTGAACTCGTGACACTTCCCTAATTTACGGCTACCTATACCACTGGTGCTGGACTTATTATCTAACCACATGTGATTGATGGCCTCTCTTAGCTAACGGAATGGATACCTAGCTGTAACGAGCACATTAAATCCCTGACTCGGCAGAAGCGCTGATTCCACTCTCAGGCACAGAGTACTCGTTCCTCTTCATTTGTACCACAGCCAATTTTTCAATTCCACTTGTAATCTGCTGAAAAAAAGATACCAGCTGGAACAAAATCACCAAAACTCTGCAGCACATCTCAGTCTGAAAATATTCAGTAACATTATGATATTGAGGAACATTATTGCTATCAATAGCCAGTTCAAACATTTATGTTGGCTTCGGGACAGGGGAGTTGCTGAGAGATAAATCACTGGGAATTTCAAGCATGGAGCTGGTAGGAGAATGGACTTGTACTACTTATACAGTATCTCTAACAATGTATTTAATCAGTTTGGTTAAAAGGATGTTCTCAGTATGGAATTGTAAAGTCTCTCACATCTTTAAAGGCTGGTTTTGCGGCTAAATGAAGAAAATATAGATTTTTTTATTTTTTATTCCATGCCGTAATACCCAGCATTGTAATTCACTTCTCCAGTAATGGATTTGTCAGTTCTTCATCTGGACTGATATATCCCACTGAAGCTTTCTGTTTCTCAAGGAATTATATTTGGTAAGTGCACCAACCAGACATGGCACGCTGCTGTTTCCCCACAACTTGAGTCTTGTCTGAATATAAACGGCGGATAATTCAAGTCACGTACTCAACGTATATTGGACCAGCAACTATTGCTTTATACATGACCGCTTTGTAAGCTGATTATACACTCTTTTAAAATCTAATCTTTGCCATTAAATAGAGTATTATCTATCAAGGAGCTTAACTGTGTAAAACTAAGTCGAATCACGCAACATATCAGGCTCCCAAGCCCTTAACTTATCCACAAGAATAAAATCCAACAAGTTTATCTCAGTCTTACTTGGCATTACATTAAATTTTTCGTTACAGTACAACCGACATGGCAAAGTACACTTATATAAACCCCCAAAACATAGCAGTACAACATCCTTGCAGGAAAGCACACATCAGGGCTTATTTTCTGAGTTTGAGTTTCTGTCGAGGATTGCCCACTGACAATCCAGTGCAGTACCGAAGGTTGCTACATTAGCACGGGTGCCATTCTTCAGTTTAGATGTTCAAGAAGAAAGAACTTACAATGTATTATAAAGTATATACAGCACATAAACCGACCATTCAGCCCAACATGTCCATGCCTGTGTTTGTGCTCCACACAAGCCTCCTCCCAACCCTCTTCATCTAATCCCATCAACATATCCTTCAATTCCTTTCTCCCTCATGTGCTTATCGAGCTTCCCCTTGAATGCATTGATGTTATTCGCCTCAACTACTCCCTGTGGTAGTGAGTTCCACATTCTAACCACTCTCTGGGTAAAGAAATTTCTGCTGAATTCCTTATTGGATTTATGAGTGACTATCTTATATTTATGACCAGTAGTTCTGGTCTCGCCCACAAATGGAAACATTTTCTCTACATCTACCCTATCAAACCTCTTCATAATCTTGAAGACCTCTGTCAAGTCACCCTTAATCATCCCTTTTCTAGAGAAAAGAGTCCCTGATGGGCACAACCTCCCAGTTCTGGTATCATTCTAGTAAATATGTTTTTCAACTTCTCCAGTGCCTCTATACCCTTTTTATAATATGGAGATCAGAGCTGTTCACACTCCTCCAAGTGTAGTCTCACCAGGGTTCTGTACCAGTTTAACCTAACTTCTCTGCTTTTTAATTCTATCCCTCTAGAAATTAACCTCTGTGTGTTGTTTGCTTTTTTATGGCCTTATTACCAACTTTTATTGATCTGTGTATCTGTACCCCCAGATCCCTCTGCTCCTCTACCCCATTTAGACACGGAGGGGTTGAAATTGCCCTGTTTTGCGATGCCTATTAGCGCATCCGGTGTGTGCTAACAGGGCTCAAATCAGTTTTCACCTGGGGGTGAGGGGATGGGCGGGGTGCTAGCGGCTCCCGCAAAATTGTGCAGGAGTTAGCGGAGGTCCTACCACCGCCGGTAGTGCCTCGGGCTGCCATGCAACCGGCGTGACAACATTGCCATGCGCAGTGACCCCTTAGTGCCGTGCCCTGATGCCGTTCTGCCCCATGGTGGATAATGCCCGCGAAGATTGCGAACCGGGCCGACCTTCGCTCACGAGGCAGAAGTTAAAGGTGACGTTGGGAGCGCCCCGCGCTGCCATCTTATCTGTTTGGCCAACTCAATGGTTCCCGAATACTTCCCAGTCCCGAGTCCAAATCATTTATGTAAATGTTGAACAACAGTGGTCCTAGCATCGATTCTGGTGGAACATCGCATCCTATCACTTGCCAGTCCGAGTAATTACCTTAACCCCTACTCTCTGTTTTCTGTTTTGTAGCCAGCTTGCTATCAATTCTGCTGCTTGTCCTCTGGCTCCACATGTTTTGACCTTGGTTTTGTGTCTATTATGCAATACCTTATCAAAGGCTTTATGGAAATCCAAATATATTACTCTACTGTATTACCTTCATCTACCCTTTCTATTACTTCTTCAAATAATTCAATAAGGTTGATCAAGCATGAACAGATTGGGCCTATACTCATTGGAGTTTAGAAGAATGAGAGGTGATCTTATTGAAATAAGATTCTGAGGGGGCTCGAGAGGGTAGATGCAGAGAGGATATTTCCCTCCGTGGGGGAATCTAGAACTAGGGGGCATAGTTTCAGATTAAGGGGTTGCCCATTTAAAATGGAGATGAGGAGGAATTTCTTCTCTCAGAGGATCGTGAGTCTTTAGAATTTTCTACCCCAGAGAACTGTGGAGGCTGGGTCATTGATTATAGTTAAGGTGAAGATAAACAGATTTTTGAATGATAAGGGAGTCAAGGGTTATGGAGAGTGGACAGGGAAGTGGAGTTGAGGCCAAGATCAGATCAGCCATGAACTTATTGAATGGCGGAGCAGGCTCAAGGAGCCAAATGGCCGACTCCTGATCCTTTTTCTTATGTTCTTATGTTTCCTTTTGGAATCGTGCTGACTTTATATTTTTCATTATATTTTCAGTTCATTGATGTTTTTCTATTCCATCTTTGATTAAGGATTCCATTAATTCCCGAAACACAGATGTTAAGCTAATTGGTCTATAGTTCCCTGGGTGTGTTCTATCTCTTTCTCCCCCTCTCTATACTATTACAGCAGATTGAAAAACTGCAAATGTAACGCCCCAATTTAAAAAAGGAGACAAACAAAAAGCAGGAAACTATAGACCAGTTAGCCTAACATCTGTGGTTAGGAAAATGTTGGAGTCCATTATTAAAGAAGCAGTAGCAGGACATTTGGAAAAGCAAAATTCAGTCAGGCAGAGTCAGCATGGATTTATGAAGGGGAAGTCATGTTTGACAAATTTGCTGGAATTCTTTGAGGATACACCGAACAGGGTGGATAAAGGGGAACCAGTGGATGTGGTGTATTTGGACTTCCAGAAGGCATTTGACAAGGTGCCACATAAAAGGTTACTGTACAAGATAAAAGTTCATGGGGTTGGGGGTAATATATTCGCATGGATAGAGGATTGGCTAACTAACAGAAAACAGAGAGTCGGGATAAATGGTTCACTCTCGGGTTGGCAATCAGTTACTAGTGGGGTGCCGCAGAGATTAGTGCTGGGACCCCAACTATTTACAATCTATATTAACAACTTGGAAGAAGGAACCCAATATAACATAGCCAAGTTTTCTGATGATCCAAAGATGGGAGGAAAAGCAATGTGTGAGGAGGGCACAAAAAATCTGCAAAAGGACATGGACAGGCTAAGTGAGTGGGCAAAAATTTGGCAGATAGAAACATAGAAAATAGGTGCAGGAGTAGGCCATTCAGAGTATAATGTTGGAAGGTGTGAGATCATGCACTTTGGCAGAAAAAAATCAAAGAGCAAGTTATTATTTAAATGGAGAAAGATTGCAAAGTGCTGCAGTACAGCAGGACCTGGGGGTACTTGTGCATGAAACACAAAAGGATAGTATGCAGGTACAGCAAGTGATCAGGAAGGCCAATGGAATATTGACCTTTATTGCAAAGGGGATGGAGTATAAAAGCAGGGAAGTCTTGCTACAGTTATATAGGTATTGATGAGGCCACACCTGGAATGCTGCGTGCAGTTTTGGTTTCCATATTTACAAAAGGATATACTTGCTTTGGAGGTAGTTCAGAGAAGGTTCACTAGGTTGATTCTGGGGATGAGGGGTTTGACTTATGAGGAAAGGTTGAGTAGTTTGGGCCTCTACTCATTGGAATTCAGAAAAATGAGAGGTGATCTTATCGAAATGTATAAGATTATGAGGAGGCTTGACAAGGTGGATGCAGAGAGGATGTTTCCACCGATAGGGGAGATTAGAACTCAGGGGTATAATCTTTGAATAAGGGGCCGCCCATTTAAAACAGAGATGAGGAGAAATTTCTTCTCTCAGAGGATTGTGAATCTGTGGAATTCGCTGCCTCAGAGAGCTGTGGAAGCTGGGACATTGAATAAATTTAAGATAGAAATAGACAGTTTCTTAAATGATAAGAGAATAAGGAGTTATCGAGAGCGGGCAGGGAAATGGACCGAGTCCATGATCGGATCAACCATGATCGTATTAAATGGCGGAGCAGGCTTGAGGGGCCGTATGGCCTACTCCTGCTCCTATTTCTTATGTTCTTATGTATATGTTTGTATGTATATTTTATGTTTATGTCATAGTGCCTCTGCTATCTATTCCCTAACTTCTCTTAATATACATGGATGCAATCCATTCAGATCAGGGGTTTTAATCCTCTCTAAGTTTGATTAGTTTATCACCTCTTTCTATCTTAAGTGTCTTTTTATCCTTTTTGTTCGCTGCTTCTCAGGTCATGCCCACCATATTAGTTTCCCCAGTAAAAGCCAAGGCAAATAATTATTGAATATTTCTGTCATTTTGCTATCATTAACTGTGAGTTTATCGTGCGTGTCCCTCAGTGGCCTTATCCCTATCCTGATTTTCCTTTTGTTATTTATATTTTTAATTTTGTAGTTCCTCTTTGCCTTCCTAATTGTTGTTTTAACTTTCTCCGAACCTTTTCGTTTTCCCTGTTGTCATCCTATCCTCTGTTGTTTATGTACTTACTGTATGCCTTTTCTTTCATTTCGATGTTGCTCTTTTGTTCATCCATGGTGTGTCATTACTGGCTAGTTTATTCTTGTTTTTTTAGTGGGATATATCTATCCTGGATTCTATTGATCATCACTTTAAATGTTTCTCACTGTTGTTCTATCAGTAAATTTTTCCAATTTATTTTCCCAAGTTCCATTTTCATTCCCTTAAAATTAGCTTTTTTAATACAATTTATTACTTTGGTCTTTGTCCTATTATGTCCTCCTTAGTCTTTATCTGAAACCTTATTATGTTGTGATCATAATTGCCCAGATGTTCTCCTACACTTTCGTCTCTTACCTATTCTGGCTCCTTTCCCATTACTAGATCCAACGGTGCTCTGTCGCTTATTAGGTTTTTTACATACTGGGTAAGAAAGGAAACTTGCATTTATATAGCACCTTTCATGATCTTAGGATGTCCCAAAACGATTTACAGCCAATGAAGTATTTTTTTGAAGTATAGTCACTGTTGGGCAATGTGGGCAATGCAGCAACCATTTGTTGTTTTTTAGAGGCATTGTTGGAGGGATAATTATTGGCTAGAATACCAGGGAGCATTCCCGTGCTCTTCTTTGTATAGTGTCATGGGATCTTTTACATCTACCTGAGAGGAAAGACAGGACCTTGGTTCAACATCTCATCTGAAAGATGGCACCTCTGCCAGTGCAGCACTCTCTCGGTACTACACTGGAGTGTCAGCCAAGATTCTGTGCTCAAGTTTCTGGGATAGGACTTGAATTCACAACCTTCTGACCCAGGCGAGAATCCAACCACTGAGCCAAGGCTAACACCAAGGTCCTGTCTGCCTTGTTAGGTGGATGCTAAATATCCCATGCGCTTGCTCAAAAAAAAAAATTGAGAGTTTCCCTGGTGTCCTTTCTGGTAACTTTCCTCCCACCACCTGAGCATTCATCTTTCTTAATCTGTGGATCTGCTGTGTGCAAAGATGGCGGCTACTTTGCTCAGATAACAGTCAGTTTTCCAATGCCATTGATTGTATGCACAGCTCGAAGTTGTGAAACAGTGCTCTTTAAAGTCAAGGGCTGGATTTTCGTTCGGATTCCACCTCTGTTAGCGTCCTGGAGGAACAGTAATGGCTCCAGATATGGAGACCGCCCAGACGACCAACTTCCAGCGCCCCACCATGACATTTGGTGCCAGCTTCACATAGGCGCTGAGCAGTACCGCCTGGGAGTGTTGCAACATGCACGATTTCGACAGGGGCATCACGGGCCAGCCCACACTGCAATATGTGTGTGCACTAGGTCCGTGCAGCAGAGCAGGTCTCCAGTTGTCCTGGTTAATTCTTGCCACTGGACCAAGACCTAGCTCTGTCAAGCCCATGTGGTGGCTGGTGTGCAACGACCACCGCACGTTAAAAAAATCCACGCACAGGCATCTTCCATCCTTCAACATGCAGTTCGGGATCTGGAATATTACGTCCTTCATTGAAACACATGTGAACTCATTGAACTCATCCCTTTTTGGCGTGGAAGCAAGTCATCCTCAATTCGAAGAAGAGGAAAAAATTTGTTTGGAGTGGCACCCATAGCGCCCCATAGTGGGACGGCCTGGGAAAGCGGGCAGCCTGAGCTGTCCCGGCCACGGTAAGGGAAAGGATGACTGCATGAGGAAAGTGTGATTGTTTGTTTTTTGTTTGCTTTTTTGCGATTTATCTTTATTTGCGGCCAGTAATATATTGGGAATGTTTTCTGTGTTCTGAGTCCCGATTTTGTTTGTTGCAGGGAGGCCTGTCTTAGGTCGCTCCGAAGCCAGCTCTTTAGCTCGGGATTTTCCCTTGCTCAGTGGGCCTAGTGACCTAAAAGAGCTGTGTAACGCCTCCCTTAGTGCTGCGCTCCACATTCAGGGTCCAACTGCTGAATTTTGTGCATGTCGCCGCAAACCATTCCCGGGCGCAAAATGTCGCACCCCGCCGCCATTATCACCTGAAAAAGTCTCCAACCGAAAATCCTGCCCCAAGTCTCTCATAGAAAAAAGGCCTGTTGTATGGTAGCTGAGAGCATTGGTTAATTTTGCAATGGCTTTTTGCCCATTTTTCATGGGAGAGGGTTAATGTACCTCAAGGCACATGAATATTTAACAAAGTGTAATTTAAATGTCGTCAATGTTTCATTCTTTGCATTTCAGTACAAAGTTGTTATCTCCTACAATCAAATTATAGCAAGACTCTTGCTTTATTTAACAAAGTCAATGGAGAATATTTTTTAATCCCTTTGCCAAAATTAACAAAAAGGTTAGAGTGATTGTAAAGTAAGGAAACTGTTTTATACTCAGACCAACTTTTCACAGAGTGAATGGAGGAAAATATGGCTAATTGATTTTATGCATAGTCACTACTTTTGATGCGTACATTGAAGATTTTGGGGGTGAAGTTCAAATTCGGCAAATCGCAAAATTGGCTGCCTGTTATACACCCCACCCGCTTCTTCTTTCCTTCCATTGATTTTTTTGTGATTTATCTTATGGTGGTGTGAGCTATGTATTGGGAATGTTTTTCTGGTGTTCTGTTTTCATTTGTTTTTTCCCCTAGACCTCTGTTACGGTGCTCCGAGGCCGGTTGTTTAGATTGAGATTTTCCCTTGCTCAGCCGGCCTAGTGCCCTAAAAGGTGTGTGCAACGCCTGCCTTACCAAACTCCGGGCCCAGCTGATGAACTTTGCGGCAGCGGACGCAAGCCATTTGCCGCTGAAATAAAAATCGCCCCGCCCGGGACACCGCCCCAACTGAGGTATGATGCAAATTTCCACCTCTTTCTCTCTCTCCACAGATGCTGCTTGACCAGCTGAGTGTTGCCAACTATTTCTGTTTTTACTCTAAACTATGAAATTCCTGCCCTCCCTCCTCAAACCCAAGCTGTACGTCATTAACTGCTGCTGTTTCACTTTTCTCTCCCCGTCCTTCGCTTTCTAGCACCATCAGACTTGTCCATCACTTTCACCTGGGCTTTGCACCTCAAAAAAAAAAGTTCCAAGTATATCTTCATGATTTTAAACTTTCAGCTTCACGGTAAAAAATGTTAAAAGTCACATGAAAGATGAATATTGAAAGTTTTATTTTCAGATTACCCCATTTTAAAATATTGAACATAGCACCAGAAATATTTACCTTTTACTACTGTCCTTTCATCACTATACCAAGGGGAGTATAAAAAAGTACCAATTCTGTCATATTTTACAGCAAAAGAAGAACTGACACAGATACTTGCATTTCACATACTAGACCTTATGACAGCATCTTTCTGTATAAAAAGTCATGCTTCGTGAACTCTAATGTGGCCTAGGGCCAAAGCTGTCAGGAATGGTTGGTCCGTTTCTTCCTCTTGACATCTGACATTTATTTTGAAGGATGGTAGTTCTGTCTGTAGGGCATCCTAGCTGGGGAAAGTCTGTCTCCATTCGACACTCTCATGATTGTTTGTGACACCATGGGTTATTTTGTATTTTATAGTTGAAGAGTACTACAGGATGCATCGTCGTGAGCTTATGGCATTAAGCCTCAAATATCCAGAGGTCCTTGCAGGAAAGAAGTGAATTTGGTTGACCGCCTTATCGAGGGTTGATGGGAGTCTGTGGCACTGAGCAGGACTGGTTCGAATGTCAAGCCTCGAGATGCATTATATTCTAGGATGAGGGAGTCCAGCAGCAAGATGCTTCAGAAAGGGGTAGAGTGGAACCCAGACCGAGCAGATAGCCACCTCGTGCTTCTATTACCGCGTTGGTGTCCCAGAAGTAGAGATGGTTGCTTCAAATGTACGGATAAAACATTCCTCAAACTAGTGAGCTCCAGTAACAGAATGAAACATCAGCGGATACGGCTAGGAATCCAAAGTGAAGAGGATGCGGTACTGAGGTCAGGACCTCCATTTGTTCTGGCACAGCAGTTCTGAAGGTTCTGAAGCTCCAATGGTGAATGCAAGATATCAAGCTCGCTGTATGTGTAGCTAAGACAAAATATAAATCATGGTAACCTTGACAAATCCGAGAAAAAGGTCGTCCAACTATTTTTGGTTATTACCAAGGCCACTGGGTTGCGGTTTTCACAAGGATAAACTGGCAGGATCGTGGAACATATTCCTCAAATCACCGGTACAGATCCCAGAATCCCAAGCAATGAAACAATAGTCGACTTCTTCATTCACCCATGGACGCTGAACAGCCCATTTACATCTTATAGACCCGGAAAACATACCGAATCATAGAGTATGATCCCGGTAAAAACCCCGGAATCCCAAATAATAAAAACAGAAATTGACTCATTCAGAGACTTCAGTGGATTGAGGAATTGGCAGTCACCAGAAACCAGTGGCCCTGGTTTATCATCGTCAGGGCCACACAAGTCGCATCAGCATTTCTGCCCTTCAGCCAGAGAGCACAAAGAATTGTTTACACTGATACATTGGGTGCACAATCCATTTTGGGGAGAAATGCACAAATCCTCACAAAGGTCAAGATGGCAGAATGCCAGTTTATACATGTTGAGACTGGTCTGCCAACCTGGTGGCCATGAGAGGTTACAGTAAATGCATTTCCCTCATGGATGTAACCTCGGTGGCTAACTTCTCTCATTTCTCTCATATCGACTGCAGTAAAGCAAGCCATCAAAGACCATCTTGGTGTCCATTTTCCGGCCTTTTTTTGTTTTTTTGATGAATATTTTTCCAATCGACGTGTGCAATTTAGCTGGAATTGTTCTCATTCTGCTGTGCCATGCTGCAAGCACTTCCGATAACTCTACAGCCAACCCGTGAAACTTGGTGTCACCTTTTGGCCACGGCTAGTTATCCAGTCAGAGCAATGGTCGTTAAATAGGACAGGAACTGCCACCTTATTCGCAATCAATGTTTTTCAAGAAAAAAAAGCACTCATGTAAGCACTGTCATTTCGTAAGGACTTTAACAAAATTATTTTAAATAATCAGTCAAATAAGTTAAACAGAATTTCAAAACCGGTAGCTTCACAGAACCAAAATATTGCTTCACTGAGAGTGACGCTCGTGGTTTCCGTGTCAACTTATAGACACTAGTGTCACTTCATGACCAGAAGTGGCCTGGTCTGTTGTATTAAAATTTGTACCATCACACATTACTGGGGTGATACCTTCACTGTAGCTGCCAAGCTTTTTCAATATATTGAAGGAGGGAGATTTGCTAAGATACTGCACTGGGAACATTGCCAGCATATTGTGCGAACAATTCCCATTTTTTTGGCAATGATTTACCACAATAACTAAGGGTTGGCCAGTTCCCAGATTGGGAACTTTATTGGAGAAGATAATGTATTTGTTGGAGAGGAAAGTACTTTTTTTTTTACTTTCCTGAATGATCCAAGTATCAGCTTTTATGATTGAAGCTGCACTGTTTTATTGGGAGTGATTGTATTATTTTTGCAATAAAGCAAAAGGAACTGTGAGTTTAGCTGTCCGATGCTAGGATCCATCGTCTGCCTGATTTGCTGAGTAAAGTCCAGCGAGCTGCCTGAACCGAGGCCCCCAGTCACTGAGGTAGTTATAGTCCTGATCTGAGTCAGTGGACAGAGAGTTAATGGAGCTGAGCGACTGAACCACTGAGCCCGTGCCTTCATATGCATATGTTTGAAAAGAGTCGTACGGAGGGACAGAGAGATCGGCATCAGCCTCTTTGAGCTTTTTACAGACAAAACTCCTGAAAATGGAAAAATCTGCCTCCGGATTCTGAAACCACTGGGGCAGAGAATGAAGTTCAGGGGTCACGCTTTCTCCCTCTGCTTTGACCTCTGTGAAATCATACAGACTTCGCAACGTGGTCATGTCGTAGGCCTCAGTGTCTTCCTCCCCTCCTCCTTCATCGTTGTACTTAATCACATTGTCACGCATGTCTTCCTCATCTTCGGAGATCATGTGACCCTTTCTGTGTCTCTTCAGAGTCAAGATGAGGAGGGCAAGTACTGCAAGAAAACAAATGGCATTGTGTTATTGGATAGTTTCCAAAGGAATGAAAATGAACACAGCTGACCCTGCCTGATCCCAGATCGGAGACACTTAAATCACAATGCGCTGAAATGAGATTTGCTTTCAGTTCCAGGTATGTCCAAGGGGAAACTTCAACTTGAACGCAGATTTCTCCCACCTTGCACAGGAACACAAGACAGATATGGATCATTGATCCAGATGGACTCTAGACTCTGCTCTTCCGGCACCCTTTTCCCCAGATTTCAGGATTCTGATTCAAGTAGACCTCACCAGATATGGCTACATCACAATAAAAATACTTAATGAAAAAGAATGAACTATGATACAATGACATTCAGCCCAACCAGGTCTGGATTCAGAACTAGAAGTTGAAATTTTTTTTTTCTCATTCTATCGCAAACTCTTACCCCTTTAAATTCAAGTCCCACTCCAGGGACTTGAGCATGAAAAATCGAAGCTGACACTCCAGTGCAGTGCTGAGGGAGCACTGCACTGTCGGAGGTGCTGTCTTTCGGATGAAACATTAAACCAAGGCCCAATCTGCCCTCAAAGGTGGCACTATTTAGAAGAAGAGCAGGGGAGTTATCCCCAGTGTCCTGGCCAATATTTATCCCTCAATCAACATAACAAAAAAAACAGATCATCTGGTCATTATCACATTGCTGTTTGGGAGCTTGCTGTGCGCAACTTGGCTGCTGCATTTCCTTCATCACAACAGTGACAATACTTCAAAAAGTACTTCATTGGCTGTAAAGTGCTTTAGGATGTCCGGTGGCCATGAAAATTGCTATATAAATCCAAGTCTTTCTTTTTTACTGCCCACTGATATAAGATCTCATCCAATTCCCTTGTACGAACTCTGGGTTTTGGTATCCCAAGAACTATATGTCAAGGAACCAGACAAATCCTTAACCCTCTCAACTTAACTCATATTAAGGAACAGTCTGGGGTTTACTTCCCAGATTAAGTCTGAGTGAAGGATATTTAAGGTTAGCTCACTGACCTGCCTTACATCACCCAGTTCGCAGTATTTCGTAGTTGTTTTTTCCTGAACTCCAAAACAAAATTTTAGGTCTAAAATCGTTCGGCCCGGGGGACATCTTAATGTTGCCCCAAAGTCAGGATAGTGGAACACAATTGACTCATTAAATGGGGACAGTTGAGGGGTATAGTAACAACAACAACATCTTTTATTTATATAGCGCCTTTAATGTAGTAAAACGTCTCAAGGCGCATCACAGCAGTGATATAAGACAAAACAGATAAATTTGACAGAGCTACATAAGAAGAAATGACGACAGATGACCAAAGAGGTAGGTTTTAAGGAGCGTCTTAAAGAAGGAAAGAGAGGTAGAGAGGCGTAGAGGTTTAGGGAGGGAGTTCCAGAGCTTAGGGCCCAGGCAGCTGAAGGCACGGCCACTGATGGTTGAGCAGCTTTAATCAGGGATGCTCAAGAGGGCAGAATTTAATGAGCACAGACATCTCGGGGGGGGGGGGGGGTTGTGGGGCTGGAGGAGATTACAGAGATAGGGAGGGACGAGGCCATGGAGGGATTTGTAAACAAGGATGAGAATTTTGAAATCGAGGTGTTGTTTAACCGGGAGCCAATGTAGGATGTATTGTGGAGGTATGGACACTTGAGGGTTACATATTCCTGACTCCTGAAAATGTCTCATTTACATGTTTGCAGCATATATCGGCAATTAACTTGTCAAATTATCCTTGTTGATTACTGAAAGGCAACTTCAGCTTTCAACTTCTAGTATCCCCACTTTTGCTTTGTGCTTTCTTAGTGAATTTTTAAGTTGATCATAGTTCGGGATACCAGCGTAAGTTAGTGAACAATACATATAGCATGGTCGATGTGCAGAGTAAAGCTGGTTCTACTTTGCCCTAACAATATCCTTTAACCCAAGCTTGCACCAGTGTGACAGTCCCTTCTGTACCAGTTATCCACAATGTCCTCTCTTCAACAAGCTATAGATTGGCACTCAGCTTTTGGCAGCTTTGTGCCGAGGTCTCATAGTTACCCATAATTTGACTGTGACCATCTGAAACTCATTTCCAATAGTAGAACAATAATACAGATAGCGTCAACAGACAGATAAGTCCCTCAATCTGGGATGGAGTTCCGAATAGGAGCAGGCGATGACCATTCTGCCCTTCGAACCTGTTCCGTCATTCAATGAGATCATGGCTGATCTTCTACCTCAACTCTATCTTCCTGCACTATTCCCATATCCCTTGGTTCCCATAGAATCCAAAAATCTATTGATCACTGTCTTGAATATACTCAATATGAGCATCCACAGCCCTCTGGGGTAGAGAATTCCAGAGATTCACCACCCTGTGAGTGAAGAGGTTTCTTCTCTTCTCAGTCCTAAATGGCCGACCCCTTATTCTGAGACTGTGACCCCTGGTTCTAGACTCCCCAGCCCAGGAAAACATCCTCCCTGTATCTACCCTGTTAAGACTTGTAAGAATTTTGTATTTTTCTGTGAGATCATCTCTCATTCTTCTAAACTCTAGAGAATATAGGCCAATCCCCCATCCCCCCCATCCCAGGGATCAGTCTGGTGAACCTTTGTTGCACTCCCTCTATGACAAGTATATCCTTCCTTAGATAAGAAGACCAAAACTGTACACAATACTCCAGGTGTGGTCTCACCAGGGCCCTACATAATTGCAGTAAGACGTCTTTACTCTTGTACTCAAATCCTCTTATAATAAAGGCCAACATACTATTTGCTTTCTTAATTGCTTGATGTACCTGTATGTTAACTTTCAGTGATTCGTGTACAAGGGCACTCAGGTCCCTCTGAACACCAACATTTCCCAATCTCTCACCATTTCAAAAATACTCTGCTTTTCTATTTTACCTACCAAAGTGGATAACTTCACATTTCTCCACATTATATTCCATTTGCCATGTTCTTTCCCACTCACTTAGCCTGTCTATATCTACTTGAAGCCTCTTTACATCCTCCTCACAACTTACATTCCCACCTAGCTTTGTATCATCAGCAAACTTGGATATATTACATTTGGTCCCCTCATCCATATCATTGATCTAGATTGTGAATAGCTGGGGCCCAAGCACTGATCCTTGCGGCACCCCACTAGTTACAGTCTGCCAAACCTGAAAATAACCCGTTTATTCCTACTCTCTGTTTTCTGTCCATTAACCAATCCTCAATCCATGCTAGTATATTACCCCCAATCCTATGAGCCCTATTTTAGTTCAATAGCCTCTTGTGTGACACCTTATCGAATGCCTTCAGAAAATCAAAATACACCACTGGTTCCCCTTATCTATTCTGCTAGCTACTACCTCAAAAAACTCTTAACAGATTTGTCAAACATATTTCCCTTTCATAAATCCGTGTTGACTCTGCCCAATCCTATTATTATTTTCTAAGTGCCCTGTTACCACATCCTTAATAATAGATTCTAGCATTTTCCCTATGACTGACGTCAGGCTAACTGGTCTGTAGTTCCCCATTTTTTCTCTCCCCCCTTTTTTAAATAGTGGGGTTATATTAGCTAACTTCCAATCTGCGGGAACCGTTCTAGAATCTATGGAATTTTGGAAGATGACAACCAATGCATCCACCATCTCTAGAGCCACCTCTTTCAAAGCCCTAGGGTGTAGGCCATCGGGTCCAGGGGCTTTCAGTCCCTTTAATTTCTCCAGTACTTTTTTTTATTAATACTAATTTCTTTCAGTCCTTCATTCTCGCTAAACCCTTGGTTCTCCACTATTTCCAAGAGGTTTTTTGTGTCTTCTTCCGTGAAGACAGTCACAAAATATTAGTTTAATTTTTCTGCCATTTTCTTATTCCCCATTATAATTTCTCCTGTTTCAGCCCACATTTATTTTCACTAATCTTTTCCTCTTTACATACCTATAGAATCTTTTACAATCTGTTTTTATGTCTCTCGCTAGTTTACTCATATTCTATTTTCCCTTTCTTTATCAATTTTTTGGTCCTCATTTGCTGAATTCTAAAATCCTCCCAATCCTCAGGCTTGCTGCTCTTTTTAGCAACATTATACGCCTCTCCCTTTGATCTAATACTATCTTTAACTTCTTTTGTTAGCCACGGTTGGACCACTTTTCCTGTGGGGTTTTTGTGCCTTACAGGAATGTATATTTGTTGTAAATTATGTATTAATTCTTTAAGCTAGCCATTGCTTGTCTATGTCATACCTTTTAATGTAGTTTCACAATCGACCTTAGCAAACTCTACCCTCAGACCTTGCTTTATTTAGATTTAAGACCCTAGTTTCGGATTAAACTAAATCACTTTCAAACTCAATACAAAATTCTATCATATTATGATCACTCTTCTCTGAAGGCCCCTTTACTACAAGATTATTAATTAGCCCTTTCTCATTGCACAAT
Organism: Pristiophorus japonicus; assembly: GCF_044704955.1. Lineage (NCBI taxonomy): Eukaryota > Metazoa > Chordata > Chondrichthyes > Pristiophoridae > Pristiophorus > Pristiophorus japonicus. The sequence continues at coordinate 135,980,554 of NC_091988.1, forward strand.
ACTATATTTAATTTAATGAATCATCTTATTTGCTTACCTATCAGTATAAGAATACAGACGAGCAGAGCTATAAGTGCTCCCGGACTCAGGATGGTGGATACAACATAAGCTGTGGCATTGCATGACTGTATCGTGCCATCGCTGTCACACCCACACACCCGGATAGTGAGTGTTCCTGTGCTGCTCAAGGCTGGTGGTCCGCTGTCAACCACAAGAATTGGGAGAAAGTAGATGTCTTGTTCTTGACGGTTAAAGCCATTTCTGTGGGTTAGAATTCCAGCTGTATTTTCTAAAAGAAGCAAAAGGTAAATTGTACTGGTTAGAACCACCACATCTTAAACGTTGAAAGATCACAGACTGTTCACTACTTCAGGATTCTGTTGCAACTCCTCGAGCTGGGCCCTGATAAGGCTGTTGATAGCAGCAACCTGCACACAGGTACTTGGCCTGAATTCAAACACTGATAAATGTCTCCTCATCCTACTCAGCTGAGCTTTACGTTGCACTTCGGTTTCAGTTTGGCAATGCCCAGCAGCAAATAAAACCGATGTTCAATCCCATAAACATAACTCAAGAAGCTGTCATCTTAGCCTTGAAAAATAGACCCATCTGTATGTGTATTCAAGTGATTGTAGCACAGCAAGTGAAATGTATCTTTTTGCTCATTGACGGTGATAAATTGGATTAACTCTGCTTCTCACACACCGTGCTTTTAAGTAGTATTTGAAATTAGTCTCATTATCTCCTCACTTCAAATAATATGGTGCAAACATTGATAAATATATATGTAGACTTCTCTCCAATAATACCTTGCTATCTTTTTAGGCTATGCTTTAATGCCTTTTACAACCATGCCACTAAGATGATAAACATATATCCAATGTATCAACCAGAATGAGATTGTGGTCTCCGTTCAGTGTTGCAATGATAACCTGGTTAAACCACTCATGCAACGATGCACATTACATTAAACTTCGAGGTCATTTAATTATAATAAACCATTAAAATGTTTAATCGTGATATTGCTCATAGGCGTTCAGATGTTTTATACATTTTGATTAATGCAGCATATTTGTGGCTTTCGGTCAGCTCAAGCCCTCCGTGTCCTGGAGAAAACAGAACCATAAAGTGTTAGTGATCCACTGATATTGAGCGTAGTAGGGATGGACCAGTTGATTCTCCACCAGAATGTGGAAGTTCAATTCTCGTTGCTACTTTCAGTTGGGTGAGTTTCATCAGTTCTTGCTCAGGACACTGTTAAACATTGTATGGAGGTCACTCAGGCCAGCCTTCCTGTTAGGGCAAAGAAAACTAAGATCCCATTTGCTATGTTAAAGCAGCCATCTGGTCTGATCATTGTATTTGTGTTGTGTTATGATACATAGGTCTATAACTGAGATGTTGAGGAAATGAATATGCAGACACTTCCATCTAAACATACACACTGACATTTAACAATTGATCAAAGAATACTGAAGTACAGTATTGCCAACGAATTTTTCATTTTCATTTTTATCATATTAAAGAAATTCCTATATAGCAATTCCTACATTTATCTCACAGGCAAAATGAGTGTGAGCATGGGGAACAAGTGGTGTTTGTTATTAAATCTCCCCTTAGCCTTCTCTGTTCGAAAGAGAACAATTGCAGTTTCTCCAGCCTCTCCACATCAAGTCTCTCATCTCTGGTATAATTCTGGCAAATCTCTCTGCTCCCTCTCCAAGGCCTTGACATCCTTTCTCAGTGGAATATAAGAGACAGGTATTGCTGCTGTAACAAGCCTACACCAACATCTATAACAACAATAGCATTATAATTCAAAAAGTTCCTGGCAATGTTCCGCAACACCAACAATTTTACAAGGAATCCCATATTAATCTTCACCAATGCAGTCGATGAAGTATGTATACGAAAATACAACATTTCAGGTATTAAATAAAGATATTCTTGACTTAATGCTACTTTCTGTGTGTCAGCCATACAGTAATACTGAAGTCTAGATCAGTAAAAAGGCCACACACAATAATGCACCACAATTAAACATTTCATTGAGTAAACTTCTATTACTCACCCTCATATTTGCTTGTAATAGTTTGTGTTTTCTGCTCCTCCCAGAATTACACCCCAGTGTCAGACGCAGTAATAGGGATTGTGTGTGCAAGCTGAATTTAGCTTATTAATTGAGGGATCTTTTTGGTAAATTACTCCGGCGTTGCACTTCCCCCAAAACATGAGCAACGAGCCCATGTTGAGAGATTGCGTTAAGGCAATGAAAGGAATTGGAAGGTGAACTGAAACTTGGAGTGGGTAGGACCATGGGGAAGGTGAGACCAATGCAGAGAGTGTCAGGAGGAATGGTTCGGAGCATACTCGACATGCTGCAAACTTTGCCAGGTTGTCTACAGCCTGAATTGTCACATATGTTTCTTTGATGCTGAGTACCTTCACATGAGCAGACTGAACTGAAGAACAGTTCTAAACAATTCCACAAGCATGTTCATATCATATCAGAGAATAATTATGTGCGTAGGGTCAGCATATTATTAACAAGGCATCTAATGTTTAGGGAACTCGCTAACATTGAACCTGCCATGTTACAATTGGTACTTTACTTTTCTACATAATGCAGACGTTAAAATTGATGGATCCAAAAAATTCTCTGAATACATGGTATTACTTTCAGGTTATGATGTGTCAAATTACTTTCATAGCATCTTATGGTATAGAAGGTGGCCTTTCTGCACATTATGCATCTGCCAGATCTTTGAAAGAGCTATCCAATTAGACCCACCTGTCCACTCTTTCCCCATAACCCTGCTATTTTTTTCCTTTCAAGTATTTATCCAATTCTCTTTTCAAAGTTACGGCTGCATCTGCTTCCATCATCCTTTCAGGCAGCACATCCTAGCTCATAATGACTTGCTGTGCTAAAAAATTCTCCTCATCTCCCCTCTGACTGCCAATTATCACAAAACTGTGTCCTCTGGTTACTGACCTTTCTGCAGTGAAAACAGTTTCTCTCTACCTAACTCGATCAAAATCCCTCATGATTTTGAACACCCCGATTAAATCTCCCCCTAGCCTTCTCTGTTCGAAGGAGAACAATCCTAGTTTCTCCAGCCTCACCACATCACTGAAATCTCTCATCTCTGGTATAATTCTGGCAAATCTCCACTGCACCCTCTCCAAGGCCTTGACATCCTTTCTCAGTGGAATACAAGAGACAGTTATTGCTGCTGTAACAAACCTACACCAACATCTGTAACAACAATAGCATTATAATTCAAAAAGTTCCTGGCAGCATTCCACAACACTAACAATTTTACAAGGAATCCCATATTAATCTTCAACAATGCAGTCGATGAAGTATGTATATGAAAATACAACATTTCAGATATTAAAGAAAGATATTCTTGACTTAATGTTACTTTCTGTGTGCCAGCTATACAGTAATACTGAAGTCTAGATCAGTAAAAAGGCCACACACAGAATTATGCACCACAATTAAACATTTCACTGAGTAAACTTCTATTACTCACCTTCATATCCCCTCCGAGAATGGTTCTAATTGACTATACAAGATTTCAGAAAAAACTAGCAAAGCAAAATTGCAATTAGCACTTGTACCCTTCATCATTTTTTAATTAGAGTGCAAAATAATGAAACATTTTAGCGTATCATAAATATGCAATTGAGCTTTCAAGGCACTCCAATCTCCGAGGCACTGAATTACCTTTTCTGTGTATGGAACTGTAAAATCTTCACTGCTGATTTTTCTTCTCCGTTGAAAAAAAAAGGCTACCATTTTAGATTTCAATACCCTCAACCTTCTTTTGAAATCCTTCCATGTGCATTGTTCCACCTTATCTGGGAAATCTTCTCCAGCCCTATGTCCATCCTTCATTTGTCTCTCAATCAGCTCCTCTCAGAAGCATAGAATCATAGAATGATACAGCACGGAAGGAGATCATTCAGCCCATCGCGCCTGTGTCAGCTCTTTGGCAGAGCTATCCAATTAATCTCACTCTCCTGTTCTTTCCCCATAGCTCTGTAAGTGTTTCGCTTCAAGTATTTATCCAGTTCCCTTTTTAAAGTTACTATTAAATCTGCTTCCACCACCCTTTCGGGCAGAGCATTTCAGATTATAACAACTCGCTGCGTAAAAAAAGAAATGGATGATATCGGATTGGCCGCCTGTTAGACACTTCTCCTGATTTACTATTCGCCAAAAGGTAAAATGATCTCATAGAATAACAGAAGTTTACAGCACGGACGGAGGCCATTTCAGCCCATTGTGTCCATGCCGACTGTCCAGCTCTTGGTCCGTAGCCCTGTAGGTTACGGCACTTCAGGTACACATTCAAGTACTTTTTAAATGTGGTGAGGGTTTCTGCCTCGACCACCCTTTCAGGCAGTGAGTTCCAGACCCCCACAAACCTCTGCGTGAAGAAATTTCCCCTCAAATTCCCTCCAAACCTTCTACCAATTGCTTTAAATTTATGCCTCGTGGTTGTTGACCCACTGACATTTTTTGACAATTTGTGTCACTGTACTTACAGAACACCCAGGGCTTGATAATATAACAGGTAGTGGGGTTAAGGAGATGATGCTTTTTATTTAATTCACCCCATCCACCACCATCACCTTTCACTCCCTCCCTCACCGGCGCAACGTGGCTGCAGTGTGTACCATGTACAAGATGCACTGTAGCAACTCCCGAAGGCTTCTTCGGCAGCACCTCCCAGACCCGTGACCTCTACCACCTAGAAGGACAAGGGTGCATAGGAACACCGTCACCTCGAAGTTGCGTTCCAATTCACACACCATTCTGACTTGGAAGTATATCTTCATTCCTTCATCGTTGCTGGGTCAAAATCCTGGAACTCCCTGCTTAACAGCACACTGTGGGAGTGCCTTCACCATACGGACTGCAACGTTTCAAGGCAGCTCACCACAACCTTCTCAAGGGCAATTAGGGATGGGCAATAAATGCTGGCCTTGCCAGCAACGCCCAAATCCCAGGAACTAATATATATATATTTTTAAATGATGCTGAGATTCACTCTCAGAATTACAGTAGCCTCCAAAATGGCAATCTATGCACCAATTCAGATGTTAAAAATCTACTTGCTCTCACAGAGGATATTGGAGAGGGTGGGGAGTAGGGATGGAAAGATGATCCCATAGGAAATAATGCTCATACATTCTGCACTCACCTAACACCACCTACCCCCACCCCCTACTCACGCCAACGCAACACATCTTTTAGTTTCTAAATCACCATTACTGCTAACTGTCCGTTGGTGTTCTGCAATAAAAGTGATAGGATATTTGTTATACGTCTCGCTTAGGTTATTACAATCCCATGTACGACTGCATTCTCAGTCCAACTGCCTGTCTTCACATGTCGCTGGCCTATGTTCCTGAGCTGTATGCTTTTTGGGACTGTGTCGGCTTTAGCAGGTTTCTAGATTACCTTGTATATTTCAGTGAAGGCTGGAAATTCAAAGTGGGCAGTGTGAACATGTGGGAAATGTAGGTTTTAATAGAATCGAATATAAATTGATGTATCTCTGCTCACTAACCAGAATTTCACACTGATACAATAAGCACTGAGGTAGACAAGTCCCCTGGTCCTGATGAAATGCATCCCAGGGTATTAAAAGAGATGGCGGAAGTTATAGCAGATGCATTCGTTATAATCTACCAAAATTCTTTGGACTCTGGGGAGGTACCAGTGGATTGGAAAGGAGCTAATGTAGCGCCTCTGTTTAAAAAAGGGGGCAGACAAAAGGCAGGTAACTATAGGCCAGTTAGTTTAACATCTGTAGTGGGGAAAATGCTTGAAACTATCATTAAGGAAGAAATAGCGGGACATCCAGATATGAATAGCGCAATCAAGCAGACGCAACATGGATTCATGAAGGGGAAATCATGTTTAACTCATTTACTCAAATTCTTTGAGGATATAACGAGCATGGTGGATAGAGGTGTACCGATGGATGTGGTGTATTTAGATTTCCAAAAGGCATTCGATAAGGTGCCATACAAAAGGTTACTGCAGAAGATAAAGGTACACGGAGTCAGAGGAAATGTATTAACATGGATAGAGAATTGGTTGGCAAACAGAAAGCAGAGAGTCGGGATAAATGGGTCCTTTTCGGGTTGGAAATCGGTGGTTAGTGATGTGCCACAGGGATCGGTACTGGGACCACAACTGTTTACAATATACATAGATGACCTGGAAGAGGGGACAGAGTGTAGTGTAACAAAATTTGCAGATGACACAAAGATTAGTGGGAAAGCGGGTTATGTAGAGGACACAGAGAGGCTGCAAAGAGATTTAGATAGGTTAAGCGAATGGGCTAAGGTTTGGCAGATGGAATACAATGTCGGAAAGTGTGAGGTCATCCACCTTGGGAAAAAAAACAGTAAAAGGGAATATTATTTGAATGGGGAGAAATTACAACATGCTGCGGTGCAGAGGGACCTGGGGGTCCTTGTGCATGAATCCCAAAAAGTTAGTTTGCAGGTGCAGCAGGTAATCAGGAAGGCAAATGGAATGTTGGCCTTCATTGCGAGAGGGATGGAGTACAAAAGCAGGGAGGTCCTGCTGCAACTGTACAGGGTATTGGTGAGGCCACACCTGGAGTACTGCGTGCAGTTTTGGTCACCTTACTAAAGAAAGGCTATACTAGCTTTGGAGGGGGTACAGGGACGATTCACGAGGCTGATTCCGGAGATGAGGGGGTTACCTTATGATGATAGATTGAGTAGACTGGGTTTTTACTCGTTGGAGTTCAGAAGGATGAGGGGTGATCTTATAGAAACATTTAAAATAACGAAAGGGATAGACAAGATAGAGGCAGAGAGGTTGTTTCCACTGGTCGGGGAGACTTGAACTAGGGGGCACAGCCTCAAAATACGGGGGAGCCAATTTAAAACCGAGTTGAGAAGGAATTTCTTCTCCCAGAGGGTTGTGAATCTGTGGAATTCTCTGCCCAAGAAAGCAGTTGAGGCTAGCTCATTGAATGTATTCAAGTTCACAGATAGATAGATTTTTAACCAATAAGGGAATTAAGGGTTACGGGGAGCCGGCGGGTAAGTGGAGCTGAGTCCACGGCCAGATCAGCCATGATCTTGTTGAATGGTGGAGCAGGCTCGAGGGGCAAGATGGCCTACTCCTGTTCCTAATTCTTATGTTCTTATTATGTTGTTATAAACCCAGCCCATAATGAACAGTGCTCAGGAAGTTTGGTTGCTGAGAACTGCAGTAGCAGTGACATCATTGAACAATGGCATTTTGATGATATTCTGCTCGCTGTATTGTGAACTCTCCGATGTACAACAGTGGGGGAGTGAATCCTGGTCCCTGTTACTGTTATACATGTATACTTGTATATGCTCTGTACAGCCACCAGAGGGTTCATCCCCTGGAGTCCCAAGAGATCCCATAATCCCTTGGGAGCACAGGTATTTAAGGAGGCCTCACAGGTTGGAAAGGCACTCTGGAGACCAGCCATAAAAGACTACGGTCACACTTTACTTTGAGCTCACAGTGTTCAGTCTGACTCTTTCTCCATACATAATAACTGCCGACGAGATACAGATAGCGAACCCAAAGATGCAGAGAACAGTGGGCATCCTGGAAAAATTCTCAGAGAGAGATGATTGGGAAACTTTTGTGGAGCGACTCGACCAATATTTTGTGGCTAATGAGCTAGTCGGGGAAGAGAACATTGCCAAACGAAGGGCGATTCTCCTCACCATCTGTGGGGCACCAATGTATGGCCTCATGAAGAATCTGCTCACTCCAGCGAAACCCACGGAGAAATCGTGCAATGATTTGTGCACACTGGTCCGAGAGCATTTGAACCCGAAGGAAAGCGTTCTGATGGCGAGGTACCGGTTCTACACCTACAAAAGGTCTGAAGGCCAGGAGGTGGCGAGTTATGTCGCCGAGCTTCGACGCCTTGCAGGACTTTGAGAATTTGAAGGACATTTGGAGCACATGCTCAGAGACTTTTTCGTATTTGGCATTGGCCATAAAACCAAAATTCATAACTTTTGACAGTAGAGACCCCAACCTTGAGTAAGGCCATAGCGATAGTCCAGGCATTCATTGCCACCTGCGACAATAGTAAGCAAATCTCTCAGCACACAAGTGCTGCTACAAGTACTGTGAACAAAGTGATGTTGTTTTCAAATTGCAACGTACAGGGCAGGTCACACATGCCTGCATCTGCACGTCCGCAGATGTCTCCGAGTCCACCATCAAGGGTGATGAATGCAAGGTCATTAACACGTTGTTGGTGCTGCAGGGGTGATCATCGTTTCCATTCATGCCGATTCAAAGGATACGTTTGCAAGGGCTGTGGAACAATGGGACACCTCCAATGTGCAGGCGAGCTGCAAATCCTGTTAAACCTGCAAAACACCATGTTGCAGAGGAAGACAAATCCACAGAGGATCACAATGAATCAGAGGCTCAGACCGAGGAGGCAGAGGTACATGGAGTGCACACATTCACCACGAATTGTCCCCCGATAATGCTGAATGTTGAACTAAATGGACTCCCGGTGTCAATGGAGCAGGACACTGGTGCGAGCCAGTCCATCATGGGCAAAAAGACTTTCGAAAGATTGTTGTGCAGTAAGGCCTCAAGGCCAGTCTTAACTTCAAATACGTATGAAACTAAGAACTTACATAAAAGAACTGATTCCCGTAATCAGCAGTGCTACCGTAAAGGTCTCCTACGATGGAGCGGTGCAAAAGCTACCACTCTGGGCGGTACCGGGCGATGGTCCCACACTGCTCAGCAGGAGCTGGCTGGGAAAGATAAGCTGGAACTGGGTCGACATCCGAGTGCTATCGCCAGCTGACGACACATCATGTGCCCAGGTCTTAAACAAGTTCCTTTTGTTGTTTGAAGCAGGCATCGGGAAATTCCAAGGAGCAAAAGTGCAGATCCACATAATTCCGGGAGCGCGATCCATCCATCACAAGGCGAGAGCAGTACTGTACATGATGAGAGAAAGGGTAGAGATTGAGCTAGACCGGCTGCAACGAGAGGGCATCATTTCACCGATCAAGTTTGATGAGTGGGCCAAACCGATCGTTCCTGTCCTCAAGGGAGATGGCACCATCAGAATATATGGCGATTACAAAGTAACTATCAATTGTTTCTCCCTGCAGGACCAGTACCCACTGCCAAAGGCCGACGACCTCTTTGCAACGCTGGCAGGAGGAAAGACGTTCACGAAGCTGGATTTGACTTCAGCCTACATGATGCAGGAACTGGAGGAAACTTCGAAGGGCTTCACCTGCATCAACACGCACAACAGTAGTTTTATTTCTAACAGGTGCCCGTTTGGAATTCGATCAGCGGCGGCGATATTCCAGAGAAACATGGAAAGTTTACTGAATTTGGTCCCGTGCACCGTGGTCTTCCAGGACGACATCTTGGTCACAGGTCGGGACACAGTCGAGCATCTGCAGAACCTGGAGGAGGTTCTTAGTCGACTCAACTGCGTGGGGCTCAGGTTAAAATGCTCGAAGTGCTTTTTCCTGGTGCCTGAAGTGGAGTTCTTGGGGAGGAGGATCGCGGCAGATGGCATCAGCCCGCCGATTCGAAGACGGAGGCAATCAAGAATGCACGGAGGCCACAGAAAGCTGCGGTCGTTTCTAGGACTCCTGAACTACTTTGGTAACTTCTTACCTGGTCTCAGCACACTTTTAGAACCACTGCATGTCTTACTGTGAAAAGGGGACAAATGGGTTTGGGGCAAAAGCCAAGAAAATGCCTTTGTAAAAGCGAGAAGATTGTTATACTCAAACAAATTGCTTGTGTTGTATGATCCATGTCAGCGTTTGGTACTAGCATGTGATGCGTCGTCATATGGTGTTGGGTGTGTATTGCAACAAGCTAATGATTTCAGGAAACTGCAACCGGTTTCTTATGCATCCAGGATTCTGTCCAAGGCTGAGAGAGCCTACAGCATGATTGAGAAAGAAGCGTTAGCATATGTCTATGGGGTAAAGAAAATGCATTAATACCTGTTTGGGCTAAAATTCGAATTGGAAACTTACCATAAGCCACTTATATCACTGTTTTCCGAGAGTAAAGGGATAAATACCAACGCATCGGCCTGCATCCAGAGATGGGCGTTCACGTTGTCTGCATACAACTATGCCATCCGCCACAGGCCAGACACAGAAAACTGCACCGATGCTCTCAGTAGGCTGCCATTGCCCACTACATGGGTGGAAATGGCGCAGCCCGCAGACTTAGCCATGGTTATGGAAGCATTTGAGAGTAAGCAATCACCCGTCACTGCCCGGCAGATCAAAACCTGGACAAGCTAGGACCCCTTATTATCTCTAGTCAAAAGCTGTGTGCTTCACGGGAGCTGGTCCAGTGTCCCAGTGGAAATGCAGGAAGAGATAATGCCGTTCCAGTGGTGCAAAGATGAAATGACTATGCAGGCAGCCTGCCTTCTGTGGAGCAATCGAGTAGTGGTTCCCAAGAAGGGCAGAGACACTTTCATCAGTGACCTCCACAGTACCCATCCAAGCATCATAATGATGAAAGCGATAGCCAGATCCCATGTGTGATGGCCCGGTATCGATGCGTACTTAGAGTCCTGCGTTCTCAGATGTAATACATGCTCGCAGTTAAGCAATGTGCCCAGGGAGGCGCCGCTAAGTTTATGGTCTTGGCCCTCCAAACCGTGGTCTAGGGTACACGTTGACTATACAGGCCCGTTCTTGGGTAAAATGTTCCTTGTGGTTTTAGATGCATACTCCAAGTGGATTGAATGTGAGATAATGTCGGCTAGCACGTCCGCTGCCACTACTGAAAGCTTGCGGGCCATATTTGCCACTCACGGCTTACCCGATGTCCTGGTGAGCAACAATGGGCCATGTTTTCCAGTGCTGAGTTCAAAGAATTCATGACCCGCAACGGGATCAAACATGTCCCATCTGCCCCGTTTAAACCAGTGTCCAATGGTCAGGCAGAGAGAGCAATGCAAACCATCAAGCAAAGCATGAAGAGGGTAACTGAAGGCTCACTGCAGACTCGCCTATCCCGAGTCCTGCTTAGCTACCGCACAAGACCCTACTCACTCACTGGGATCCCACCTGCTGAACTGCTCATGAAAAGAGCACTTAAGACAAGTCTCTCATTAGTTCACCCTGATCTGCATGAACAGGTCGAGAGCAGGCGGCTTCAACAAAGTGCATACCATGATATCGCAAATGTGTCACGCGAGATTGTAATCAATGATTCAATGTATTTGTATTGAATTATGGACAAGGTCCCATGTGGCTTCCCAGCACTGCCGTGGCCAAAGAGGGGAGCAGGATGTTTCGGGTCAAACTTTCCAACGGACTCATTCACCGGAAACACTTGGACCAAATCAAACACATATTCACGGACTATCCTGAGCAATCCATCTTGGGCCCTACCTCCTTTGAGCCCCCAACATACACACCAGTGGCAACCGGCACCACGGTTGACCACGAAGCAGAACCATCATCCACAGCAGCCCAGCAGGACCCAACACACCAGGCAGCCTCACAAGGCCAGCTGCACAGCAGCCAAGTGAGGGTCCAATAATTGACTCACCTATACCAGCTTTCACACCGAGACGATCAACCAGGGCAAGAAGGGCCCAGATCGACTCACATTGTAAATAGTTACACTATTGACTTTTGGGGGGGGGGGGGGGAGTGTTGTGATATAGGTAAACCTGTATATAACTTGTACAGCCACCAAAGGGCTCATCCCCTGGAGTCCCAAGGGATCCCATAATCCCTTGGGAGCACAGGTATTTAAGGAGGCCTCACAGGCTGGAGAGGCACTCTGGAGACCTGCAATAAAAGACTAAGGTCACACTTTACTTTGAGCTCACAGTGTTCAGTCTGACTCTTTCTCCATACATAACAGTTACATTACTGATGTTTCCATACTTGGAGGAGGTGGGGAGAAAGAGGGAGAGAGAAAGTATGTGTTGGAGCCAGAGGAGGGAGAGACAGAAAGCAGAGGGAGGGTGATTGAGGGAGTTGCAAACAGCGTGTATAGGTCTTTTATTGCAGAAAATATTTCCTGATAGCAAGGTAGCCCAAAAGTATCAGTGCCCCAGATCGAAAACTTGATGCACGATTAATAAATGTTTACATTTATTTAAGATCTTGTGACAGCAATAAAGCAATCATATAGAGGGCATCAACAACCAAGATTTAGAAAAGAGGAATCCAATGTTTGTCAGAATGCTTGACTGAAGAAAGCCAACACAGTGGTTCGGGATTTGTATTTGAATGAGTCCTTTTTAGCTTCAATCATATAGAAGGCATCAACAATCAAGATTTAGAAAAGAGGAATCCAATGTTTGTCAGAATGCTTGACTGAAGAAAGCCAACACAGTGGTTCGGGATTTGAATTTGAATGAGTCCTTTTTAGCTTTCGCTGCAGAATGTTGTGCAGAAATATGGCTATGGCTTAATAAATGACAGCGCTCCCAGTGCTGCTGTGAATCTTGGATGTAGAAAAAGCATCTTGGCTGAACTTCGTTAGCAAAAAGACAATGGTGCTGAAATTCCGACGTCCCAGGTCCGTACGAAGTTTCTACCGACCCGGGAAGGCATCGGATAAGCCAGTTTTCATCGCGCAATGCACATGCGCTGAAAACTGGCTTTTCCGATCTCGCGCAGATCGGGAGCGAGGACACTTGCAGGGCAATATTTCCGATACTTACGCATATCTTGCCCAGGAAATGTCCTCAAAAATCTTGCGCCTGAAAAAGAAGGCATATAGCCTGCTTTTACAGGCGCAAGTGTTTAAAAATACATAAACATTTTAAAGTAAACTTATAAAAACACATTTTATTGTTAAATTCCCTCCCCACAACAGTAAGTTTATTTTAAGGCATAATTAAAAAACTTCTAAAAAAGTCGGGAAAATATATATTTTTTAATAAGAACTTTAATTTATGAATCTTAAATATGTTGTGTATTTTTCTATTTTTTATTCATGTTTTGTGAGTTTGGGGGGGTTTCTCATTCACAATAATGGGAACTCCAACTTACAGAGTTCCCATTATTATGAATGACAAAATACTGTACCTGGATTGGCTGCCCAGAGCCATGTAACTCAGCTCCAGCATACGGACGTCCCAACGTGCACGCGCTCCGATGCGTAGGGAGTGATGGCCTCAGGACCTGAAGTTCAAGTGGGCACAGCAGGAACAAGTAGGTGCGCATCTTTTTTAACTTTTTCAGTCGATTGCCTGCGGGAAGACCTTGATTGGAATTTCAGACGCATTGTTTGCTCTCTTAGGCTGTGCACAATGCTGTAAAAAGTGATATTCTGTCAAGTGTATCATTAGCCACCTTGATGTGGCAGCCTTTGTATCATTGATTCAAATGGTCACAATGAAAATCATACTTGAAGGGGTTTTGTGACTTGTGTCGCATTGGATACTAAAGCTGTCGTGTCATCTGGCTGAATTTAGAGCGTTGTATCAACAGAATATTGAAACTCTTTGAAGGTTTATAATCCATTTTTTTCTCTATATAACGAAAAGTCTTCAGGCCTTTTCAAAGGATTTTCATTTTTTTTTAATGCGAATCCCTTTACAATGGTTTATTTGATGTTCTTCCAGGCTCTGTTACTCTCGTTTACCAATTCCAATCTGACACTTCAAAGAGATGAGCCCTGTATTTGTTTTCCCCATGAATAGATGAGGAGCTTCTTGAAGAAAATGTCAAGTAGGTTTATAAAGGCAGATCTTCTTTTAAGTGCTGGATAAAAAGTGAACATGATTCATCTGGGGATTCCAAAGTAGACAACACTGAACTGTACATTGGATTTTCAACCAGGCAATGCCTGGGTAAAGCGAGAGAAGATCTGTATGACTCTCAACTAGATGCTTTTCATTGGTCAGACGGAGCAATGACCCAATAATCTTCCTTTGGAGGGTGTGTGTCTTTTACAAAGTAAATTTTTTGACCTTGGATGGAAAAGATAGATCACAGTTGGAAGGTTTCTGTTCAAGATTTGCACAAGTCCTTGGTCTTCCATCACACGACAAGGATTCCTTGCAGGATAAGTTCCAGGATTTCAAATCCTTTGCAATGGCTCGTTTGCACTTCAGGTGGAAGGAAGAGGAAGTAATTGAAGAGCTGTGGTCTTACCTCTCTCAGATGACAGACCACAGTGGAAGGAAACATTTTTCAAGGTTCACTCAAGGTGCTGCACCTAGAATAATGCTGGTGAAGAGTGAGTTTTCAGTTTAATCATGAAGAGCAAAACTGAGCGCAGGGGAAAATTAGAACTGAATGGAGCTCTACCTTCACTGATTTTATGTGAAATTAATCATTTCAGTGAAAGAATTTCTACCTGGAAATGCTGGAGAGAGGAAAGATGGAACCGAGAGAGTAAAACACTGCACATTCATCGAAAGAGAAATAGAGAGTGACCCAGGTGCCAGGAGTGAAAGCCTTCGGCTATGGAGACTTACTTTCAATCTTTATTCAATATTTATCTCTCAATCAACGTCACTAAAAAATAAACAGATGATCTGGTCATTATCACATTGCTGTCTGTCTGAAGCTTGTTGTGCGCACATTGGCTGCCGCATTTCCTACATTACAACAGTGACTACTCTTCAAAAGTACTTCACTGGCTGTAAAGTGCTTTAGGATTTCTTGAGGTTGTAAAATATGCGATATAAATGTCCTTCCTTCTCCTTCCCTTGCCCTCTCTCTCTCTTCCCACCCATTGGACTCAATTTTCCCGAATTATCTGCGCTGTTTTTTTGGCGTGCACCGCTTTTTTTTGAGTAAATTAAAATCTCCAAGTTTCCTCAAAGTTTCTGCGCTAGCGAAATTCATTTAGGTTGGACTTTTTTAGGCTACAATTTTTTTTACCTCATTGAGGGCGTACCATAAGAATATAAGAAATAGGAGCAGGAGTAGGCCATTTGGCCCCTTGAGCCTGCTCCGCCATTCAATAAGACCATGGCTGATTTGATCATGGACTCAGCTCCACTTCCCTGCCCACTCCCCATAATCCTTTACTCCCTTATCGTTCAAAAATCTGTCTATCTCCACCTTAAATATATTCAATAACCCAGCCTCCACAGCTCTCTGCCGCAGAGAATTCCACAGATTTACAACCCTCTGAGAGAAGAAATTCCTCCTCATCTCAGTCTTAAATGGTTGGCCCCTTATTCTAAGACTATGCCCCCTAGTTTTAGTTTTCCCTATGAGTGGAAATATCCTCTCTGCATCCATCTTGTCCAGCCCCCTCATGTTTCAATGAGATCACCTCTCATTCTTCTGAATTCCAATGAGTGTAGGCCCAACCTACTCAACCTATCCTCATAAGTCACCCCCTCATCTCCGAAATCAACAAAGTGAACCTTCTCTGAACAGCCTCCAATACAAGTATATCCTTCCTTAAATACGCAGACCAAAACTGTACGCAGTACTCCAGGTGTGGCTTCACCAATACCCTGTACAGTTGTAGCAGGACTTCTCTGCTTTTATACTCTCTCCCCCTTGCAATAAAGGCTAACATTCCATTTGCCTTCCTGGTTACTTGCTGTACCTGCATATTAACTTTTTGTGTTTCATGCACAAGGACCCCCAGGTCTTTCCATACTGCAGCACTTTGCAATTTTTCTCCCTTTAAATTATAATTTTCTTTTCTATTTTTTCTGCCAAAGTGGATAACCTCACATTTTCCCACATTATACTCCATCTGCCAAAGTTTTGCCCACTCACTTAGCCTGTCTATATCCCATTGCAGATTGTTTGTGTCCTCCTCACAATTTGCTTTCCCACTCATCTTTGTATCATCAGCAAACTTGGCTACATTACACTCGGTCTCTTCATCCAAGTCATTAATAGAGATTGTAAATAGTTGAGGACCCCGCACTGATTCCTGTGGCACCCCACTAGTCACTGTTTGCCAACCGAAAAATGACCCATTTTTCCCGACTCTGTTTTCTGCTAGTTAGCCAATCCTCTATCCATGCTAAATAATCTGGCACTCGCGCCAATTCTGGCCATTTAAGCAAGTTTGGCCAGCTCCGATTTACTCCAATTTTTCTTAGGTCGGCGTATGTGACTACTCTGGAAAAACCTTCTGGGCAGTTAAAAAAATCAGTGCAGGTCAGAACATCAGCGCAGCAGATGCAGTTCCACGGCCCAGACAGCAGCAGCAGAGAGAGAGAGAGAGGGGAGAATTGTAGAGAGGAGGGGGGGTGAGAGGCCTTTCAGCCAGGGTTAGGGGCCCTAGGAGGGGTAGGGGAGCAGGGATAGACTTTTGCCTCTTTAATAATTTAACGATGGAATGCTGCTGTAATGTGCGAGGTGCTTGTGCCGGTTGCTGTGAGCTGGCCAGAATGTGTTGCATGTTTCACTTTCCAGCCTTGGCCCGCTGTGTGTCCCTCATTACCCTGGCAACCCGACCTTTTTGGCGCAGATCTTAGGCTCCACCCCCAAAGCAAATGGTCAGTCTAGGCGGCGCCAAAATGAACAATACAAACAGGGAAAGTTGAATAATTTTTTTGGCGTAGTTATGCCCCCCAAAAAAATGGAGTAACTCTTCATGCTTGCCAAAAAACGTCTTCGGGGAAAATTGAGCCCAATGTAACTACTTTGTCTCAAATGTTATCCACAAGACCATTGGGTTTCACTGAAATCCAAATGAATTGGGAAATGGGATTTTTGGATCAGAAAGCTAGTGTAAATCCTCAAATCCAAATCTAGCACAAATCTATGTAATAAAAAGGAATTAAATTTGTTCAGCCACCTTGAAATAGTGACTTTAGCTATGGGCTTCATTCCAGGGATGTTTTCAATTTTTATTTTAAAGTTATTGGCTTTTTTGAAGCTGTTTGTTAGTTTTCTGAGCTCTGTAGGTTGACAGGTATGTGATAGGACGGTGTCATCTGCACTTGGTGACTGATGACCCTCATGTGCCATTTTCTAAGGCACATGTTTCTCTTCATCTTTAGGACCCTTTATATCACACGCAATCCTCTGACAACAAAAGAAAACCAGGTGATCTGTTCGCAGATTGCTGCTGATGCTGATGGGAGCCAAAGTGGCAGAGTTTGCTCTGATGACAAGCTGCTCAAATTCCCTCCTCGCTCCAGGGAGGTGCCTTATCTCCATGTAGCACTTCTACCTGAGTTGTTCAGTAGAAATAGGAACCTGCTCTGTAAGGCACTGCGACAACATGCAGCATTCAGCAGCATCCTAGGCAGTCGCTCAAAATAGAGAAAGACTTGCTTCCACTCTAAAAGTGAGTTCTCAGGTGACTGAACAGTCCAATATGGAAATTACAATCCCTGTCACAGGTGGGACAGATAGTGGTTGAAGGAAAGGGTGGGTGATTTGCCGCACACTCCTTCCGTTGTCTGCGTTTGTTTTCTGCATGCTCTCGGCGACGAGACTCGAGGTACTCAGCGCCCTCCCGGATGCTCTTCCTCCACTTAGGGCGGTCTTCGGTCAGGGACTCCCAGATGTCGGTGGGGATGTTGCATTTTATCAAGGAGGCTTTGAGGGTGTCCTTGAAACATTTCCTCTGCCCAACTGGGGCTCGCTTGCTGTGTAGGAGTCCCGAGTAGAGCACTTGCTTTGGGAGTCTTGTGTCAGGCATGCGAACAATGTGGCCTGCCCAACAGAGTTGGTCGAGTGTGGTCAGTGCTTCGATGTTGGGGATGTTGGACTGATCGAGAACACTGACGTTGGTGCGTCTGTCCACCCAGGGGATTTGCAGGATCTTGCGGAGACATCATACAATCTGCTGTACAATGTGTTAAACTAATGCTGAATTAGTGCTCCACTAATACACTAAGGTTTTTTGTCATGCATTTCCCATCTGTCATGTATCCAAGCATGATTACTGCTTGTACTAATAAATATGACGTGCCACCAGAGAGCACTGTAGTGGGAGACTTGTAGGTTACCTGTACAGGTGTGCCAGGCCTAGTATAAAAAGCAGGCCACCATGTGTGATACTCACTCTGGAGTTACATTAAATGGACTAAGGTCACTACAGTTCAAGTACAATACATTGCCTAGTGGAATCATTATCAGAGCATCTAAAGACATAACAATTGGCGACGAGATTACGGACCTTCACGCGAAAATGGCTACCCTTGGTACGTTGCAGCATTTCACCAATGGTGATCATTGGGATGCCTTTGTTGGAGGGCTCCCGGTGCTGCAGTAGGAAATCGGTGAGTAGAAACTTAATTTTTTATTTATTGATTTTTTAATTACTTTTAAAATTATTTTTTGATTGATTTATTGATTTATTTATCATTTATTATTGATGATGGCTCTTTATTTGCAAAAGTGAAGGGTTTAATGTTTGTAAACTTCCCTCCAGCCCCTGATCTCTCGTTCCCTATGCCTGATTTATAAATGTAGGCAAGGTTTTTCCGAGCGTACAAAAACTACACTTACTCCATTCTAAGTTAGTTTGGAGTTTTCGCTGCGTAAACTTGCAAAACCGGCGTAAATGGTCAGACACGCCCACTTTTGAAAAAAAAATCTGTTCTAAAATGAAACTATTCTAACTCACTAGAACTGGAACAAACTAAATAACGAGAATTGCAATTTCTAAGATGCTCCATACTAAACTAGTTGCTCCAAAAAATTAGGAGCAACTCAGGCCGAAACTTGTGCCGCTAGATCTATATATGCCAGCATTCCCTTTTCACCATGAGAAACCCCCTTTGCCAGTGTTTCAAAGAGACACCTATCAGTTGTCTGCTTTTATGGTATAATTGGCTTTCCTACAGAACTTTGTTTGTCGATAAATGTTTTATTAAAACTCTCCATGAGTAAAGAAGTAATACAAGCTTCAGGACTTCTTCCTCGGGTCAGCTGGTATCAAATCCACCATTGTTTCGAACAATCTTCCTCCTTTTATTTTTGTTGGCAAATTTGCTATCTTGTGCTTGATTCCACATGCCCCTTGCTTCTCACAACGCCTCCTGTGATTGACCTTGTCCCAATCTCCAAAGATACAATATCGCCTGGATCTCTAAGCTCTTTAGAAATCTGTCGGAAAGTGTGAGGTCATGCACTTTGGCAGAAAAAAAACAAAGAGCAAGTTATTATTTAAATGGAGAAAGATTGCAAAGTGCCACAGTACAGCGGGACCAGGGAGTACTTGTGCATGAAACACAAAAGGATAGTATGCAGATACAGCAAATGATCAGGAAGGCCAATGGTATCTTGGCCTTTATTGCAAAGGGGATGGAGTATAAAAGCAGGGAAGTCTTGCTACAATATAGGGTATTGGTGAGGCCACACCTGGAATACTGCGTTTATTTTTGGTTTGCATATTTACGAAAGGATATACTTGCTTTGGAGGCAGTTCAGAGAAGGTTCACTAGGTTGATTCCATGGATGAGGGGGTTGACTTATGAGGAAAGGTTGAGTAGGTTGGGCCTCTACTCATTGGAATTCAGAAGAATGAGAGGTGATCTTATTGAAACGTATAGGATTATGAGGGGGCTTGACAAGGTGGATGCAGAGAGGATGTTTCCACTGATGGGGGAGACTAGAACTGGAGGGCATGCTCTTAGAATAAGGGGCCGCCCATTTAAAGCAGAGATGAGGAGACACTTCTTCTCTCAGAGGGTTGTAAATCTATGGAATTCGCTGCCTCAGAGAGCTGTGGAAGCTAGGACATTGACTACATTTAAGACAGAAATAGACAGTTTCTTAAACGATAAGGGGATAAAGGGTTATGGGAAGTGGGCAGGGAAGTGGAGCTGAGTCCATGATTGGATCAGCCATGATCTTATTGAATGGCGGAGCAGGCTCGAGGGGCCGTAAGGCCTACTCCTGCTTGTATTTCTTATGTTCTTATGTTCTTATGTTTAGTTGTCTTTAAATCATTGGGCATGGTAAATCGTCCTTAAGTTCACATTGACTCTGGTCTATTAGGAACATAGGGACAGGAGTAGGCCATTTAGCCTGTTCTTCAAGTCAATGAAGTTATGGCAATTCTGTGACCTAACTCTATAAATCCGCCTTTGCGCCATATCCCTTAATACCCCAGGTTAACAAAAATCTATCAATCTCAGATTTAAAATTAACAATTGATCTAGCATGAGTTGCCGTTTGCGGACGAGAGTTCCCAACTTCTACCACCCTTTTCATTTAGAAGTGTTTACTAACTTCACTCCTGAAAGAGCTGACTCTAATTTATTTAGACTTTGCCCCTTAGTCCTAGACTCCCCAAGCAACAGAATTAGTTTTGCTCTATCTACCCTACCTGTTCCCCTTAATATCTTGAAAACTTTGATCAAATCACCTTTAACCTTCTAAATTTAATGGAATACAACCCTAGTTTGTGTCATCGCTCCTCGTAATTTAATGTTTGGGGGCCGAAATTCAGGGTCTTGGTAAGACCCATTACTGCTTGTTTGCGGCGGCCATATGGCAGAATTCCGTGGCCGCCGTTTTGCGGTCAACTGGCTGCCCCGACCCAAATTCAGGTCGTGGATTTTTCAGCCTTTCCCCACTTCCGCCCGCTTCTGCCGACCGCCGCAAACGCACCATCAAAGTGCACAACACCGCTATCCCTCACCTCCATTTTGTTCTGACCGAAATTCAGCTAAAAGAATCCACGAGCCGCTGGACGGTGTCCCCGACAGCTCTTTCTGTCGGTGCACTTTGTCTCCTCTTTCTCCGTCCTGGCATTACTGCGGACACTAACGGGGTGGGCTGAATGCCGCGACCACCATATAATTTTATTTGCCGGCCGACTTCCATGCCAGCCGGACTATTGTGCCCCTGGGTTCGGCCGGGCCACCAACAGGCAGCCTGGCGCCCCCTCTTTGGTGCCAGGCCACTGGCCCGGCTGAAACCCTCCCTGGTGGCCCAGTGGCCAAAGTTAAAAAGTTCCCGATTCTCTCCCCTTTAATGGAGGGGAGAGAACATGGTGACGCACACACGCTGTGACGTCATCACCGCTCCGCCGCTGAGTGACAGCAGCGGAGGCTCGATCTTGCCCCAACTTCCACCGCTCAGCTTGACTGCAATTCTACCCCCAACTTCCAGTCCGATGTCAAAAAAAGTATAAAGTCCTGAAAATCGATGGAAAGGCCGCCTCAACACTCCCGGCGAGATATCTTTAAAAAAAAGGATAGGTGCGCCAGCTTTCTGCGGCCCTGAATTTCGGCCCCTTTGGAGTCCAATTTTACATTTCATTAGAGAAACCTTCTTGAATTCTATTTCTTACAGCCTCCAATGCTTTCCCTGCAATTAAAAGCAACCCTTCAGTCTGTGACAGGGTTATGCTTTGGGTCGTTGTAAAATACTTGTGTCCGCTGTTCCTGCAGTCCATTGGAACCTTCATCCAATCTCTAAAATAATCTCAACTGACAACACTTTCCATTATTTCCAATTTCTTTCATATGTCAGGATGTATCTCATCAGGACGAGATGATTACCTTATTTTTAATTTCTCTGTGTTCATAATATTTAGTGGCTATGGGGAAGGAACTGATCGGCTCACTGTGTGTAATGACATTGCAGCTCTGTTCTTTGTGAATGCATTTACAAAGGAATTATCTTAACCCCCAACACATGACCCCACCCTAAGCCTACTGGCTACAAAAGCAGAAGTCAGGAGTATGATGGGATACTCTCCACTTGCCTGGATGGGTGTAGCCACAGCAACACTCCAGAAACCACCCAGGCCAAAATAGTCTGCTGGATCAGCACCTCATCCACTTGCCCAAATATACACTTCCTCCACTCGTACTGTGGCTGCAGCAGTGTGTATCATCTACCGGATGCACTGCAGTAACTTGCCAAGGCTTCTCGGCAGCACCTCCCAAACCTGTGACCTCCACCACCGAGAAGGACAAGGGTAGCAGATGCCTCCAAGTTTCCCTCCAAGCAGCGCACCATCCTGACTTGGACGTATATCGCAATTCCTTCATCAATGCTGGGTCAAAATCCTGAAATTCTCTCCCGGTGGGAATATCTTCGTCACATGGACTGCACCTGCACCACCACCTTCTCAAGGGCATCTAACAGTGGTCAAGAAATGCTGGTCTTGCCATTAACACCCACATCCCAAGAATGGATAAAAACAAAATGAGAAAGATACTATCCACACTGGAGATCTTATGCAGTGTTGAGAGCTCAGGATTGAACAGACACACTTATGAAAAAACATGATATAGTTCATAATGGAACAGAATGGAGGGATGTATTTTGCCATGTTTATTGGGATTGGAGGAGAAAGGTAAACCCAAAATGTCAGTTTTTTCATTGGGAAAGCAAGGAACTGTATTAACAGGAAGGAAGGGGTTTGGAAGAATAGGTCATTACATAATTTCTCCTCAATAAATGATAATCAATTAAACCCGTACAAATTTACATAACAGAAAGAGGCCAATCAGCCCACTAAATCTATACTGACATACTGGCAATTGCATTTCTAAACCAATCCTACTGCCCTGCTCCCTCCCCATAGTCCTGTGTCTTCCTGTTTCAAATGTTCATCCACTCTTCAGTTAAAAGATGCAATTGACATTGTCTTAAATATTCCTTCATAGAAGCATAGCATGGTTACAGCATGGAATAAAGCCATTCGTCGAGCCCGTGCTGGATCTCTGTAAGAGCACCTCAGCTAGTCCCAACCCACTCCCCCCCACGACACCTCCCCCCCCCGCAACACCCTTTCCCCGTAGCCCTGCTTCATTTTTTTCTTTCAGGTACTTATCCAACTCCCTTTTGAAAGCAATGATTGAGCCTGCTTCCACCATACTTTCTGGCAGTGCATTCCAGATCCTAACCACTCACTGTGTAAAAAAGTTTTTTCTTATGACGCTTTTGCTTCTTTTGCCAATCACCTTAAATCTGTGCCCTATGGTTCTCGATCTTTCTGCCAATGGGAACAGTTTCTCTCTATCTACTCTGTCCAGACCCCTCATGATTTTGAACACCTCGATCAAATCTCCTCTCAATCTTCTCTGTTCTAAGGAGACCAACCCCAGTTTCTCCAGTCTATCCATGTAACTGAAGTCCCTCATCCCTGGAATCATTCTCGGAAATCTTTTCTTCACATCCTTCCGAAAGTGCGGTGCCCAGAATTGGATACAATACTCCAGTTGAGGCCAGCTACAGATTCATCATAATTTCCAGGCCTTTGTACTCTATACCTCTATTCATGAAGCCCAGGATCCCGCAAGCTTTTTTAACCGTTTTCTCAACCTGCCCTGCTACCTTCAACGATTTGTACACATATACCCCCAGGTCTCTATATTCATGTACACCCTTCTGCCAAAGCATTCCTTATTCTAACAACCCTCACTCTTTTAGTGACGATATTAAATTAATTCCACCTCGTCACTGAATTCCCAACTAAAGAATATAGTCTTTCCCCATCCATTATATCAAACCCCCTAATAAACTTCTGTGCTCTGGTGGTGTGAGTCCCAGTATCTTCATTCCCCTCATTACTATAGTTTCTCATCCTTGACAACATCCTGATGAATCTACACTATATGCACGTGAAGGCTTTAATATCCCTTCTATAATGGAGGACCAAAAATTGTGCAAAGTACTTAACTCATCCAGAACTATGCTGCCCACATCCCGCACCACACTAAATAATGCTCACTTATCACCTTTGTCTTTGCCAACCTGGATGAATTCTCCATCTTCCGATTTATTAACTTCAAAGTCCTTGTTCTTGTCCACAAATCTCTCCATGGTCTTGCTCTAGCCTACCTCTGAAACAGTCTGCTCGAATCCTAAATCTCAGCTCACTCCCTTACCTGCTGATTCTGGAGTACTGTGAATCTCGCTCACAATCCCCCCTCCCGCCCCACCCCCACCTCTCACTGTGATGCCACGGTGGGTGACAGAGCCTTTAGCCTTCACAGTCCTGTTCCACGGAGCTCTCTTCTTAAACTGTTCCATTTTGCTTCATCCATTCTCACTTTCAAATGGCTCCTCAAAACCTATGTGTTTAACCTTCCCTTCAGTCATCCTGAATTATTGTCCCAATCTCTGCTTGGTGTCTGGATTTCCCTTGTCATCATCTTGCATAACACTTTTGGATATTTTGCTGTGTGAAAGGCAGTGCAAGTTGCCATTGGTTTTATTAAGATTTAGAAACATAGAAACATAGAAAATAGGTGCAGGAGTAGGCCATTTGGCCCTTCGAGCCTGCACCACCAGTCAATATGATCATGGCTGATCATTCTCCTCAGTACCCCATTCCTGCCTTCTCTCCATACCCCCTGATCCCTTCAGCCATTGGGCCACATCTAACTCCCTTTTGAATATATCCAACGAACTGGACACAACAACTTTCTGTGGTAGAGAATTCCACAGGTTCACAACTCTCTGGGTGAAATAATTTCTCCTCATCTCGGTCGTATATGGCTTATCTCTTATCCTTAGACTGTGACCCCTGGTTCTGGACTTCCCCAACATCAGGAACATTCTTCCTGCATCTAACCTGTCCAATCCCGTCAGAATTTTATATGCATCTATGAGATCTCCTCGCATTCTTCTAAATTCCAGTGAATATAAGCCTAGTCGATCCAGTCTTTCTTCATATGTCAGTCCTGCCATCCCGGGAATCAGTCTGGTGAACCTTCGCTGCACTCCCTCAATCGCAAGAATGTCCTTCCACAGATTAGGAGACCAAAACTGCACACAATACTCAAGGTGTGGTCTCACCAAGGCCCTGTACAACTGCAGCAAGATCTCCCTGCTCCTATACTCAAATCCTCTCGCTATGAAGGCCAACATGCCATTTACTTACTTAACTGCCTGCTGTACCTGCATGCCTACTTTCAATGACTGATGTACCATGACACCCAGGTCTCTTGTTGTACCTCCCCTTTTACTAATCTGTCACCATTCAGATAAAAATCTGCCTTCCTGTTTTTGCCACCAAAGTGGATAACCTCACACTTATCCACATTATACTGCATCTGCCATGCATTTGCCCACTCACCTATCCTGTCCAAGTCACTCTGCATCCTCTTAGCATCCTCCTCACAGCTCACACTGCCACCTAACTTAGTGTCATCTGCAAACTTGGAAATACATTCAATTTCTTCGTCTAAATCTTTAATATATATTGTAAATAGCTGGGGTCCCAGCACTGAGCCCTGTGGCACCCCACACTGCCTGCCATTCTGAAAAGGACCCGTTTATTCCCACTCTTTGCTTCCTGTCTGCCAACCAATTCCTTATCCACGTCAATACATTACCCCCAATACCATGTGCCTTAATTTTGTACACTAATCTCTTGTGTGGGACCTTGTCAAAAGCCTTTTGAAAGTCCAAATACACCACATCCACTGGTTCTCCCTTGTTCAAATCCTCAAAAAATTCTAGAAGATTTGTCAAGCATGATTTCCCTTTCATAAATCCATGCTGACTTGGACCGATCTTGTCACTGCTTTCCAAATGCACTGCTATTTCATCTTTAATAATTGATTCCAGCATTTTCCACACTACCGATGTCAGGCTAACAGGTCTATAATTCCCTGTTTTCTCTCTCCCTCCTTTTTTAAAAAGTGGGGTAACATAGAAATCTACAGCGCAGAAGGAGGCCATTTTGGCTCATCGTGTCCGCGCCGGCCGACAAAGAGCCACACGGCCCTCGGTCAGCAGCCCTGAAGGTTACATATAAACCTATGAACAATGAACAATGGCGGACAGGTAAAGAACACCCGCCCCAACCAGTCTGCCTCACACAACTGCGACACCCCTTGCACCAAAACATTCCACACTCCACCCTAACCGGAGCCATGTGATCTCCTGGGAGAGGCAAAAACCAGATAAAAACCTAGGCCAATTGGGGGAAAAAAATCTGGGAAAATTCATCTCCGACCCATCCAGGCGATAAAAACTGGTCCAGGAGATCATCCTGGCTGAATTCAATTTCCTGCAGTACATACCATCCTATCTGCGCGGGCCAACAAGAGGTTATCCAGTCTAATCCCACTTACCAGTTCTAGGTCCGTAACCCTGCAGGTTAAAACACTTCAAGTGCCCATCCAAGCACCTTTTAAATGTGGTGAGATTCTTCTGCATCCAACACCCTTCCAGGAAGTGAGTTCCAGACCGCCACAACCCTCGGCGTGAAGAAGCCTCCTCTCAAATCCCCTCCTGAACCTTCCACCAACCACCTTAAAACTATGCCCCATCTTAATTGACCCCCTCCAACAAGGGAAATAGGCTCCTGCTATCCACTATATCCAGGCCCCTCAAAATGTTGTACACCTTATGGATATAAAACTCATATAGTTCTCTCTTCCACTGTTTTTTTAGGACAATGCTATTAGTAATTCTCAATACTATTAGTAATTTTCATCGCCTGTATGGGTTGTACTGATTCTATATAGCTGGGAAGGCCATTGGTGACTTCTTGACTGGAAACTGTCCTTTGGTGATTTACACAGACTAATTCGCTTTACCCAACTGAACCATTACTAGGCGAATGACCCTAGCTAGCTGGCTAAGCCATGTGCTAGTTACTTCAGTTTCTACCACATTTATTTCACTATGCTCAGCACAAGCTGACGAGGTCCCACAAATCTTACCCTGACACCACTCACATTGGCATGGTTCCAGTTTTTTCAATAAACGCGCTGAAAGATACAATGCACTTAAAATAGCCTTTGCGTACCTTAATGTGAGTTGGTGCATTTTGAAAAGCCCCTTCATATTTCAGATCCAAATGTTTAAAGGTTGCTAAGCAACAAGCATTTTTCTCTAATTGTTTGCACATCATTTTTCAAGCTCCTTTATGCAGAATCTATTCTGGACATATTAAAACATTGTTTATTGAAATAATATTTTTTTAACAACAGAAACAGAAATAAAGTTAAACTTCAACACCATAATGCAGACCCGATTTTGATAAACTCACTTTTTCTCGGGAGTGATTTGGCAGCTGTGCCTCCAGCCTTCTCGGCCCCATGCTATGGAATTCCCTCGCTAAGCCCCTCTTTCGAGTCACTTTCCTCTCTTCCTTTGAAACCCACCTCAGAACATGGTTTTGATCACCGCTCCGAATGCATCCTTATTTGGCTCAGTGTCCATCTTTTGGTTACTCTTTCGTGAAGCGTTTTGGGATCTTTTTCTACATTAAAAGTTCTAGATAAATGAAAGTTGTTTTGATTGTTGGATAAAGTAAGAAGGCAACTCATGTCAATGGAGTTTCCCTGTATTGTTCTACACTATAACCGGAGCTAAGAAAGTTGTGCGTATGGACTATGAAAGTTGTGAGATATGGACTATCTCTTACAAATAGTGTCCTGTGACATCATTGGACCCTGATGCAATGGGCATTATACCCGTAATAAAACCAATAGCCCGCGCTGTGCATTCTCCGCACATTGGTACTTGGCATTGAGCGGCCTGACCGGTAGTCCTTATATGGACTGCTGCAGGCTGCTCAAGGAAACTTCAGAAACGGTTCGTCAATGATTCTTCTGGGATGAGGAGAAACCTTAATGCCCTCCTGTCTCCACAGAAATTCACCTCAGCCAAGCCTGGGGTCACTGCCTCCCCCGGCCATCCCCACTTTAACTTTTGGATGGGCTAGGCTCCACAGTGGAGCCGCCAGAGTCTTGGCTCCGTCTTATCGGTGAGCTCCTCCAACGCAGCTCGCCGAAGGAATGGTGATGAAACCCAACCATAAAAATTGGTCGGGTCTCTTGTCAGCTACATTGGACGGACGTCCGAGCATTCCGTCTGTCACTTTACCGATGTCCACCAAAACCAAAAATCGGCCCCAGTGTATCTTATATTCTTCTATCTGTACCTAGCGATGAATTGGAGTTATTTGTTTCACCTCTCTGTCCTTTCCATGCCCATCTTCCATGGTTGTGGAAACAATTCCATATTGACTTGTTTATTCTGCTGCAGTGGCAGTGGTCTATTACAAATCCTATAACCATTATCCTATTTTGGCTGTCACAAGCCCTCAACCCAATTTGATTCATTCACTACATTTTCATTAAATAAATCCAATTTCTCATTTATGTTTAAATTCTTCTGGACACAGAAAGCCTATAGTTTATAGGTTCTGTCCTTTTCTGAAAGGCGTGCATGTAACTTCTAATTAGGCCGATGCTTTGTCTTCAACCTCATTTCTATTACTGTAATTATTCTTTGCCCAAATCGACCTGGATTTTTTTGGTTAGTGGGAAAGGAATGGCGCTCGCTGCTGACCTCAAAGAGAGCTTCCCACAAAGATTTAGCCGTCTCTGTGGTGTCGATTTCCCCTATTACGACGTGAATTTAATTCTGGCGCCATCTATAGGGCATCTCTAGCACCCAGCAACAGTGAAGTTATCAAGTTGGCTGAGCAGCCAATTAGATTGGAAGTAAAAACCAGGTTCTTTCATTCACTTTTTAATCATTTTACAGAGAGTGAAATAAAGATTGGGACATACACATGGGATTATGATAGAAACTGAAATATCATAAACAAACTTTAATTTGTTTTTTCTTACTTTAAAAATCTATGGATTTTTTGTCATGGAATGGAGGGAGTGGCACTCCACGGTGCTAAGCTTAGTTTTTCAGGGCCAGAGAGATTGTTCAGCAGTAATTATGACTTAGTGCAAAGTTAAAAGCTCATTCAACAAGGCTCAACTTTTACAATGGTTTTATTAGCGAGAATAGAACATAAAAAGATACATTTCCCATCCAATCACTGATTCCATGTTGATTGCTTCTGCAAAGACTGCAACAGGGCACCCCATGGAGGAACAAGGTATCACTGACAGCATCTTCTGGGTTTTTGCATTTAACTGCGCATATGTGGATGTCAGAAGTTGCTGTCAGCTTTACACAGTAATGACGGTAAACAGTGATAGTTTCGCTGTCTTACAACCATAAATTTTGGGCTCTTGCGTCATGCTTTTCTCAGTGGGAACCTTCTTGCCTTTAAATCAGAAGGCCGCGAGCTCAAGCCACACTCCAGAGACAGCACTGAGGGTGCCACCACTGAACCACAGCTGACAATCCTGAAGACCAATGTGCCAAATGGCATTGTGTACTGGATAGGCTCCTGAGGTCTGTGCCTGTAAAGTCTGGCCTATGCATTTAATGTGGTTCTCTTTATGTGAGCGACTCTACAACAGTGCTAAATAGCTATTCACCAAGTTTATACTTGTTTTTAAATTTGGGGAGCTTCCAGCTGTAAACAAATTAGAAATAGCTGGAAATCTGTTCCTACAAATTCTTTTCAAATTGGGACAAATTCCTCACACCAGGCTTTTTACTGCTAATTGCATGTTAATTCTGCTGTCAACATTTGTTCGATTCAATGTAAATTTGCTTCCAGTTTTTCACAAAAATGGCTAAAGAACAATCTGTCTCACATTTATACGTACCATGCTTTTCAAGTCACATCTAAGGTTTGTGCATACCTACATTAACACGGTTGGTTCCTGTGCTAGTAAATGATCATTGGATGTGGTTTACGAACTAGCTACAACAGCTTGAATTGCTTCAGGTTGCACATAGGTATAGGTTTCCATTCTCCCTCCTGTTCATTTTCCCTGCATTTGAACACTGACAGTGATGGAGTTGTGAAAACGGGAGATAATTTAGCTTGTGGACTTTTCTGTAATGGACTGGACAGGTTAGATGCAGGAAGAATGTTCCTGATGTTGGGCAAGTCCAGAACCAGTGGTTACAGTCTAAGGATAAGGGGGAAGCCATTTAGGACCGAGATGAGGAGAAACTTCTTCACTCAGAGAATTGTGAACCTGTGGAATTCTCTACCGCAGAGAGTTGTTGAGGCCAGTTCATTAGATGTATTCAAGAGAGAGTTAGATATGGCCCTTATGGTGAAAGGGATCAAGGGGTATGGAGAGAAAGCAGGAAAGGGGTACTGAGGTGAATGATCAGCCATGATCTTATTGAATGGCAGTGCAGGCTCGAAGGGCCGAATGGCCTACTCCTGCACCTATTTTCTATGTCTATGTCTATGTCATTGGAATCATAGCATTATGCAGCACAGTAGGTAGCCATTCGGCTCGTGGTGCCTCTGAGAGAGCTATCCAATTAGTCTCAATCAACATCAATAACAAGTACTTGCATTTATTTGGCACCTTTAACCTGGCAAAACATTTCATGGCATTTCACAGGAGTGTTATCAAACAAATATGACAGTGTCACAGAGACAGCTATTAGGACAGGCAGGTTTAAGAAGCATCTTAATGGAGGAGAGGTGGAGAAGTGGAGAGGTTTAGGGAGGGAAATCCAGAGTTTAGGGCCCAGGCAGCTGAAGGCACGGCCACCAATAGTGAAATGTTTAATATCGGGATGCACAAGAGGCCTTAATTGGAGTTCTCAGAAGGTTGTGGGGCTGGACCATGTTACAGACCATGGAGAGATTTGATAAGGAGGATGATAATTTTAAAATTGAGGCATTGCTGGACTGGGAGCCAATGTAGGTCAGCGAGTACAGGGGTATTGGGTGAATGGGATTTGGTGCGAGTTAGGACACAGGCAGCCAAGTTTTGGCTGAGTTCAAGTTTATGGAGATAGGTTGACAGCCAGGATAACATTGGGATAGTCAAGTCTAGAGGTAGCAAATGGGCAGATGAGGGTCTCAGCTGAGGCGGTGGGGTGGGGGGGAGACGGGCGATGTTACGGAGATGGAAGTAGGTGGTCTTGGTGATGATGTGGATATGTGGTTGGCGGCTCATCTCGGGGTTGGATAGGATGCCAAGGTTGCGAATGGTCTGTTCAGCCTCAGTCAGTGGCCAGGCAGGGAGAGGGATGGGATCGGGAGTTAGGGAATGGAGTATTTGGCGGGGACTAAAGACAATGGCTTTGGTTTTCAAAATATTTAGTTGGAGGAAAATCTGCTTGTCCAGAAATCCCCTGCTCTTTCCCCATAGCCCTGCAGTTGTTTTCCCTTTTCAAGTATATATCCAATTCCCTTTTGAAAGTTACTATTGAATCTGCTTCCGCCACCCTTTCAGACAGTGCATTCCAGATCATAACAACTCCTTGTATAAAAAACATTCTCCTCATCTCATCTGATTCTTTTGCCAATTACCTTAAAGCTGGGTCCTCTGTTTACTGACTCTTCTACCGGTGGAAACAGTTTCTCCATATTTACACTATCAAAACAACTCATAATTTCATCCCTGGCATCATTCTAGTAAATCTCTTCAGGCCACACTCTGATCAGTTGTCAGAAGGCTTGCTTCGAGTAGGTTGGAGTGGGCTCGAATCCCTTCTGTTTTTGTGCAATATCCCATCCAGCAGTCTGATAAACACACAAACCTCCATCAACCGAGCGTCTTACAGCCACAGGACTTAAATGGGCAGCGATCCAGTTCGGACCCAATTATTCGGCCCTTAGGAATGATTGGTCCAGCTCGCAAATTTGTTTTCCCTCAAAGAGTCTGCATCATTCACAATTGTTCACGATGTTGGAGGAAAGGGGACTATGAGTGGTGCATCATTCATTTTAAAGAAAAATGTTGCTCTCCTTGTTTTTGCTGCATACGCCAACAGGTAGAATAACTTTTTTTTAATGTCTTTTAACTTCCTGGAGTTAATTGGGTTCAGTGGGCACTTTGTTTGGGAATACACGCTATGTTGAGTATTCTTATCTTGCTGCTACTTTTACGTTTGCAACAGTTTGAGAGTCACAAGAGTAAAAGTGGTTAACAGTGCAGTGCTGAGGAAGCGCTGCACTGTCGGAGGTGCTGTTTTTCGGATGAGACGTTAAACCAAGGTCCTGTCCGCTCTCTCAAATGGACGTAAAAGATCCCATGGCACTATTTCAAAGAAGAGCAGGGAAGTTATCCCCGATGTCCTGGCCAATATTTATCCCTCAATCAACATAACAAAAGAACAGATTATCTGGTCATCATCACATCGCTGTTTGTGGGAGCTTGCTGTGCGTAAGTTGGCTGCCGCGTTTCCCACATTACAACAGTGACTACACTCTAAAAGTGCTTTATTGGCTGTAAAGTGCTCTGAGACAGCCGGTGGTCGTGAAAGGTGCTATATAATGTAAGTCTTTCTATGTAACAGATATTGATGTTGGCTGATTCCCTAACACAGAGAGCCAGAAATGATGATTGGGGAAAAAGAGGATTGTCGGAAGTACAGTGACTTGTACCAGTGAAAGTGAGATGTAAGCAGAAGCTAGCGGAATGTGTTCATTCTAAAGCAACAGGGGCTGAGCTCGCAGAATATAGCAAGACTTTCAGAAGAACAATTAATTGTTTGATGTCTCAATTCTGGGATTCAGATATGACTCAGAAAATAAGGAAGAAAACAATTTTTAAAAGATGTGAATGGACAGTTTATTCCTATCTCTATGAGAAAGGTTAACCCAATTTCTACAGGAAGTTTAACCATTCATCTATGAAGAATGTTATCCCTATCCCTAGCAGTCTATAGTTCCCAGCTAATAATTTCGAGAAACGTCTAGGATTGATAGTAAGACTGACCATTCATCATCATCATCATCATCATCATCATAGGCAGTCCCTCGGAATCAAGGAAGACATGCCTCCACTTTAAAAATGAGTCCAATATGAGAACCACAGTCCCTGTCTCAGGTGGGACAGATAGTCGTTGAGGGAAAGGGTAGGTGGAACTGGTTTGCCGCATTCTCTTTCCGCTGCATGTGCTTGATTTCTGCATGCTCTCGGCGACGAGACCATTCACAGAATATCTCTGTGGCTATAAGGAAGACTGTCCCTTTCTCATACAGAAGGGCTATCCTTTTCTCCAAGGCAATTTAGCGTTACTTCTGCAGGGAAGGTTATCTATTTTTGTATAAGGTAGATTCTTCTGATCTCTATAAGGAAGTTCATCCTAATTCAGCAAGACCAAGGCTATCGCGGCAGAATGGGAACATCGAAGCAGGAGTGGGTCATTCGGCCCGTCAAGCTTATTCAGCCATTCAGTCAGATCCTGGCTGATCTGTACCTCAACTCCATTTACCTACCTTTGCTCCATATCTCTTTAAAGCCTTACTGAACAAATATCTATTGATCACCATCTTGAAAATTTGAACTGACCCAGCATCCACAACCTTGAGGGAGCTGGGAGATTGGGCGGGGCGGTGGCAGGAGTCAGGTAGAGTTCTAGAATTATACTACTCTTAGCGTGAAAAAGTGGATCCTGATTTCACTCCTAAATGACCTAGCTCTAATTTTAAGATTGTGGCCTCTTGTTCTGGATTTCCCCACCGGAGGAAATAGTTTCTCTGAATCCAACTTAGCGAGCCTCTTTATCACTTTGGACACCTCGTTTAGATCACCCCTCGACCTTTGCAATTCAAGGGAATACAAGGCAAGTTTATGTAACCTGCCCTTCAAGTTTAACCTTTTAAGCCCTGGTATCATTCTGGTGAATCTGTGCTGTACCCACTCCAAGTCCAGTATTTCTTTCCTGAGGTTTGGTGCCCAAAACTGAACACAGTGCTCAAGATTCGATCTGACCCAGGTTCTATACAACTGAAACATCACTTCCGCACTTTAAAATTCTAATTCCCTTGAGATAAGGGCCGACATTCCACGAGCCCTTTTGATGATTTTTTTTGTACCTGTGCACTAGCTTTTAGGGATTTATGTACATGGCCACCCAAATCCCCTTGCCCCTCTACAGCTCCTATCTCTCACCAAGAACCTGCAGGCTAAGCAGAATAATTTGGTAGAAAACAAGAACAAAAGAACAATTAGTAATGTGAGTCTTCGAACCGTTCAGGATACCTGAAAAGAATGTGAAATGAGGCAAGCAGACAACAAAAAAGCAGAATGTTTATAAGCAACAGGCATTCAAACCAATTTTTAGGTAGTTTAAAAGTAGAAGAGGTACTGCAAACCTTGGGTCTTTCAGGGCTCAATAAGGTATAAAGAAGAAAGGTTTGCATTTATTTAGCTCCTTTCATGACCTCAGGATGCCCCAGAACGATTTGCAGCCCTTGAAGTACTTTTTGAAATGTAGTCATAAGAAATAGGAGCAGGAGTAGTCCATTTGGCCCCTGGAGCCTACTCCACCGTTCAATAAGACCATGGCTGATCTGATCATGGGCTCAACTCCACTTCCCTCCCCGCTCCCCATAACCCTTGACTCCCTTGTCGTTCAAAAATCTATCTCCACCTTAAATATATTCAATGAGTCACTGTTGTAATGTTGAAAATGCGGCAGCCAATCTGCACACAGCAAGTCCCACAAACACCAATATGATAATGACCAGATAATCAACGTGGCGGCCCCGACTTTCGAGACTAATTTGAAGAAGAGCAGGGGAGATCTCTCCGGTGTCCTGGCCATTATTTATCCTTCAACCAACATCACTCGAACAGATTCTTCTTCTTAGATGGTTCCTCGTATCGAGGATGATTTGCTTCCACATCGAAAAGGGATGAGTTCACAGGTGTTTAATGAAGGACCTGACATACCAGGTCCCGAACTACATGTTGAAGGGTGGAAGATGCCTGTGCGTGGACTTTTTTAACGTGTGGTGACCGTTGCACACCAGCCACCACACGGGCTTGACAGAGCTCGGTCTTGGTCCAGTGGCAAGGATTAACCAAGACGACTGGAGATCTGCTCTGCTGCACGGACCTAGTGCGCACACATATTGCAGTGTGGGCTGGTCAGTGCTGCCCCTGGGCCGACATCTCTTCTGGGTCCCGAACTCATGCCACTCATCTGATAGCCCCAGACACAGCCTCAGTTTAATGTTTCATTCAAAAGACAGCACCTCCGACAGTGTCGCGCTCCCTCAGCACTGCACTGCAGTGACAGCCTAGGTTTTGTGGTCATGTCTTTGGAGTGGAACTTGAACTCTGATGATTCAGAAGTGAGAATGAGCCACAGCTGACACCTAAATCCATAATATAATGTAGTGTGTATGTGAAAGAAGAGACCAGATTATGAAAAAAACTTAAAATAATTAAATACCTACAAGGCACTGAAACTGGATGACATGAATCCATGTAACCTGAGCAATAAAACTCTGAAGCTCTGGCTGTTATTTTTAAGGAGATCTGTAAATAAATGTGCTGTAATCAATGCTTGAAGAACAGTGAATATTATCTTCATGTTGCAAAAAGGAATATAGACATTCCAAGACCTGCCTGGGGAAAATGTTCAGGGACAATATGGGACTAAAGATTGGAGCCTTAACTGAGACTGAATATTGAAGGGATATATTTGGATAGGTGGAATAGATGCCTTGCAAATGGAGTATGTAATTTTTTTTAATGGATAAATGACGGTAAGAATGGAATTCAGATTATAAAGATTAGGAAGAAGGATTAGAAGGGGAGATCAAACAGTGTATGGAGTGCACATGATTCTAAGGTGTTTGAACCCTGAATGTAGCTGAACAGTGATCATGCTGTAGGATAGATTAACATCCTTCATCAGAAAGAAGTTTGAGGTATTACTAGAGTATTTCTCCTCTCTCAAGGAGACTGCTCAGGTTTAGTTCTCACAGCATTCATAAAAATTGCAGCATAGAAGGAGGCCATTTAAACCACCATGCCTATTCCGGTGCTGGCTTCACATTGGACCCGTTTACCAGCTCGGCCAAATGGTATGTGGTTTGTGGATGGGTGATTCTCTGTTCCAGACTGTCATGTATCCTACATGGTTACTGCTTGTACTATTACAAGGTGTGCCACCGGAGGGCACTGCAGTGGGAGACTTGTAGGTTACCTGTACAGGTGTGCCAGGCCCAGTAGAAAAGGCAAACCAGCATGGGTGATCCTCACTCTGGAGTTACATTAAATGGATTAAGGTCATTACAGTTCAAGCACAACACATTGTCTCGTGGAGTCATTATCAGAGCATCTGAAGACATAACAATTGGCGACAAGATTACGGACCATCACGCGAAAATGGCTAACTTTGGTACGTTGCAGCAGTTCACCGATGGTGATGATTGGGATGCCCTTGTGGAGAGGCTCAACCATTTCTTCACAGCTAACGACCTGGCAGGCGACAATCCGGCCACACTGGCTGATAAGCGCAGAGCTATCCTGTTAACTAGTTGTGGGCCTACCGTTAATGGTCTCGTCAGGAACTTGCTGGCACCAGTGAAGACAATGACCAAGACATACGAGGAGTTTGTAACACTGGCCCAAGAACAACTTAAGCCCAAAGAGAGCATCCTCACAGCCAGGCACCGGTTTTATACACACCGACAGCCCGAAGGCCAGGAAATCGCAAAATATGCTGCAGACATCAGGAGGCTGGCGGCACCGTGTGATTTCAGCGAACACCTCACCAAAGCGCTGCAGAATATGTTTGCCATCGGAATCGGCCATGAAGGCCTTCTTCATAAGCTACTATCTGCGGATACCACAGTCACATTGCAGAAGGACATCTCCGTGAGCCAAGCATTCATGACCTCTAGGCGGATGACTCATCCTAAGGGCTCACATCCGGCAAGTACTTGCACAGAGTGGCGCCTTTTAGAGGCTGGACTGTAGAATGTGAATCTTCTCAGGGGAGAGAAAACAGGCCCCCGAGTCCCTTAATACAGAGTCCGCCGAGGAGGGCTAATCGAGTAGCACCATGCTGGTGTTGTGGAGGGAATCACAGGGCTCACCAGTGCCATTTCAAAGACTATGAGTGTAAAGGCTGCAGCACAAAGGGCCACCTCAGTGAATGTTTAAAATAAATATGAATCACTGCAGATGACCATGAATCTCGTGGGGATTATGAAACTATAGTCAGAGAGGCAGCTCAGCCCCACGATGAGGTATATGGCATGTTTACCTGCACCACCGAATGTTCCACATTGAGGATGGAAGTCAAGCTAAATGGCACTCCAGTCTTCATGGAAGTGGACACGGGGGCGAGCCAGTCAGTAATGAATCAAGAAGCTTTTGAGAGGCTATGGGACAATCAGGCTGAACGACCCAAGTTGGTCCCGCTTAAGGCAAAGCTGCACACCTACACCAATGAACTTATCCCAGTCGTTGGCAGTGTGGATGTAAAGGTACTCCATGATGGTGCGATGCACAAGTTACCACTGTGGATTGTTGCAAGTGATGGACCAATGCTACTCGGAAGAAGGTGGATGGAGAAGATCCATTGGAGCTGGAAAGATTTCATCCCTCCAACTATTGACGTCCTCCGCACTCAGAGGCAAAACAAGCCGTCACCTGAGGTTGGATCCGGCACCAGAGAGCAGACCAGCACAGCACCCGAGACACAGACCACTCAGCACGATTGCGTGGAGATGATCCAACTGAGACAACCTGAACTCACCTTCCAGGTTCCAGTAGCAGGACTCCGGAGGAAGAAAATCAGATCCAGAGACAACTTCCCTGCTTCAGTGGCAGAACCCGGGGAGAAGAGGATCACAGCAGTCGACATCGTGGACGGAAGATGGCACCCAAACCACGAGGTGAAGCGCTGAAGAAAAAGATGGCGGCGGCCAGACCGCGAGGTGCAGCGCTGATAGAGAAATACGTGGCACCAAGCGAAGAAGAGGATTGGGGTAAAAATAGCAAGGCTCTCTTAAAGGAGGCCTGCAACCCACCACACTTAAAGGGACAGTTCTTCACTCTCAATTAATGCAAGACCAACTGTGAGTTAGATGTAAACTGTGCAATTGATGATCGGAATTGTGTGCATGCAATAAGCAAAGAAGAGTCTCAATGTAATAGCAACTGTGAGTCAGATGTAAAATGTGTAATTGATGATCAGAGTTGTGTACATGCAATAAGCAAAGAAAAGTCGTGCGATTGTGATCGGAGCTACAGGTTACTTACAATGAGTAATGAAATGTTGTGCGATGTAGGATTTCAACTGCATACAGTCAATGCCGAGAGCAAACACCCATCGGGAGCACACAGGTCCAGCGAGTTACCCAATGCTGTAGCCTGCGTCCCTGGACCAGAAGGATGCACCATGGGGTGTGGCCACAAGCAGCTAATATATACAAGCTGCAGAGCAAGCGATCTCAGGAGGGCAACGGCACCAATATTGATATCCTGCCCCCGATCGGCTCCACCTCTCAGGCACCCGATGGCACCAACCGCCACGAGCCTGAAACCGCGCTAAGGCACAGCCCCCAGACCCTATCGTGACCAAGGCCACACCAGGGAATGAAGGGTCACCTGCAATGGGTCTCCCAAATGGGGCTGGGACCAACCTGGATCCCAAACCAAATAACGCCCGGCAAGCGAGTCAGCAGTTCCCTGTACATTGCTAGATGACTGCCCCTCAGGGGCGTAAGTAGAGGACAGGGAGGACATTGGCATCTGTGAACCTGCTTGATGCTAGGAGCAACGGCAAAAGCCCCGAGAGCAGGCAACTTGAACCAACCGGGTTCCCACTGCTAGCACTGGGCACCTGGACACCATCCAGCAGCTCAGGCAGTAGTTTGTCCTCACGCTCCAGTGCTGACCCCAGCAATGACTCCAAGTATATTCCAAGTATGTACCTCACCATACAAATGTACTTGCCTCACTACGGTACCACGAATGTAATACTGTAAAGGCAAATTTTTTTGGACTTGAATGTATATGAATGTAATGAGCCAATGGCACAATCTGAATGTGGGGGGTGGAGGGGGGGAGAGAATGGAGTGGTCATAGATGCACAAACAGAAACCACCAGCACCACTACTGCCAACGAAACACCATCTACTCGCCCAAGATGGAAATGACTCTCCAAGGGTCAACCAAATAGAGCTAAGCCCAGAGCACAGTCAATCCAAAGGCAATTTGCATTAAGGACTTGGGGGAGAGTGATGTCATGTATCCTACATGGTTACTGCTTGTACTATTACAAGGTGTGCCACCAGAGGGCACTGCAGTGCGGGACTTGTAGGTTCCCTGCACAGGTGTGCCAGGCCTAGTATAAAAGGCAGACCAACCTGTGTGATCCTCACTCTGGAGTTACATTAAATGGACTAAGGTCACTGCAGTTCAAGCACAACACATTGTCTCGTGGAGTCATCATCAGAGCATCTGAAGACATAACACAGACTTTCCTCAGTTGATTCTTATCCCAATTTGTTTAGGTCCGAGGAGAATTCTCCAGAAGAGTGCCAGCATTCTTGAAAGCAGTGCACAAACAGTTCCTCAAAGTCACTTTCTAGTTTTAAATAACTTTTTTTTTCAAGTGAAGTTTTCATTTTGCTGTTGAAGAGAATTTACTTTCACTGGAAATAATACAACGGCCACCTTGAAAGTGCATTGGGGTCCAGATGGCAAAGGCTAACGAGGATCCCGCCTGTTTCTGGCAAATGCCTGGGCCACTCATTTCGAGGCCTCCACCAAAATGGCCATCCCCTGGCTATTGGCAGGATGGTGCGCTAAGTATTGTGCTATGATTTTCAAAGCGTTGCTGCCCATTCCTATCCAGCACTGAAGCTGAAATGCAGAAGAAAAACATTTTTGACTTTCTTCCTCAAAGCTGTTATTCCAATGCAACAATTTAGCTGCATTCCTCGATAAATTGAAACAACTATCTAATCTAAAGACTTAACAATCTATTTGTAGAGTTCAGATAACAGGATTTGGACCTAATGTGGCTCTTCAGTGCTTTTCAACATGGCTATCAAGTGGTCTGAAACAACTAAGAATTTGTTTGACTGGTGGCGCACTTTACACGAACAGACATTTCTTCTCAATGTATGTTTCGATTAATGAATTGAAGATTGTTTTTCTTAATCGTTCCGGGATGTGGGCATTGCTGGCAAGGCAAGGCAAGCATATGTTGCCCATTCCTAAGTGTCCTCGAGAAGATGGTGCTGCAGTCCTTGTGGTGAAGGTGCTCCCTCAGTGCTGTTAAGAAGAGAGTTTCAGGATTTTGACCCAGCGACGATGAAGAAATGGCGATATATTTCCAAGTCAGGATGATGTGTAACTTGGAGGGGAACTTGGAGGTGATTTTATTTTGCTGGTGACGCCGGGTTTCCTCATGATCATTTAGATCTGGGTGGACTAGGGAGAGCCTGGTTTTGAGTGCTCTCTTCATTAACAATTCTGCAGGGGGATCCCCGGTGAGCGATTGGGGTCGTGTCTGGTAGCTGAGCAGAAGCTGAGATAAGCGGGTCTGCAAGGAGCCTTCCGTCACACGTTTAAAGCTCTGCTTGATAGTTTGGACTGCCCATTCTGCTTGACTGTTGGATGCAGGCTTAAACGGAGCAGACCTGACATGCTTGATGCCATTGCAGGTCATAAACTCATTGAATTCCGAGCTGGTGATACACGGTCCATTGTCACTGACAAGGATGTCGGGCAAGCCATGGGTGGTGAACATAGCCCGGAGGCTTTCACTGGTGGCACTGGATGTGCTGGATGACATGATTACGCAATCAATCCATTTAGAGTAAGTGTCCACGACAACTAAAAACATCTTTCCGAGAAAGGGGCCAACAAAATCTACGTGGTACCTGGATCACGGTTTGGCGGGCCATGACCACAGACTCAACGGAGCCTCCCTTGATGCACTGCTCAGTTGTAAGCACATGTTGCACTGTTGTACGCATGACTCTAAGTCTGAGTCAATGCCGGGCCACCAAACATGCAACCTGGCTATAGCCTTCATCATGACTATGCCTGGGTAGGTATTGTGTAGGTCGCGTATAAACGTTTCCCTGCCTTTTTTTGGCAAAACCACGCGATTACCCCATAAGAGACAATCCGACTGGATGGACATTTCATCTTTGCGTTGGTGAAACGGGTTAATTTCATCTTGCATTTCCCTGGTAATGGCCGACCAGCTACCATTGAGGACACAACTTTTTACAAATGATAGCACAGGATCCTGGCTGGTCCAGGTCCTGATCTGGTGAGCAGTGACGGGTGACCCCTCACTCTCAAAAGCATCCATGACCAGAAGCAAGTCTACGGGCTGCGCCATTTCCACCCTGGTGGTGGGCAATGGTAGCCGACTGAGGGCATCAGCACAGTTCTCCGTGCCTGGTCTATGGCGGATAACATAGTCATAGGCGGACAATGTTAGCACCCATCTTTGGATGCGGGACGAAGTGTTGGTGTTTATACCTTTGCTTTCTGAAACCAGCGAAATGAGCGATTTGTGGTCGGTTTCAAGCTCAAACCGAAGTCCAAATAGGTATTGGTGCATTTTCTTAACCCCATATACACATGCTAACGCCTCTTTCTCAACCATACTGTCGGCTCTTTCAGCCTTAGACCGACTTCTAGATGCGTATGCAACTGGTTGAAGTTTGCCCGATACATTGGTTTGCTGTAACACACAGCCGACCCCGTACGAAGATGCATCACAAGCTAGCACCAATCGTTTACATGGGTCATACAATACAAGTAACTTATTAGAACAAAGTAAGTTTCTGGCCTTCTCAAAGGCTGTCGCTTGAGATTTACCCTAAACCCAGTCGTCAACCTTACGTAACAACATTTGCAACGGTTCCAGCAAAGTGCTTAACCTGGGTAGAAAATTCCCAAAATAGTTGAGGAGTCCCAGGAATGAACGCAGCTCCATCACATTATGTGGTCTGGGTGCATTCTTGATGGCCTCTGTCTTTGAGTCCGTGGGTCTGATGCCATCTGCCGCAATCTTTCTCCCCCAAAATTCAACCTCTGGCGCTAGGAAAACACACTTGGAGTGTTTCAACCTGAGTTCCACTCTGTCTAGTCGACTTAGAACCTCTTCCAGGTTCTGCAGGTGTTCGGTGGTCTCATGACCGGTGATCAGGATGTCGTATTGAAACACAATGGTGCGCGGAACCGAATTCAGCAGGTTCTCCATGGCAGCAGCTGAGCGAATCCCAAAAGGGCACTGTGGTATATAAACAGTCCTTTGTGCGTGTTGATGCACGTCAATCTTTTTGAAGATTCAGCCAGCTCCTGTGTCATGTAGGCAGAGGTTAGATTCAACTTGGTGAACGACTTCCCTCCTGCTAACATTGCGAACAAGTCATCTGCCTTGGGTAGCGGATATTGGTCTTGTAACGAGACTTTGTTGATCGTTACCTTGTAGCCTCCGCAGATTCTGACCATGCCAACGGACTGGCCCACTCGTTGAACTCGACTGCCGATATCATTCCCTCTCGTTGAAGTCTGTCCAGTTCAATTGCGACTTTCTCCCTCATCATATATGGAACCGCTCGAGCCTTGTGATGAATGGGCCTTGCATTGCGGATTAGATGGATCTGCCTGTGAAGTTGCCGAAGCCTGGTTCAAATAGCAATGGAAATTTGCTCAGCACTTGGGCGCACGAGGCATCATCCACTGAAGTTCCATCGAATCTTTCCCAGCCAGCTTCTGCCGAATAGCATTGGGCCATTGCCTGGTACAATCCACAGTGATAAATTATGCACAGCTCCATCGTACAATACTTTAACTGCTGCACTGCCAATGACTGTTATTACCTCTTTGGTGTAGGTGCACAGCTTTGTCTGAA
Organism: Pristiophorus japonicus; assembly: GCF_044704955.1. Lineage (NCBI taxonomy): Eukaryota > Metazoa > Chordata > Chondrichthyes > Pristiophoridae > Pristiophorus > Pristiophorus japonicus. The sequence goes on from NC_091988.1 coordinate 136,022,989, forward strand.
TCGGGCTCAGTTTGGGCCTTTGTGCCTTGTTGCCCCTCAGATTCTCAAAAGCCTTCTGGCTCATAATTGACTGACTCGCCCCTCTGTCCAACTCCATTGATACCGGAATACCATTCAATTTGACTTTCAGAAGAATAGGAGGGCTCTTGGTGGTGAAAGTATGTACCCCATACACTTCTTCCTCGGGTTGAGTTGCCTCTCTTGTTTGTTCTGTGTGATCCACGCCGGATCGATCATCCTCTGCCGACTCTGCCACATGGTGAGTCACAACACTCTTGCACATTTGCTGGAGGTGCCCCACTGTTTCGCAGCTTTTGCACACGTAGTGCTTGAATCGGCATTGATGGGCTCGATGATTACCCCTGCAGCGCCGACATGGTGCTAATGGATTTGCACTCACGCCTGATGGCGGACTGTGAGTCATCCTATGTCTTGCTGCTGCAGACGTGTAGACCTTGCCATATGCAGTTCTGCCTGCTAGCGACGTTATTTTATGTGCAGTACTTGCCGATGAGCTTTGATGCTGGGAAGATATCTGTCTGGTATTATCACTGTGGATATGAATGCCTGGGCTATCGTGATGGCCTTGCTCATGTCTCGGGATTTGGTGGACAGCAGCTTGCGAAGAATGACCTCGTGACCGATGCCAAGCACATAAAAGTCCCACAGCATTTCCACCAGAATTCCAGCAAATTCGCATGTTCCCGCAAGGTGTCTTAGGTCAGCGACATAACTCGCCACGTCCTGGCCCTCGGAGCAGTGGTGCATGTAGAAGCGATACCTGGCCATTAAGACTCTTTCCTTCGGCTTGAGGTGTTCCCGAACCAGCGTACAAACTCTGTATATGTCTTTTCCATTGGTTTCTCTGATGCTAGCAGATTCTTGATGAGGCCGAATATTGTGGACCCACACACGGTGAGGAGAATCGCCCTGCGCTTGACCGCTGTATCGTTCCCATCCAGCTCATTGGCCACAAAGTATTAGTCGAGACGCTCAATGAAGGCTTCCCAATCATCACCCTTTACAAATCTCTCTAAAATACAAATGGCAGCCATGACCGCGTGAAAGTTCATAATCTGTTACTCGTCGCCAATTGTTAAGTATGGAAGAACTCCACAAGACTGAATACTGTGAGCTAAAACTGAAGTGACCTTAGTCTCTTTAATACAACTCCAGAGTGCCTAAGCAGCATGGCAGACAACCTTTTATACACCCTTGCACGAGGTGTGCAGGTGACACTTGGGCCTCCAACAGTTGCGCTCTCTGGTGGCAAGTCTTACACACATGTATGTTTACATACATAACAATCCTCGACACGAGGGACTGCCTAATACTATACTACTAGCTGGTACACACTGCAGCCACGGTGCACCAGTGGTGGAGGGAGTGAATGGTGAAGGTGGTGGATGGGGTGCCAATGTCCTGGGTGGCGTCGAGCTTCTTGAGTGTTGTTGGAGCTGTACTCATCCAGGCAAGTGGCGAGCATTCCATCGCATTCCTGACTTGTGCCTTGTAGATGGTGGAAAGGCTTAGGAGAGTCAGGACGGGAGACACTCGCCGCAGAATACCCAGCCTCTGACCCACTCTTGTTACCACAGTATTTATGTGGCTGGTCCAGTTAAGTTTCTGGTCAATGGTGACCCCCAGGATGTTGATGGTGGGGGATTCGACAATGGTAATGTCATTGAATATCAAGGGGAAGTGGTTAGACTCTCGCTTATTGGAGATGGTCATTGCCTAGCACTTGTGTGGTGCGAATGTAACTTGCCACTTATCAGCCCAAGCCTGAATGTCATCCAGCTCTTGCTGCATGTGGGCATGGACTGCTCCATTATCTGAGGAGTTGCGAATGGAACTGAACACTGCAATCATCAGTGAACATCCCCACTTCTGACCTTATGATGGAGGGAAGGTCATTGATGAAGTAGCTGTAGATGGTTGGGTGAAGGATATTGCCCTGAGGAGCTCCTGCAGTGATGTCCTGGAGCTGTGATGATTGACCTCCAACCACCACAACCATCTTCCTTTGTGCTAGGCATGATCCAGCAAGTGGAGAGTTTTCTCCCTGATTCTCATTGACTTCAATTTTACTAGGGTTCCTTGATGCCACACTCTGTCAAATGCTTCCTTGATGTTAAGGGCAGTCATTCTCGCCTCACCTCTGGAATTCAGCTCTTTGATCCATGTTTGGACCAAGGGTGTAATGAGGTCTGGAGCAGAGTGGTCCGGACAGAACCCAAACTGAGCATCGGTGAGCAGGTTATTGGTGGGTGAGTGCTGCTTGATAGCACTGTCGGTGACACCTTCCATCAATTTGTTGATGATTGAGAGTAGACTGATGGGGCAGCAATTGACTGGATTGGATTTATCCTGCTTTTTATGGACAGGACATGCCTGGGCAGTTTTCCACATTGTCGGGTAGATGCCAGCGTTCTAGCTGCACTGGAACAGCTTGGCTAGAGGCGCGGCTAGTTCTGGAGCACAAGTCTTCAGTGCGACAGCTGGGATGTTGGTGGGACCGGACATACCCAGGGATGGTGACGGAGGAGTCGGGGACTTTGGCTGAAACATATAATTCTGTGAGTATGACTATGTCAGGCTGTTGCTTTGCTAGTCTGTTCGACAGCTCTCCGAATTTTGACACAAGTCTCCAGCTGTTAGTGAGGGTTGACTGGGCTGGGTGTGCCGTTTTCGTGTCCGATGTCGGTGCCGGGAGGTGCGTTGGGTTTTATTCTTATTATTGTTTCTTGTCGCGGTTAATTACAACTGAGGATTGGATCAGACTTGGCCATGGTTGAGTAGCCTGCTCACACTCAGTATTTAGGCTCATACACGCAGAAGGGCCACATTGAGGGATGTACCGGAGGGCTGACGGTGCCTGTGGAACCGTATAGAAAATAGGAGCAGTAGTCGGCCATTCGGCTCTTCGAGCCTGCACCGCCATTCAATACGATCATGGCTGATCCTCTATCTCAACAACATATTCCCACTTTTTCCCCATACCCCTTGATGCTTTTTCTGTCTAGCCGGTGGGCAGCACTTTCAGATGATGAGAGAGAGAACTGGGAAATAAACTGCATGACTGGACTCCTCTGGGACTTTATGCGACCAAAATCTTATTCCCAAGTCTGTGTTACCATCATCATCATCATCATCATCATAGGCAGTCCCTCGAAACGAGGATGACTTGCTTCCACACCAAAAAAGGATGAATCCACAGGTGTTTCAATGAAGGACCTAATATTCCAGGTCCTGAACTACATCCTGAAGGGTGGAAGATGCCTGTACGTGGATTTTTTTAACGTGTGGTGGCCGTTGCACACCAGCCACCTCACAGGCTTGACAGAGCTAGGTCTTGGTCCAGTGGTAAGGATTACCCAAGACGACTGGAGACCTGCTCTGCTGCACGGACCTAGTGCATACACATATAGCAGTGTGGGCTGGCCTGTGCTGCCCCTGGGCCCCTGGCCCCCAACTCACCCCTCTCCTGGACCCTGATGACATCCCTCCACAGTCTCTCGCCGCTTCTGCTGTATCTGCCCATGCACCAATCAACAACCTGGGCCTTGACGACATCACCCTTCGCTGCTGTCACCCTCCTGCACCAGCTCGCATTGTTCCTGGAGTGGTATGCCTCCACGCTGCTCCATACCTTCATAATAATGAAGTTAAGGTGGCATCATAAACTGTAATGCAGGAGCAGTTTTATAACAGTCATTCAAACCCCTTTAATAGATTGCTGCTGTGATCACCCCAGGGTATCCTGTTGTCTTTAATGACACACACCGTACACTTTATTAGGTGTTTTTTATGTAATGTTTTTTTGTGCTGACACTCTCTCTCAGTGGAGCTTCCTACACAAAGGTGTAGAAGCTGGTGAATCTGTGGAATAGAATGGTCCCTGTCAGCACTTTGAGCCTGCCCTTTCTGTTTGCATGTTGCTGACTGGCCTGTCAAATAAAACCACAGAAATCCGATGGTATTTAATGCCCAGCGGTGCACGGAGTGAAAGATTGACGACAGTGATGTCACCACCACCCCCTTGCTGAAGTTTACGACTTGTGTGGCAGATATATGCTGGCGTTTGGTAAAAATTCACGGGCACACTCTTGTGCTTCATTTATCGGGAAGGAAAAGACTGTTAACAATCGCCACTGCCATTACAAGCCAACCATAAGGAATGACAAATTACATTCTTATTGGAATGTATCATTTTATTTTTTGCTGGAACCCATCTTTATTAATAAAAATAGATTCCATCTGTGCTGGAATATATCAGTGTCATGGTTTCCTGGCTGACAAAGCGAGAAGTATTCATTATGTTTTGAGAAAATATATTTTGTGTTTGTCTGGACAAATAGCAGGAGCATTGCCAGCCACTCGTCCTACGTGACAGATGGATGGGGGAGCGGGAATGAGGGCAGATTACCAGACTACTTTCAGTAAGCCAAGCAATTCTTTCATTTCTTCAGTTGCCATTTGCACTTGAATGAAATTGTCCACATCTTCTCTCCTTCCCCTGTGCAATTCGCAATTGTTCTTCGAAAGAAAATCATAAAGCGAACAACAGCTGTTCTTATGGCATTTGTGTCAGGAGCAAATCTCTCGGCTCTATTTCCATATATTTTTTTTCCCCTTTTATTCTAAGCAGTGGTCATGACAATGTGCTCAAAATCCCTTCACTGCAAACAGTCCAACTTCAGTGTTTTGCAGAGGGGATTTTTATGGGTAAAATAAATGCAGAGGGCTCAAAGAACTGTAACAGCTAAAAAAAAGGCGTTCTCCAAGTTGGCCAAACAGGTTATCATCTTCTGACGTTTGAGTGCGATGGAAGAAAAGACATCAAGATTTTGTGAAGACAACTTGCACCAGGCTAGAGGGACTGAACGACATCCAACAGACACTAAAACATCACTCTGCAAATAGTAGTGTGCCATGACAGAGACTATTTAATACCTATAATCTTGCCATGATTTCTATACTCCTTTCCGATTGTATGCAGTGTGCAACATGATGAACAGACAAATCTGGAGCGGGGGCATTGATTTATTGGGAAAAAAATCTCTGCTCAAGATTACTTTCTGTGATGTGGAAATATGACATAAAAGGTGACTGAAAATGAGCTGGCAGGAGATTTCTTCAGAGAGACAAAAAAATAGACCACAGTTTTAGTTCTGTTTTGTTTGGGGTTCATACAAACAAGCTGTTACCTTAAAAAGGCAATTCAGCCCATCAAGCTAGTTGTTCCAGTATTTAAACTCATCCAGCCTTAGTGTTCAACTGTATTGTGAACTCTCCTGTACTGTGAACTCCACCACCTTATTGGTGATTATTCCACAGAGTTAGCAATCTTTGAGGAATAATATATATATGTAAATTTACTTTTCAATAATTGAAGCCAACCACTTCTTGTCCTACTCGCCAAATGTACCTTTAAGTACCAGATCAGTCCCACTTAATATTTTAAATACCTCAATGAAGTCCCCCTTTTTGTCCAGATTGTAGAACCTTTGGGTGTGAAATTCGTTAGCTCCCCGTCTGGAACGGCAACTTTAGAAAACCTAGCACCTGGCAAGATGCCTTGTCAAATTGCGTGAAATTGGGCGTTTTCGCCCAAGCAGTGAAGGGGAGGCGGTAAATGAGGTGCTAATGGCCTCAGCTGGGGGCTGCAGGGACGCTATTCACAGAGAGTGACCATTATTTGAAGGGGCTGCTCCTGAAATTCTGGCTGCACTTCAGTCCCACTCTCCTGATCTTTGGGCACCCTGTGCGGAGGGGAGCGGGTAGGTCCGAGGGCCTCCTCGTAGGACTGCTCCTGGGCACGGCCAAGGGTGCCATCAGCCGGTCCAGAGGGGGTTGTTCAACCTGACTGCCTGCCTCTCTTCCGCTCTTACATCCGGTCCAGGGTGTCCTTGGAGATGGAGCACGCGGTGTCCACCGGTACGCTCGCGGCCTTCCGCGAGAGGTGGGCACCGGAGGGACTGGAGTGCATCATCATGCCCGGCAACCAAATTTTAATTTGATTTTACGTTTTAAAGTTTAATTTGTTTTCATTGCCGGTGCTTTTAGTGTCCCCCTCCCCTTTTATAGGGGGCACTGGAAAAATTTGATTTTAGCGCCCCAAAAAAAAACAAAAAAAATAAATAAATTTTAAAAAAAAAGGGGCCTTGAAAATGTCTGCTGTGCCACCCAGGTCGGGTGGCATGGTTTTAATGTTTATGTTTTTGCAGGTAAACTCAAAAGAGTTTCACAGAGAGTGAAAAAATATGTTTTTGTGCCCAAAAAAAACCCCCCAAAAATACCACAAAAAAAATAAAAGGGCCTGTAAATGTTTGGTGTTTCCCCCAGATCGGGGGGGCATGGTTTAATGTTTTTTGTTTACTCCCAAAAAGAGTTTCACAGAGAGTTACCCAATTTCAGCTGAGTTCCAATCAGTCTTCAATCCTTGACTCTATCTGGCTCTTAAACAGGAGGTGATTTGAACCTGCTGCTGCTTATTTTCACTTGAGTCAGTCATCTCTGCATCTCACGAACTCTCTGAAATGGCTGCTGCAAATCCCCCTTCAAGGGAGAGGGCCACACAGTTTAAGGAGAGAGTCGCTGTTCCCTCCATCGGGAAGGAGGCCATCTCCACAGCTTTTCAGGGCCATGCGGCGAGAGGTGGTCCATTAGGTGTCGGTCAGCACAGAGCGGGACAGAACCCTCACTCCGTGCAGAAAGAAATTCAACGGCCTCAGTCGGGTGGTGAAGGTGAGTACAAGCTTCCAGACCTCCTCCATACCAGCCGCTGAACCTCTGTCTGTGCACACACTGTGTAAATCACCACTTCCCCATCACTCACCCACCCAGTATCTGCTGATACTCACACTCACATCCTCATCTCACACCTTGCCTACATTCACAGCTATTCAACCATGACAGGCATATCTTTCATATACTTAGCTGGACTGTCACTCACACAAGTTCCTTTCTTTTGCAGGCAAGATGGCACATAACAGGTGGGAGCAGTAAAGGACTGGATAAGGGGAACCTGAACTGTGGCCGCTGAGTGACCTTGAGGAGCGAGTGCTGCGGTTCATTAGCCCGCAGGTGGTGGGCACCATGGCCAGCGGAGACGTCGACCACGTTGGGGGCAACAATGGTATCTTTATCCCCTCCTTCTCTCATCCCACTTCCCCCTCACAGAAGAATGCTTTATCACTTTCCAATCCCCTTTCCTTTTCTGAAACCACTTACCCTCATACCAGCTCCTGATACTGTCTGCATTCCTGGCTCCATTCCTGCTGCACTGCCCTCACTTTAATGCGAGTCTTGTAAGATAACCAGCCAGCAGCTGTGGATCCTACACCTGAGCCCCCCAACAGAGTCAGGAGGGAGAGGAAGAGGAGGAAGAGCAGGAAAACAGAACTATTGAAAATAGGTGCAGGAGTAGGCCATTTGGCCCTTTGAGTCAGCACCGCCATTCAATATGATCATGGCTGATCATGCACTTCAGTGCCCCATTCCTGCTTTCTCTCCATGCCCCTTGATCCCTTTAGCCGTAAGGGCCACATCTAACTCCCTTTTAAATATAGCTAACAAACTGGCCTCAACAATTTTCTGTGGTAGAGAATTCCACATGCTCACAATTCTCTGAGTGAAGAAGTTTCACCTCATCTCAGTCCTAAATGGCTTACCCCTTATCCTTTAGACTGTTATCCCTGGTTCTGGACTTCCCCAACGTCGGGAACATTCTTCCTGCATCTAACCTGTACAATCCCGTCAGAATTTTATATGTTTCTGTGAGATCCCCTCTCATTCTTCTAAATTTCTTCGAATATAAGCCTAGTCGATCCAGTCTTTCTTCATATGTCAGTCCTACCCTCCCAGGAATCATTCTGGTGAACCTTCGCTGCACTCCCTCAATAGCAAAAACATCCTTCCTCAGATTAGGAGACCAAAACTGTACACAATATTCAAGGTCTGGCCTCACCAAGGCCCTGTACAACTGCAGTAAGACCTCCCTGCTCCTATACTCAAATCCTCTCGCTATGAAGGCCAATGTGCCATTTGCCTTCTTCACCGCCTGCTGTATCTGCATGCCAACTTTCAATGATTGATGTACCGTGACGCCCAGGTCTCGTTGCACCTCCCCTTTTCCTAATCTGTCACCATTCAGATAATATTCTGTCTTCCTGTTTTTACCACCAAAGTGGATAACCTCACATTTATCTGCATTATACCGCATCTGCCCCATGTATTTGCTCACGCACCGAACCTGTCCAAGTCACCCTCAGCCTCTTCGCATCCTCCTCACAGCTCACACTGCCACCCAGCTTAGTGTCCTCTGCAAACTTGAAGATATTATATTCAATTCCTTCGTCTAAATCATTAATGTATATTGTAAATAGCGGGATAGCTGGGGTCCCAGCACTGAGTCCTGCGGCACACCACTAGTCACTGCCTGCCATTCTGAAAAGGACCCATTTATCCCGACTCTTTGCTTCCTGTCTGCCAACCAGTTCTCTATCCACGTCAATACATTACCCCCAATACCATGTGCTTTAAGTTTGCACACTTAATCTCTTGTGTGGGACCTTGTCAAAAGCCTTTTGAAAATCCAAACACATCACATCCACTGGTTCTCCCTTGTCCACTCTACTACCTCAAAAAATTCCAGAAGATTTGTCAAGCATGATTTCCCCTTCATAAATCCATGCTGACTTGGACCGACCCTGTCACTGCTTTCCAAATGCACTGCTGTTACATCTTTAATAATTGATTCCAACATTTTCCCCACCACCAATGTCAGGCTGACCGGTCTATAATTCCCCGTTTGCTCTCTCCCTCCTTTTTTAAAAAGTGGAGGAGGAGGAGCCAAACGCTGCATCATTGCTGCTCTCACCCGCAGGCACCAGCTCAGAGACTGGCACTATGCGTTCATTAGAGGTTAGGCTAGTAGAGGGGTCTGCACTGGATGATGCACCGGGGCCTAGTGGGCTGCAGGAAGGCCAAGAGGGAAGGGAACCTCGGGTGCCATTAGCCTGGAGGACAAGTTCACGAGTGAATTCTGCTCCACAGGACTCAGATGAGGACCTCGATGGGAAGGCATTCACAGTAAGCGTTTCTATGACAACGGAGGCAGCTCAAGTCTGGAGCAGCTGGAGAGAGTTTTAAACATAAGTGTATCCTGACAACGGAGGCAGCTCGAGCCTGGAGTAGCTGGAGAGAGTTTTAATCATAAGCTAACTATTACTGGTGCTGTTAAGGCTTTGAGCTGGCCAAAGGGAATGGCAGCGGCCATGCTGACTTTTCTCACGACCCTTTGAGAAGCTAAAATGGAGCAGGGCCCCAACGTCTCTCATCCCCACCCCGCATCACACCTCAGCTCTCCCACCGCCTCTCCTGAAGGCGCTGCTCGGTGCCGAGCTTACGGCTCACACTCCACCGTAGGCAACTAGGCCCATACAGTAGAGCTTGGTCTCCAGTTGTCTCGGACCCCCTTTCCACTGGACCAAGGCCTTGCTCTGCTAAAGCCCGTGTTGTAGCCAGTGTGCTCCAGCCTCAAACAATCCCTGTCCCGAGTCCTTACGGATGACACGCTGATCCTCCTTGGTGATTTCAACGCCAGAGTCGGTAAGGACACAGACCTCTGGGGAGGCGTGATCGGCATCGAGGGATTGGGAAAATCAACTCCAGCGGTACGCTGCTTCTGCCAAAATGCCGAGAACATTTAACAAAGGAGGCAGGCAAAAAGCAGGAAACTATAGGCCAGTTAGCCTAACATCTGTGGTTGGGAAAATGTTGGAGTCCATTATTAAAGAAGCAGTAGCAGGACATTTGGAAAAGCTAAATTCAGCCAGACAGAAGCAGCATGGATTTATGAAGGGGAAGTCATGTTTGACAAATTTGCTGGAATTCTTTGAGGATGTAATGAACAGGGTGGATAAAGGGGAACCAGTGGATGTGGTGTATTTGGACTTCCAGAAGGCATTTGACAAGGTGCCGCATAAAAGGTTACTGCACAAGATAAAAGTTCCCAGGATTGGGGGTAATATATTAGCATGGATAGAGGATTGGCTAACTAACAGAGAACAGAGAGTCGGGATAAATAGTTCATTCTCTGATTGACAACCATTAACTAGTGGGGTGCAGCAGGGATCAGTGCTGGGACACCAACTATTTACAATCTATATTAACGATTCGGAAGAAGACTGAGTGTAATGTTGCCAAGTTTGCTGATGATACAAAGATGGGAGGAAAAGCAATTTGTGAGGAGGACACAAAAAATCTGCAAAAGGACATAGACAGACTAAGTGAGTGGGCAAAAAGTTGGCAGATGGAGTATAATGTTCGAAAGTATGAGGTCATGCACTTTGGCAGAAGAAAATCAAAGAGCAAGTTATTATTTAAATGGAGAAAGATTGCAAAGTGCCGCAGTACAGCGGGACCTGCGGGCACTTGTGCATGAAACGCAAAAGGATAGTATGCAGGTACAGCAAGTGATCAGGAAGGCCAATGGTATCTTGGCCTTTATTGCAAAGGGGATGGAGTATAAAAGCAGGGAAGTCTTGCTACAGCTATATAAGTTGTTGGTGAGGCCATACATGGAATACTGCGTGCAGTTTTGGTTTCCATATTCACGAAAGGATATCCTTGCTTTGGAGGCAGTTCAAAGAAGGTTCACTAGGTTGATTTCAGGGATGAGGAGGTTGACTTATGAGGAAACGTTGAGTAGGTTGGGCCTCGACTCCTTGGAATTCAGAAGAATGAGTGGTGAGCTTATCGAACATATAAGATTATGAGGGGGCTTGACAAGGTGGATGCAGAGAGGATGTTTCCACTGATAGAACAAGAGGGTATGATCTTAGAATAAGGGGCTGCCCATTTAAAACAGAGATAAGGAGAAATTGCTTCTCTCAGAGAGTTGTAAATCTGTGGAATTTGCTGCCTACGGGAGCTGTGGAAGCTGGGACATTGAATAAATTTAAGACAGAAATAGACAGTTTCTTAAACGATAAGGGGATAAGGGGTTCTGGGGAGCAGGCAGGGAAGTGGAGCTGAGTTCATGATCAGATCAGCCATGATCTTATTAAATGGCGGAGCAGGATCAAGGGGCCGTATGGCCTACTCCTGTTCCTATTTCTTATGTTCTTATGTTCTTATAAACAATGCTGAAGAAAAATCAACGCTGGGGCACTCTGATAAGAAAGCCCTATTCAGCCAGCTCCTCACTGTCAAACTGGCGACCTTTGATTACCCCGAGATGCAGAGTGCCCACAGCACCTGGTCTGCCCTCAAGGCCACCATAACCAGCACCTGCGAAGAGACGCTTGGTTACTCAACCAGGAAACATCAAGACTGGTTCGATGAGAATGACCAGTAGATCCAGGAGCTAATAAACCACAAGCGCAAGGCATTTCTGAACTTAACGCGGCAACCTAATTCGGGAACGGCAAAGCAGCTCTATAGGTGGCTGAAAGCCGAGGTCCAACAAAAATCCCGTGACCTGAAGAATAGATGGTGGATGGAGAAAGCACAGGAGATCAGCAGCTCACCAAAAACCACGACGTGCCAGGATTCTTCAGCGCACTCAAGACCACCTACGTCCCAAGCACCCAAGGCCCCACCCCATTGCTGGCCAAGAATGGAGAGACACGCATTAAGGACACCGAGGCATGCAGTGCCCGCTGGAAGGAGCACTTTGAAGATCTCCTTAACTGAGACTCTGCCTTCGACATGAGTGTCCTCGACTCCGTCGCTCAGCATGCTACCCGCCACCATCTCAGCACAACCCCAGGCCTGCATGAGGTAGAAAAGACCATTCGCGGTGTCGCAGCGACCCACCAATCTGTGCTCCAGCAGGTTGGTGGGGATGTTGAGGTGCTGCCCTGGGGATGTTGAGGTGCTGCCCCGGGGCAGTTGCACTGGATTAGTGGAGCAGGAACCTGCTGTCCTCTCTCTCGATGACAGCATTCCTAATCCCACATTTAAATAATACTTGGATGTGCACTTAAAGTGCTGTAACCTACCGGGCTACGGACCAAAAGCTGGAAAGTGGGATTAGGCTGGATAGCTCTTGGTCGTCCAACGCGGATACGATGGGCGGTAATGGCCTCCTTCCGTGCTGTAAATTTCTATGATTCTATGATTCACCGCTGCCACTCCGCCATTGCACTTGTCGCTGCCTGTCACCCAGCCAGCCCAGACTGCCCCCGCCCAGCCTGAGGTGTGCCGTCTACAGCCGGGCCTTCCAGGCCCAGAGCTGGTCGAGAGTGTCCTCCAAGGCCATCGGCAGTCTCTGGCCCTGACACTCTCCAGCCTTCCACCAGCTGTGCTGCAGTCACAGGGGACACATTGTGGAGCAGCAGTAGATTAGTTAAAACAATGATGGGCTATCAGGAAATGCACAAAGGTGATTCTTAAATCCATTATGAAACCATTTATTGGTGTTATATAAATTTAGATTGGAATGTTTCATCTTTGCTGTTCTCTCTCATTTCAGTTTTGAGGCTTTGGTATGGAAGTGCAAATTGATGTGATGGGGACGTTCAGAGGTATCGGGAAGTGGGATGGATTCACTGGAACCGAAGTCTGATGAGACAATCGTGGACCGCACTTGCAGAATCGCAATTGACTGGCTGCCTCCTCCGTCGCTGGTGTTGCTGCTCCTCCTCGTCCTCCTCCTGAGATGGTGCAGCTATGCCTGGTGACAATGGCTGTACCCTCATGACGGCCAGGTTGTGCAGCATGCAGCAGACGATGACGAATGGGGATACTCGCTCAGCCGAGTACTGGAGGACTCCTCCCGAGCGGTCAAGGCAGCAGAACCGTTGCTTCAGCACTCCGATGGTCTGCTCAGTGATGTTTCCGATGGTGGCTTGGATCTAATTATATGAGAGCTGGGCTGGAGTGTCGGGGTGGCGGAGGGGAGTCATGAACCAGGTGGAGAGCGGATAGCCCTTGTCTCTGAGCAGCCAGCCGCGAGCTTAATGTGGTGACTGGAACAGAGCTGGCTCACTGGTCTGGTGCAGGATGAAGGCTTAATGGCTGCTACCAGGATAACGGGTATTGACGGTGAGGCTTCTGTGTGTGTGGTCGCACACCAGCTGCACATTTCGGTTACAAAAGACCTCAGGATTGTGATACGGAACCCTCAACACGAGGTGGGCGCAGTCAATGGCGCCCTCCGGAGGTGCTAACGGGGCACAATGAAGTTATTGCCCGAGGGAAGGGGGAGATAGCGCCTCCAGGAAATCGCCACAGAGGTTTGAGGGGCGGTGTGCTGTTAATGCCCGCATGGCAATGATGTCATCGCCATACTCACCGACCCCTCACTGCCCCACGCTGACCCCTTTGCGCCCCGCGGGAGAAATTGCCCCACGAGCGGTGAGGATGGCACCGGCCGATGTCACCGGCAACTTCACGAGTCGCGAAGCTGGCGGACATTTGCCAGCGGGGCCTTCCTTTATGGGGAGACCGTTTGCACTGTGGGACGCTATATTCTTATGTCGGCCGACCCTTCTGTCAGCCCAACAATGGCGGCCCTCTCCTCGACCGGACTGCCATCCTGCAGCTCGGCACTCCGTTATGGGTGCCAAGCTGTTGGCCCGGTCAAAGGCGTCCCTGGCGACCCAGTGGCGGCCGCCAAGGGGACTGCAGAGAATGCAGTGCCCCGCCCCTTTAATTGAAGGAGAGGGGCTTTCTGCCACATCAGCGCTTTGTGGAGCATTCGCTTCGCACTGACGTTGTCGGCGGGGTGCAGGGCTCAGCGCTACTCTACTGCACCAGGACCGTCCTGCCTCCATTGAGGGACGGAAGGGCCGAATTCCGCACCTGAGGGCGGAAGTTCCAGGCTGGCCGATAAATGTCCCGGTCCCAGGAAGTTATCAGCCTCCAATTGGGGCAATTTTACCCCCAAAGACTTTAATTTACATCGTGCCTTTCACACCTCAGAATGTCCCAAAGTGCTTTACAACCAATGAAGCACTTTTGAAGTGTAGTCACTGTTGTAATGTAAGAAATGCAGGCTGCCAATTTGCACACAGCAAGCTCCTGCAAAACAGCAAAGTAATAAGGACCAGATCATCTGCCTTTGGGTGTTATTTGGGGGATAAATTTAGGGCAGAACACTGGGGAGAACTCCCAGGCCATGGAGGGATTTGAAAACAAGGATGAGAATTTTGAAATCGAGGCATTGTTTAACCGGGAGCCAGTGTAGGTCAGCGAGCACAGGGGGTGATGGGTGAACTAGTCAAGACTGCTGTACCCCTGTGCATGTACATCATTACAGGCACGTTTTGATTTTACAAGGTAGCTTAATAGAGAGTGACTCTATTTCTTTCATGTGGGGGAGGGACTTCGACATTTAACTTAATGGTGAAGAATAGTATTGTATTGGAAAAGGTATGGAGGTGAGCAGCAATGGTGACTGCAGGTATCAAGGAATTCAATTGTGAGAAAAGTTGAGAAAATGAAACTTGCTTTCTCTGGAGTAGGTACAACTTCAGCTAATTTACTTGGAATTTTCAAGATTATAAAAGTGTTTGAAGAAATTGCTCCAAGTGAGATGATCAGTGGCTAGGATTGATCTCTGGGCAGGGAGAAAGCCAGGCTAGTTGGATCTATTAACCTCTTTGTAGTGAAGAATTCTTGAGTTCTTGGTGCTGATTGTAATGCATGCACCTGGTGAGTATGCTCACAGATTTGTTGCAGTCTGGACTACGCAGGAGTCCTCCCATTATTTATTGGGGACTTGGCCTGGAGGGTGTTGCACGGAGCAGTCCCGTGCAATAAGTTTTTAAGTCGGTTCATGGGCTTCCAGGCTGCCTGCAATTTCTGCAGTCTGGAAGAGTCTGTGTTCCATGTTTTTATGGAATGTGCCAGGTTGCAGCCCCTGTTCCATTATTTGAAGGGGCTGCTCCTCAAATCCTGGTTGCACTTCAGTGCCACTCTCCTGATCTTTGGGTACCCTGTGCAGAGGGGAGTGGGTATGCCTGAAGACCTCCTCATAGGACTGCTCCTGGGCACGGCCAAGGTGGCCATCAGCCGGTCCAGGTAGCGGGCGGTCGAGGGGGTCGTTCAGCCCGACTGCCTGCCTCTCTTCCGCGGTTACATTCGAGCCAGGGTGTCCCTGGAGATGGAGCACGCGGTGTCCACTGGTACGCTCACGGCCTTCTGCCAGAGGTGGGCACCGGAGGGACAGGAGTGCATCATCACCCCAGCAACCAAATTTTAATTTGATTTTATATGTTTAAAGTTTAATTTGTTTAATTGCCAGTTTTAGTATGTCCCCCTCCCTTTTAGCCAGGGGACACTTGATTTAATGTTTATTTTGTTTTGCAACAAAAGAGTTGTTGCAGTCTGGAAGAGTCCGTGTTCCATATGTATGTCGAATGTGTGAGGTTGCAGCCCCTCTTCCAGTATTTGAAGAGGCTGCTACTCAAATTCTGGTTGCACTTCAGTCCCACACTCCTGATCTTTGGGCACCTTGTGCAGAGGGGAGCGGGTAGTTTGGAAGGCCTCCTCATAGGATTGCTCCTGGGCATGGCCAAGGTGACCATCAACCAGGCCAGGCAGCGGGCGGTCGAGGGGGTCGTTCAGCCCAACTGCCTGCCTCTCTTCCGCGGTTAGATCTGAGCCAGGGTGTCCCTGGAGATGGAGCACGCGGTGTCCATCGGTACGCTCGCGGCCTTCCACCTGAGAGGGCAGACGGCACCTCCGACAGCGCAACATTCCCTCAGCACTGCGCTGATGTGTCAGCCTAGACGATATGCTCAAGTCACTCGAGTGCAGTTTGAACCCACGACCTTCTGACTCAGAGGTGAAAGTACTGCCGGCTGAGCCACGGCTGATGTAAATTTCGGACATTTCTCCCAACGAGGGATGCAAAAGAGCTGCTGGAAGAGACTCCCCCAGGGACTATAAGGAAGACTCAGGAAGTATTGAGCATCAGGAAGAGGAATGGCTGAGGGATAAAGAAATAGGGAAGCTAGCTCTGTTGAGACCATTTGCGGGAGATCGAAAGGCCTAATTTGGCCAAAGAAAAAGGCTTACTCTTTCAGTAAGCTTAACTTTAGTTTGGCATTGCAAGCAAAATAAAATAGAAATGCACATCTGGCCACAAAATTAATTCTAATTGTTTAATGAAAATTGCACATTTAATGGAAATATGTTTTTTTTTAAAAGACCCACTGGACTGTATACATATTTATTGGCTAAACAGATTATGGGATATTTATCTTGTTGGGCCCAGTTCTGGGAAATATAGATTTTAAAAGAAAGCGGTATTGATTTGGAGACTATACTTGATTATTTATTTTAAGATCACTAACTAGTACATGCAAAATGCAGCAATAGATGGTGGAAGACAATTAAAGGCTGTAATTGGCTTGGCAGGAGTCCCTACCTGACATTAGTAAGGAAATTAAATTTGAGATTTGATTGGTCAAGACAGCTGGTATTAATGCGCAATAAAGCTTGTATCCTAAATTGGTCATTATCTGGTAATGGCAACAATTAACTCTGTACCATGTTTTATTCTCACATAGGGGACATTGAGCTGATTGAAGCACTGGGCTGCACCTCATGACTTCATTGCTTGTGCAGCAGAGCAGGTCTCCAGTCGTCCTGGTTAACCCTTGCCACTGGATAAAGACCCAGCTCTGTCAAGGTACCATGTGGTGGCTGGTGTGCAACGGTCACCACACGTTAAAAAAATCCACGCACAGGCATCTTCCCCCTTCAACTGGAGTTCAGGACTGGAACTTCGGTTCCTTCATTGAAACATCTGTGAATTCATGTGGAAGCAAGTCATCCTCGTTCGAGGAACCGCCTATAATGATGATGATGCTTTCAGTCCACTATTTCTGCTGAAAGCAAGTCACAATCATCATTACAGCCACCTCAGGACCAACAGCCAGGTCTCAAGAACCAGACCAGGTTCTCATCCATCAAACTTGCACAAATGGATGGATAAAGGTTGGCAATTGCCTCTGCATGGATGCGAAGAGAAGAGATCACATTGAAGATGAACTACATTCGTCTAAATTGCCGCCGAATTCTGAATATTCTAATGGGAGAAGACCATACACACACTGGTGTGTCTTAATTATCTCTCGTGTTCATGTGTTTTTATACATACTTTTAAAACTGAATGCTCAGCGGAGCTCTGGCAACAGCTGCTTTGTACGGAACCTTCTGGAACAGCATGGCTTCTGTTGCTTGACATCGGGAATGGGAAATATTGCCAACAGCTCACTGTTCCCATTCATGGAGCCACTGGAGCAGAACCATGTGAGTTCCCTGTAGGGGGAATCCATGCAAAATATATGTCCTCGGGTGGCCTCTGAGTAGTGATTTGTCAAACATAAAACACAGGAATAAAGATTGACTTTTAGCACAGTTGTCTTCAAACCTTTCCTTAGGAAGACCCCCGGCAAACATTGGCGCACTTCCATTGACTCTCTGCCTGCACGGAGGTGGGAGGTGGGGAGATGGTGGGGGGGGGGGGGGGGGAGAGGGGGCACAGCAGGTCGGATGGCCTTCTCATGGGTTTGATCCTGGGCCTGGCCAAGGTGGCCACTCACAGGTCCAGGATGGGCACGACCTGCGGAGAGGGTTGCTCTGGCTGCCTGCCTCTCTTTCAGGGGTCAGTCCGTGCCCAGATCACCCTGGAGAGGGAGCAAGTGGTGCCCACCGGTACATTGGCCACCTCCGTTTGGGCACCGCAGGGGATAGAGTGCCTGGTAAACACCGGAAATAATGTTGTGATCCAAGTTGTGAGTTTACTTGAGTTTAATTAGATCCACTGTTTAATTATACTAGTGGTGACTGAGCTGGACAGGGCAACTGCCTTTCTGCTGGTGCCAACCTAGCTTCACCCCTATTGCCTTATTTAAAATGGAGAACTTCAGCAAGAGTGTCACCTACCCAAAGGGAAACGATGCTGTCATTATAGAAATTTATTTTTTATTTGAAATTCCCGTACACATCAACTGAAGTATGTTTTAGTAACTCGACAAACTCAAAGGTATCGGAAGCTGAGGAGACAGACTGTAATCCGATAATCTTGGGTACCTCCTTGGATTCCCCTTCAGATACATGAACACCCGCGCGGAAAACAGATGGTTCAGGAAGTGCAAATGTCTCCTTTTGAAGCATTTAGACTCGGATGGCAATTCAGATTTGTCATGTATGTAAACCATGTACACTAACTGTATAGTCACATAAGATGTGCCACCAGAGGGCACTGCGGTGGGAGACCTGAGTACAATACTAGACCTCGTGGAGTCATTCATAAGAGTATTAAAGACATAACATCTGGCAATGAGATTATGAACTTTCACGCAAAAAATGACGAACGTTGGTGCATTAGAAAAGTTCTCGGAGGGTGAAGATTGGGGAAGCCTTTACGGAGCGGCTCGACCAATATTTTGTAGCAAACAACCTGGTAGGCGATGATCCGGCCACACTAGCAGATAAGCGCAGAGCTATCCTGTTGACCAGTTGTGGGCCCATGGTCTACGGCCTCGTCAGGGACTTGCTTCCACCAGAGAAAACAACGACCAAGTCATACGAGGAGCTGAAAGTGCTAATTCGGGACCAACTCAAACCGAAGAAGAGCATCCTCATGGCCAGGCATCGATTTTATACACACCGCCGCCCCGAGGGCCAGGAAATCGCGACCTCAGGAGGCTGGCAGGACCGTGTGAATTGGGCGCATCCCTCGCTGATGCATTGTGGGACATCTTCGTCATTGGCATCGGTCATGAGGCCTTTTTTCACAGGCTACTGTCTGCCAAAACCACCATCACTCTGCAGAAGGCCATCAGCATCAGCCAGGCGTTCATGACCTCAAGCTGCAGCTCCAAACTAATGATGACGCACTCTCAGGATTCAAATCGGCAAGTACTGTAAGTAGAATGGCGCCTTTCACAGGCAGTATTGTTGAACTTGAATCTGCCCAGGGCAGAGCATACAGGCCCCAGAGTCCTTTAACTCAGAGTCCGCCGAGGGGTGCAAACGTAAGTCGAGTAGCACCATACTGGCGTTGCGGAGGTAATCACAGGGCTCATCAGTGTCGGTTCAGAGACTATGTGTGCAAAGGCTGCAGCACAAAGGGCCACCTCCAGCGAATGTGCAAAAGAGCTGTGACTCACCACATGGAAGAGGAGTCAGCAGATGGCTGTGAATCCAGCGCGGATTACGAGGAGATGGCTAGAGAGGCAGCTCAGTCCCAGGACGAAGTGTATGGAGTATAATATACCTGCACCACAGATTGTCCTCCAGTGATAATGGAAGTCGAGATAAATGGCGTTCCAGTCTTCATGGAAGTGGACACGGGGCGAGTCAGTCAGTAATGAGCCAGAAAACCTTTGAGAGGCTATGGAGCGATCAAGCTGAACGACCCAAGCTGGTCCCGGTTCAGGTAAAGCTGCACACCTACACCAAGGAACTGATATCAGTTGTTGGTAGTGCGGATGTAAGTGTATCCCATGATGGCGGTGCACAATTTACCATTGTGGATTGTTTCAGGTAATGGACCAACGCTACTTGGAAGAAGATGGATGGAGAAGATTCACTGGAACTGGGAAGACTTCATCCCTCCAGCACTCGACGTCCCCCGTGCTCAGAGGCAGAGCAAGCCTACACCTTTGGTTGGACCAGGCACCGGAGAGCAGATCCGCGCAGTCCACAAGGCACAGACCGCTCATCACGACTGCGTGGCGATGATCCGAACGCATTTTCCCAGCTTCAATGACAGAATCCCTAGGAAAGAAGATCGCGGCAGTCGACTTCATGGACAGGGAAAAGATGGTGTCCAAACCACTAGGTGCAGCGCTAATGGAGCAACGAGGCATGGTTCCTTGCAAGGAAGATGATTGGGGTAAAAGTAGTAAGGCCAGTTTAAAGGAGGTCAGCAACCCGCCATTTTTGAATGAACTGCTTGAAATTGGTTACCAATCTAAAAGTCCAGCTGTAATGAGCAAAATGTTGTTGAGCGATGTCGGGTGCAAATTGCAATCAGCCAATGTAGTGGACGAACACCTAACAGTCGTATACAGGTCCAGCGGGCTACCCAATGTTGACCAGAACGATGTATCATAAAGTGTCCCCACAGCTGACAGAAGTAGACAAGCTGCAGAGTAAACAATCCCCGGCGAGCAGAGGTACCGGTAGCAATACCCTGCCTCAGATCGGTTTAACATTGCAGGCACCCAATGGCATGAACCACCACGGGCCAGAAACAGTAAACTGCGCCTACGCTCACAGTCAGCTACTGTCGCCCACTACCCGCGTGGAAAAGGCGCAGCCCACAAACCCACTCGCAACCACGGCAATGCCCAAGAGCAAAGGGTCACCCGCAATGGCTCCTCCAAACGCTACCTGGGCCAGCCAGGATACCAGAGTGCTCATAACGGTGCCCTCAAGGAAAGCGAGTCAGCAGTCCCCCGCGAACTGCTAGACCTGACGAGGCAGCCCCACCGTCGCTTAGACGAAACGCTCACTCGCTCAGACTGCTTCCCAGAGAGCAGCAGCGACACTGTGCAAACGAAAAGGACAGGGAGGTCACAGACACATGAGCTGTCTTTGGGCCTGCCCGACACTAGGAGTAACGGCAAGAGCCCTGCGCTCCGGCAACTCGAGCAAAATGAGCTCACCTCGCCCACAGACCCACTAGCATGGGTCGCTGCGCCGCCACCAGACGACCCAGATCTCATCCGGCCGTGCTGGGACTAGACTGTCCTTGTGTACCTGTACTGATCATGTGAATGTACCACACAAAAAGAAACGCAACTGTAATCCACCCAACAAATGTTCCAAGATGTAAATGTAAAACCCATGTGATAAACTTGAATGCAACTTGCATGTAACGTGCCATTAGCATGATCTCTGTGTGGGGGGAGAATGGAGTAGTCATGGACTCACAACCAGAAACCACGGGGGCCTCCACTGGCAACAAATCTCATTACCAACCCACCCAAACTAGAAGCGACCCTCCAATGGTCAACCTGGAAGTGCAAAGCCCAGATCACCGTCAGTGTACGAGTCAGTTTGCATTAGAGACTTGGAGGGAAGTGATGTCATGTATGTTGACCATGTATACTAACTGTATAGTCATATAAGATGTGCCACCAGAGGGCACTGCGGTGGGAGACCTATGGGTCACCTGCATAGGTGTGCAGGGCCCAGTATAAAAGGCTGCACACCATGCTTGTGCCTCACTCTGGAGTTACAATAAATGGGACTAAGGTCACAACAACTCAAGTACAATACTAGACCTCGTGGAATCATTCATAAGAGTATTAAAGATATAACAAGACTCGTACAATTCCTTTTGGAAGTTCAAATCTTCCAGAACAATGTTGTCCAATGCGTTGGCCATTGTCCACATGTGGCTAACTGGGAATTCAGATGTGGCTAATTGCATTTCTGATTATTAAATCAAAAATAAATGCCAGACACTGCTGTTGGGCATGTGATCTCAATACTTATTCCCGTGATGTACCCATGCGAACGTTAACATTTTTGTGCGTTTGACAGTAAAATGGTAAGCGATAAAGCAGTGTGTGAAAGTGTTTTTTGATTGTGTATGTTAAGTAAATATACACGTGTGAAGTATACACCTGTATTATGTGTAAGGAAATTTTCTAACTCGCACCAAGTTCCGCTTACCCATCACCCCTCTGCTCGCCCACCTACATTGGCTTCCAGCTAAGCAATGCCTCGATTTCAAAATTCTCATCCTTGTTTTCAAATCCCTCCATGGCCTCGGCCCTCCCTATCTCTGTAATCTCCTCCAGCCCCACAACCCCACCAAGATATCTGCGCTCCTCTAATTCTGCCCTCCTGAGCATCCCTGATTATAATCACTCAACCATTGGTGGCCCCAAGCTTTGGAACTCCCTGCCTAAACCTCTCCGCCTCTCTAACTCTCTTTCCTCCTTCAAGATGCTCCTCAAAACCTACTTCTTTGACTAGTTTTCGGTCACCTGAGCTAATTTCTACTTAAGCGGCTCGGTGTCAATTTTCTTTTATCTCATAATATGCCTGTGAAGCACCTTGAGATGTTTTACTCTGTTAAAGGCGCTGTATAAATACAAGCTTTTGTTGTTGTTGTTGTAATTTTCGACTAAAATTGATGCATGTGCCTAAAACTATGCTGCCGAAACAACACCTGTGGCCAGTCAGCGATTTCAATTGGACAAACACTGTTCGAGCAATTTGTTGAGAATTATTGAATTCACAAAACCTGACCTGGAGAAGCATGAGATATATTGGAGAAGAAGCAATAATAAGTGAATGTAGAAAGAGTTGATGTGGGAAGAATGGAACCTGACTTCAGCAGTCATTTGAAATTCAGTAAGAGTTGAGATGCTTCATTTAGGCCTGTTCATTGGTGCTATTTGGGATCATTCTGCCATTTCAACATCAATCATGGCCACCCTGGTTCATAAGCTAGTCCAGCGGGGTCACTTTCACAAACTCTCGGAATAAAGTGTTTCATTAATATGATGGCGTGCCAATTTCGCTGTTTCCATACTTGACATGTTTGCACTGGCAAGAAATAGAGGCAGCTAAATATATGTAACAAAAGTCACCAATAAATCTAATAGGGAATTCAGGAGAAACTTCTTTATCCAGAAGGTCGTGAGAATGTGGAACTTGCTACACAGGGAGTAGTTAAGACGAACAGCACAGATGCCTCTAAGTGGAGCTAGATAAACACATGAGGGAGAAAGAAATAGAAGGATATGTTGTTGGGGTTAGAGGAAGAGGGGTGAGTGGAGGCCAGCACAGACCAGTTGGGCCTAATGGCCTGTTTCTGTGCTGTAGACTCTATGTAATTCTACGTAAAACAAAAGACAGACATGAGATAGTAATATTCAAGGCTGAGGAAGTTGTCCTGCAGAAGTGTGTACTAAATCAGTGAGAAGTAGTTGTTAGGTATTGTTAGTACTCTGTGGAGGGACCTACAGTCCATTGGTCCCGGCTAAAGGAAGTTGTGTAAACATGAACAATCCAGGTGGAGGTTTTTTGAAACTAAACAGAGATTCTCAAAAGGGCTTTGAAGCATTTTATAAATAAGCAATTTGCATAAAGAATTAATGCAAAACCACAGCATGGAGCCAAGCACCGCTAACTATTTTCAAACTATACTGTAGGATTTGATAATTGGGCTGGTAAAATATTTAACGTCCAGCTATTTGCAACAGTGGATAATTTGAACCAAATTATGCTGGATTGTGACTAATTACATGTTCTTATTCAGTCTTTTTCACTGCCGATGCAAGGGATTGCGAAAGGAAAAATTAATTAAAGGTCAGTTCAACTGATTTCAGCTCAAATCAGGAGACACATTGTTAATTCAACACGTTTAACTGTTTCGTAGTCAGACTCGTGTAGGCAGAATTTCCATTGCATGCAGCTTGTCAGAGGCTTTTATCCTTTGAATTCCTGTATCTCAGTGAGCAATTGACCTTTGATGCAAAGATTTTGCCATTACTGGCTGTTGACTGGATTCCAAGGGAATGGTTTATGTATCATTCGAGTTGATGTGATGAAGTTATGACTTTGTATTTGAATGGATGAAGCTTTGAGACCCCAAGGGGATGGATGATGACTTTCAAGTGGCTGACAAAGTTCCTTCTGGCTTCAAACTGACAATCTACGCATCTTGCTGCAAGCATCAATTGAAACAAAGAACAGGGACTCAACTGGGCAAAAATTCACCGATTTAAGTTTCACTTAAGAAGTAGTTTGTACCTGACAACTATCCGGCTCATTTTCTTAAAGGAGTTGTTCCTAAAGTTGCCGGTGATCTCTCTTTAAATAGTTACCACAATGTGGTCGGGTTGCCAACACTCCAGGATTGTCCCGGTGTCTCCGGGAATCAAGGGATAATCTCCCGGAAACTGCAGCGAGCAACCAGCGAGAACAAAGATCATAGAATCACAGAATGGTTACAGCACGGAAGAAGGCCATTCGCCCCATCGAGCCCATGGCGGCTCTCAGCTAGTCACACTCCCCTGCCCTTTCCCCACAGCCCTGCAATTATTTTTCCTTCAGATACTTATCCAATCCCCTTTTGAAAGATAAGATTGAGTCTGCCTCCACCACCCTTTCAGACAGTGCATTCCAGATCGTAGAGCATTAAAAATATAATTGAAGATGAGGGGGGAAAAGGGGCTGGTTGTCGAATAGTCGGGAATCATCCAATTGGGTAATGAAGAGTCTGCTGGCTTTCCAATTGGACGGCAGTGCGCCACGAGGAAGGACGTGTTGGGCGACCAATGGTGGAAGCGAGGGGTTGGGGCAGTTAGAGGTGGGAGGTCATGTGATGCAACCTCCTGGAATACGTCCAACCAAAGTTGGCAACCATACACTGTGCTGAGGTAAGAAATATCACTCAGTGGGAGTTGAAGGTGTACTTGGCGAGTCCCAACATCTGGTGATGAGCCTCGCTCAGCAGGAGTGCGGACACCGAGTCACATAAGGAGAAATTAGGGCAGATAACCTAAAGCTTGGTGAAAGAGGTAGGTTTTAAGTGGTGTCTTAAAGGAGGAAGGAGATGTTTAGGCAGGGAATTCCAGAGCTTAGGACCCAGGTAACAGAAGGCACGGCCAGCAATAGTTGAGCGATTATAACCAGGAGCACAGATATCGCAAAGGTTGTGGGGCTGGAGGAGATTACAGAGATAGGGAGGGGCGATGGCCATGGAGGAATTTGAAAACAAGGATGAGAATTTTGAAATCGAGGCGTTGCTTAATGTAGGTCAGTGAGCACAGGGGTGATGGGTGAGCGGGACTTGGCGCGAGTTAGGACACGAGCTGCCAAGTTTGGGGTGACCTCAAGTTTACATAGGGTAGAATGTGGTAGGCCAGCCAGGATTGCATTGGAATAGTCAAGTCTAGAGGTAATAAAGGCATGGATGAGGGTTTCAGCAGCGGATGAGCTGAAGCAAGGGTGGAGATGGGTGATGTTACAAAGGTGGAAATAGGCGGGCTCAGTTATGCCGCGGATATGTGGTCGGAAGCTCATTTCAGGGTCAAATATGACACCTAGGTTGCGAATGGTGTGGTTCCGCCTCAGACAG
The DNA here is from genome assembly GCF_044704955.1 of Pristiophorus japonicus. NCBI lineage: Eukaryota > Metazoa > Chordata > Chondrichthyes > Pristiophoridae > Pristiophorus > Pristiophorus japonicus. Next base: position 136,048,067 of record NC_091988.1, read on the forward strand.
GAGTTGGGAACAAGGATAGAGTCAGTGGCGAGGGAACGGAGTTTGTGGCGGGGATCAGAAACAATGGCTTCGGTCTTCCCAATATTTAATAGAAGATTAAAGAGTAATCTAATTGAGGTGTGTAAGGTGGTTGAAAGATTTGATAAATTAGAGAGAATCTATTCCCACTGATGGGAGAGATCTAGAACAAAGGGGCATAATCTTAACATTAGAGCTAGACTGCTCAGGGTTGATATCAGGAAGCACCTTCACACAAGGGGTAGTGGTAATCTGGAAAACTTCTCCAAAAAGTTGTTGAGGATAGGTCAATTGAACATTTCAAAACTGTGATTGATAGAATTTTGTAGGGCAAGGGTATTAAGGGTTATAGAACCAAAGTGGATAGATGGAGTTCAGATGCAGATCAGCCATGATCTAACTGAATGACGGAACTGGCTCAAGAGGCTGAATGGCCTCCTCCTGTCCCTATGGCAATGTCAAGGGTCCACCAAAGCTAAAGCTGGCAAAACCTGGCAGAAGTTCAGGGCCTGTATAAATAGTGAATCTTTGCTCTAATGAAATCAGGAAAAAAAACAGTTTCGCTCAACGCTTAACATCAAAAGAACAACTGGGAAGATTTCTGCACACTCTGTGTAGCAAAATCAAAGACTGTTCTTTATAATTATGTTTACATATTAACAGGTTGTGTGATATAAATGCACAGAGGAATTCTTCTTCATTTCCTAACCCTCCCCCACCCCTGCTGATAAACAGAATACTTCAGAGTAATACGTTTGATGCTGCGTTTATCTCCCTTTGGGCCAGGCTTGCATAATCTGTTTGCAATTTCACATTTTCTAAGCAGCGAGCCAAGGCCTTCAAATCCCTATGGAAACATACAGTAAAAATATTTCTGTTCTCGGGAGTCGGGGTTAGTTCTACTATTTACAAGAAAGAGAGAGAAGCTATTTCCTCCGATATGAGCAGCTCGCGTGTGGTATCACTGTGATGAGTGAGGTTAGGTTGGCGTCAAGCATTTAGTTTAACTAACCTTAGCAAACTGCTGAGCTCCTTCCAAAACATTTCATCATCATAGGCGATCCCTCGAACGAGGATGACTTGAGTTCACAGATGTTTCGATGAAGGATCTGATGTTCCAATCCTGAGCTCCAATTGAAGGGGTGGAAGATGCCTGTACGTGGATTTTTTTAACGCATGGTGACCGTTGCACATCAGCCACCACACGGGCTTGACAGAGCTAGGCCTTTGTCCAGTGGCAAGGGTTAACCAGGACAACTGGAGACTTGCTCATCCAAAACATAATGTCACTAAAGACTGACACATCCCCAGGACCTGATGGTTTTACACCCAGGGTTTTAAAGGAAGTCGGTGAGGAAATTGCAGATGCTTTAACCATAATCTTCCAAAGCTCTCTCGATTCAGGAATTGTCTCTTTTAGGTTGGAAAATTGCAAAAGTAACTCCATTATTTAAAAAGGTGTGAAAGAGAGAGAAACCAAGAAATGAGAGACCGGTCAGTCTAACATATGTTTTGAGGAAGTTATTGAAATCTATAAGGACAGACTGACTGAGCACACAGAGGAATGTGAGCTGATTAGAGAGAGCCAACATGGATTTGTAAAGGGTGGGTCGTGTCTAAAAAACCTAATTGAATTTAGCTAAAATTAAAGCTCATGGAATGGAAGGCAGATTATTGAGCTGGTTAGGAGATTGTTTCGGCAGTAGAAGACAGAGAGTAGAGATAATGGGTATGTACTCGCATTGGAAGGAAGTGGCTCGTGGTGTCCCACAAGGATCTGTGCTGGAGTCTCAACTATTCACTTTATTTAGATAACAAAATAGAAAGCTATACATTCAAATTTGCTGATGACACTAAGATTGATGGTGTAGTAAGTAATGTAGATGGGAGCATAACATTACAAAGAGACATTGATAGATTCAGTGAGTGGGCAAAACTGTAGCAGATGAATTTCAATGCAACTAAGTGTAAGGTCACCCATTTTGAACCAAAAAGGATAGATCTGAGTATTTTTTAAATAGTGAAAAGCAAAGGACCGTGGAGGTCCAAAGAGATTTCAGAGTCCATGCACACAGATAACTAAAATATGGTGGTCAGGTACAAAAAATAATCAGGCGAATGGAATGTTAACCTTTTATATCTTGAGGGCTAGAATATAAAGGGAAGGAAGTGTTGCTACAGCAATGGTTAGACCACACCTAGAGCACTGTGTACAGTTCTGGACCCCGCACCTTAGAAAAGATATCTTGGCCTTGGAAGGAGTGCAACGCAGATTCACCAGAATGTTACCGGGGCTCCAAGGGTTAGATTACATAAACTAGGCTTGTATTCCCTGGAAGATAGAAGGTTAACAACAACTTACATTTATATCGTGCATTTAATGTAAAGTGCGATATTAATAAAAACATTTTTGACACCAAGCCACAGAAGGGGACCAAAAAGCTTGATCAAAGAGGTTGGTTTTAAGGAACATCTTAAAAGAGGAGAGAGAGGTAGAGAGGTGGAGTGGCGGAGGGAGGGAATTCCAGAGCTTATGGCCAAGGCAGCTGAAAGCATGGCTGACAATGGTGGAGCAATTAAAATTGGGGATGCGCAAGAGAGATCTCGAAGACTTGTGGGGCTGGAGAAAGCTACAGAGATAGAGGGGTGGGGGGGGTGGTGAGGCCATTATGGGGATGAATTTGCTTTGCCAGTAAGTTGCATAAGCTGCAGTATATTGCTGACCGTGTGCTCATCTTTTAATAGGATCAATAGTGCTAATCCTCAGCCACCATTGCTAGAATGTCCAGAAGGTTGTAAACAAACAGCAGACACAGGGCTACTGGTGAAGTGTATGCCTCTCTCCACCACCATCTTTTAATGGGGAAAACAGATATTGGGCAATCAGAATTTCTTGAAGGCATAGCATGTTGGAAATTTACCTTCATAATTCTTGACATTAGAGGAAGGTGAAAAGTCAACGTCGATACCTTTCCTCGGTACGTTGCATATTTTGACAGCAGAATAATAGGGAGCACAATGTCAGATCCAATTCTGTATCAAACTGACAGCTAGCTAATTAATTGTTAATTCCTCCTTTTCAAATGGTTGGCACTTATAGAGTCAGAGAGATGTTAATGCATGCACTGAATGATAAGCAAGGTTGTCATCTGCCACCGTTCTGTGTGCCAACTGAAATAAGGATACTGTATAGCTTTAATCCTGCACAAATACAAACTCCTGAAACAAGCACGCTACTCCAAGCTACGTCACGGCAAGCGAATCCGAGGAGGGCAGAGAAAATGCTTCAAGGACACCCTCAAAGCCTCCTCGAAAAAATGTAACATCCCCGCCGACTCTTGGGAATCCCTGGCCCACGACCACTCAAAGTGGAGGAGGAGTATCCGGGAAGGCACCAAACACTTTGAGTCTCTTCGCCGGGAGCACACGGAAGCCAAGCACAAACAGCGGAAGGAGCGCACGGCAAATCAAGCACCCCATCCACCCGTCCCTCCAACCACCATCCGCCCCACCTGTGACAGAGACTGTAGATCCCGCATTGGTCTCATCAGTCATCTTAGAATTCATTTTAGTGTGGAAGCAAGTCATCCTCAACTCCAGGGGGCTGCCTCAGAAGAAGAAGAATACAAAGTTCCATCAAAACAACATCAGTAGTGACCACTGAAAAGAAAGATATCATCCAACAGAAGACTCTGCAATTTTACAAACTGATCATTGTTGGACAACTCGAAGTATTGCTCTTTCCTTGAATATTACATAGAATGTACAGCACATAAACTGGTCATTTGGTCCAACTGGTCTATGCCACTGTTTATGCTTCACACGAGGCTCCTCCCGCCCCTCTTCATCTCACCCTATCAACATATCCTTCTATTCCTTTCTCCCTTGTGTGTTTATCTAGCTTGTTCTTAATTACATCTTTGCTATTTGCCTCAAGCACTTTCATCTTTAACATTGATCTGTGCCAACTCTCATTTGCTCCATTGTTGGGAACAACTGAGCAGAGGTCAGATCTCTGCCCCTGGGGAAGAGAGAAATTAAGAGGATAGTGACCCTACGGGCTCCCTCCACTCTGCAGTGGAAACCTGGGAAGGAAGGAAAATAAGAAACTGGCCAAAAAAAATTCGAATCCATGATTTAAAAAAAATAGATTTATGATCCTTGTAAAAGCTGTCAGAATAACTAACAATGAATTAGGTGTAATAATGGGAGAATTAACAAAAACAATCTGGGCACTGTGTGTAGCTCATTCGCATGCCAGACACGAGACTCCCAAAGCAAGCGCTCTACTTGGAACTCCTTCACGGCAAACGAGCCAAAGGTGGGCAGAGGAAATGTTTCAAGGATACCCTCAAAGCCTCCCTGATAAAGTGCAACATCCCCACTGACACCTGGGAGTCTCTGGCCAAAGACTGCCCTAAGTGGTGGAAGTGCATCTGGGAAGGCGCTGAGCACCTCGAGTCTCATCGCCGAGAGCATGCAGAAATCAAACGCAGGCAGCAGAAAGAACGTGCGGCAAACCAGTCCCACCCACCCTTTCCCTCAACGATTATCTGTCCCACCTGTGACAGGGACTGTGGTTCTCGTATTGGACTGTTCAGCCACCTAAGGACTTATTTTAAGAGTGGAAGCAAGTCTTCCTCAATTCCGAGGGACTGCTTATGATGATGATGATTTAAACTGGGTAGTCCATTATACAATGATTGGTTTACAACGTTGTCACTCACCACTTATAGTACAACAAATGGGCCTTGAAATTGTGTTGTACAATATAATTATACGGACACTCATAATCAAAATGGGTTAATGCCTCGACTCAAATACTGGAGCAAGGAACTTTATATGAACATGTTAAAGGTTCGCGTGCCTATATCTCATAGTATAATCTATTGGCAGTCAAAATCACAGTTTAGTTTTGGCAATGATTGATTTCTCAATGTTTGATGGTGGACTTACCAGAATTTAAAATCAGATATGAATAATGACTGAACTGTGTATCAAGATAAATGAGACTACTTTCAAAATACTGGCCTAATATCCCATGTTTATACTCTTTCAGGTGAAGGGACGGCATGCTGGGATAGGTTTAAAATGATCCCTTCTGTGGATGTAATGTGGAGGCAATTTGCCTTAGGATTATGTTGCTGTGAGAATTTGTGGTTCAACATTGTGCTTTGCTACCAATGAAAGTTTACAATGAGTTGTTCTTTCAGCCATCTACACCTTTCAGCTTCGCTACCGTGCACGAAGTGGGTTTGGAAACAAGCTGTACCTTTGATATCCCAGAGGGTGAAATGCCGACTGTCGGCTGCCTCAGGAGCCAGCGTGAAGTAGAATCGATGGCCGCCCTGCGGTTGATCCTTGTCCACCACACTGACCGTGTGAATCAGCTGCAATGAAGAACAAAGCGTCATTGGAGTTGGAGTTTAGAAGACTGAGAGATGATCTTACTGAAACGTATAAGATTCTGAGGGGGCTTGACAGGATAGATGCAGAGAGGATGTGTCCCCTCTTGGGGGTATCTAGAACTAAGGAGCATAGTTTCAGAATAAGGGATCGCCCATTTAAAAAGGAAATGAGGAGGAATTTCTTCTCTCAGAGGGCCGTGAATCATTGGAATTTTCTACCCCAGAGAGCTGTGAGGCTGTGTCATTGAATATATTTAAGGTGGAAATAGACAGATTTTTGAACAATAAGGGAGTGAAGGATTAGGGAACGGGCAGGGAAGTGGCATTGAGGCCAAGATTAGATCAGCCATGATCTTATTGAATGGCGGAGCAGGTTCGAGGGGCCAAATGGCCGACTCCTGCTCCTATTTCTTATGTTCTTATGTCAAACTGTGACCTGCGAACCTTTTGTAGCCAACCCATAGTCTTCCAGACAGTGGACCAAATGCTGAAATGGAATTCTGTTCGCACGAACAAGAATTGGGTTTCATCGATGCAGTCGCTGCCGTTGCACCATCCCTGTTTATCACGGGCAGCCGCCTCTATTGGGCAAATGGAGGTGACCATAGTAACCAAGTACAAAGTCACCGCTTTCAACACATTCAAGGCAGTGGTTATTTTGGGCAAATCAATAAGTTTTTCCAACTTCATTAGCAACAACTGCTTGTATTTATATAACACCTTTAACATAGTAAAACATCCCAAGGCACTTGATAGGAGTATTCTCAAGTAAAATTTGACACCAAGCCACATGAGAAGCTATTAGGGCAGATGTCCAAAAGCTTGGTCAAAGAGGTTTTTTTTTGGGGACGTCTTAAAGTAAGATAGAGGAAGAGAGATGGAGAGGTTTAGCGAGGGAATTCCAGAGCTTAGGGCCTCAGCAGTTGAAAACCCCGCCACCAATGGTGGAGTGGGTTAAAAATCGTGATGCGCAAGTGGCTAGAATTGGAGGAGCGCAGAGATCTCAGAGGGTTGTAGGGCTGGAGGAGGTTGCAGAGATAGGGTGAGCCCATGGAGGGTTTCGAAAATAAGGATGAGAATTTTAAAATTGAGGTGTTGCTGGACCGGGAGCCAATGTAGGTCAGCGAGCACAGGGGTGATGGTTGAATGGGACATAGTACGAGTTACGATATAGACAACGCAGTTTTGGATGAGCTCAAGTTTATGGAGGGTGGAAGAAATCCCTTCATGGCCCACTCTGTGTCTATTTTTTTTCCAGATCTCGGCAGGTTTTATTAAGCTAGATTGGTGGTTGTTAGGATTGTAAGAGTTCACTCAGCAGTAGATGTAGGAGGATGTGAATCCCCCAATCTTGAATATGGACACAGCGATCAGCTCCAGAGAGACCTGGTCACATACAGGGCAGTGTGGAGAAAATCTCAGTTTCTGTGAAGGGAAGTGTTATGTCTGTAACGTACTTATGAATGACTCCATGAGGCAATATGTTGGACTCAAACTGAAGTGACCTTGTTCCTTTATTTGTAACTCCAGATTGAGGCACAAGCATCATGGGCAGCCTTTTATACTGGGCCCTGTACACCTATGCAGGTGATCCTCAGGTCTCCCACTGCAGTGCCCTCTGGTGGACAGTCCCTGCCACAGGGCAGGAAACCCCGGTCTCCACCAGTTGCACCATCTAGTAGTGCCAGCATAGTATATACACAGTGTAAATCTTATTGATAATACATCAGGCAACAAGTCTCCATCTTATGCAACTATACAGTGACTACACACAGAGTATATCGATAGTCTGCATATATAACATCACTCTTCCCAAGCCCTTTGTGCCGATTACCTTTACACAATGTGCTCTGGCTTAGCTTTCCCCAGACTTAAGTGCCAAAAGCCCTTGCACCTTGGCTGTGCTTTGGCTTGGCTCTCTCCCTGTTAACCCCCAAGTCCTTTTGCCACAAAGTTGGGTAGTGGTTACAAGTTTGGATGGTTCGATGATGCAGTGGAGGTTTCAGTGGGTTCTGGGTGTGATCCATGTGTGTGTCCATGGCTACATATATCCATTTCTCCCCACCCCCCGACAGCGAGATCATGCAGCTGGCCCGTTACATTAACATACAGGATCAGACACAGTGCAAGTACAAGGAAAGGAAGTTACAGTTTGTATCGTGACACCTTAGTTCAGTGACTTTTGTTACGTTTGTTACGTTTTATGGTCGTGTGCCAGGATTGGGTAGATTACATTCATGGTTCAGTCATGGTCAGTACTGAGGTAGCAGTGCAAGTATGCTAGGGCGCTGTGCCCCCTGATAGCGGGGTGGGCTTGGCTCTCTCATCTAGTCAGGACTCAGGGCCTTTGCCGTTGCCTAGTGGTGGGCAGAGCCACAGATGTGTGTGGCCTCCCTGTCCTCCTTTGAGGGCTGCAGAATCTTCTGCCTGCTCTCTAACGGTGTTGGGAACCTGGCTGTTCCACGTCCCGTTTGGGGAACTCGTTGGTTCTGACCTTTCACTCCCGGACATGGCCGAGGTAGTGACTGGTGTTGGGCAACGGCGGCCGACTGCGCGTATTGGCACGTTTTCGTTTCCAGGTCCTTGGCGAATAGTGCTATCGGGTGCCTGCAGCATGGGATAGACCTGGGGCATGGTATCAGGATCAGTGCCTTTACCCTCCCGAATTCACTCATTTGTTACTTTTGGGGACACTCTATTCCCGACATCTCGCAACAACATTTTGTTCTTTACATTAGGAATAGTGCTGACATCTCGCAACAACATTTTGTTCACAATCTTAATCAGTTTGTTACACTGATTGCCATGCATACAATGTCTCTTTAAGTTCAGTTGGTTGCAAGTCTCCTTTCAGAGAATCCTGCTGGCTTTACCCCAATGAAATCCTTTGTTCGACACCACGTGTTGGTCCCTCAGCATTACACCTTGTGATATGGCCACGGCCATCTTTTTTTTCAGCCACGCTGCACCTCGCTGCAGCATGGATGGTATCTTGGCTCAGTCCTCGAGGTCGACTGCCTTGATCCTTCTCTCCCGCGATTCTGCCACAAAAGCTAGAAGAGTGCCTGTGAATTCCATCTTCCTCCCAGGCGTCCTGCCACTGGAACTGGGAAGGTACTTCTGGTCGTTCCGGTCAGATCATTGCCATGCAGTCGTGATGGATGGTCTGTGCCTCAGGTGCTGTGCTGGTCTGTTCTCTGCTGCCTGGCTCAAGCGAAGGTGAGGTTTTGCTCTACCTCTGAGCAAGGGGGACATCGATTGCTGGAGTGAAGAGGTCTTCCCATTTCCACTGGATCTTCCCCATCCACCTTCTTCCGAGTTGGGTTGGACCATCACCTGCAACAATCCACAGAGGTAACTTGTGCACCACGCCATTATGGATTACACTTACATCCGCACTACCAAGAACTGGGATCAGCTCCTTGGTGTAGGTGCGCAACTTTTCCTGTACTGGAACCAGCTCAGGTCGTTATTCATTCTATAGCCTCTCAAAGGCATCCTGGCTCATCACTGACTGGCTCGCTCCCGTGTCCACTTCCATGAAGACTGGAATGCCATTTAGCTTGACTTCTATCTTCACTGGAAGACAATCGATGGTGCAGGTATACACTCCATACACTTCTTCTTGGGGCTGAGCTGCCTCTCTGGCCAAATCATCATACTCCTCGCTGGATTCAAAGTCATCTACCGACTCCTCTGCTAGACAGTGAGTCATATTTCTTTTACACATATGCTGGAGGTGGCCCTTCATGTTAAAGGCTTTGCATACGTACTCAGCAAACCGACACTGGTGAGCCCTATGGTTTCCTCCGCAATGCCAGCATGGTACTACTCGATTAACACCCCGCAGTGGACTCTGAGTTATGGAACCCTGAAGTCTGTGCTCTCTGCCTTGGGCAGAGTCATGTTCTACAGTCTTGCCTGTGAAAGGCACCATTCTGTGTACAGTACTTGTTGGGTTTGAGTCCACAGGATGAATAATTTGCTTGGTGCTGCAGGTTGAGGTCATGAACGCCTGACTGATGCTGATGGCTTTCTACAGGTTGACTGTGGTGTCGGCAGATAATAGCTTGTGAAGGAGGCCCTCGTGGCCAATTCCCATAATGAAGATGTCTTGCAATGCTTCGTTGAGGTGCGTGCCAAAATCACACAGTGCTGCGAGTCTCCTGAGGTCGGCAGCATATTTTGCAATCTCCTGACCCTCAGGTCTGCGGTGAGTGTAGAATCTGTGCCTGGCCATGAGGAGGCTCTGTTTTGGTTTTAGTTGGTCGCGAATTAGTTCAGTCAGCTCATTGTATGTCTTATCCTTGGCCTTTGTGGGTGCCAGCAAATCCCTGACGAGGGGGTAGACCTCGGGCCCACAACTGGTCAACAGTATAGCCTTGCGCTTCTCCGCCAATGTGTCCGTCTCCCCTACCAGGTCGTTTGCCGAAATATTGCTCGAGCCTTTGCGTGAAGGCATCCCAATTATCACCCTCTGCGAAATCTTTTAGTGTGCCAAAGGTAGCCATAATCGCGTGAAAGTCCGTATTCTCATCGCCAGTTGTTATGTCTGTAATGTACTTATGAATGACTCCACGAGGCAATGTGTTGTACTCAAACTGTAGTGACCTTGGTCCTTTATTTATAACTCCAGAGTGAGGCACAAGCATGGTGGGCAGCCTTTTATACTGGGCCGCGCACACCTATGCAGGTGACCCTCAGGTCTCCAACCGCAGTGCTTTCTGGTGGACAGCCCCTGCCGCAGGGGCAGGAAACTTCGGTCTCCACCATTTGCACCCTCTAGTGGTGCCAACATAGTATATACACAGTGTAAACCTTATTCTTACTACATCAGGTAACAAGTCTCCATCTTATGCAACTATACAGTGACTACACAGAGAGTATATCTATAGTCTGCATATATAACAGGAAGAAGCTTCAACAATCGGGCGTGGTGCCCATCTGAGAAAGTGAGAGTCGGCCACCTGCCCACTGCTCTCTGTCCTCCATTAGCGAGGAAGGTGTTAGTCCCTTTTAAAGACGATGAACCATCCAACGCTAACAGTGGGTCAATCGCGGTAACGGCAACATCGTCATCATCATCATCATCATCATCATAGGCAGTGCCTCGGAGTCGAAGATGACTTGCTTCCACACTAAAAATGAGATCTCAGATGATTGAAGAGTCCAATGTGGGACCTACAGTGTCTGTCACAGCTGCAGCAGATGATGTTTGATGGAATGGGTGGGTGGGGGGCCTGAGTTGCCGTCTGTTCCTTCCGCTGTCAATGCTTGGCTTCAGCTTGCTCTCGGCAAATAGACTCAACGTGTTCGCCGCCTTCCCGGATGCTCCTCCTCCACTTTGGGGGCTTGGGCCAGAGATTCCCAAGAGTTGGTGGGGTGTTACATTTTTTCAAGGAGGCTTTGAGTGTGTCCTTGAAGCATTTCCTCTGCCCACATGGACCTCGCTTGCCGTGTCGAAACTCCGAGTAGAGCGTTTGATTTGGGAGTCTTGTGTCAGGCATGTGGACAATGTGGCCCGTCCAACGGAGCTGATCGAGTGTGGTCAGTGCTTCGATGCTGGGGATGTTGGCCTGAGCGAGAACACTGATGTTGGTGCGCCTATCCCGCCATGGATTTGCAGGATCTTGCGGAGGCAGCATTGGTGGTACTTCTCCAGTGTTTTGAGGTACCTGCTGTGCATAGTTCATGTTTCTGAGCTATGTAGGAGGGCGGGTATCACCACTGCTCTGTAGACCATGAGCTTGGTGCCGGGTTTGAGGTCCTGGTTTTCAAACACTCTCTTCCTCAGGCGACCGAAGGCTGCACTGGCACACTGAAGGTGCTGTTGGACCTTGCTGTCGATGTCTGCTCTTAGTGAGAGTAGGCTACCGAAGTTTGGAAAATGGTCCATGTTGTCCAAGGCCGCGTCGTGGATTTTGATAATCGGGGGTCATATTGGTGCAGGACCTTTGTCTTACGGATGTTTAGTGTAAGGCCCATGCTCTCGTATGCCTCAGTAAAGGTGTTGACGATTGCTTGGAGTTCAGCCTCCGAGAGTGCGAAGACGCATGCGTCATCTGTGTACCGTAGTTCAATGACAGAGGATGGAGTGACCTTGGATCTGGCCTGGAGGCGACAGAGTTGAACAGATTCCCATCTGTTCTATCATTTAGCTATACTCCAGCTTGCTGAGGATGAGATGGAGCATTGCAGCAAGGAAGATCAAGAAGAGTGTTGGTGTGATGACGCAGCCCTGCTTGACCCCGGTCCGGATGTGGATTGGGTCTGTGGTGGATCCGTTGGTCAGGATCACGGCTTGCAGGTCATCGTGGAGCAGGCGGAGGATGGTGACAAACTTTTGAGGGCAGCCGAAACGGAGGAGGATGTACCATATTCCCTCACGGTTGACAGCTTTAAAGGCCTTTGTGAGGTCAAAGAAGGCCATGTACAAGGGTTGGTGCTGTTCCCTGCATTTCTCTTGTAGTTGTCCCACGGTGAAGATCATGTTGACAGTAGGCTCCTGAGGTATGGAATATGGTCCACGATCTCCAAGGCCTCGTCGTAGATTTTATAACCGGGGTGCAGTGCTGTGTGGCGGGGGCAGGTTGATAGAGGACCTTTGTCTTACAGATGTTTAGTGTAAGACCCATTCTCTCGTAAACTTCGGTGAAGGTGATGACGATGGCTTGGAGTTCGGCCTCCGAGTTTACGCAGAAAGTAACGGCAACACACTTACTCGAAGCAGTGGGGATTGTACCATCTTCCATCTGTGTGATGCTCCAGGAATTGCAAGCACACAAACTACATAAAATTGCCCGCATTCAAAGACAAATGGCACATTCGCAGTTTGGTATTGAAGAGCCAAACAGTTCTGGGTAGTGTGTTACAAAGCTTGTTGTAACACTAACTCCGATCTCCACAGATGATCAGGAAAGCCAATGGACTCTTGGCCTTTATTGCAAAGGGGATGGAGTATAAAAGCAGGGAAGTCTTGCTATAGTTGTACAGGGTATTGGTGAGGCCACACCTGGAATACTGCATGCAGTTTTGGTTTCCATGTTTACGAAAAGATAGATTTGCTTTGGAGGCAGTTCAGAGAAGTTCACTTGCTTGATTCCGGAGATGAGGGGATTGACTTATGAGGAAAGGTTGAGAAGGTTGGGCCTCTACTCATTGAAATTCAGAAAAATCAGAGGTGATATTATCGAAATGTATAAGATTGTGAGAGGGCTTGACAAGGTGGCTGCAGAGAGGATGTTTCCACTGATAGGGCAGACTAGAACTAGAGGGCATAATCTTAGAATAAGGGGCCACCCATTTAAAACTGAGATGAGGAGGAATTTCTTCTCTCAGAGGGTTGTACATCTGTGGAATTCACTGCCTCAGAGAGATGTGGAAGCTGGGTCATTGAATACATTTAAGACAGAGATAGACAGTTTTTTAACTGATAAGGAAATAAGGGGTTATGGGGAGCGGGCGGGGAAGTGGACCCGTCCATGATTGTATCAGCCATGATAGTATTAAATGGCGGAGCAGGTTCGAGAGGCCGTATGGCCTACTCCTGCTCCTATTTCTTATGTTCTTATGGTGGGATGTAAATTCAAATCCTACTTCTGCTTAGTTTCTAATTTCAGCTCTGTTTCTGGGAGAGGGTTGATCGAGAGGCTTCATTGGCACTATGATATACCCTTTACGATATCAATAAAGCACACACATTTACAATGGCGCTGCAGGAACTTCTCAGGTGACCTAGTCACCTGTTGCTTTTATTATATAAACATTCACAGTTGCATTACTACAGACATCCACTGGGTGGAGCTCTCTGTTACCGTCACCTCCCAGCCACTGACTCAGAGAGATGATGACGGAGGTTCTGGAGCGAATGGTCTGGCAGAACCCTCGCTTCCGGCTGTTTTACAGCTTGGGGGGGCGGGGTGGGGGCGCCAGGGCGGGGTGGGAACCTGGGAAAACTGGGGAAAAAAATTGAGGTACGCATACTATCAAAAAGAAAAAGTTTTCACCAGCACTCCCTGTTAGAATGTTTAACGATGATTAAAATGGTCAATCTATCCCAGCATCCTTTCACTTAGGTTTTAGTGTGGGGGACGGGAGTGAAGGGCAAATTGTATCCTGTCGTCTCTGTGTATGAACAACAATTTGAAAACACAAGGACCCAGATTCTTAAATACCCGGGTCAAGAAAAAGACTCAGCTTGTGCTAAGAGACTCGCTGCCCAGACAGCACATATCACTGTTTAAGATAAAGATTGGCCTACGCACTTACTGCATGATAAACAAAGCTTGCAGCACAGAGCCAAAGGCTGAAAAGATTATCGGCGGGGTAAACACCTAACAATTGTGGACCAGAGCTAAATGTGCAACCTGCGTGATCCGTAGGCACACAGGCTAGAGTTGTATTGTAGTATAAGCATAGACCCTGCTTCCCTTTTCAGGCAGAGCGTTCTCGGGAGAGTCAGGAACGAGGTTGCTGCGCGGAGGGCCTTGAGGGCTGGAACTGATTGCTCGGGGTTTTTGGGAACTGGCTGTGCTGGTATTGGATCGGAGCACTCTCGAGGTGGTCAGAGCCTGGGAACCAGGATATATTAGTTGTATGTCATTTTGTCATTTAATATAATGTGGAAATCCATTATCAGTCAATGTAATAAAGCTTGTTATTATAAAAAGCACTCATGCGTGAATCATAAGCAGAGTTGTTAGCGTCTGACTAACGACCCTTTGTGGCGACGGTAACCACAGAGGAAAATCCATTAACACTACCTTTTTTAAAAATGTGAGAATTAACTTGCACCAAGTCCCATTCTCTCATCACCACTGTGCTGGCTGACCTACATTATTTTGAACAAGAGCAGGAGAGTTATCCCTGGTGTCCTGGCCAATATTTATCCTTCAACCAACACTACTAAAACAGATTGTCCGGTCATCATCACATCGCTGTTTGTCGGAGCTTGCTGTGTGCAAATTGGCTGCCTCACTTCCGACAGTGCAAAGAGTGACTACACTTCAAAAGTGTTTGATTGGCTGCAGAGAGATCGGTCTTGAGGTCGTGACAGGTGCCACGTAAATGCAAATTCTTTTATTTTAAGTGGAGGACCCAACAATCCAAAAATTTTAATGGGAAATGACGGGCTGGGATTTTCTGCTTCAATGCTCCAGGCATACAGTGCGGGAGCACATGTTGGGAAAGTCCATACTCCCAGCCTGTGATTTTCAGCCATGAGAAATGAATGTCAGGAGAATATCAGGGACAGGAGGCTGCAGACCTGCCCTCGATGCCCTCCCAGTATGTGCCAGGAAGAATGATGTGGAAACTCCATTTTGTCCCTCTTAGCGTTAATTGCTCAGCTTTTTCCAAAAATCTTCAGTCAGCAAAGCGGGCCTTGGAACTCGAAACATAGAAACATAGAAACATAGAAAATAGGTGCAGGAGTAGGCCTTCTTCACCGTCTGCTGTACCTGCATGCCAACCTTCAATGACTGATGTACCATGACACCCAGGTCTCGTTGCACCTCCCCTTTTCCTAATCTGTCACCATTCAGATAATAGTCTGTCTCTCTGTTTTTACCACCAACGCGCGTTATCGTGTCAGAACGCAGCCAATGGGACATTCCCTCAGGCACCTATTGATTCTCTATTTATTGAAATCAATACTGATGGGTTTGCTTAACAAGGACACGAGTTGGCTTGTGCCAATTAATTGAATTTGCATGTTCTGGGAGGAGATTTAGCAGATCGCGTTAACTCAAACATCTAATGAATATTGCATCCGTTACCTGACCCGGTTTGGCATCTTCACAAATAGCAGCTTCAAATGGCATGGAAAGTTCTGGAGCATTGTCATTGATGTCCAGAATCCTGACACTGAGGGAGGCCTTCCTCACTTGGGCGTGGTTATCTGCATAAAACACATAATTTTGGAACCAGTGAGAGACTAATTGAAGATTAGCACGCAGGCAAAACTATCCTGAGAGGAGACGGCACACCAGGCCCACATTAATAGCTCCTCGCATCTCTTGTAAAAGAACAGAATTATTAGACCACACCAGAGATTCTTGTTTATCCCTCACTTTTTGTGCCAAGGGGATCAGCATTGCCTTCGTGATAAATTAATCATCTTTGACAAATGTACCAGAGGGATTCTATTTCTGACGAGGCGGTAATTATTTTACACGGCAAAGGCACATTAAAAATCATATTTACACATCCTGCCAGCTCTTGCCCATTAAATACATCCAGTTCTTTATGCTTATAATAGATCATTCCACGATTATCAGCCCTGATAACTAAAATGGCATTTCGTTGTGATGCCATGCAAAAATATAAGGGGCAGAAATTTCTGGTTCTGGTGTGGCTCAGTGGGTAGCACTCTCGCCTCTGAGTCAGCAGGTTGTGGGTTCACAAAAAAATCTAGACTGACACTACTGCGGTGCTGTCAGAACACACGTTAAACCGAGGCCCTGTCTGCTCTCTCAAGTGGACGGAAAATATCCCATGGTGCTATTTCGTAGAAGAGCAGGGGGGTTATCCTTGGTATCCTGGCCAATATTTATCTCTCAATCAACATAACAAAAAAACAGATTATCCGGTCATTATCACATTGCTGTTTGTGGGAGTTTGCTGTGCGCAAATTGGCTGCCGCATTTCCCACATTACAACAGTGACTCCACTCCAAAAGTACTTCATTGGCTGTAAGGCACTTTGAGACGTCCAGTGGTCATGAAAGGTGCTATATAAATGCAAGTCTTTCTTTCCTAAACTTTATAAAGTCACGGCCATAATTTCAACATGGCACTTGCCGAGATTGCCCCGGGTGGAGGGAGATGGTCGAAACATAGAAAATAGGTGCAGGAATAGGCCATTCGGCCCTTTGAGCCTGCACCGTCATTCAATAAATTCATGGCTGATCATTCCCTCAGTACCCCTTTCCTGCTTTCTCTCCATACCCCTTGATCCCTTAGCCGTAAGAGCCATATCTAACTCCCTCTTGAATATATCCAATGAACTGGCATCAACAACTCTCTGTGGCAGGTAATTCCACAGGTTAACAACTCTCTGAGTGAAAAAGTTTCTCCTCATCTCAGTCCTAAATGGCCTACCCCTTATCCTAAGACTATGTACCCTGGTTCTGGACTTCCCCAACATCGGGAACATTCTTCCTGCATCTAATCTGTCCAATCCCGTCAGAATCTTATACGTTTCTATGAGTTCCCCTCTCATCCTTCTAAACTCCAGTTGATCCAGTCTCTCCTCATATGACAGTCCAGCCATCCCTGGAATCAGTCTGGTGAACCTTCACTGCACTCCCTCAATAGCAAGAATGTCTTTCCTCAGATTAGGAGACCAAAACTGAACACAATATTCCAGGTGAGGCCTCACTAAGGCCCTGTACAACTGCAGTAAGACCTTCCTGCTCCTATATTCAAATCCCCTAGCTATGAAGGTCAACATACCATTTGCCTTCTTCACCGACTGCTGTACCTGCATGCCCACTTTCAGTGACTGATGAACGATGACACCCAGGTCTCGTTGCACCTCCCCTTTTCCTAATCTGCCGCCATTCAGATAATATTCTGCCTTTGTAATTTGGCCCCAAAATGGATAACCCCACATTTATCCACATTATACTGCATCTGACATGCATTTGCCCACTCACCTAACCTGTCCAAGTCACCCTGCAGCCTCTTAGCGTCCTCCTCACAGATCACACCGCCACCCGGTTTAGTGTCATCCGCAAACTTGGAGATATTACACTCAATTCCTTCATCTCAATCATTAATATATATTGTAAAGAGCTGGGGTCCCAGCACTGAGCCCTGCAGCACTCCACTAGTCACTGCCTACCATTCTGAAAAGGACCCATTTATCCCGACTCTCTGCTTCCTGTCTGCCAACTAGTTCTCTATCCACTTTACCCCCAATACCATGCGCTTTGATTTTGCACACCAATCTCTTGTGCGGGACCTTGTCAAAAATCTTTTGAAAATCCAAACACAATACATCCACTGGTTCTCCCTTGTCCACTCTGCTAGTTACATCCTCAAAAAATTCCAGAAGATTCGTCAAGCATGATTTCCCTTTCATAAATCCATGCTGACTTGGTCTGATCCTGTTACTGCTTTCCAAATGCGCGGCTATTTCATCTTTAATGATTGATTCCAATATTTTCCCCACTACTGATGTCAGGCTAACCGATCTATAATTAGACGTTTTCTCTCTCCCTCCTTTTTTAACAAGTGGTGTTACATTAGCTACCCTCCAGTCCATAGGGACTGATCCAGAGTCAATAGACTGTTGGAAAATTATCACCAATGCATCCACTATTTCTAGGGTCACTTCTTTAAGTACTCTGGGATGCAGACTATCAGGCCCCGGGGATTTATTGGCCTTCAATCTCATCAATTTCCCTAACTCAATTTCCCACCTAATAAGCGTATCCTTCAGTTCCTCCTTCTCACTAGACCTATTGTCCCCTAGTACATGCGGAAGGTTATTTGTGTCTTCCTTCGTGAAGACAGAACTGAAGTATTGGTTCAATTGGTTTGCCATTTCTTTGTTCCCCATTATAAATTCACCTGAATCTGACTGCAAGGGACCTATGTTTGTCTTCACTAATCTTTTTCTCTTCACATATTTATAGAAGCTTTTGCAGTCAGTTTTTATGTTCCCTGCAAGCTTCCTCTCGTACTCTATTTTCCCCCTCTTAAATAAACCCTTAGTCCTCCTCTGTTGAATTCTAAATTTCTGCCAGTCCTCAGGTTTGTTGCTTTTTCTAGCCAATTTATATGCCTCTTCCTTGGCTTTAATACTATCCTTAATTTCCCTTGTTAGCCATGGTTGAGCCATCTTCCCCATTTTATTTTTACTCCAGTCAGTGATGTACAATTGCTGAAGTTCATCCATGTGATCTTTAAATGTTTGCCATTGCTTATCTACCGTCAACCCTTTAAGTTTCCTTTGCCAGTCTATTCTAGCCAATTCATGCCTCATACCGTTGAAGTTATCTTTCCTTAAGTTCAGGACCATAGTTTCTGAATTAACTGTGTCACTCTCCATCTTAATAAAGAATTCTACCATATTATGGTCACTCTTCCCCAAGGGGCCTCGCACAACAAGATTGCTAATTAGTCCCTTCTCATTACACATCACCCAGTCTAGTTGGTTCCTCGACATATTGGTCCAGAAAACCATCCCTAATACACTCCAGGAAATCCTCCTCTACTGCATTGCTACCAGTTTGGTTAGCCCAATCAATATGTAGATTAAAGTCGCCCATGATAACTGCTGTACCTTTATTGCACACATCCCTTATTTCTTGTTTGATGCTGTCCCCAACCTCACTACTGGTGTTTGCTGGTCTGTACACAACTCCCACTAGCATTTTCTGCCCTTTGGAATTCCGTAGCTCCACCCATACCGATGATTGAGGAAGGGATCTTCAAGGACTGTTGCTCGCACTTGAAGAGCAGCAACTGCTGGGAGCAGGCCGAGGAGTGAGGCTGGCCATTTCAGGATACTGCCGTCGTGCTGCTGTTCGAGCAGAGAGCTCTTTCTATCAGGAGCACAGCAAGGGGGATGTAGCAGAGTTTTAAAAAATGTATTCATTCACGGGATGTGGGTGTCGCCGGCAAGACTGACATTTATTGTCCATCCCTTCTTGTCCTTGAGGAGGTGGTGGTGAGCCACCTTCTTGAACCGCTGCAGTCCGTGTGGTGATACTTCTTTGTAGCAGTTTGGTACGACTGAGTTGCTGGCCATATTGCTGTGCGTCTGGAGCCACATATAGGCCAGACTAGATTTCCTCCCCTAAAGACATTAGTAAACCAGATGGGTTTTATATGACAATCCAGTAGTTTCATGGTCACCATTACTGCTTCTAGCTTTTTATTCCAAATTTATTTAATTATCTGACTTTAAATTCCCCGGCTGCCGTGGTGGGATTTGAACTCATGTCTACAAATCATTAGTCCAGGCCTCTGGATTACTAGCCCAATAACATTACACTATGCTACATTTTCCGTGAAAGTGTGTTGGTAATCATGAGCTCCCACATCCAAAGGCCATAGGAAAAAATAAGGGGGAAAAAAGTCAGGTGTCCAGAAGATTGCAAGGGTGAGACATGAATTTGCCTACTCAAAGTATGACGCACTGCAAAAACAGACAACTTTGCTGCTTTTAAATTTGTGCCACATTTCTTGACTGTGGAGCCTAAAGGAAAGGGGCCGCCCATTTAAAACTGAGATGAGGAGAAATTTCTTCTCTCAGAGGGTTGTAAATCTGTGGAATTCGCTGCCCCAGAGAGCTATGGAAGCTGGGACATTGAATACATTTAAGACAGTTTCTTAACCAATAACGGAATAAGGGCTTATGGGGAGCGCGCAGGGAAGCGGACCTGAGACCCTGATCGGATCAGCCAAGATCATATTAAATGGCGGAGCAGGCTCGAGGGGTCGTATGGCCTACTCCTGCTCCTATTTCTTATGTTATTATGTTCTTATGAAAGCAGAAAATTGGGTGGCAAAATGCAAGAAGTGCTATTCGTCCCCTCTTTCCAATTGCCCCAGCCTCTGTTTAGCCAGCATGATACCATCGAAACCACTTGTTTACAGCACACAAGGAGGCAATTTGACCCACCCAGCCTCTTTGGTAGAGCAATCCTAAACTAATGCACTCTGCCTCTCTCCCCAAAGTCTCGTATCTTTTACTTTTTCATCTGTTTATCACTCCTCTGTTAAAGGTGCAATGGTGTCTGCCTCAACTACTCGCTGTGGCAAACAATTCCATTCTCTTAACATCTCTCTGCATAAAGACATTTCCCTTAACCCCTCTCTTCACTCCCGTTTTATGTGCGAAAATCCAAGATGAGAGAAAGTTTAATGGGGCATCAACTGAAACATCAAATATGCCAACACTGCAAACACTTTCACTATTTTCCCCCTAAAATGTCGTCAATAATTCAAATGAAAGCAACTGTTTGTTTCTGGTGTTTACAACACACCAATGTGTATGGTGATGCGCAGTATTTTTCAACAGTTATTTAAAGATTGCAAATCCGCACAGTGGCCTGGAAATTGGATCACGCCCGATGCAGTACACATGCTCAACGAGGTTGGCGACGCGACCATGCTAAATTGGTTCGGCAACCTCAGTAAGATAATGCGGACGAGCTGCGAGCTCCAGAGGCAGGGGAAGGGGCGGCAAGATCGGTCGTCTGGGACGCGAGCTGAGGGCTTGGGGAAAGTCTGGCGGGGACGGGGAAGGTAAATTGAGGGTGGAGCAAGCGATAGCTGGCATCAGCCCGCGGTTATAATGTGAAGCCGAGAGGAACACTGAGTGGTCCAGCTGTTATGATCGGGAATGCACGGCCTGAATGGGTGGTGGAAGCAGATTCAATAGTAAATTTCGAACGGGAGTCGAGAACACTAAAAATTGAAAGCATTTACAGGGCTATGGGGAAAGAGCAGGGGAAGTGGGGCTAATTGGGCAGCACTTTCAAAGAGCCAACACAAGCATGATGGGCTGAATGGCCTCCGTCTGTGCTGTAAGGTTCTATGGCCCCGATATTGGTGCCCTTATCGCTCACTGCCGCCGACTGCCGCTGAGTTTTGCTGCCGTTTTCCTCTCGCTCCCAGTTTCCACTTGGGCTGGGGCGGGCGGGAGGGGAGCACCATCAGGAACCGCCCGCTGATGTCCTCTAGCAGGCAAGTGGTGTAAGTGTCCTCTCACCCGCCGAGATGCCAGATTGGTGTGGGCGGGAGTCGGCACCATCAGGGGGAAGGACCACTGCCTGGAGTCATGTCTAACCCCCACGGTAGGTATGAAGACATTAAAGAAAAGGTTAGTGAACTTCTTTAAAAACATTTTTTTACAGGTGTTCCGGTGTTTTTTTTGATAATGTTTTTTTAATTTTCAGAATAAGCCATTATTTTGCCATTGGGCGGTACTGCCACCTTTTTTAGAGGAATCTTTCAGGCAAAGCACCGCCTGGTCTCTCGGTGGCCATCGGCGATCCTTTTGGCGGCAAATGGGCAGGCCTTGCAGCTCATGAAAACCGGAGCCTATCATTCTAGCTATAAACACGCACCAATGAATGTAAGAACATAAGAAATAGGAGCAGGAGTAGGGCATTTGGCCCTTCGAGCCTACTCCACCATTCAATATGATCATGGCTGATCTGATCTTGGCCTCAATTCCACTTCCCTGCCCGCTCCCCATAACCCTTCACTCCCTTATCGTTCAAAAATCTGTCTATTTCTACCTTAAATATATTCAATGACCCAGCCTCCACAGCTCTCTGGGGTAGAAAATTCCAAAGAGAAGAGCTTCCTCCTCATTTCTGTTTTAGATTTCTCCACGAGGGGAAACATCCTCTCTGCATCTACCCTGTCAAGCCCCCTCAGAATCTTATATGTTTCAATAAGATCACATGTCATTCTTCGAAACTCCAATGAGTATAGACCCAACCTTTTCAACCTTTCTTCCTATGACAACCCCTTCATCTCAGGAATCAATCTCGTGAACCTTATCTGAACTGCCTCCAATGCAAATATATCTCTCCTTAAATAAGGAGACCAAAACTGTGTGCGGAACTCCAGGTGTGGTCTCACCAACACCCTGTGGAGTTGGAGTAGGACTTCCCGACTTTTATACTCCAAGCCCCTTGCAATAAAGGCCAACATTCCATTAGTGATCGGGTCTGGATGCTATATCATGGATAACTCACTCAGTAGTCATTATGGAGCCAACGGATCAAATTCAGCTGTCAGAAGCCTTTATTTCTTCTCTCAGCATGGCCCTAACCCATCCCATGACTTTGTCACTCTTTTTCTGCTAATCTCACTCCAGCAGATGTGAGATTCAAGATTCCAAGGTTAAGTGCGTTTTCTCAGGGGAGCTCCTCAGGGAGCTGCCACCCCAGCGGCCATCTTTGTCCAAGATATATCACCAACGATGTCTCCGCAAGATCCTGCAAGTCCCCTGGGAGGACATATGCATCAACATCAGTGTCCTCGCCCAGGCTAACTTCCTCAGCATTCAAGCACTGACCACACTCGATCAGCTCCGCTGGGCAGGCCACTTAGTTCTCATGCCAGAGACGAGACTCCCAAAGCAACTGTTCTATGTGGGGCTCCTTCATGGCAAACGAGCCAAAGGTGGGCAGCAAAAAAGTTACAAGGACACCCTCAAAGCCTCCCTGGTGAAGTGCGACATCACCACTGACGCCTGGGAGACCCTGGCCGAAGACCGCCCTAGGTGGAGAAAGTACAACTGGGAGGGCGTTGAGCTCTTCGAACCTCAATGCTGCGAGCGTGAAGAGGTCAGGCGCAGGCAGCGGAAGGAGCGTGTGGCAACTCAGTGCCTTCCCCCCCTTCCCCCGACGAATATCTGTCCCACACGTGACAGGGTCTGTGGCTCTCGTATTGGACTGTTCAGCCACCAAAGAACTCACTTTAGGAGTGGAAGCAAGACTTCCTCGATTCTGAGGGACTGCCTATGAATGAATGATGCAATTATGCCTGTTCTTCTGTTTAAACCAAACTTAAGTGCAAATACTCAAAGGGGAAAAAAAGTTGCATGCGTTGATGTAGCAACAGCCAAATGATTAAATTATAGGCAGATAGCTGTTCATGTGCAGTTGGTTTGGTGGCTGTTAATTAGGAGTCTAGCCAGTTTATCCTTTTTATATCTTTTGCATTGCACCCAAGTGTGAAATTCATGTAGGACCGTGCTTCCCAGTGAAGGGTGTAATTTCTAGTCTGTACGCCGGAATCAGTGGGTACTTCTGTATTTGCTTTGTGATTCTAGGAGAGCAGCACTCAAACAGACACCTCCACCCCTCTCTCCTTTTTATGTTCAATGGTTCAGTCCCTTAGACGCAATGAGAGCTCACAGGAACTGTATGAATAGAACTTCTGCCATTACCATCTCAAGTCGGCCCATCATCCATTTTGTCTCTCTAATCTCTCCTTGCTTCCACTCTATCACAGACCTTCCCTTTTTGTTCTTTCCTCCCCTCCCCCTTTCAGCGCTCCTTGAGAACCTGTTAATTTCGAACATTCGCCAGTTCTGACGAAGGGTCATCAACTCAAAACGTTAACTCTGTTTCTCTCTCCACAGATGCTGCCTGACCCGCTGAGATTTCCAGCATTTTCAGGTTTTATTATTGTATGAATAACAAGGTGTCTGGAGCGTGACAGATTTACAGTATTGTGACACTGGGAGCATTATACAATGTAAGTGTGCCCAATGTGGGAGCAATCCATTATCATTTTGTTTTGTTCAATGCCTGTGTTATTTGTCAGTATGAATTCAATTAATACCAGAAATACTACAGCTATAATACTAGTTGATCACATAGGAATTGCTAGATGATAAAAGACAACGGTCATCTAGTTCACCTTCGACCATCCTGGTAGTCACATGAAACAACAATAATTGAGCTGTTGACGAATCACAGCAATCAATCTCCACCAATAAGTCTACAACAGAGCCAGACACAAGGTGAGGAAATGCCCAGTGGTGGAGAACTTTGGAAGCCATGGCCCCGAAATTCAGTGCCGCTGGAAAGCCATTAGAGCCAAAATTTTTTCGTGGCTGGGCCACCCCATATTCAGCTCCAAAAGTGAACAAATGGTTTCCAGCGCTAATGAATCCTTCCAAAGTGGATTTTTCAGCGGTGTGGCTGTCTTAATTTAAGTATTATCACCACTGAGAAATTCAGCATGCAGGTAAGGGTTTCTAATGAGCCAGCTGCTCCCTGGCCTTTTTAAAGGGCAGCGTTGTAGCAAGGCCCTGAGGCGGGAAGGAGTTTGGAAGGAGGTGCAAGGAGAGCCAACAGATTCACTGATATGGAGCTGGAGACACTGATGGACGGTGTGGAGGATAGAAGAATAATGTTTCCTAACATGGGGAGACCTGGCAGACGGGCAGTAGATAATGCATGGGAGGTGTCAGGCACCTGATGTGATGATGCACCCTCCCAGAAGGGTGCTAGCCAGTCTGCACTTGGCCCTTCCAGGGTGGCGATGGGTTGACGCCTCCTCACTCTGGGGCGACGGGGATCCTCCTCCTCCTCCTCAGGTAGTACTGCTGACTCAACCTCCAGCGGCTGTCCCCTCATGATGGCCAGCTTGTGCAGCATGCAGCAGACCATGACGATTATGGAGACCCGTTGAGGAGAGTACTGCAAGGTGCCACCAGAGCTGTCCAGGCACCGGAATCTCTGCTTAAGGATGCCTGTGCACTGCTCAATGATGCACCTGGTGGTACAATGTAGGCATTGTATGTATGCTCTGGCGCTGTCCTGGGGTTCCGCAGAGAAGTGAGCAGCCAAGTGGACAGGAGATATCCCTTGTCCCCAAGCAGACAACTGAAATCCTGATTCGGGCTGGTGAAGACGGCGGGCACACTGGTCTGGTGCAGAATGAACGAATCATGGCTGCTGCCTCCCTTGCCCACTGCCTGTCTGAACGGTGCTGATGGTGACACCTTCTGGGTGCCACCCTGCTTCTGACCAGGTGTACCAGGTGTCGCCCTCCCAACACTCCTCCCATCCTCGGGGTGAACCCTACCAACCAGGTCTCTGCAGCCCTAGAGTCAGACCTGAAAGTTGTACAAAAGTACAGGGGTATGTGCAAACCTCTGAGCAGCACTCAGCAGGTTTAATGGAGCCAAAACAATTAATTTAACTATATCATGAGATAAATACTGCGGACCATGGAAAATGAAATAAAAACACTCATAATTAATAAAACTATATCAAGAGATAAATACTATGGATGCATGCTGAAAAATGAAATAAAAGCAGTAATAAGTAATAAAAATTTTTACCGACCAAAGGGCCCCAGCGGTGTCGCGTTCGAGCACCGCATCAAAAACCTCGTGGGGGCGCTGCCGGGAAAATTCATACTTTTTCCTCGGTGAAGTTCGCTGCGCTAGTCCCTTTCCAGCGGCCCGCACGCTGCAGAGCTTACCGCTGGAAGTCTTCCTTTACAGCAGCTTCACCACACCATTTCCAGCAGAAGTGAACACCGCTCAAATCCTCCCCGAGCTGAATATGGCTCGGGGAGGGAAAAATACCCGACCATGGCGGTCCATCGATTTTTTTGGTCGACCGCCCAAACTCCGCAATAGCCGACCCTTCGGGGACGGTGAATTTCGGCCCCCATAGGTGCAAAGTTAGTGTTTTCCCCCAAGCATGACTTACCACGTGTCATGTCTCAAATTGCTCATATTTATTTTTCTTTATTCGTTCCAGGGATGTGGACATCGCTGGCAAGGCCAGCAATTATTGCCCATCCCTAATTGCCCTTGAGAAGGTGGTGGTGAGCTGCCTTCTTGAACCGCTGAGGTCTGCTTGGTGAAGGTCCTCCCATTGTGCTGTTAGGGAGGGAGTCAAACACTGCATCCCAAAATTGTATTTTCCCGAAAGAAATCTATCTAATCCTATTTGAATGAATTAATACTAACTGCTTCCACCGTCTCACTAGGGAGCCTGTTCCATTGATTGACCACACGCTCACTGAAATATATTTTCCGCAGATTAGTTTGGAATTTACCCCCTTCAAGCACAGGCCATGTCCTCTGTGTTGTGTATTGCTCTGGTACATTAAATGTATGATAAGTACAATGGTGCACCACAGAGGGTGCTGTGGTGGGAGACCCGAAAGTATCTGCACGAGGCAGTATAAAAGGCTGCCCCCCACACCTGTGCAGCACTCTGGAGCTGTTCAATAAAGGATTAAGGTCACAGCAGTTAGATCAACACCAGACCGCGTGGAGTCAGTGATCTGTGTGCTACATACACCACATTGGCGACGAGGAAGCGGACGAACTCCATGCAACCATGGCTACTCTGGGCTCGCTAAAGGATTTTACCGTGGGCAATGATTGGGAGGCCTTTACAGAAAGGCTCGAGTACTACTTCACAGCAAACTAACTGACGGAGGACACATACGCAATGAGAGATAAGCGTAAGGCAATATTGCTCTCCAGTTGTGGCGATGAGGTTTACTGTCTCGTCAGGGATTTGCTGGCACCTGGGAGTGCCAGGGATAAGTCATATGAGGAGCTGACTGAACTCATTCGTGACCAGTTGAAACCAAAGGAGAGCATCCTCACGACCAGATACAAATTTTACCGTCACTGCAGACCTGAGGGCCAGGATGTCACAAATATGCTGCGGACCTCAGGAGACTCGCGGCGCTGTGTGATTTTGGCGCACATCTTGACTAGGCGTTGCTGGACGTTTTCGTTATGGGGATTGGCCACGAGGGCCTCCTTCACAAGCTGCTAGCCACGGAACCCACAGTCACTCTGACAAAGGCCATCACCATCAGCCGGGCATATATGACCTCGACTTGCAGCACCAAGCAAATGATCCACACAGTCTCAAACCCGGCAGGCACTGTCCACAGGATAGCGCCCACCATGGACAAAACTGCAGAACGTGGCTCTGCCCGGGACAGAGAGCACGGACCTCGGGGTCCTGGAACTCAGTGTCCGCTGAGGGGGACCAATCAAGCAGCACCATGCTGGCGCTGCGGAGGAAGCCATGGGGCTCACCGGTGCAGGTTTGCGGAGAACACGTGCAATACCTGCCACGTTAAAGGCCACCTTCAGCGTATGTGTAAAAGAAATCAGACTCACCATGTGGCTGAGGAGATGGTGGATGATCCACTGTTCAGCGAGGAGCAGGCAGAAGAAGGTGCGGGGTTGGGACTGTATATGTGCACCGACGATTCGCCCCCAGTGATAATAGAAGTAAAAATTGACGGAGTCCCAGTGAGTATGGCAGGGGATACGGGATCGGGTCCGTCGTTGATGAGTAAGAGAACTTTTGCTAAACTGTGGGGTCGGCTACACGACCCAAGCTGGTCCCGGTCACGGCAAAGCTGCGTACCTACACCAAGGAACTGATACCTGTTCTCGGCAGAGCGGATGTGCAGGCATCTCACGGGGGCGAGACGCACGGTTTACCCTTATGGGTCATTGCAGGCGATGGGCCGATGCTCCTCGACAGAAGATGGATGGGAAAAGTCCATGGGAGCTGGTAAGACTTCTTCACTCCTCCACAGACTGCTGTCCCCCCGGGTCTCCAAAGAGCAGCGCCAACCGAGCTGGAGCTGCAGCAGCAGCCCAGAACTCCTGGCCTCAAGCAATCCTGCAACCTCAGCCTCCACTCAAAGTCACAGGTGCGGGCTCATTGCTGGGGTGCGGGCCGGCGGGGCGCTGCGGGCAAGAAGCGGGAGGCCCATCGATGGCCGGTGGATCGGGGGGGGCCCACGCAGCGGAGTAGTCGGGCGGCGGCAGCGGCCGCGATGGTAGCGGCCACGGCAGGAGCGATGGTAGCAGCCACGGCGGGAGCGATGGTAGTGGCCACGGCGGCCGCAGGAGGGACGGCCACGGCGGGAGCGGAGGCGGAGGCAGCAAGCAAACCGGCCCTGCCGCTGATGTTCTTGTTCCTCTTTCGGTTTAGTCGGGCGGCAGCAGCCGCTGGACAAATGGAGAGAACTTTGTGCCATGGAACCTGGAACTAATCGATTCTGGCATCGGGTGCCTGAAACCTTCCTAAAAACACTGCAAACTTCCCCTTCCCTCCTCCCTTGTTTCTTCTTCCCCTTTCTAGGCCAGCAGAACACCTAAGATGGCGGCGCCCAACGGAAGCCTCGTGGGAGCCACAATATGGCGTCTTAAAAGGGAAACGCTTCCGTGAGTCTTAAAAGGGCCTCACACCACTGCGGTCCCCACATAAAGACGTTTGGACTTTTGTAAGGCTAGAGTGAGT
This sequence comes from Pristiophorus japonicus, assembly GCF_044704955.1. NCBI lineage: Eukaryota > Metazoa > Chordata > Chondrichthyes > Pristiophoridae > Pristiophorus > Pristiophorus japonicus. The sequence goes on from NC_091988.1 coordinate 136,076,279, forward strand.
CTAAATGTGCTATGTGAATGTAGGATGATGGATTTATGACAAGAAATAATATTTTAATGCTGGGTGGTCACTGTTTAAAATAATGGACATGAATTGCGAATTACGACAAGAGTTAATATTTCAATGCTGAATGGTCATTGTGTTTAAATTCAGGGACATGGATCCGTGACCAACATTACCAATGGGCTAATGCGTCTTTTGATTTAGGGGATTCAAGCAACGGCTTTTTGAACTGGGGGGGGCAGTGATGTTGTGTATTGCTCTGGTACATTAAATGTATGATAAGTACAATGGTGCACCACGGAGGGCGCTGTGGTGGGAGACCTGAAAGTACCTGCAAGAGGCAGTATAAAAGGCTGCCCACCACACCTGTGGAGCACTCTGGAGCTGTTCAATAAAGGGCTACGGTCACAGCAGTCAGATCAGCACCAGACCATGTGGAGTCAGTGATTTGTGTGCTACATACACCAAACTCTGGTTCTACTGTTCTGGACAAGGTGAAATAGCTACAGCATTGTGCTCGGACTGAATATTAAAAAAGACTTCTAATTGAGTAGGCCCCAGCATCTGGTATCTCTGAGTGGGATTATACTAAAATTGAGCCTCAGGTTTGTCCATGGCCCAGAATTTGACCAAGGCAGGTGCCTCTAATTTGATTTGATTTGATATTTTTTTTACAGTTGCTTATTTAAATCTTCAACTACAACTTTTAAACAGTTACAATTATTTCAACAGCATAACTTTGCTGGTGTGGAATTGTAATGGCTGCTTTCTGTTTTTGTCATGAAAAGTGATTGTTATATCTGATGGGTTCCTGATGACCCTGCAGCCAATACCACATGCTTAGCATAGACCAGTCCGAAGTCGCATTGGATTCCAAAATTCAAATAAGAATATAATCATAAAATCATCGAAACTTACAGCACAGAAGGAGGCCATTCGGCCCATCGTGCCTGTGCTGGCTCTGTGAAAGAGCAGTCGTACTGAGTCCCACATTCCCACTTGTTGTCCGTAACCCTGTAAGTTCCCCATCCTCAAGCACCTGTCCAACTCCCTTTTAAAATTATAGATGGTATCAGCTTCTACCACTGTTTCAGGTTGAGCGTTCCAGATCCCCACAACTGAATGAAAAAACAATTCTTCACCTCCTCGCTAGATCTTTTGCCGATGATTTTAAATCGATGACCTCTAGTTATTGACCCACTCACTAGAGGGAATAGTTTTTCTCTATCCACTCTATCAAAACCTCTCATCATCTCGAAGACCTCTATTCGGTCACTTCTTAACCTTCTCTGTTCCAAGGAGAACAGACCTAATTTTTCCAACCTCTCCTCATAACTGAGGTCCCTAATGCCTGGTAACACCCTGGTAAACCTCCTCTGTACCCTTCCTGAGGCCTTGACATCTTTCCTGAAGCGTGCTGCCCAGAATTGTCCGCAATACTCCAGCTAAGGCCGAACCAGTGATTTATAAAGTTCTTGCATAATCTCTTTGCTTTTATATTCAATGCCTCTATTTATAAACCCAAGTAACCTATATGCTGTTTTAATGCATAATGCAATCATAGTATAAAGATAAATGCCATGTTCCTCTGCTGGGTTCCTGGAATTACTAAAAGTCCTTTTCATGGTTAACCCCACTTTGAATGCAAATTTTGACAAGTCCATTTGATTTTTTTGTGTGTATTCCTAAAATTGATCATCATGAAAAAACATGTATTAACCAGCACATTCTGTTTTTGTTCTTTACCCTTCACTTTATCAACACACCTTCTATGTGGCACCTTCTCAAATGCCTTTTGAAAATCCATACACACCATGACCTGCATTTACTTCATCAATACAATTTATTATTTACTCAAAGGCCGTTTTCAAATCAATGCTGGCTGTTCTTAATTAAGCCATGTCTTTCTAAGTGAGTATTAATTTAAACCCATATTCCAGTCACTAGAACCTCACCCACTACCAATGTTAGGCTGACTGGTCTATATTTACCCAGTTTATCCTTTTTTCTGTTGTTCAACAGAGCACTTACATTGGCAAACTCTTCTGTGTAAACTAAGGCAAAGTACTCATTGATTATCTCTGCTCTCCCTTCATCCGTTTTTCTTTATTTTTGATGTATTTATAAGATCCTTTACTATTTCCCTCTGCTGTGTTACATAAGAAATAGGAGCAAGAGTCAGCATTTGGCCCCTCAAGCCTGCTCCGGTGCAATATTTCTTTCTACCTTCTCTTAACTTTCCTAAACTTTTTTTGCTTCTCCACATTTTTGATATTCTGCTTGATTTTCTTTCTTGTCATGGGCCCTAGATCTCAACATCTCTTATGGGAATATGCCTACTCTGGACCTAGATTATCCCTGGTTTAACATTCCACTTGGCTTCTTGCCAATTTTTCTTCCCAGTTATTTCTGAATGAGATTCCTTTTGATGTTGCTGAATTTCACTTTTCTTCAGCAATTAATCTTTGTCCTTTCCTTCCTCTTTTGAAATGTTTCGATCAAACCTAGTTGTGTTAGTCACTGTTACCTAGATATTCCCCTACCCTTATATCACCTACTTGCCCCACTTAATTTTTGAGACCGACAGCCGTTGCACCATTAACTTCTTCTAAAAACATTGATCTCAAAAGCCCCACTGGACACATTACAGAAATTTGTCATGCTCTTTGCTATCAGGGCTTAGAGGGTTAAATTATGAGGACAGGTTGCATAGACTTGGCTTGTATTCTCTTGAGTTTAGAAGATGGGGGGGTGATCTGATCGAGCTATGTTAAAAGGATTTGGTAGGGTAGGTACAGAGGGCTAGAGTTTCCCTAACCTGTTTTTCTGGCGCCCTCACCTGAGGTGTGCCGTTTTTGTCCGCCTCCAAGCGCGGCGGAAAAAGATGTCGGTATTCTAGCCACTCCCCAGCCTCTCTTCGGTCGTGGCGCAGCATGGCCCATTGGATTGGAGGTGGAGCCAGGTCCCGGCGCTGAAAACAGAGCCGGGACCTCTGCACATGTGCGCTAGAGTCTGCGCGCATGTGCAGTAAGCTCCTGACAGGCCGTTTCAGCAAACGCATGCTGCAGGCTGTGGGAGGGGCTGAAGCATGCCGTCCCTAGCCCTGGCCGAATGGGCTCCCTCACTGGCGGCCCGCTGTGTTCCCTAAGATAGGACTTCTATTTTTTATTTGTTATTTACTGATTGATTTTGGTGCTCTCGGTGCAGGGTGCCTTCTATTTTATTTGTTAATTAATTGCTTATTACTTTTTATTCTTTGTTTGATGCTTGGTGGCGCTTTAAATGTAGTTACTTGCACTGATTCCTTAACTCTAGGTAAGGTTTTTCTGTACGTACAGAAGTGGCAACATACACTGGCCTAAGTTAGTTTGGAGCAACTATTTGCTGGCCAAACACCTAAAACAGGGGTAAGTGGCTGGGAACGCCCCCTTTTGAAAAAAAACTGAACTAAAAAAAAACCTAACTAACTCACTTACACTGGCGCAAATTAAATGGCCAGAATTGCAACTAAAAAGATAGTCCAAAAAATCAAGTTGCTCCAAAGAGAAAGGAGCAACTCCTGGGGAAACTTGGGCCCGAGAGAAACTATTTTCTCTGATTGGGGAATCAAGAATGAAAGACATAATCTTAAAATTATAGTTAGGCCATTGGGGAGTGAAATCAGGAACCACATTTTCACACGAAGGATAGTAGAAATATAGAATTCTCTGTCCCAAAAGGCTGTGGATGCTGAGGCAATTGAGCTTTCAAGACTGAGATCAATAGATTTTTATTAGGTGAGGGTATCAAGGGACATGGCGAAAAGGCAGGCCGATGGAGCTGAGGGTCAGATCAGCCATGACTTAATTGAATGGCGGAGCAGGCCCGAGGGGCTAAATGACCTACTCCTGTTTCTACACAAAAATAAACTTTAACCCATTCAACAGTCTTTTTGGATAATTTAAGCCACCCAATATTATGACCTTATGATTTTTGCATATTCCTTTCATTTGTCAGTATCTCTCATTTTCACTGTGCAGTAGTCTATAATGAACTCCCAGTACAGTAACAGTTCCCTTCTTATTCCCTTGGTCTAACCACCCCCTGTAGCATCTTTAAGTTCGAGTGCTGAAATGGAACTTTGATTAATACTGCCATCTTCTTACTCGCTGCCTCCTGAATATTATGTAACCAGGAATGTTCAGCTCCCGATCCAGCCCTACTCTCAGCCACATAATCCATGTTGATCTGATAATCATCTTCCTTCCACATAGCAATATGTGCCTTTAGCTTACCATTTTTATTCAAAATACTTTGTGCATTCACATACATACAGCTCAAACCACCTTTGTCCATTTGACCATCTTTTTGCTTCCTCCTTCTGATCTGTACTTTATTATTTTTCCACTTGTCACCCTTGTCCATCCTATATCCCTTGCTTTTCTTTCTGCTTCCTGGTCTAGTTTTCCCTGCCTTCCCCACACTAATTACTCTGCCAGTGAGGACACTGGCCTCAACCCCACTCAGGTGAAGCCCAGCTATCCTGCACAGGCCACTCCTATCCAAGAACTGGTGCTCAGGAATTGGAACCCTTCCCGCCAAACCATGACATTTCCTCTTTACCTTCTTCTGCTTCTCAGACAGTCCCTCGGAGTCGAGGATGACTTGCTTCCACACTAACATGGGTTCTAAGATGACTGCTGAGACCAATGCAGGATCTACAGTCTCTGTCACAGGTGGAGCAGATGGTGGTTGGAGGGACGGGTGGGTGGGGTGGGGTGCTTGATTTGTCGTATGTTTGTACTTGGCTTCCGCGTGCTCCCAACGAAGGGACTCGAAGTGTTCGCCGCCTTCTCGGATGCTTCTCTCCCACTTTGAGCGCTCATGGGCCAGGAATTCCCAGGTGTCATTGGGAATGTTACATTTTTTCAAGAAGGCTTTGAGGGTGTCCTTGAAGTGTTTTCTCTGCCCTCCTGGGGCTCGCTTGCCATGACGTAGCTCGGAGTAGCGCGCTTGTTTCGGGAATTTAGTAACGGGCATACCTTACCAATCCTTTGCTGATCAGTGTGTGATAGCTGGAGTAACCCAGAAAAAAATGCACCAGCAATTCTGCTCATAAATCTATCTCTGATTTCCTGAAACTCATCTGCTCTTGCATTTTTTTTAATGAATATTGAATAAATATTTGAAACAGCGGGTGACATAGAGCCTTGGGGAGAGAGTGGGGCAGAGCAACTAGTTTTGGATTGCTCCAGCAAAGAGCTGGAACAGACAGCAACGGCCAAGAGGCCTCTTGGCATGTTGTAAAGTTTTATAGGACAATGAATGTTCCAAACACCAGAAGCTGTTCAGAAATAAAGTAGGAATTTAGGAGCAGCAGCCTTGTAACAGAGAAGGCATTGTGATTGATAGTCATTTAATGAGAGTTGTGTCCCCTAACATGTGTGTGTTAACATTAATATCGCCACATTTGTTTTCATGTTGTGTAAAGAACAGTATCAAGTTTGCCTCCTCTAAGGCCACAGTGTAAGATTGTAGAGCACATGAGGAACATCTGTAAAAACGGATTCAATACAAAAAGCCATTAAATGAAATGTTACCTCATAAAATTGATTTTTACACTGACGAGTAAGCAGAGTGCACGAGTTAAGTTTCCTCCTGTTAAAGGAACTGTTGAATTATACACAGACTGGGAAAGCAAACAGTACAGCAGGCTGGGGCAATACTGTACAATTATCATTGCAGTCCCTCGAAACGAGGATGACTTGCTTCCACGCCAAAAAAAGGATGAGTTTACAGGTGTTTCAATGAAGGATCTAATATTCCAGATCCCGAACTACATTCTGAAGGGTGGAAGATGCCTGTGCGTGGATTTTTTAACGTGTAGTGGCCGTTGCACACCAGCCACCACTCGGGCTTGACAGAGCTCAGTCTTCGTCCAATGGTAAGGGTTATCCAAGACGACTGGAGACCTGCTCTGCTGCATGGGGCATGGGCTTAGTGCGCACACATATCGCAGTGTGGGCTGGCCTGTGCTGCCCCTGGGCCCCGAACTCACGCCTCTCCTGGGCCCCAATCACATCCCTCCACAGTCTCTCGCTGTATCTGCCCAGCTCCAATCACTGACCTGGACCTTGATGACGACGTCGCCCTCCTGCACCAGCTCACTCTGCTCCCTATAATAGTACGGCTCCACGCTGCTCCCGGGCCACTTACCTCCGCTCCTTTTATCACTCTGACCTGCCGCTGGTGTTCTCACGCATGTTGGGGCCTCCTCGCTCCACTGTACAATACTGTGGTCTTGTAGTGCAGGGCCAGGTATCTTCACATGTTATGTTAATGCTTAGAGTTGGGGTATTAACAGTTTGGGAAGCGTGACTGAAGACCATTTATTTTGACTTTGTTTTAAATGCCCTATAATTTGTTTGCATCGAGCTGCTAAATACAGATTTATTTAAGCTGCATTTATTTAAAACTTGGCAGAGACTGGCCACCCTCGTTTGTCTGATGTCTATTACTGAGTCCTGTTGTCACACTGAACCTGCGGCAAACCTGGCTTGATGGCTGTGTTTCCCTCACTCCAGCAGATTTCATTTTGCCAAATGTAACCTTCCTGCTGTAGGGCTCCTGACCCACCCCAAGTTCTCTGGTACACCAGCGGCATTTCTCGAGGGCAACCACACCCTGATGTCCTTCAGCAGGGTCTCGCTGTCACTTACTCAAATGGTCCCTTTTATCCCACCTCCCCACTTCTGCCCACCCAGCTCCTGAACATAAGCCTCAAAGCTCCTTCCCCAAGTGCTCTGCACCCAACCGCTAACTCCCCCCCTCCCCAATCAAATACTCCCAAGGCCCAAGCTACTCTTGGGGCCTCCCAACCCAAGTACACCACCAGCATTTAAACTGCCCATTCCTTCCCATGCCCCTGCCCCAAGGCCAAACTAACATTCCTATTTGTCTTCTCTCTCCCACACCATACCAACACAAGGGCCTGTAAATTCCAGCCTCTCCAGGTGCGTACGATGTGCGCATGTGCCCGAAGAGGCCCCACAAGTTCCGGGTTTAGGCATGCAAAGTGCATGCGCCTGAACCTGGTACTTGCAATCTGTCAAGTCTATTGACAGATCGCACGCATCCCCAGGAGAAGGGCCTTTGTGGGTGGAGGCTTGGGTTATTTTCCCAAATCTTGCCCAACAAATATCTTTAAAATTCTTACGCCTAGTAAAAGCAAGCGTAAGGCCTGCTTTTACCAGCGTAAGAGTTTTAAAAGAGAGAAAAAATAAATGTTATTATTTATTTTTTAATTAAATACCCTGCCCATGAAGGTAAGTTTATGTTTAACACTATTAAAAATGTTTTTTTACATTTCAAAAAAATAAATTTTTCTCAAAAACATTTCATTTAATTCAACTTTTATTAATTTTTTTAAAAAGTGTTACTTTAATTAATGTTTGTGGGGTTTTTTAGGGGTGTTCTCATTGATAGGACTGGGAGCGGGACCACCAGGTACTTTTGGATTTATTTTGTGGTCGAAGGCATCCGACTGCAATTTTTGGCCCATGGTCTTTGAGCTGTGTTACCGTAATATCACTCAGGATATAGATTGCCACAAACTCCTCCTCTATAATTGCATTGAATCACCTTTCTTCATTTGGCTCAGTTGGTAGCAGTTTCAACTTTGAATCGGAAGGTTGTGACTTGAGCGCACAATCTCGGCTGACACTTCAGTGTCGTGATGAGGGAGTGCTGCAGTGTTGAGGCTTCTATTGGTCAGACAAGGTGTTATACCTGTTTAAGTGGATGGAAAAGAAGCCCCCGACACTATTTGAAGAAGAGCAAGAAAGTTCTCTCAGTGTCCTGGCTGACAATTATCCCTCAACTAACATAATTAAAGCAGAAGAACTCGTCATTTATCTCATTTACTGTTTGTGGTAGCTTGCTGTGCGCAAATCGGTTGCTGCTTTTCCTACATTACAACAGCGACTACACTTCAAAGCAATTCATTGGCTGTAAAGAGCTTTGGAACATCCTATGTCATGGAAGGTGCTAGAAAAATCTCTCTTTCTTCTGTAGTTGTCAGAAACTCTCGAATAAAGAAAGTGTAGTTATTGTTGAATGCAGGAAACACAGCATCCAGTTTATGCACAGCAAGCTCCCACAAACAGCAATGAAATAAATAGCCAGATAATCTGTTTTAGGTGTTGGTTGAGAGATAACTGTTGGCTAACAGACTGGGAGAACTGCTCTTCTTCAAATTAGTGCCATGGGCTCTTTTACGCCTATCTAAGAGGGCAGGCAGGGCCTCAGTTTAACATCTTATGTGAAAGACCGCACATTAGACAGTGCAGCACTCCCACACAGAATCATGGAATCATAGAAATTTACGATACAAAAGGATGCCATTTGGCCCATTGTATATTTGCGGGCCGATAAAAGAGCTCTCCAAGCTAATCCCACTTTCCAGCTCTTGGTCCATAGCACTTCCAAAAACTGACTACTGCACACCAATATAACAAGTGATTGGTTCTGTGTAGTTTTTTAAAGTCATTTTCTGTTACTTAAAACTCGACACCCTGATTAAAAATGCTTATTGTTTTGTGATAAGCCCATTTTCCGCAGTATTAATCAAACTGTACCAAGTTACCGCTCTTACATAGGGCAAAGAACATTTTTTTAAGGCAAAATGTTTTTTAAAAAGAAATTCAGTTGTAAAATTCAGTTCTAAAACACTGCCTGAATTGCGCTAGTTCATGGTAGATTTTACGTTTAGTGATATACAATTGAGTTTGAACGGAAACTCGAGAAAAAAAACACTTCTCAAAACTGGTGCAATCTTGAGCGCAAATTAGCCACCGGATCGCCGATTGTGCCCAAAGCAGAAACTCTCCTCCACTTTATCAATAAGAACAGACAATGCAACAACATGTTGTCTATTTTGGGAACGAATTTCCTGGGCATGTTCTGGGGTTGCACAGGTATAGCAAGTATCACAATAATCTGTTGGTTGGAGAGCACTCAAATGAAATATTGGAAACGGGGGAGAGAAAGGTGTTTGATTGGGCGGGGCGGTTGGACACAGGACGTCATGTGATGAAACCTCCAGGAATACATCCAACCAGATCCCCCCTTTTCTCGTATGCAATACATCAATGTGTTGGTGAATTTGCTTCCATGCCCGAGAGTTATAAAGTAATTAGTTGGCCTCAATATTAACACCTCCCCGCCACCCATGTCGGATGGGACAAGATCTGGGGTGTGGAAGTGAGGGGGGTTAAACTGTCGAATACAGGAAACGTGACATTAACCCATCACACACCATCTTTTTTACGTCGGCGGGTATCGTGGCGTCTGAGTGTCCAGCCGTGAAAAGACAGTACACTTCATTAACATTCAGGCTCTCACAGTGCAACAGGACACACAATTTAAAATTCACTGCTGCTGCATGGGTTTCCCAGGGAGCGGGAAACCCAGTGAAGAAAAGGAGGTGAGAGCGGGACCTGCCGACTCTACAAGGTAAGTATCCTGTCCAGCACTAACCTCCCCGCCCCCGCCACAGTGTCTGACCATCCCCCAACTCCTAATTGCCAGGGACTGCTGTACTTCCCGCCGCAGGTTAGCCCTGTTGCCCGCCAGGCCAGGCTGTCCATTTGTCCGGCTGCTGGGCAAGAACTGGATCCATAAAATTATAGTGAATTCCTGCTGTTAAGTTTGGTGGGACCTCCGCATCCCCAGCCTTGCCGAGTTCTTCAGCCGAGAGGTGATAAATTGTGGCGCAAATGCAAGTCCGTCTTTCTTCTCTAAAATAAAAGTCAGTGAACGATTTCGGGGCATTCAAAGCACTTTGCCTTTCTGTATTCTATCAGGCATAAAATCCTACTAATAGATGGCCATGATATTCAGGTTATGATGGGGATGAAAGGCTTGTTGCGGTGAACACGAGCCTTTATTAACCACAACAGATGTTTGATCCATTAGGTATAGCCTCAAAAGTACCAGGTTTGAATAATATATGCACTATAGATATCAGGTGGAATTCGGTTTATACAGAAAGAGATTTCAATTATGGAAAAGATGAATTACCTGCACAAGATAATGACTGGCCCAATAAATTCATTACACGTGCTCTTAACTCAACTCCTGCATGTTTTCCTACCCCTCTTTGAGACACCCCACCCCAAATGCCGTGTCCTGTATCGTTCCTATACACAGAGGATGGCCAGTCATCCTGGTCTCAGAGCTCAACCAGCGGCAGTCCAACCAGACCTGTCAAACTGCTGTTGGGCTGATTCTGATTTTCCTTCTCTGCTTGCCGTGATTACCTGACAGGCACAGAAACATAGAAACATAGAAAATAGATGCAGGAGTAGGCCATTCGGCCCTTCAAGCCTGCGCCACCATTCAATATGATCATGGCTGATCATTTTTGCAACTTCAGTACCCCATTCCTGATTTCTCTCCATATCCCTTGATCCCTTTAGTAGTAAGGATCGTATCTAACTCTCTTTTGAATATATTTAACGAACTGGCCTCAACAACTTTCTGGGGTAGAGAATTCCACAGGTTCACAATTCTCTGAGTGAAGAAGTTTCTCCTCACCTTGGTCCTAAATGGCTTACCCCTTATCCTTAGACTGTGAACCCAGGTTCTAGACTTCCCCAACATTGGGAACATTCTTCCTGCATCTAACCTGTCCAATCCCATCAGTATTTTTATGTTTCTATGGGATCCCCTCTCATTCTTCTAAATTCCAGTGAATATAAGCCTAGTCGATCCAGTTTTTCTTCATATGTCAGTCCTGCCATTCCGGGAATCAGTCTGGTAAACTTTCGCTGCACTCCCTCAATAGCAAGAATGTCGTTCCTCAGATTAGGAGACCAAAACTGAACACAGTATTCAACGTGTGGCCTCACTAAGGCCCTGTACAACTGCAGTAAGATCTCCCTGCTCCTATATTCAAATCCTCTCGCTATGAAGGCCAACATGCCATTTGCCTTCTTCACCGCCTGCTGTACCTGCATGCCAACTTTCAATGACTGATGTACCATGACACCCAGGTCTCGTTGCACCTTCCCTTTTCCTAATCTGTCACCATTCAGATAATATTCCGCCTTCCTGCGGAAGTGGATAACCTCACATTTATCTACATTATAATGCATCTGCCATGCATTTGCCCACTCACCTAACCTGTCCAAGTCACCCTGCAGCCTCTTAGCATCCTCCTCACAGCTCACGCTGCCATCCAGCTTAGTGTCATCTGTAAACTTGGAGATATTACATTCAATTCCTTCGTATAAATCATGAATGTATATTGTAAATAGCTGGGGTCCTAACACTGAACCTTGCGGTATCCCACTAGTCACTGCCTGCCATTCTGAAAAGGACCCGTTTATTCCTACTCTTTGCTTTCTGTCTGACAACCAGTTCTCTATCCATATCAATACATTACCCCCAATACCATGTGCTTTAATTTTGCACACTAATCTCTTGTGTGGGACCTTGTCAAAAGCCTTTTGAAACCACATCCCTTATCCACCTACTAGTTACATCCTCAAAAAATTCTAGATTTGTCAAGCATGATTTCCCTTTCATAAATCCATGCTGACTTGGACCGATCCTGTCACTCCTTTCCAAACGTGCTGCTATTACATCTTTAATAATTGATACCAGCATTTTCCCCACTACCGATGTCAGGCTAACCGGTCTATAATTTCCTGTTTTCTCTCTCCATCCTTTTTTAAAAAGTGGGGTTACATTAGCTACCCTTCAATCCATAGGAACTGACCCAGAGTCGATAGAATGTTGGAAAATGACCACCAATGCATCCAATATTTCTAGGGCCACTTCCTTAAGTACTCTGGGATGCAGACTATCAGGCCCTGGGGATTTATCGGCCTTCAGTCCCATCAATTTCCCTAACACAATTTCCTGACTAATAAGGATTCCCTTCAGTTCCTCCTTCTCGCTAGACCCTTGGTCCCGTAGTATTTCCAGAAGGTTATCTGTATCTTCCTTAGTGAAGACAGAACCAAAGTATTTGTTCAATTGGTCTGCCAGTTCTTTGTTCCCCATTATAAATTCACCTGATTCTGACTGCAAGGGACCTACATTTGTCTTCACTAATCTTTTTCTTTTCACATATCTATAGAAACTTTTACAGTCAGTTTTTATGTTCCCTGCAAGCTTCCTCTCATACTCTATTTTTCCCCTCCTAATTAAACCCTTTGTCCTCCTCTGCTGAATTATAAAATTCTCCCAGTCCTCAGGTTTGCTGCTTTTTCTGGTCAATTTATATGCACCTTCCTTGGATTTAACACTATCCCTAATTTCCCTTGTTAGCCACGGTTGAGCCGCCTTCTCTGTTTTATTTTTATGCCAGACAGGGATGTACAATTGTTGAAGTTCATCCACGTGATCTTTAAAATGTCTGCCATTGCCTATCCACCGTCAACCCTTTAAGTATCATTCGCCAATCTATCCTAGCCAATTCACGTCTCATACCATCGAAGTTACATTTCCTTAAGTTTATGACCCTAATCTCTGAATTAACTGTGTCGTTCTCCATCTTACTGAGCTGCACATGGGAAGGGAAGAGATTAGGGGTGGAAGCCTGCATCCTTCTACCTTGCTACACCACCAGCAGTAAAGTTCACCATGCCCCTCCCTCTACTGCATATTTCTCTAATTCACCCCCTTATTTTTGTCCAATTTTGTTTCATGCAAATCACAGCAGTGAAGCTTTCATCATCATAGGCAGTCCCTTGGAATCGAGGAAGACTTGCTTCCACTCCAAAAATGAATCCTTAGGTGACTGAACAGTCCAATATGTGAACCACAGTCTCTGTCACAGGTGGGACAGACAGTCGTTGAGGGAAGGGGTGGATGGGACAGGTTTGATGTACGCTCTTTCTGCAGCCTGCGCTTGATTTCTGCTTGCTCTCGGCGATGAGATTCGAGGTGCTCAGCTCCCTCCCGGATGCATGTCCTCCACTTATGGTGGTCTTTGGCCAGGGACTCCCAGGTGTCAGTGGGGATGTTGTACTTTATCAGGGAGGCTTTGAGGGTGTCCTTGTAACATTTCCTCTGTCCACCTAGATCTTGCTTGCCATGAAGGAGTTCCGAGTAGAGCGCTTGCTTTGGGAGTCAGGAACGAAAGCATGTCATATCAAAAAAAATCATATGTAAACTAATTTATCCACCACTTCAATGTCTTATGTGAAGTATTGAAGGCAGTCACAGGGAATAGAATCAGCATATTGCCATTGCCATCAACATTCTGGATCGGCATAAGGAAAAGGAGAGCTCTCTGTCGGTGCCAGGTTAGGGGAAATGTCTGACCAGAAACACAGAGGCAGATCACAATCCCGTTTCAAACAAGTGGCTCATACCGGAATAAATTTTACAATTTGCACAATTAATAAATTAAACTACAAATGAACGAGATTTTTTTTTATCCGCTTCTTTATTCCTTATTTTGGGAAGTCCGGCGACAACAAACACAAAAAATACTGAACTGCACAAGTGCAACTACTTCTGGTTCGTTAGCAGCAGTCGCCTCCAATTAAAAAAAAGCTTAATTTTTTTAGAGACTCCTCGAAGGCCCGCAAACGGCCGCAATTAGCGGAAAATCGCAATCCTGATTAATTCAATTTGGAGGAGTGGGCGGAGCCGACTTCTAGCACCATGTTTTATAAAGTAGTGCAAAAGTTTGCAGAAACTCGATTTGCATTGAATGTAATTTGCATTTAAAATTCCGCCACCTTTTGTGCTGGTTTTGTCGATTACGGGCGAATGGCGCCGGAAAAAACGGCGCAACCGAAACTCCGGGTCTCATGTTTAGTAAGATGCATTGTTCTAATTTGACTATTGTTGCAAGGGTTTAGTTGGTTCCTGTGTGGTTTGGAGATGAGTGAACGAGGCCTCCAAATCTGTTCAGATGTATAGAAAGAAAGAACTTGCATTTTTGCAGTGCCTTTCATGACCGCAGGATGTCCCAAGTCCTTTTGGGCCAATGAAGTACTTTCTGAAGTATAGTCACTGTTGTAATGTAGGAAAATGCATTGCTGCAAGGGAATAAGGTGCAGCCATCACTTGTTGGTCACTGGTACGTCACACTGAATCTTTAAGAAAGCAAATTATTTGTATAACTGTGACTTTATCGAGACTTTGCTATGAGGTAAGTCTTTAAGTACTGATCTCTCTGTCCTCGGTCTCCTACACTGTTCCAATGAAGCTCAACGCAAGCTCGAAGAACAGCACCTCATCTTTCGTTTAGGCACTTTACAGCCTTCTGGACTCAACATCGAGTTCAAGCATTTCAGGGCGTAACCGCTGCCCGTCTTTGGCTCCTTTCCCTCCCCCTACCCCGCCTCCCTGCAGGGCCTGTTTCTTTCTTTCATTTTTTCTCCTTGTCTCGAACGGTAGTTGGTCATTATCCCACCATTCACACCCTATCTTGACTAATGTGTTTCTAACTCCTGGCATTACCATTTGAATTTGGGCCATCATCCCTTTTGTCTCTCTAATCTCTCCTGTCTTCCACCCTATCACAGACCTTCCCTTTTGTTCTTTCTTCCCCTCCCCCTTTCAGTGCCTGTTAAGAATCCGTTCTTTCCGAACACTCTCCAGTTCTGATGAAGGGTCATCGGCCCAAAACGTTAACTCTGTTTCTCTCTCCACAGATGCTGCCTGACCCGCTGAGATTTCCAGCATTTTCTGTTTTTAATCCAGATTCCAGCATCCGCAGTAGTTTGCTTCTCTATAAGTACTGTGCTGCTCGCTCCCTGTGACATACTGCCTCCTGCATTGGGAGAGTGACACCGTGTGCTGTGCTCCGATGTTTACATGTGGACTGAAGAGCCGGTCTCTGTAGACATGTTGGGTGTTGCTTTTATATGGAGCTTCCACTCAGCATTAGATCACCTCCTTAGCAGAAGATCATGGCTTGATCTAACTGAGGTGTTTAAGCTGATTAAAGGATTTCATTGGGTAGACAGAGAGAAACTATTTTCTCCAGTGGGGGAGCCAAGAACAAGGGCGCATAACCTTAAATTTAGAGCTAGGTTGGTCAGGAGTCAGGTCAGCAAGCACTTATTCACACTAAAGGTAGTGGAAATTTGGAACTCACACCTCCAAAAAGCTGCCGAGGCTGGGGGTCAATTGAAAATTTCAAAACTGAGCTTGATAGATTTTTGTTAGGCAAGAGTACAGAACCAAGGCGGGTAGGTAACAGTAAGATGCAGATCAGCCATGAACTAACTGAACGGTGGAATAGGCTCGAGGGGCTGAATGGCCTCTTCCTGTTCCTATGACTAAAGCCAGCCCTCCCCTTACTCTGATAGCATTATTGTAGACCCACAGTTACTGAGTCTACGATGCAGCAGGGTTAAGGGAGCTGGGCTTGTCTGCAGTGTGGGATTGATCTCTTTAAGCAGCTTCAGGACCCAGAACCTTGCAGTAGTAGGCTCTGCTTCACCTCCCCTCCAGTACGCTCCACGGTTTGAACCTGAGTCAATTCTAGTCTGTATGGCTCTGTACCGCGTCACAGGTAAACTTATTACTGAGCCAAGAGTAGGACTGGGTAGCTGTTCTTAAGGTTGAAGTTGAAAATTTTTCCTGCCAAACTGCTCTCTGCAGCACTTAATAAATCATCTTGACTTGCGAATATTACTGAGCACCACCGCCTTCGATATAACTTAACCACGTTTGGCAGATTCCAATTACAGCTGATGATAGAGACTGCAATAAACACCTCCTAATGCCAGTGCTCTAATGCTTACATTTCATCCGAACTGCCCACGCCATAGATATGCCCTGTAGGATTCGCACAATAATTAATACTAAGGGTTGAAGACATTCTAATAACTGCTGTGAGTGTGGATTAACAGGAACATTTGTGTAAAGTAAAGCGAACCAATTAATTATACTCTATAGCAGCTAGGATGGAAACATGAAGTGAAATAAAAGTTCATTTTGAGTTAAATATTTCATTAATATTTAATATTATAGAAAAAAATTCTCTGGCTTGAAACCATTTGCTTTCCAATGTAGATAATGAATTTAATTTGTTTCATTTTCCTAATAGAAATGTATGCCTTATTCCCTTGTTTATTGACTTTACTGTTTTCATGAAGTGGAAAGAAAATTAATCTTCAGTGTTGATTTGGAGATCCTAGTGAATCTGATAGAGATGTTAAGCTGTTCATCATTGTCTGCCGTGGTTCTGTGGTAACAATCTCGCCTCTGAGTCAGAAGTCTCACTTCAGAGCCTTGAGCACATAAGCTAGGCTGACACTCCAGTGCAGTACTGAGGCAGTGCGGCACTGTCGGAGGTGCCATCTTTTTGATGAAATATTAAACCAAGGCCCCGTTTGCCCTTTCAGGTGGATGCAAAGATCCCATAGTACTATTTTGGAAGACAAGCAGGGGAGCTCATGATGATATAAAGATAGGTGGGAAAGCAAGTTGTGAGGAGGACGCAAAGAATCTACAAAGGGATATAGATAGGCTCAGTGAGTGGGCAAAAATGTGGCAGATGGACTATAATGTGGGAAATTTTGAGGTTATCCACATGGGTAGGAAAAATAAAAAATCAATTTATTATTTAAATGGGGAGAGATCACAAAATGCTGCAGTACAGAGGGATCTGGGGGTTCTTGTTAGCAAGCAGGTACAGCAAGTAATAAGAAGGCAAATGGAATGTTGGTCTTTATTACAAGGGGGATGGAGTATAAAATTAGGGAAGTCCTGCTACAACTGTACAGGGCGTTGGTAAGACCACACCTGGAGTACTGTGTACAGTTTTGGTCTCCTTATTTAAGGAGGGATATACTTGCATTGGAGACAGTTCAGTGAAGGTTCACGAGATCCTGAAATGAAGGGGTTGTCATATGAAGAAAGGTTCAGCAGGTTGGGCCTATACTCATTGGAGTTTAGAAAAATGAGAGGTGATCTTATTGAAACATATAAGATTCTGAGGGGGCTCGACAGGATAGATGCAGAGGGGATGATTCCCCTCGTGGGGGAATCTAGAACTAGAGGGCATAGTTTCAGAATAAGGGGTCGCCCATTTAACAGAAATTAGGAGGAATTTCTTCTCTCAGAGGGTCGAGAATCTTTGCAATTCTCTACCCCAAGGAGCTGTGGAGCCTGGGTCATTGAATATATTTAAGGTGGAGATAGACAGACTTTTGAATGATAAGGGAGTGAACGGTTATGAGGAGCGGGCGGGGAAGTGGAGCTGAGTCCATGATAAGATCAGCCATGATATTATTGAATGGTGGAGCAGGCTCGAGGGGCCAAGTGGCCTACTCCTGCTCCTATTTCTTATGATCTTATGTTCTTATGTTGTTCTCCCAATGTTCTGGCCAATAGTTAGCCCTCATCCAACATCACCGAAACAAGTTATCTGGTGATTATCACATTGCTGATTGTGGGAGCTTGCTGTGCGTAAATTGGCTGCTGTGTTTCTTACATTACAACACTGACTACACTTCAAAAAGTAATTCATTGGCCGTAAAGCCGCTATATAAATGCAAGTCGTTCTTTCTCGTCTTTCACTTGATTTCTGAAGGACAATAGTATATCAGTGAGAACTGCTCACTTTCAATATTATGTTCTGCTCTACATATATCATAGCCCGCACAGTCTCTATCTGTTGTTCCCTCCAATGTATGAAAGTGTGTTTAATGTTCGTTCCCTTCATCAGTCAGTTTGGCTTTTGATGAAAAGTAATACATTGAAATCCCCTTCGAGTAGCTCCATTGATCTTCACACAGATAACCTTGTTGTAGGCTAGGATAGGTTAACACTTCTTTCTAAATTGGGGTCACCCTTGTAGAAATTAACCATTTCAGACAAATAATTATGGGTGGTATTGTCGTGTTGTTTTAGGTGAAAGATGCCGCCTTGGTGAGATAACCAGGTGCAGGGTGTTTGGAGGGAGCACTACAATTGGGACCAACATTTCCACAGCAGGGAGATGAAAAACCAGGCAGGGTTCCTAGTTATAAATCACTGATCAGGCATTTATGGAAATGCATAAGAACAGGACAGGGCATGGACAGTCACTCACTGCCAAGTTGAATTGGATCTTGGACATCCACCTCAGCCTGGGACATTACATTTGAGGTAGGGGAGAAAAACTGCCACGTGAATTAAACCACTTCACACCCATCCACACCGTCTGCCTCTTTGACGATGCATAAGAGTTTACAATGAAACTAATTTGTGACCATCTCTATTTTCACAAAGAATTGTTGCTGAACAAAACAGCAATAAATGATGAATCTGTTAAGCAGCAAATCAGCCAACTGACTGACCCAGGAGTGTAATCCGTATGCAACACATAACTTAAGTAGCTTTTCTTCGCAAGACGTATAGCATTTCTACAGACTTTCAGCCTTAGATAATGGGTTAGCTCCAAGACTATCTTGGAAACGTTACCTCTGTCAGTGGTTCATGATTTGTCATTCCCCAATGTGTATTCCTTTTCCAAGTTTAGAATCGTAATTAGTTAAATATTTTATTGCACTTACATTGCCTATCTGCACCCCAGCTTATCTCATTGGATTGCAAAAGATGCATCGACTGATCTTACAGAACAAATCTGTTAGATAAATGGTTCCTCTGTTGCGGATACAAGTAAAATTAACTCTTACAACTTCTGGCAGTTTTCATTTAAGGTCTAATTGGGGAAGAAGCTCCACAGATAGCCCTGATTGGAATCTGATTCAGTTCTGATATCAGTTTTAGTCAGACCTGTCATGGAGTGTGGGAAATGTAACAATAACTCCACTGAGAGCACGGGGAAGATGACACCAGTAGTTCTTTGTTACACTTGGAACGATGATCTACCACTCATTAAACACCATTGCCCTTGATGCTATCACTGAGTATTGACTTTTGACATGTAATATCCTATTCCTGCTCTGCAGATTAGCAGCAAGTTCAGCACTCGGACAGACACCAAAATGTTTTATAAAATATAAACAGAAATTGCTGGAAATAGTCAGCAGGTCAGGCAGCATCTGTGGAGAGAGAAACAGAGTTAATGATTTAGGTCGGTCACCTTTCGTCAGAACTCACCAACCTGAAACATTAACTCTGTATGCCAAACTTCAATGACCGATGTACCATGACACCCAAGTCTTGTTGCACCTCCCCTTTTCCTAATCTGTCACCATTCAGATAATATTCTGCCTTCCTGTTTTTGCTACCAAAGTGGATAACCTCATATTTATCCACATGGTTAAAGGCACTGAGCACCCAAAGGAATTAGCGGGAACATTGCCCTTCCATATCAACCAGATTGTTTTTCATAAGTGGACTGACAACAAGCCACCACAACAGTAGCACAGAGCTGGACAAATTCTTAAATTGAATATTGATCTTGTTGCACTGGTGAAAATTTTCAAAGGTTTGTTCTGAAGAGCAAATGGGATTGCATCTCTTTCCCACTCAATATGATGCTAGCTTGACTGCTGATTGGTGCTGGTCTAGTGCTTTAGAATAGGAGCAGAAATATTCTTCAGTGTCAGCTCTGGCTCAGTGATAGCCCTCTTACCTCTAAGTCAGAAGATTGGGGGGTTCAAGCCCCGCCCCAGATTGTGAGCACATAATCTGTAGGCTGACTCTCCTGTGCAGGACCGATTTGTCATTTTTCAGATGAGATGTCAAATCAGATGTTTTGGATGGCTCTAACAAAGAGCCAGCACATTCACAATTGGCTGAATGGCCACCTCCTGCACTGGGAACTTTTTCTATTTAGTTATATGGGAGACCAGCTCGTTTTTCATAAAAATTCTATTTGGAGCCTTGCAGAAAGCATGTTCCAGAAACACATTAAGAGCAAGAGGATAATGAGAGAAAGAATGGGGCCTATTAGAGAACATAACGGAAATCTGTGAGGCAGAGGACGTGGGTATGATTTTTAACGAATACTTTGCATCTGTTTTCAAAAAAGAGAGGTGCGATGCAATGAGGGAGGAGGAATGTAAAATATTAGACGCGATAAACATAGTGGGAGAGGAAGTATTAAGAGGCTTAGCAAGTTTGAAAGTGGATAAATCCCAGGCCTGGATAAAATGTACCCCAGGAATCAATTATTAAGGATGTCATAGCAGCGCATTTGGAAAGAGGTGACATGATAGGTCCAAGTCAGCATGGATTTGTGAAAGGGAAATCATGCTTGACAAATCTTCTAGAATTTTTTGAGGATGTTTCCAGTAGAGTGGACAAGGGAGAACCAGTTGATGTGGTGTATTTGGACTTTCAGAAGGCTTTCGACAAGGTCCCACACAAGAGATTAATGTGCAAAGTTAAAGCACATGGGATTGGGGGTAGTGTGCTGACATGGATTGAGAACTGGTTGTCAGACAGGAAGCAAAGAGTAGGAGTAAATGGGGACTTTTCAGAATGGCAGGCAGTGACTAGTGGGGTACCGCAAGGTTCTGTGCTGGGGCCCCAGCTGTTTACACTATACATTAATGGTTTAGACGAGGGGATTAAATGTAGTATCTCCAAATTTGCTGATGACACTAAGTTGGGTGGCAGTGTGAGCTGCAAGGAGGATGCTATGAGGCTGCAGAGTGACTTGGATAGGTTAGGTGAGTGGGCAAATGCATGGCAGATGAAGTATAATGTGGATAAATGTGAGGTTATCCACTTTGGTGGTAAAAACAGAGAGACAGACTATTATCTGAATGGTGACAGATTAGGAACAGGGGAGGTGCAACGAGACCTGGGTGTCATGGTACATCAGTCATTGAAGGTTGGCATGCAGGTACAGCAGGCGGTTAAGAAAGCAAATGGCATGTTGGCCTTCATAGCGAGGGGATTTGAGTACAGGGGCAGGGAGGTGTTGCTACAGTTGTACATGGCCTTGGTGAGGCCACACCTGGAGTATTGTGTACAGTTTTGGTCTCCTAACTTGAGGAAGGACATTCTTGCTATTGAGGGAGTGCAGCGAAGGTTCACTAGACTGATTCCCGGGATGGCGGGACTGACCTATCAAGAAAGACTGGATCAACTGGGCTTGTATTCACTGGAGTTCAGAAGAATGAGAGGGGACCTCATAGAAACGTTTAAAATTCTGACGGGGTTAGACAGGTTAGTTGCAGGAATAATGTTACCAATGTTGGGGAAGTCCAGAACCAGGGGTCACAGTCTAAGGATAAGGGGTGAGCCATTTAGGACCAAGATGAGGAGAAACTTCTTCACCCAGAGAGTGGTGAACCTGTGGAATTCTCTACCACAGAAAGTTGTTGAGGCCAATTCACTAAATATATTCAAAAAGGAATTAGATGTAGTCGTTACTACTAGGGGGATCAAGGGGTATGGCGAGAAAGCAGGAATGGGGTACTGAAGTTGGATGTTCAGCCATGAACTCATTGAATGGCGGTGCAGGCTAGAAGGGTCGAATCGCCTACTCCTGCACCTATTTTCTATGTTTCTATGTTTCTATGTTAAGAGAAGCAAAAGAGGAAATAGCAGAGGCTCTGACCATCATTTTCCAGTCCTCTCTGGCTACAAGTGTGGTGCCAGACGACTGGAGAACTGCTAATGTTGTACTTTTCTTTAAAAAGGGAGAAATGGATAGACTGAGTAATTGCAGGCCAGTCAGCCTAATTGCAGGCCAGTCAGCCGAACCTCAGTGGTGGGAAAATTATTGGAAAAAGTCCTGAGGGACAGGATAAATCTTCATTTGGAAAGACATGGATTAATCAAGGACAGTCAGCATGGATTTGTTAAGGGAAGGTCATGTCTGACTAACTTGATTGAATTTTTTGAGGAGGTAACCAGGAGTGTCGATGAGGGCAGTGCACATGATGTATTGTACATGGATTTTAGCAAGGCTTTTGATAAGGTCCCACATAGCAGACAGCTCATGAAAGTAAAAGTCCATGGGATCCAGGGCAAAGTGGCAAGTTGGATCCAGCATTGGCTCAGAGGCAGGAAGCAAAGTGCAATGGTTGATGGATGTTTCTGTGACTGGAAGGTTGTATCCTGTGGAGTTCCGCAGGACTTAGTGCTGGATCCCTGGATTTGTGTGGCATAGATCAATGACTTGGACTTAAATGTTGGGGGTACTATTAAGAAGTTTGCAGATGACATTAAAATAGGCTGTGTGGTTGATAATGAAGAAGAAAGCTGCGGATTGCAGGAAGATATCAATGTACTGGTCAGGTGGGCAGAACAGCGGCAAATGGAATTCAATCCGGATAAGTGAGAGGTAATGTATTTGGGGAGGTCTAACAAGGCAAGGGAATACACATTAAATGGTCGACACTGAAAAGTGTAGAGGAACAAAGGGACCTTGGAATGCAGGTCCACAAATCCATGAAGGTAGCAAGCCAGGTAGTTAAGGTGGTTAAGAAGGCATATGGAATACTTGCCTTTATTAGTCGAGTTGTGAAATACAAGAGCAAGGACGTTATGCTTAAACTGTATAAAACACTGGTTAGATTGCAGCTGGAGTAATGTGTGGAGTTCTGGTCACCACATTACAGGAAAGGTGAGATTGTACTGACAAGGTTGCAGAGGAGATTTACAAGAATGTTGCCTGGACTGGAGAATTTTGGCTATGAGGAAAGATTGGTGGGTCTGTTTTCCTTGGAACAGAGGAGGCTGAGGGGAGACCTTATTGAGGTATATAAAATTATGATGGGCCTAGAGCGTATAGTATCTGTACAGTATAGTAGAAGGATTAGAGGGGAGGTGAGGAAACAAGCAGTGGGTATAGATTTAAAGTAATTGGGGGGAGTATAGAGGTGATATGGGGGGGAAATGTCTTTACCCAGAGGGTGGTGGGGGTCTGGAACTCACTGCCTGAAAGGATGGTAGAGGCAGAAAGCCTACCAGATTTAGAAAATACTTGGATGTGCACTTAAAATGCCGTAACCTACAGGGCTACAGACCAAGAGCTGGAAAGTGGAATTAGGCTGGGTAGCTCTTGGTTGGCCGGCGCGGACATGATGGGCCGAAACAGGCAAGGAGCAGGTGATGACAGAGAGGGTCGAATTGCTGTCCTTTCACTGCTAGGGTCTGAATTTGAATCCAGCATTGAAAGATGCTCTGAAAGTCCCCTCAGTCTGTTGGCTGCAAGGGTCCTACGCGAGGTGAGTTTGGGCACTTCCAACTCTGTTCCTAAAGGGAAGGGACCCACATTGAGAACTGCCCCCCTCTTTAGCATTTAAAGTTGGGAGTCTTTCGGAGAAATGACTAGTGAGAAGCAGTAATGGATCTTCTGCTGGGTGCAGAGCTAAGGGGCATTGTTGAAACAGAGTAGAGGCAGTTGAACTCTGCGTCTGAGCTCTGCTGTATCTGACCGCTTGGTGGCAGCACTTTCAGCTTAAAATGCCCACTTTGTGGCATTAACATCCCTCCCCTTGAAATGCACAGGTCACCTTTAGTGTAATGTATATAAAGTTCTCTTGACCAACCTTCTGTCCTCCATAAACTTGAGCTCATCCAGAACCCTGCTGCCTGTATCCGAACTCGCTCTATCCTGTTCACCCATCACCCTGTGCTCGCTGACCTACTTTGGATCCCGGTCTGCAAACGCCACTATTTTAAAATTCCCATCCTCGTATTCATATCCCTCCATGGCCTCACCCCTCCACATCTCTGTAATCTCCTCCAGCCCTACAACCCTCCGAGAACTTTGCGTTCCTTCAACTCTGGGCTTTTGTGCACCCTCCCTCACTTTGCCCCACCATTGGCGGACATGCCTTCAGCTGTCTCGGCCTTGAGCTCTGGAATTCCCTTCCTAAACCTCTCCACCTGTTTCTCCTTCTTTAAGACCATCCTAAAAACCTAACTCCTTGACCAAGAGTTTGGTCACCAGTCCTAATGTCCTTCTTCGGCTCAGGCTCAAGTTTTGTCTGATTACGCTCCAGAGATGCACCTCGGGACAGTTTATACGTTAAAGACACTATATAAATGTAAGTTGATTGTTGTTGTAAGGGAGGGAGACCAATAGATTGCACGTTATACCCTAGGTTGAATAAGGGAGCAGTTCAGCGAGGAGCTTTAGTTATATGAATAGTGTTTGCTTAGAAAGTTTAATTGGAAGATTTATCACAAAATTGACTCCACTGGTTGTTGAGAGCACCTTGCCTGAGAGATATTCCAATTAAAAAGTTTCTGTTAAATGAAGATTCCATTGACCAGTGACAACTGCCATATATTATATATTTAATTACTGCTTCATGATTAACTGTGCTGTGAGATTGTGGAGGTATCACAGAGACTGCCAGCAGAGTTTAGTATTCGAGACAATATGTTTGGGCACTGGATCTGCAGAATGCCGACAGATCACTGGGGATCCGATTGGCGATAATCGAAGAACATTCGATTCCAGTCTGCCCGAGGCTGAGCAGATCATGGGCTGTGAGCACATTGTCCTGAGAATACTGCATTCAACGTTTTTCTGTGCTTACTGATCAAGTAGCATGTTGTCTTTGTTGCTCTGCATACTAATAAAAGGATATTTTCTGCATTTGTACCTCTTTTGCTTTGGGTGACTGACACCATCCTTCAGAAGGTGGGTGTGAGATGCCCTTAGGAGAAGCTCAGTATTTGCAGGAGGTCCCTGGGTGTGTCAGTATTTTCATAGGGTTTCTAGGAGTGTGTCAGTATTTTCAGGGGGGCACTTGGAGTGTGTCAGTATTTATAGGGGGGTCCCCGGGAGTGTGTCAATATTTACAGGGAGTCCCTGGGAGTGTGTCATCATTTACTGGGAGCCCCTGGGAGTGTGTCAGTATTTACAGGGGGTCCCTGTGAGTGTGTCAGTATTTACAGGGAGTCCCTGGGAGTGTGTCAGTATTTAAAGGGAGTCCCTGGGAGTATGTCAGTATTTACAGGGAGTCCCTGAGAGTGTGCCAGTATTTACAGCGAGGCCCTGGGAGTGTGTCAGTATTTACAGGGAGTCCCTGGGGATGTGTCAGTATTTACAGGGAGTCCCTGGGAGTATGTCAGTATTTACAGGGAGTCCCTGGGAGTGTGCCCACATTTACAGCGAGGCCCTGGGAGTGTGTCAGTATTTACAGGGAGTCCCTGGGAGTGTGCCAGTATTTACAGCGCGGCCCCGGGAGTGTGTCAGTATTTACAGGCCGTCCCCGGGAGTGTGTCAGTATTTACAGGGGGTCCCTGGGAGTATGTCAGTATTTACAGGGAGTCCCTGGGAGTGTGCCCGTATTTACAGCGAGGCCCTGGGAGTGTGTCAGTATTTACAGGGAGTCCCTGGGGGTGTGCCAGTATTTACAGCGCGGCCCCGGGAGTGTGTCAGTATTTACAGGCCGTCCCCGGGAGTGTGTCAGTATTTACAGGGGGTCCCTGGGAGTATGTCAGTATTTACAGGGAGTCCCTGGGAGTGTGCCCGTATTTACAGCGAGGCCCTGGGAGTGTGTCAGTATTTACAGGGAGTCCCTGGGAGTGTGCCCGTATTTACAGCGAGGCCCTGGGAGTGTGTCAGTATTTACAGGGAGTCCCTGGGAGTGTGCCAGTATTTACAGCGAGGCCCTGGGAGTGTGTCAGTATTTACAGGGGGGTCCCCGAGTGAGTGTCAGTATTTACAGGGGAGTCCTCGGGAGTGTGTCAGTATTTACAGGGGGGTCCCCGAGTGTGTGTCAGTATTTACAGGGAGTCCCTGGGAGTGTGTCAGTATTTACAGGGAGTCCCTGGGAGTGTGTCAGTATTTACAGGAGGTTCCTGGGAGTGTGTCAGTATTTACAGGGAGTCCCTGGGAGTGTGTCAGTATTTACAGGAGGTTCCTGGGAGTGTGTCAGTATTTACAGGGAGTCCCTGGGAGTGTGTCAGTATTAATGGGACAGGCAGTGGAGCGGTTTCGAGCGTGCGGCTGGAGCTGTGGGCAAATCAAAAAAAGTTAGCCACCGCAGCAGCAGAATCAACAACATGGAGGTCGGGAGCGGCGGGAAGCAGAGGTCGGAATCGGGGAGGAGCAGAGGGAGGGACCAACTTGGAGGGGAGGTCGGGACGGGCGAGGTCCGGAGGTCGGGACCGGCGACGTCCGGAGACCGGAAGCAGTGAGGAGAGGATGGACGAGGCACGGAGGAACGGAGAAGTTGGAGCCCAGAGGTGAAGCAGTGCTGTCAAGACCAAGGGAAGGCGCAGCATGGGCCAATAGCGAGGCTGTGAGGTGGTGAGGCTCACATTGCGTATTATGAATTCCGCGTAGAGAGAGGTCCTATGGAAAGGAGGAAGGAAGGAGGATAGTAGGAGTATGTTTGAGTTTGTGTGCAGTATTGGCACATGTGGCGGAGTCTGGTCTCAAGTCTTCTTGGATCCCCTTGCCACTGGACCAAAACCTTGTTCCGTCAAACCCATGTCGTGGGTGGTGTGCAACGACCACCCCACGTTAAAAGAATTCACATACAGGCATCTTCCACTGTTTAAAATTATTTCATCAGTCACATGAGTACTCATTTTTAGTGTGGAAGCAAGTCATCCTCGACCCCGAGGGACTGCCTATGATGATTATTGTCAGTATTTACAGGGAGTCCCTGGGAGTGTGTCAGTATTTACAGGCGGTCCCCGGGAGTGTGTCAGTATTTACAGGGGGTCCCCGGGAGTGTGTCAGTATTTACAGGGGGTCCCCGGGAGTGTGTCAGTATTTACAGGGAGTCCATGGGAGTGTATCAGTATTTACAGGGAGTCCTTGGGAGTGTGTCACCCTGAAAAACCTTCTCCCCTAATTTCTTTTTGGGTGCGTGGCCTTTTAATGGCTACGTGGCCAATTCAAATTTCCACACACGCGCACTGTTTTCATTCAATGGCTTGTGAGCCGGCTGCACCGGGAGCTCCTCAACGCTGTGTGGCCCAGCGGCTTAGTGGGAACATCGTGCCTGGGAGTGTGTTAGTACTTACAGGTATTCTCTGAGAGTATATCAGTACCGGTAGGCTTTTCTGTATTCACAGGGGGTTCCTGGGAATGTGTCTGTATTTGCAAGAGCTGCTCAGGTTTGTGTTGATATTTTCAGAGGGTTCCTGGGGGTGTGTTGACATTTGCAGTGGCCTACTACATTGAACATTTTGATCACTACGTCATAAAAACTTGAAGTGTGATGGTACCACGCAATGTAATGATGCACTTCAGGTCTAGCACAGCCATCAACTAGTGTAATCTCCAAAGAGTTCAAGAAGTTTGATCTCCCTGATGAGTTTCTGTAAATTTGTACTGTTATAGTCATCAAAATTACCAACAGTGTAAAGATTGCGATGGTCCTTCCAGTCACCCTCATGCTGAATACTGTGAACAAACAGGGCACTTGTTAACATAAGAAATTCCTGTTTTCAAGCCAGAAAAATCACATTGCTTACACTTATATAGCAAGCCCTTCACCATTTGCAAAGAGAAAAGACAATGGTCTGAAATATGCGGTTTTAATCACAGCAAAACTGTCAGCGCTCACTATAATAATAGAAACTTTTATTTATATAGTGCCTTTAACGTAGTAAGATGTCCCAAGCCGCTTCACAACAGTGTTATAAGACAAAACAGATACATTTGACACCGAGCCACACAAAAGGAAATTAAGGCAGATGACCAAACGCTTGTTTAAAGAGGTAGGTATAATGAGGGATGTTCAAGTGGCCATAATTTGAGGAGTGCAGACATTTTAAGAAATAGGAGCAGGAGTAGGCCATTTGGCCCCTCAAGCCTGATCCGTCATTCAATAAGATTATGGCTGATCTGATCATTGACTCATCTCCACTTCCCTGCCCACTCCCCATAACCCTTTACTCCCTTATCGCTCAAAGATCTGTCTATCTCCACCTCACTTCAGTTTTAAATGGGTGGCTCCTTGTTCTGAGACTATGTCCTCTAGTTTTTGTTTCCCTTTTTTTGGGGTGGTGACGCTGAAAAATATTAGAGATGGGGAGGGGCAAGGCCATGGAATGATTTGTAAACAAGGATGAGAATTACTATCAATTACTTTGTAAAACTGATAGCAACAGCAGTTAAATGTGAAAATCCAGAAGTTGCTGTCAGTGATACCCTGCTCCTCCACAGGATGTGTTGTTGCAGTATCTGCAGATGTAATCAACATATAAGAACATAAGAACATTAGAAATAGGAACAGGAGTAGGCCATACAACCCCTTGAACTTACTCCGCCATTCAATAAGATCATTGTTGATCTGATCATGGACTCAGCTCCACTTCCCCGCCCGCTCCCCATAACCCTTTATCCCCTTCTCATTCACAAAACTGTCTATTTCTGTCTTAAATTTATTCAATGTCCCAGCTTCCACAGCTCTCTGAGGCAGCAAATTCCACAGATTTACAACCCTCTGAGAGAAGAAATTCCTTCTTATCTCTGTTTTAAATGGGCGGCCCCTTATACTAAAATCGTGCCCTCTAGTTCTAGTCTCCCCCCATCCTCTCTACATCCACCGTGTCAAGCCCCCTCATATTCTTATACGTTTCGATAAGATCGCCTCTCATTCTTCTGAATTCCAATGAGTAGAGGCTCAACCTACTCAACCTTTCCTCATAAGTCAACCCCCTCATCCACGGAATCAACCTAGTGAACCTTCTCTGAACTGCCTCCAAAGCAAGTATATCCTTTTGTAAATATGGAAACAAAAACTGTACACAGTATTCCAGGTGTGGCCTCACCAATACTTTGTATAACTGTAGCAAGACTTCCCGGCTTTTATACTCCATCCCCTTTGCAATAAAGGCCAAGATACCTTTGGCCTTCCTGATCACTTTCTGTACCTTATTACTATCCTTTTGTGTTTCATGCACAAGTACCCCCAGGTCCCGCTGTACTACGGCATTTTGCAATCTTTCTCCATTTAAATAATAACTTGCTCTTTGAATTTTTCTGCCAAAGTGCATGACCTCACACTTTCCAACATTATACTCCATCTGGCAAATTTTTGCCCACTCACTTAGCCTGTCTATGTCCTTTTGCAGATTTTTTGTGTCCTCCTCAAACATTGCTTTTCCTCCCATCTTTGTATCATCAGCAAATTTGGCTACGTTACACTCAGTCCCTTCTTCCAAGTCATTAATATAGATTGTATATAGTTGGGGTCCCAGCAATGATCCCTGCGGCACCCCACTAGTTACTGATTGGCAACCAGAGAATGAACTATTTACCTGACTCTCTGTTTTCTGTTAGTTAGCCAATCCTCTATCCATGCTAATATATTACACAGAATCAGTGAATTGATTTGAACTTCAACCTTTTGCGCAGTATTTTCACTGTAAAAAAACATTGAAAATGATAAGCCTGGTTGAATGAGGTGTAACTGAGTTTCTAACAGCGTACTAAGCCATAATTACTGTTGAACAACCTCTCTGACCCTGAAAAACGAATTTTACAAGTGTGGAGTATCAGTCCCTCAGAATAACATTTAAAAATTCCATGGGCTGAATTTCCCGGTCCTATGCGCTCCGGATTTTGCCTTGGAGTGGCGTGAAAGGCAGCGGTGAGGTCTCCTGCGCCCCCTCGGGGTCCTCCAGACAGTTTTTGCGATGGTGCACAGCAGCACCGCCAGGGAGAACTGCGCCAGGTGTGCAACGCCTCTCATTTTGACACCGGCAATAGTTTGGCCACTTGCCTGATCCATCCATCTGGAATTACGCCTTCAATGACCGACTGGGAAATCGGACTGATCCAACATAGCCGGCGGCGGTGAGGAAGGGAAATACTCCGAAGGTAAGTTCGAGTGTTTGTTCTAATTTTTTCAGCGATTTGTGTTGTGGTGACGTGGGCAATGTTTTGGGAATGTTTTTGTGGTTTTGTTAAGGTTCCCCCCTGCCCTCTCTCGGAGCGTACACGGCCCGGCACTTTAGTTCGCGAGTTTCCCAATTTTTCGCCTCGAGAAATGTATAACTCCTCCCTTCATGCTGCAGCCCCTGACACAGGACCAAAATGGCAAAAATTCCTTACGAAAGCACAGACTATTCTCAGCCTCCATTTCGCCCCGAAAACAGAAATGCTTAAAATGATGCCCCATGATTTTGAAAATAATTTTTTAAGTTTCTTTATGATATTTCAGCTTCTACCCTAATGCCATGTGTATGTACCAATCTTTATTTTGCTTTCTATAAAATGATTAAAAAGTGAATTATAATCTGTGCTTTTTACTTCCTGGTTTTCTGTCTGTGAGAATGTTTCATTCCGATTGGCTGATCAGTCTGTCTAATGACCTCACTGTTGCTAGTGGCCACAGCTCCCCTGTAGATGGTGCTAGATTCAAAGTTATGTCGGAATGGAGAAAATCAACGCTATAGAGTCCACTAAATCTTTGTGAGCAGCTTTTTTCAAGATCAGCAGCAAGCGTTGTCCCTTCACCTCTGACCGCAAAATCTGGGCCATTAAGGTTTGTGGCCAATCCCTTTGTCTTCTCAATTCTTCCAGTGCTGACAAAACAGGCTCCATTCAAAATATGGATAATGCTGTGTATTTCCAGCATTTTCTATTTTCGTGTCAGATTTAGTTTTGTTTTGTACAAGAAGTTTGCAATCTCTGGGGAAATGTTTTCTGACCAAGTGCATCCTATAAGCTCTAATTTCACAATACTGGCAGCTAAGTCATCATCATCATCTTCATAGGCAGTCTCTAATTTCACTAAAAATTAGTATTCAGGTGACTAATGAACTCATTTTAAATGGTGAAAGATGCCTGTGCGTGAATTCTTTTAACGTGGAGTGACCTTTGCACACCAGCCGCCACCTGGGCTTAACGGAGCAAGGTCTTGGTCCAGTGGCAAAGGGATCCGAGACGACTGGAGATCAGTCTCTGATGCATGTGCCAATACATACACACAAACTCAAACATAGTCCTACTGTCCTCCTTCCTTCCTCCTTCCCACAGGACCTCAGTCAGAGGAACAGTTTGGAGCACGAGGCTGGAGCTGCGGACAAATCAAAAACAGCCCGACTTCATGGGACAGTCAGAGGAGCAGTTTGGAGTTTAGAGTTTGGAGCGCGAGGTTGGAGCATGAGACTGGAGCTGTGGGCAAATCAAAAAAGGCCCAACTAAACGCAGAATGACCAACGCGGAGATTGGGACCGGCGAGGAGCGGAGGTCAGAAGCGGAGGTCGGCCAGGTAAGTGCAGTGAGGGTCGCTCACAGTTATACAGTTCTGTACATTAGGGTGATGGTGCTTGAATCATCCATGGATCAGGTAGCAGATTGTTATCTCACACTGCTGACATCAGTATAACTAAAACTTTCCGCTTTCCATCTCTGACCATCTCAGTTGTAATGAGTAAGGGAGATGGGAGTATTAAGCTATGCCTTGCACCCCTCAAGGCACTAATTCTTTGGTGTGAACTTTATTAAAGAGAAAACGGAACAGTAAAGGATAAGGAAAATGCCATTTGGCCCAATGAAGCTGGCTGCCCTTAAATAAGCATAAATTCCTTATGTCTTTGATTTTTGCTTTGGGAATTAAAAAAGACAGTAAAATAACCCTTTGCACTTGTGAAGATGGAAACTGTTAGATGTTGATAACTCAAAATTGAGCTGTTGTAGGAAAGGCAGAATTACTTCTGGTTTAAAAAAATCAATTGAAGAATATATATATATATAAAAAAATCAAAAGACTTCTGCCTTAAAGATGTAAGTCAAATTCAATGTATTCTAATACTTTCATCTCATGAAGGACTCGGAAGGACACCATATCAATTTAACATTCTTGTGTTGCAAAAGAAATCAAATGCTCTGTTACAGCATAAAATAATATGGCGTTTTCAACTTACATTTCTTTACATTTATCTACTAATATAGTGGCAGCTGTGGGTCAGTGGGCAGCACACTCACCTCTGAGTCAGAAGCTTGTGGGTTCAAATCTCACTTCAGGGATTTGAGCACTTATATCTGGGCTGACACTCCTGTGCAGTGCTGAGGGGTGCTGCACTGTCGGAGGTGCCGTCTTTCTGATGAGATGTCAAACCGAGGCCCCGCCTGATCTCCCAGGTGGACATTGTATTGTGTAGTCTCTTGAACATTCTTAGTTCAACTTAACTCTATTTATTTGGGAGATCTCAGACAGCTATGTGGAGCTTTAGGATGGTGTTCCTTCACAGACCCTCTCTCTCCATACAGCTCCCTATACCTCCTAGCTAGAGGAAGCTAGACATTATCTCGATAAAGAAGTAAAAGATCCCATGGCACTATTTCAAAGAAAAGCAGTGGATTTATCCCTGGTGTCCTGGGCAATATTTATCCCTCAATCAATAAAAAAAACCCAGATTATCTGGTCATTATCACATTGCTGTTTGTGGGAGCTTGCTCTGCGCAAATTGACTGCTGCATTTCTGTCTTGGGTAATCCTTGCCACTGGACCAAAACCTAGCTCTGTCAAGCCCGTGTGGTGGCTGGTGTGCAACGGCCACCACACGTTAAAAAAATCCATGCACAGGCATCTTCCACCATTCAGGATGTAGCTCGGGACCTGGAATATTAGATCCTTCATTGAAACACCTGTGAACTCATCCTTTTTTGGTGTGGAAGCAAGTCATCCTCATTTTGAGGGACTGCCTATGAATGAATGAATGAACAACAGTGACTACACTCCAAAAGTACTTCATTGGCTGTAAAGCGCTTTGAGTTGTCCAGTAGTCGTGTAAGGCACTATATAAATCCAAGTCTTTCTTTTAATATCACCAGCAATAATTTCCAGGCGAACTAGTTCTAATAAGTGTGGATAACAAAGTAGTAAGTAGTCGTGGTTAATAGATATTTTGTTTATTTTTGTTGCTGATAAGTCATGTGGCTTTTTAGAACAGCACGTTACATGGGTGCACAAAAATAATTTTATTTTAGGAAAAGCACGCTCTTCCCTACTTAACATTTCTGACATTGTCCCTCATCCTGCATTATCACACACAGTCTCGCATCCTGTGTGGGTCAACCAAATAAATATGCCACTTACATGAGATGAGCCTATTTACTCGTCACACAATGATTTTCTTTGTTCACTATTGCCTTCCATCCTATTAGCCTTCGTCCTCCATCCCACCCTGTCCTTTTCAATCATAAAACAGAGCTGTCTTAGTGCCCATCAGTAGAAACTGTACCTTGAATCTGAGTCTCTGTTTGGGAGTCTTAATTGCTTAATAGATTACATAGTGTGCAAATGTTAAAATAACATAAAATGTAACATTTCAAAATGTTACGGTGGAGGACCAGTTATAATTTTACTCCCTTGTAATAAGACTGCTCCCTCGCTGCTAATTGTGTCCAAATAGCCCAATTAGTAGGATGTGTAGAAATAAGGGAAAGGGGATTCACAGTTATCCTACCATAATTTATATTCATTTTGTTGCCTTTCAAAATCGAGAATGTGAGCAAGCAGAAAGTGTCTGCTATCATTTAAATAATGGAGTTATGCGGTGACACTGTAACAAGCTAAACTCTAATCATAGGTGCCCAAATGTCTGCTTTTAAGCTGTTCCAACCCGTGTGTCAGCTTGTCAGTGTTTTGCACGCACACACAGAGATAAATCGGCTTCAACACTGGGATTGGAGGTTGTCAATATGAAACAATCAGATCAGTTGAATACATGACTGGAAGCTGTCAGAACCAATCACATCAGTTGGGAGGAAAAACTGCAGGCTGCAGAACCACTTTCCTCCCCTACTGTGAGTTGTGCACCAATTTGATGCAGAGAAGTTTTAAAGTGGATTGAGGGTGGAGAGACTAAAGAAGCTGGGATTGTTTCGAGCAGGGAACATTTAGGGGATAGTTCATAGAGGTATTTAAAATTATGAGGGGTTTTAGATGGAGAGAAACTGTTTCCAGTGGCAGAAGGGTCGGTAACCCAAGCACGCAGATTTAAGGCCATTGGTAAAAGAACCAGGGGAAGTTGAGGAGAAGTTTTTTACACAGTGAGTTGTTATGATCTGGAATGTACTGCCGGAAGGGGTGGTGGAAGAAGATTCAATAATATCTTTCACAAGAGAATTGGATATACACTTGAAAAGGAAAAATTTGCTGAGCTACGGGGAAAGAGCAGGGTAGCAGGACTAATTGGATCATTCTTTCAAAGACCCGGCTCGGGCACAATGGTTCGAATGGCCTCCCCCTATGTTGTGTGATTCTGTAGTTTCTGAGCACTGCCGTTACATGTGTTTATACCCAAGTAAGGTTTATATGGAAAAAAGAAGCTGCTTAAAATTAAGCTGTCAAAACATTTTAATTTTCGTCAAAGCAACGTTGAGGATATCGTCTTAAATAGAAATTCTGGAACCTTAAAATAGGGCTGCCAGCCGAGATGATATCTCCTCGATATTGTGTGTTCTGGGCTTTGCCTGGTTAATGTATTCTGAAGGTTTATTTTCTTCAAGAATCGTCGCAGCCACTTTTTGAGCTAAGGATATTGCTCCCTGTTATGAATGCATTGTGGGTTTATCGAGCATTCTATCACTGCAGTGGTGGAGCTGCCAGGGTTTGGAAATAAAATGGAGCAGAAATGCCAATGATTTTTACTTCAACAGTTGCTATGCGAGCTCCTTGCCCGTATCTTTAATAGCTTGCTGGAGTCAGGGGGGGCTGTTCCCATAGACAGGAAGGATGCCAACATAGTTCCAATTTTATAAAGGGCAGGAAGCCAGTGCTGGGTAACTACAGGGTCATTAGCTCGACTTCAGTATTGGTCAGATGCTCAAGGGAATCAATAGGGATGCACTATATGACCATAAAGACGGAAAAGACCTCATCAGGGACACTCAGTACGGCTTCTCAAAAAGCTGGCCGTGTCTTATTAATTTGACTGAATTGTTTTCACGTTAGTGGTTACCCAGTAGACATCCTCACAAGATTCCCCACAAGAGGCTTCTCTACAAAATAAAATCTTGTGGGATTAGTGATAATCTGCTGTGGTGGATTGAGAATTGCCTGGAAGCCTCAAGTTGCAGTCAATGGATGTTGATCTGCTTGGAGACTGGTTACCATCAGTGTCATGAAGGGATTGGTTTTGGGACCTTTGCTATTTTCATTAATGATGTTGGGGGAATAATGTAGGTAAACTGCAATATAAATTAAGATCTACGTGATCTCCTCAACTAGTTTTGATTACTTAGAGGTGCCGGAGAGGAATTTTCCAAATATTTTTTCCTGATTGGCCTGGGTGTTTTTCTGTTTTTTGGCCTCTCCCAGGCGATTATATGGCTCTGGTGGGTAGGGAGTGTATGTATGTGATCCACTGATCCATATGAGGTAGGCTAGATGGACCTGTGGTTCTTTTCTTGTCATTCATTTTCGTATGGTCGTATGTTCTGGGGCTTACCTCATTAAAGTATTCTGAAGGTTGATTTTCTTCAAGACTTTTTGGAGATAAGGGTAATGTTCCCTGCTGTGAATGCATTAAGTTCGTTTATTGAACATTCTGCCATTGCAGGGTGGAGCTGCCAGGGTTTGGAAATAGAATGGGGTAGAAATGGTGATGATTTTTACTTAAACAAATGACATTGAGATTCCCATACGTAGGATTTTATGACAGTGTATTGCTCTGATGTATGGTACAAAGTGTGGGTATGTTTTTGAGTTGCAATTCCTGGTTATGTTGCCAAACTTAGCTGTTAGCTGTTTATTACACACACTTTGCAAAAGTCGGATAGCTAGTTGGTGAAGGATAGAAGCCCTTATTTACAGAGACACACATTAGATATTATGCACCCCCAAGATAAGCTTCCGCCCCACCGCAAGTCTGCTCCGTTATGTGTGAATACATGAGAGTCCCCAATTAATACCCACCACCTGAATACAATTAACACCCAGTTTTTGATAAGTAATTGATAAGTGCACTAATTAACACACATGGTTGACATTCCTTTGTTACCATGAAGTAACTGGGGAGAGGGACCATACCACCTATATTACAGCAGTCAACGTCCATGGGGAAATATGAGACAGGATATTAATAATCAAGAAGAGTGGAGCAATCGCTCCCATTTTGGAGGCAGCATGAAGATGCCTCTGAGGGCACAGGGTTGAGTTTCTCCAGCTTGGTTCCTGAGTGCTTGTCTTCTCTGGTTGACTCAATATGGCCGTGTTGGGACTTGTTGAACTTCTAGCAGTGTGACATCACTGAGTGACTTGCTAGGCCACTTCAGAGGGCAGTTAAAAGTCAACCACATTGGTGTGGAACTGGAGTCACATATAGGCCAGACCAGGTAAACTGAATTCAAGTTCTCGCTGCCATGATGAATTTGATCTCCCATTTTCAGGATTATGAGTCTAAACCCCAGGATTACTAGTTCATCAAAAACAATTTGGATTTATGTCACCTTTAACGTAGTAAAACATCCCCAAGGCAGGAGCATCCAGTAACAATAACTACTACACTACTGTACCCAATACCCATCATCAGCTATTTTGCATACAAAAAGATCCATAGACTGCAATGAGGTGAATGAGCAGTTATCTGTTTTGATGTATTTGATTGAGGGAGGCTGGGCAAAATACTGGGAAAACTCCCTGCTCTTCCTGAATCAGTGGGACATGCAGACAATGGAGGAGACCTTAGATTAAGATCGGTGCAATCCCTCACCATCAGAAGAAATAAAAAGTTCAATGTTTAATTTGTTTTGTATTTGATAATTGTACTAATTTTAGTCAGACCATGTAAAGACTCGGGCAATTATCTTTTCTGTCTTGTTGCCAGGCCCACATCCCTGCGATCTTTGTGCTGTCCAGAATCCTTTTCTTTTTTTGGATGTCACAATTAAGTTGGCATTCAATAAATGAGGATGCAGCTTATTCCATAAATTAACGTTAGGCTCCTTTGGAAATGATTAAAATTCAGCTACTTCTTTTCATAACGGGCATCGTTCCATCAAACGTATGGATGTATCTGGGTTTGCTCCCCTCCGCTTTTATCTCAAGAAATGCATAATCTCACTCAACAGAAGCCAATCAGCATCAGCGTACATGGATGGACATTGTCACACTTTGCAGGCTAGTTAATCACAATTCCTTACAAACCAACATGACTGCAGCTGTGGCAGGATGAAATCGCAATGCTCAAGCCACACCATTGACTGTGGAGTGTGCACATCGCTGACTCAGAGGTCCTGGAAGGATGTTTCAAGAAGCACCATGACTTAAATAGCTACCATGGGAATGTGAAAATGGAATTGGAAATGCTTCAAACTTTTTGTTGGGCTGTATGTATTTATTGGAATGTGACAGCTTAACGAACACTAAGCTTTGCCATTGGAAGTCATACTTAGTCATGTGCTGACACAGATACAATTCTGTAAAGATCTCCCTTCCTGAAAGTCGTGATTTTTGGCTAAAATTTACAATGTGCAAACCACAAGGGTAGTGGAAAGCAAATGAAGCATTCCTGCTGTTTTGTTCAGAATACTCTCAAGGTTCAGTGATGTGCAACTCCGACGGAAGTTGGCTTCTTTCGGTAACTTAAGATATTATTGTGCATAACAAATTATTTATTTGATTCAAGTGTCTTCCTCAGCTTTATTTGCAATGCAGTTTCTGAGTTATGGTTCTTTCTTGTGTATCATCATGTTAGCTGATACTGCGCGATAACTTGTTTCAGTGTTTGAATACATTGCTTCCAATCATGTCCATCTGCCCTTGGTAGTGGCAAAGGGATAAGCAACAACAATTTGTATTTATATAGTGTCTTTAACGCAGTGAAACTTCCCAAGGCGCTTCACAGGAGAGTTGAGATTAAAAATTTGACACCGAGCCGCATAAGTAGAAATTAGCGAAGGTGACCAAAAGCTTGGTCAACAAGGGAGGTTTTAAGGAGCGTCTTGAAGGAGGAAAGCGAGGTAGAGAGGCAGAGAGGTTTAGGCAGGGAGTTCTAGAGCTTGGGGACTAGGCAACAGAAGGCATGATTTAAAGAATGCTTCCGAGATCCTGCACTCTCAGTGATGAATCCTCACCCCAATTCTCTGACCTGTGCTCCCGTTACAGCAAGTATAAAATCATCCCCTTATTTTCTTTTTCTCCCTTCCTCTCCTGCAGTCAGAGGCTCACGCTGGGGTCTGGACAAAGACTGCTCTCCTGTGCGGCACCAAAGTAGTCATTTCCTGTTTCACTTCGGATGAAACGTCTCACCCGCAATGTTAATCTATATCTTTTCATGCAGAAACTGACTGGCCAGCTTTATATTTCCAGTATCCTCCATTTTATTTCAGATTTACAGCAGTTATGCTGATATGCATCGAAACATTCGTTTTGCTCTGCGCCACCAAAGTGTGTCAGACCCAGCCTCAGAAAAGCATTATCTGCAGCAATAGTGCTGTAGCCTTCCTATTCTCGTACTGTGCTTTCTCTGATAAAGCTTTCGAATTATAGGACAAATTGAGTGTGGTTATTTTCATCCCCAGCTGCACCGAGTACAAGTCCAGCTGCCAGGATCAGCCTGAGAGACTGGAGTTATGAGGCTGAGAGGCTGGAGTTATGAGGCTGAGAGACTTCCGACTACAACCAAACAGGTCTGTCCTAGTGATTCGGATGGCCAATTAATCTTCTTGCTCGTATTAGTTCTGCTACAAAAATATATGATGTCTTCTGTGTATACCACAGATCAGCATTTGCAGTTTCATGCTTCTGTTGAAGATACTTGTGCTTTAGGCTGGTTTCATTAATGAAGATATAAAGATGACTTTGCTTGTCAAGAAACATAACTGTCACTAATGCAACTCCCACCTCTCTGCCTGGGTTTGTTTCGTCCTTGTCTTTACCAATATTGATAAGAATATAGATATGGTTTTATATTGGGTTTTTTACGGACATAAGAAATAGGAGCAGGAGTAGGCCTTATGGCCCCTCGAGCCTTCGCCATTCAATAAGATCATGGCTGATCTTTGACCTGAACTAAACTTTCCCGCTTGATACCCATATGCCTTGATTCACTTGAGTCCAAAAATCTATCGATCTCTGTATTGAATATACTCAATGACTGAGCTTCCACAGTACTCTGGGGTAGAGAATTCTAAAGATTCACAACGCTCTGAGTGAAGAAATTTCTCCTCATCTCAGTCCTAAATGGCTGACTCCTTATCCTGAGAGTATGACCCCTGGTTCTAGACACTCCAGCCAGGGCAATCCGCCTCTCAGCATACCCTGTAAAGGCCCCTCAGAATCTTATATGTTTCAATAAGATTGTGAAATATTCTTTACGATATCACAAACACACATACACAAGATGGTTCCACAGGAACTTGTCATGTGACCTTGTCACATGATCCTTTTATTGTATTTACATCAGCAGTTGCATTACATCAGTAGTCCTTTAAGGGGAGCTCTATTACAGTGATCATCTTTCATTCTTCTAAACTCCAGAGAGTATAGCCCCATTCTACTCAATCTTTCCCCATCTGACAGCCCTTTCATCCCAGGAATCAATCTCATGAACCTTCATTGCACCCCCTCTAAGGTTTTCCTATCCTTCCTCAGATAAGGAGACCAAAACTGTGCAGAGCACTCTAGGTGTGGTCTCACCAAAGCCCTGTATAATTGCAGCGAATTCCTTACTCTTGTACTTCAACCCCCTTGCAATAACGGCTAACATACCATTTGCGTTCCTAATTACTTGCTGTACCTGCAGGTTAACTCTCTGTGTTTCGTGCACAAGGACACCCAAATCCCTCTGAACACCAACATTTAATAGTTTCTCACCATTTCAAAAATATTTTGTTTTTCTATTCTTTCTACCAGTGAGTAACCTCACACTTCCCCACCTTGGGCTAAAGTTTCGGCCTGAGTAGCACCTATTTTTTTTAAGAGCAACTAGTTTAGAATGGAGCTTCTTAGAAATTGCAATTCTCAGCATTTAGTTTGCTCCAGTTCTAGTGAGTTAGAATAGTTCCATTTTAGAACAGATTTTTTTTTCAAAAGGGGGCGTGTCCAGCCACTTACGCCTGTTTTGCAAGTTTAGGCAGCGAAAACTTACTCCAAACTAACTCAGAATGGAGTAAGTGTAGATTTTTGTACGCTCAGAAAAACTTTGCCTACACTTAGAAATCAGGCGTAGGGACGAGAGATGGGGGTGGGGGGGGGGGGAGGGAGGGAAGTTTACAAACATGAAACACGTCACTTTTACAAATAAAGTGCCATCATTAATAATAAATGCTAAATAAATCAATAAATCAACCAATAAATCAAAAAAATAAAAAAATAATAATTTAAAAAATCAATAAATAAAAAATTATGTTTCTACTCACCGACTGCAGCACCGGGAGCCCTCCAACAGCATGCTGGGACGGCCCCCCCAAGTGTCTCTCTCTGTCTCTGTCAGTGTCTCTCTCTCTCTGTCTGTCAGTGTCTCTGTGTTTCTGACAGCGAGGGGTAGGGGGAAGAAGGGGGGAGGGGGGAGGGGGGAGAGGGAGAGGAGGGGAGGAAGAGGAGGGGGAGGAAGCGGGAGGGGAGGAAGAGGAGGGGAAGGGGGTAGGGGGGGAGGAAGAGGAGGAGGAAGGGAGGGAGGGAAGAGGAGAGGGGAGGGAAGGGGAGGGAGGGGCAAGGAGGGAGGGTAGAGGAAGGGGAGAGAGAGAAGGGAGGCAGGAGAGGAGGGGGGAGGAGAGGAGGGTGGAGAGGAGGGAGAGAGGGGAGGGAGGGAGGGGAGGAGAGGAGGTGGGGAGAGGAGGGAGGGGGGGAGGCTGAACGGGCCCGGCCGATAATAGAAAGCGTGCCCCGCCGAGGACGTGAAGGGAGGGGGAATGGCTGAATGGGAAGGGGGGGAGAGGGGGACGGTGAGCGTGAGCGGACCTGAACGGGGGGGGGAGGGGCAGCGGACCTGACCGGGGGGATGGGATGGGGGAGCCAGAGCGGGAGCTGAAAATAAAGAGGAAGGGGGTCCAGTCCAATCTTCGCCGCCCCAGTGAGCCCATTCGGCCAGGACTAGGGGAGGTGTGCTTCGGGCCCCTCCCACGCAGCCTCGGCGGCCTGGAGCTACTGCACATGCGCGCACACTCTAGCGTGCATGTGCAGAGGTCCTGGCACTGTTTTCAGTAAATGTCGGAATTAAGGTTAAACACAGAATTGATTTAAACTCTGTGCTTGCATATCCTGATCGATCACAATGACATTCCTGAGTAAAACCATAGTTCAGGAAAAGTAAAGATAAATGTGTAAGCAACTTCACTCTGCCAAACGTGCAGATAAAACATTCCCCTGCTATCAATGGAAAATGGCCCTTAAGAAAAAAAGCACAAACACATATTAAAAAACTCCCTTCCCACTGTCCAAGTCCCCAAATACACCTTCCAGCTGACACAGCGATTTACTTGTACTTCTTGCAATTTAGTATACTATATTCGCTGCTCACGATGCGGTCTCCTCGACATTGGGGAGACCAAGCGTAGATTGGGTGACTGCTTTGCGGAACATCGTTCAGTCCGTAAGTGTGATCCCGAGCTTCCGGTTGCCTGTCACTTTAATTCCCTGCTCCAATCCCACTCCGACATCTCTGTCCTCGGCCTCCTACACTGTTCCAACGAAGCTCAACGCAAGCTCGAGGAACAGCACCTCATTTTTCTATTAGGCACGTCACAGCCTTCTGGACTCAACATCGACTTCAACAATTTCAGACTATAACCTCTGCTCATATATGGCTCCCTTTTCTCTTTTTTTTAAACTCCCCCCGCTGCACGCCCCAGCCCTCCCACGCACCCCCCCTCCCCCCCACCCCCACGATCTTATGTATTTTTCTCTCTGTTTCCCATGCAGCTGGTAATGATTCCACCATTCACACCCTATCTCGACTCATCTTTTTCTAACTTCTGCCATGACCATCTCAAGTTGGCACCTCATCCCCTTTGTCTCTCAAATCTCTCCTGTCTCCCACCCTATCACAGACCTTCCCTTTTGTTCGTTCCTCCCCTCCCCCTTTCAGCGCTCCTTAAAAATCTGTTCATTTCGAACATTCACCAGTTCTGACGAAGGGTCATTGACCCGAAGCGTTCACTCTGTTTCTATCTCCACAAATGCTGCCTGACCCGCTGAAATTTCCAGCATTTTCTGTTTTTATTTCAGATTTCAGCATCCGCAGTATTTTGCTTTTGTTTTAAAGAACTCTCTTGTTTTGCCTTGCTAAGGGCTGTTGAAAGTATGGTGCAGGTACATCCGTTAAAAATTGGTTTAGTTGCAACAGTGACAGGGGACAGGAATGGGAAGTTTTGAGATGGGCAGATGCAGGATGTACATGTTTGGCTGCCGTGGACTTTTGTCTTGTTGTTAGCACAAGAATAAAGCCAGGACAAAGGAAACTTACATCCCCTTTTCTATCTGTAATCAAAAGAGTGGGGGGGCGGGAGAGATAAATTGGATCGCTTGCACCTCCAGTTTTTGCCCCAGAGCGAAGCTTCGGTAATGTCCCGTGAAGCCGCCCCAGTGAGGCCGTGGAGCACGGGACTTTGTGCTCCACTTCCTCTCGGGGGCGGTAACCCCAATTTCACCACCGGAGCGGGACTTCCGTCCCGGATGCAGGAAGTCATGCCTCGCTTCGGTTACCCAATACTGGATTTCGGCACCTAGGTCTATTTAGTTTGAGATTTGTGTTCACATTGAAATGTTGAGCACAATTATCTGAGTATTTATAAAGATCCATCTTCCGTTTGTTACTACAAAGAACCCCAAATTTGGAAAAGCATCTCTACTGCAGCAGTATGATTTCTTTGTCCCAATTTCTGCACCAGCTGTCTTGTTTCTCTTTGCGGGACAGTGCCAATTATTCCAAACAACGAATGGGCATGTGCCTGCTGGGCATGCCAGAAACTCGGTCGAGTCTGCCCAAATTTAATACATGAAGGAAGCTCACATCCAGCAGAGGAGAAACTCATCTCAGTAATCTGTATCATGAATCGGACCCTGGAGAGAAAAGCCTGTATTTTGACTCTGTGCACATGAGATGGTGCAATTAATGATTAAATGGATGAGTTTTTGTACTATTACATTTGGCCTGGATTATCTGGTCAGCGGCGAAGGAATGGCGCTAGCCATTCACCTCTCTGACAAAGATTTGCCCAGCTTAGAGCAGAGACTTCCTGTCGGTGGGCATCTGTTCCAGAGTGGCGCCCTCTACAGCGGATCTGTGCGCAGCGAATAGAAACAGCGAGGCTCTTGAACCAATCAGATTGAACATAAGAACATAAGAAATAGGAGCAGGAGTAGGCCATAACGGCCCCTCGAGCATGCTCCACCATTTAATATGATCATGGCTGATCCGATCATGGACGCAGGTCCACTTCCCTGCCAGCTCCCCGTAACCCCTTATTCCCTTATCGGTTAAGAAGCTGTCTATCTCGGTCTTAAATTTATTCAATGCCCCAGCTTCCACAACTCTCTGAGGCAGCGAATTCCACAGATTTATAACAATCTGAGAGAAGAAATTCCTCTTCATCTCTGTTTTAAATGGGTGGCCCCTTATTCTAAGATTATGCCCCCTAGTTCTAGTCTCCCCTATCAGTGGAAACATCCTCTCTGCATCCACCTTGTCAAGCCTCCTCATAATCTTATACGTTTCAATAAGATCACCTCTCAATCTTCTGAATTCCAATGAGTAGAGACCCAACCTACTCAATCTTTCCTCATAAGTCAACTCCCTCATCCCCAGAATCAACCTAGTGAACCTTCTCTGAACTGCCTCCAAAGCAAGTATATCCTTTCGTAAATATGGAAACCAAAACTCTACGCAGAATTGAAGAATCCTCACTGAGCTGTGTCCAAACCAGGAAGTATAAAGCAGGAAATATAAATTAGATTTCAAGTAATGTACAGATTGAAATAAGGATTGGGAAATACAGATGGGATTAAGGGAAAGAGATAAAAGAAACAGACAGAAAAAGTTTTAAAAATATATATTTTAAATTGAATTTTAAAACATTTCCAATACCAATTTTCTTCTGAGGGAATGAGACTCCACACTTGGAATATTAATTATTCAGGGCCAGAGAGGTTGTTCAGCAGTAGTTATCACTTATTATGCCATTAAAATCTCACTTATTCCTGACTGCACCAGCCCTCTCCTTTTCAGCTATTTTTAGTGCGTAACTAGTGGGCAAGTACAGCAAGTTCACATCGTTGCTGTAATTTCAATGCCGAGTCTATTGG
Organism: Pristiophorus japonicus; assembly: GCF_044704955.1. Lineage (NCBI taxonomy): Eukaryota > Metazoa > Chordata > Chondrichthyes > Pristiophoridae > Pristiophorus > Pristiophorus japonicus. The sequence continues at coordinate 136,120,327 of NC_091988.1, forward strand.
CGGGAACAGCAACAGTGCACCCTGTGGAGGAGCGGAGAATCTCTGAGAGCAACATCTGGATTTCTGCATTTAACTGTGCATGTGCAGACACTAGAGATTGCTGCCCGATTCACCCCATAATAACGATCATCGCTGATAGCCTCACAGTTATTATTCCAGCAAAATCTGGGCCAAAGCTACAACTGTTGCAGTATGTATGAGTACAAGTGTGCAATACATACGAGCAAGCTTAATGTGATGCATAGCTAGTGTTTGGAGAATTATTTTATCAGGTACAGATCAGCCATGATCTAATTGAATGTCGGAACAGGCTCAGGAGTGGCACGAGTGGGGAGGGGGGTGGGCGGAGCTGAATGGCCTACTTCTGTTCCTGTCATTCGATAACTACACCACATGATCTCAATAAGCTTATCTTCCATTTATACAGAACACTTTATTATTCAATTTCAACACATATTCATTTGGTTGAGGGGTCGGTGATAAGGGATCATCAATTTAAAATTGTCACTGAAAGAGCAAGGAGAGAGTTTTGGAGGAGTTTCTTTACATGAGGTTCTTTTGAGCATGGAACGCTAAGTCACGGGGAGCAGTTGTAGCAGAGACCATTGTATCTTGTAAGAAAAAATTGGATAAATATTTGAGCAAGGCTATGGGGAGGGAGTCAGGATGGTGAGATTAGTTTTGGATTGCTATAGAAAAATAGAGAATGGCCTCCTTCTGTGCAGTGATACGTTCTTGTTTAATGATTCGCTGACATGCTGAAGCAGCTAACAGTGAGCTTACTTATGGATTCTTTGAACAGTACCCTCTTGAAGCAGTGCCTGTGAGACCTGTGCTACATCAAAGTTCCTTGTCAGTGAAATGTTCTTGCTTGGAAGTATAGCCTCTGAATTCTTCTTGACAACATTAAGAACCAGAGAGGTAAACTATGGTGTCACAAGCCAAGTGAGTCAGCAGAAAGTCCGAGGAAAGAAAGTTTTTCTGAGGTGAGGGATAGGGAGCAAAGACGGGTAAATGGAGTTGAGGTACAGATCAGTCCTGACTGAATTGAATGGCGGAGCAGGCTCGAGAGGCTGAGTGGCCTCCTCCTGTTCCCATGTGAAGGAATGGATTAACGCCATTTGAGATACAGCAAGTAACGCAGGATGCTGGCTGGGAGGAATTACAGAGCCTTGTCAATGAAAGGGGTCTGTTAAATCGGGCACAATTTTCTCATTGAGTCACTGTTCATTCCCCTGCTCCCCCGCCGTCATCCCTCCCCCATCACCCCTCCCCCATCCATCACCCCCCCTTCTTCACTCCTCCCTCCATCCCTCCCCCCATCCCTCCCCCACCACCCCTTCCCCTTCACCCCTCCCCCACCATCCCTCACCCTTCACCCCTCCCCTGTCATCCCTCCCCCTTCTCCACCTTCAATGCCGCGTTAAAATCTACTCTTAGATTGTGCTTTTGGTAACCACCGCAACTCCTCTACTACTTCTGCTGATATTTGATCCTGAATTATGGAGCATTTTGGCAAGTTTTGCTACACTCAAGGTGCTATATAAACCTAATCGGTTGCTGAGTATGTCCAAACGGATATGGAGCAAAGGTAGGTAAATCGAGTTGAGGTACAGATCAGCCATCATTTAATTCAATGGGAGAACACGTATCAGGGCTTGAATAGCTTATTGCTGTTCCTATGGGCCCAAATTTCCCCAGCCGCCGAGAGCGGCATAATTATCCATGGTACGCCGATTTCGTGGGGCAAAAAACGCGCCGAAAATTTACCTTTTAATTTGGCCACTCCTTCATCCTTCTGGTCCCGTGGCGTGGCGCTGCAGAGACTGCGGGGGGCGGAGCTTCGGCTGCACTTGCTCAGTGCAGCCGGCAGGGGGCAGGGCTTGGGCCCAGCGTCTCCTCGAGTGCAGGCAGGGGGACGCATGTCCGTTTCAGGGTGCGCACATGCGCAATGGGGCAGGAAGCTTTGAAATCGCCCAATTAAAGGGAGAGCGTCCTCAGTGCCTCAGCATCATTAGTAATGGACCATATATAAAAGTAAGGTGTGAATAGTGATTTTTGGGTGGCTGAGGGGGTGGAAAGGAGTGCTGCATAGGTGGAAGAAAGGAGAGAACTGTGATTTTTCAAGATAACCTGAGTGTTAGTCCGATACACTAATGACGCAAGAGCGGGCAACAAGAACAAAGTATTTCCTCCATAAGAAAGTGGAGAAACTCATCACTGTCATTGAAGATAAATGGCTGGAGCTGGATATCAGTAAGAGTGGGCCCACAAACGTGCCACCCAAAGAAATGAGAAGACGATGGAACTTAGTTGCTGAAGAATACTCTGCAGGGGTGAAGACCGCAAGATCTGGAAGCCAGTGCAAAAAGAAATGGCAGGACGTTGGTCAAGTAGTGAGTGTAAGTAATATCTTCATCTTTAAATGGAATTGCAATTGTAAAGGTGACCATCTGTATATGTCCCACCCATCAGAAGCGCACCATGTGTGAAAAGTTATATTTTCATCTTTGCAGAAGAAATTGGCCCACAACAAAAGGGAAAGACTTAGACCAGGAGGAGGGCCACCAAATCTGTACCAACTATCACCTCTGGAACAGAGGGTCGCTGCCTTGCTGAGTCGCACCTGCAGAAAAAGAATCAGCTCTGCACAAGCTGGACCCACACGCGAGGGTGAGGGTGAGTCATTAAAATGCATCGTCGACCTTCAAATCAACCTGCTGACTGGCCTGCTACAAGTGAGACTACTCAAGCCACCCATCCTGCCCCCTCCTGTGCTGCTAACCATTTGACTGTTCTGTTGTATTTTGCAGAAGATGAAGACAATCTTGAACATCCTGAAGATCCAGATGTGAGTGATCCAGACCAAGGCGGGTGGAGGGAGGAGGGAGTCCATGGAAATGTGTTCACGGGAGAATGCAGATTGTGATATGGATCAGTCTATAGTACAGGGCATCACACTGCCAGAAACCTCCATGAGCTCCGCGGCGACATTCCATGATTTCACACTCTCCGAGGTTGCGGGTCCCAGTGGCAGTGGTGAAATGCATGTTGGAACACCCAGTGCCCCACCGTCCCAGCCTGCGCCTTGCCACTAGACAGACCCACGGCGAGGGGAAGGAGAAGCCAATCAGTCTCTCCTGAGATGCAGCCGACATCAGATGTTAATCAGGTTATGTCATTGGGTGAGGAGACCAATGCCCTTACAAGCTCACTCGTGGTGACCGTTAGTGGGATGTGTGATGAGGTAGCGACACTGTCAGGAGAAATATCAGCACTGAGACGGGAACTGAGGGCGGGCATTTCAGAGGGTGTGCAAACGATGGCAGATTGCATGAGGGAGCTAGCTGCTGCAATAAGGGCACAAAGGCCGGATACTCAAATGCCACTCCGACTTCAATCCATGCACCAGCCACCGGTGAGACCCAAGCCGGGCCCCCAATCCCCCCTCCCCTCCACCACCATCACCGACCTATGAGGAAGTGCACTTTCCCCGAGATACGGGTGAGGGATGGGTGCAGCCTTTCTTTGCTGTTGTTGCTGTTGTTGTTGTTGTTGTTGAATTGCATTGTAAACTTTCCAATGAAAGATATTTTGCATCAAGACTGAATCATGTTCCATTAGGACCACACAACATTGAGGAACAACTGTAAAAAAAAAACATCTCTCACCCCTTCAGTCATGCATGCCTGCCGCCCCTAACCCAAGCCGAAGGGCTAGCCGGTGCGTTCTGCAGTCGGCAAGGCAAGACTGCTCTATTTTCATGAGCTGATTTATCTTTCCTTTATTTTTGATGATTTTGTGAAGATGTTGTGCTGATGCTGTGAAGGTGTTTAGTGCTTTAGAATCCTCTAACTCACCTCCCCCCGCCGCCCACGCCCCCAACATCTCTGGCTACCTGCGCTGATTTCTTCAATGTAGGTAAGGTTTTTCTGTGCCTACAAAAGTGGCCACATACACTGGCCTAAGTTAGTTTGGAGTAACCTTTAGCGCGCCAAATTTGCTTCTATGGCCAAAACAGGTGGAAGTGGCTGGTCACGTCCTGTTTTGGAAAAAAAAACTAAACTTAAACAAAAAACCTAACTAACTGATTTACACTGGAGTAAGTTAAATGGGGAAATTTGCGATTTTTAAGTTACTCCAATAAAAGCTACTTGCTCCAAAAAAGGCGGGACAACTCCTGGGGAAATTTGAGCCCGATGTATCTATGAGCGAAAGAAGCAAAAGTGCAAATCATTGAGACTGGACCGAGCTGAAGAACATGCGGTGAATGAGCATGCCACTTTGATGTTTGGAAACGATGATGCTTGCTGGCTGGCAGCAGCATAAGGTCCTGAAATAATTGCTTGGAAGTTATTTTTAATCACCAAATGTATAAAGCACTTCAATAGAATTAATGAGAAAATCAGCTCATGATAAATATAAACATAGAAACATAGAAAATAGGTGCAGGTTGTGCCCTTCAAGCCTGCACCACTATTCAATAAGATCATGGCTGATCATTCCTTCAGTACCCCGTTCCTGCTTTCTCTCCATACCCCTTTGATCCCTTTAACCGCAAGGGCCATATCTAACTTCCTCTGAATATATCCAATGAACTGGATATCAACAACTTTCTGCGGTAGGGAATTCCACAGGTTAACAACTCTCTGAGTGAAGAAGTTCCTCCTCATCTCAGTCCTAAATGGCTTACCCCTTATCCTTAGACTGTGTCCCCTGGTTCTGGACTTCCCCAACATCGGGAACATTCTTCCTGCATCTAACCTGTCCAGTCCCGTCAGAATTTTATATGTTTCGATGAGATCCCCTCTCACCCTTCTAAACTCCAGTGAATACAGGCCCAGTTGATCCAGTCTCTCCTCATATGTCAGTCCTGCAATCCCGGGAATCAGTCTGGTGAACCTTCGCTGCACTCCCTCAATAGCAAGAACATCCTTCCTCAGATTAGGAGACCAAAACTGAACACAATATTCCAGGTGGGGCCTCACCAAGGCCCTGTACAACTGCAGTAAGACTTCCCTGCTCCTATACTCAAATCCCCTTGCTATGAAGGCCAACGTACCATTTGCCTTCTTCACTGCCTGCTGTACCTGCATGCCAACCTTCAATGACTGATGAACCATGACACCCAGGTCTCACTGCAGCTCCCCTTTTCCTAAACTGCCGCCATTCAGATAATATTCTGCCTTCGTGTTTTTGCCCCCAAAGTGGATAACCTCACATTTATTCACATTATACTGCATCTGCCATGTATTTGCCCACTCACCTAACCTGTCCAAATCACCCTGCAGCCTCTTAGCATCCTCCTCACAGCTCACACTGCCACCCAGTTTAGTGTCATCTGCAGACCTGGAGATATCACACTCAATTCCATCATCTAAATCATTAATATATATTGTAAAGAGCTGGGGTCCCAGCACTGAGCCCTGCGACACTCCACTAGTCACTGCCTGCCATTCTGAAAAGGACCCATTAATCCTGACTCTCTGCTTCCTGTCTGCCAATCAGTTCTCTATCCACGTCAGTACGTTACCCCCAATACCATGTGCTTTGATTTTGCATGCCAATCTCTTGTGTGGGACCTTATCAAAAGTCTTTTGAAAGTCCAAACATACCACATCCACTGGTTCTCCCCTGTCCACTCTACTAGTTACATCCTCAAAAAATTTACGAAGATTTGTCAAGCATGATTTCCCCTTTATAAGTCCATGCTGACTTGGACCAATCCTATCACTGCTTTCCAAATGTGCTGCTATTTCATCCTTAATAATTGATTCCAACATTTTCTCCAGTACTGATGTCAGGCTAACTGGTCGATAATTACCCGTTTTCTCTCTCCCTCCTTTTTTAAAAAGTGGTGCTACATTAGCAACCCTCCAGTCCATAGGAACTGATCCAGAGTCGATAGACTGTTGGAAAATTATCACCAATGCATCCACTATTTCTAGGGCCACTTCCTTAAGTACTCTAGGATGTAGACTGTCAGGCCCTGGGGATTTATTGGCCTTCAATCCCGTCAATTTCCCTAACACAATTTCCTGCCTAATAAGGATATCCTTCAGTTCCTCCTCCTCCTCACTAGATCTTCGGACCCCTAGTACTTCCTTTGTGAAGACAAAACCAAAGTACTTGTTCATTTGGTCTGCCATTTCTTTGTTCCCCATTATAAATTCACCCGAATCCGACTGCAAGGGACCTACGTTTGTCTTCACTAATCTATTTCTCTTCACATATCTATAGAAGCTTTTGCAGTCATTTTTTATGTTTCCGGCAAGCTTCCTCTCGTACTCTATTTTCCCCCTCTTAATTAAACCCTTTGTCCTCCTCTGCTGTATTGTAAATTTCTCGCAGCCTCCGGCTTGCAACTTTTTCTGGCTAATTTGTATGCCTCTTCCTTGGATTTAACACTCTCCTTAATTTCCCTTGTTAGTCACGGTTGAGCCACCTTCCCCGTTTTATTTTTACTCCAGACAGGGATGTACAATTGTTGAAGTTTGTCCATATGATCTTTAAAGGTCTGCCATTGCCTATCCACCATCAACCTTTTAAGTATAATTTTCCAGTCTATTCTAACCAATTCGCGCCTCATACCATTAAAGTTACCTTTCCTTAAGTTCAGGACCCTAGTTTCTGAATTAACTTTGTCACTCTCCATCTTAATAAAGAATTCTACCATATTATGGTCATTCTTCACCAAGGGGCCTAGCACAACAAGATTGCTAATTCGTCCCTTCTCATCACCCAATCTAGAATGGCCAGCTCTCTGGTTGGTTCCTCGACATATTGGTCTAGAAAACCATCCATAATACACTCCAGGAAATCCTTCTCCACTGCATTGCTACCAGTTAGGTTAGCCCAATCAATATGGAGATTAAAGTCGCCCATGATTACTGGTGTACCTTTATTGCACACATCCCTTATTTCTTGTTTGATGCTGTCCCCAACCTTGCTACTACTATTTGGTGGCCTGTACACAACTCCCACTAGTGTTTTCTGCCCTTTGGTATTCCGTAGCTCCACCCATACCGATTCCACATCATCCAAGCTTACAATTGCATTAATTTCCTCTTTAACCAGCAACGCCACCCCGCCTCCTTTTCCTTTCTGTCTATCCTTCCTAAATGCTGAATACCCTTGGATGTTGAGGTCCCAGCCTTGGTCACCCTGGACCCATGTCTCCGTGATGCCAATCACATCGTATCCGTTAACTGCTATCTGCGCAGTTAATTCATCCACCTTATTCCGAATACTCCTCGCATTGAGGCACAGAGCCTTCAGGCTTGTCTTTTTAACATACTTTGACCCTTTAGAATTCTGATGTAAAGTGGCCCTTTTTGTTTTTAAAGTGCCTGAGGCTTGCAGTGGTGAAGCAGTTGAAAACCTCCACAATAGTTAGAAGTTAAGGCATAAGGAACTGATCTAGTCATGAACATTTGAAGGACAATAGTTAATTTCATAAGAAAATGAGAGGATGTGACAAGGTAAGTGCTGTGATTAACATAAAAACATAGAAAATAGGTGCAGGAGTAGGCCATTTGGCCCTTCGAGGCTGCACCACCATTCAATATGATTATGGCTGATCATTCAACTTCAGTACCCCATTCCTACTTTCTCTCCATACCATTTGATCCCTTTAGCCATAATAGGCATATCTAATGCCTTTTTGAATATATCTAACGAACTGGCCTCAACAACTTTCTGTGGTAGAGAATTCCACAGATTCACAATTCTCTGAGTGAAGAAGTTTCTTCTTGTCTCGGTCCTAAATGGCTTACTCCTTATCCTTAGACTGTGACCCCTGGTCCTGGACTTCCCCAACATCAGGAACATTATTCCTGCATCTAACCTGTCCAATCCCGTCAGAAGTTTATATGTTTCTATGAGATCCCCTCTCATTCTTCTAAATTCCAGTGAATATAAGCCTAGTCGATCCAGTTTTTCTATATATGTCAGTCCCGGGAATCAGTCTGGTGAACCTTCGCTGCACTCCCTCAATAGCAAGAATGTCCTTCCTCAGATTATGAGACCAAAACTGTACACAATATTCAAGGTGTGGCCTCACCAAGGCCCTGTACAACTGCAGTTAGACTTCTCTGCTCCGATACTCAAATCCTCTCACTATGAAGGCCAACATACCATTTGCCTTCTTCACCGCCTGCTGTACCTGCATGCCAACTTTCAATGACTGATGTACCATAACACCCAGGTCTCATTACACCTCCTCTTTTCCTAATCTGTCACCATTCACATAATATTCTGCTTTCCTGTTTTTGCCACCAAAGTGGATAACTTCACATTTATCTACATTATACTGTATCTGCCATGCATTTGCCCACTCACCAAGCAGCTAATGGCTGGCTCAGATAACGATTCCAGAACTGCCAACATGTGTCTTTGGATTCGTCCTGTTTCTGCCCACGGTATATACACTGCTATACTAATATTGCATGTGTGTGCTTACCAATCACCCTTGTGCTCGCTGACTTACATTGGCTCCTGCTCCATCAAGGCCTCGGTTTTAAAATTCTTATTCTCATTTTCATATCCCTCCATCGCCTTGCTTCTTCCTATCCCTGTAATCTCCAAGAACTTTGTGTTCCTTCAACTCTGGCCTCTTGTGCATTCCTCACTTCCTCCACCCCACCATTGGTGACCGTGCCTTCAGCTGTCTTGGCCCTAAGCTTTGGAATTTCCTCCCTTTGGCTGTCCACCTTGCTCCTTTAAGACGTTCCTTTACAACCAATGAAGTACTTTGAAGTGTAGTCACTGTTGTAGAAAACACAAACTCTCATAAACAGCAATGTGGTAATGACCAGATAATCTGTATTTAGTGTTGTTGGTTGAGGGCCAGGACACCGGGGAGAAATCCCCTAAGACGGTAGAGATTTGAATGTGTACATAGAAGTGATCAATGTGGCACGTGAATACTGAACAAATGCAGAATGTTATTGAGTTTACAGATAGGAGACCAGTTGGTGTTTGACATCTCCTGTACACTTGGATAGAAACATTCCAATTCTATTGGGGAATCTGGGGAATGCAAGTCAGTAAACTGCTGGAAAAAGTACACTTTATAATTTATATCGTGCCTCTCGTGACCTTGGGATGCTCCAAAGCACTTCAACACATTTGCAGCATTGTCTCCTACATACACTGTTAAACACATCTTTCTTATCAGTGCCATCGGCAAAATATTTTAACACCTTGACAAAAATCCGTGAAAGACATCACCAAGTGCTGTTGCTGCGGTAGCTTTTCACCAGACTGTATTTTAAATACCAAGTTCAGTTCTGTAGACCGCTACCGTAAACTGTATTGCAGAGAACTGTAGCGGTCATGAAACTACATCAGAGGTGGACGATTCAGCCCCTCGAGCCTTTTGTGCCATTTAATTAGATCATGGCTGATCTGTATCTTAACTCCATCCATCCGCCTTGGTTCCATATTCCTTAATACCCTTACCGACCAAAAATCTATCGATCCTAGTTTTGAAATTTTCAACTGACCCCCAGCTAAATAACTTTTTGGCGTTCCAGATTTCCACTAACATTTGTGTGAAGAAGTGCTTCCCGACATCACTCCTGAACAGCCAAGCTCTAATTTTAAGTTTATGCCCCCTTGTTTTGAACCCCACAACACCCCCCTCACCCTCACCAGAGTTTCTTTCTCTCTACCCTATCATTCCTCCAATGATGTTAAACACCTCAATTAGATCACCCTTGAATATTCTTTACTCAAGGGAATACAAACCTAATCAGAGCTACTCCAGGATTCCAGCCTTGTATGCAATGTAGTCTATAGAATCACAAGGGCAGGGGAGGGATATGGGCTTTTATCGTCTTCTCACCAATGTTCTCTGCCAATTGTCTCCCCTCTCCTGATGTCTGTCTCCCTGGAAGCCAGTCACCTAGCCTGACTGACTATGTCAGTGGCCTATCTTTCCTTGGGTGGCATCACTGTCCCATGTGTGCTCTTCAACCCCAGGCTGCTGAATGGTGACCAGGAGCGGAAACCCAGGCTGCTTATTATTTCACCCCCCTCCCCTCCCTCCGTCCTCGCCCCTCCATGCACCCTCGCCTGATATAAGGTACTGAGGCTAATTGCCGTACTCTCACTGCTGTGATCAGAGATCAAATCCAGGGATTTTCCTGATCGGAATCGTCTGCTATTAAATTTGCAGAGCCGTTTGAAGAGCTCTGGATATTAGGCTCGAATTCAATTCTTATATTTGCAGAATTGTATAAAAAGTCTTCACACTTGATACCAATGTCAGCCTTATAATATCCACCTAGGTACATCTTTATATCACCCTTAAAGGGGTTGATGTAGAAGTGGAATTGCAATGGATATAAACAACTGTGCCAAGGCTGATAATAACATTTTAATTGAATATTTATTACAGCTGACTTTCTGGGGAATAAGGCATTGTTGTTTTTGGCTGTCATAATTAATGTGCAACTCAGAGAGGCTTCAGATGAAAATTTACATAACAGATTTAAAAGACTCTCCAACCTTTGCAGAAAGATCAATGCTGTTTTTTTTAAACCGTCTGTTCGAACATTACACAGATAATCTGCGGAACCGTAAAACGTTTCACTGGTACCTCTCTGTGGTTCAAGTGTCACGTAATCTGAATAAACATATCCGAGGGACCTTGACGCTGCTCAGAGGAGTAAAGGAGGATATTGTTGGAGTTCATCTAAAGGCCATTTCACTTACTCGTTTATCGAGTCGTATTAAAAATTAGAAGCGCTTAAAATTAATTTGCAGTTACTATACCTTGAAGTTATTTGCCTATGATCATTGTAAATATAGAAAGGAAAGGATGTTCTCCGGGGTAATAGATTCATGGACTCGGGAAGGAGATTGAAGCAGATTGTATAAATGGACTAGAGAGGATGAGTTGCATTTTTGAAGAGCGAAGGGATTGAGAACTATGGTAGAAGGCAAGGTGGGGTCGATCCCTGGAAAAGGCATCAGCTTATTGGTCCTAATGGGTCTTCTCACTTCAAAAATTCTTAGGTTAAGTAATTTGAGTCCAGAATTTACTCCAGCCTTTCACGCAGACATGCCATTAGGAGAAGCCATGACATCTAATCATCGTGTCCCGATTCTGAGAGGCCAAGAAGCAAGACCTGAGGTACAGTCAACTGACGCTCCTCCTGTCATGTGCTTGTCTGACACTGTGATTGACTGCTGTCAGTTAGCTTGCATTAATGAAAAGAATGCCAGACTACTTTATGTCAGTACAGTCCTTGCTAACCAAATCTCTGACCTTTACCTGATCTACATTATCAGCCTTCCACAAGGCTGTGGCAAATCGAAACAAACTGATTTCTCCTCAGGCAAAGAAGATTTTTAACAAAGTATTTGTGTGAGACATAAGAAAGTGAAAGTACTTGCACAGAAATTCTTTCTCCTCAGAGTTGTAGTATATTTGATGGCGATTGATAAAGTGTACTTTATCAAAATTGCACCTTCTGAGTTATAATTGGAGTCGAATTGTGTGGGATTAATCTCAGTTTTGAACGTGGGTAATGAATACAGGCTGTTACCAAGGGCTACATACCTCTGACACCCTCAAAGCCTCCTTGATTAAGTGCAACATCCCCACCGGCACCTGGGAATCCCTGGCCCAAGAACGCCCAAAGTGGAGGAAGAGCATCCGGGAGGGCGCTGAGAACCTCGACATGCAGAAACTAAGCGCAGACAGCGGAAGGATTCATGCGGCAAACCAGGCTCCCCACCCACCCTTTCCCTCAACCACTGTCTGCCCCACCTGTGACAGAGACTGTAATTCCGGTATTGGACTGTGCAGCCACCTGAGAGCTCACTTTTAGTGGAAGTAAGTCTTCCTCGATTCCGAAGGGCTGCCTATGATGATGATGATGACCTCTGACATTCTTTTCTTTTTCTGCCCAATCGGTAGCACTCTCGCCTCTAAGTTAGAAATGTTTGCGTTCCAGTCCCACTGCAGGATTTGGGAACATAATCTTGGCTGATACTTAAATACAGTACTGAGAGAGGGCTGCATTGTCAGACACCAAACCAAGACTCTGTCTGCCTGTTACAGCAGTACAGGGCCTCCTCAGCTCTCCCTATTGTAATGTATTTGCTTCATGGGCTCTTTACTTAACAATTCATAGCAACACATTGCTATTAAGAACTAGTTGGTTTATTAACAAAGGTTCAACAATCACACTACACATTACCAGTTCATCCACTAGGCTCACAACTGCATACCTCATTGTGATGACCTAAACCCAAATGACTGGGGTTTTATTGAGTCTTGTGAACATCACTTGTCCAGCTAAGCCACTCACAACTATTTTGTTGAAGACAATAAACAAGTTCCCCCTGATTAAAGAGGGGTCACATTCGAGAAACTTTCATTCAAGTGTCGCCTTGTTTTTTTTGAGGGCACCAAAAACACAAATTATACAAGTGCCCCCTGATTAAAGCGGGGGGGGGCGGGGAATCACTAAACCTGACACAATAAACAAATTAACTTTGGCAGTAACTTAAATCAAATCAAAATTTGGTTGCCGGGGTGATGATGAGCTAAGCCACTCACGATCTGTGAACATACTCACAAGTGCATACTTTACAACTATTAATGTCCCCATTCTCGCTCTATTCTGCCTTTCATCTTCCCACAACCTTCTTTTCCATCGATATGTGAACACTGTGAGCCTTGGTGGGGGATGTTAAAGAACTACAATTATCAATGTATTTAAGCCTATAATATCCCACTTCTTGTCAAAAAAAGTGCAACAAAAACAGACTTTAAACTTGACACATGAACACATAATCGAGGTATATGTCGCATAAACAAAGTACCTACAAAGGTAATAATTAATGGTGACTCACATTTTGTGCAGATGATGTAACTCACAACTGTATAGCTTTAGCCTTCTGCCTCTCAGTTTGTTTTCTATAATCCACCGTGACCCAATATTTGGGCAAGAAGGCCCCATTCTGTCAGGTTCAACCTGGCAGACAACGAAATCTAAATATGGTGTGGAGTGTGATTTGGTAAATGCATATTAGAGACATAGAAACATAGAAAATAGGTGCAGGAGCAGGCCATTCAGCCCTTCTAGCCTGCACCGCCATTCAATGAGTTCATGGCTGAACATGAAACTTCAGTACCCCCTTCCTGCTTTCTCGCCATAACCCTTGATCCCCCGAGTAGTAAGGACTTCATCTAACTCCCTTTTGAATATATTTAGTGAATTGGCCTCAACTACTTTCTGTGGTAGAGAATTCCACAGGTTCACCACTCTCTGGGTGAAGAAGTTTCTCCTCATCTCGGTCCTAAATGGCTTACCCCTTATCCTCAGACTGTGACCCCTGGTTCTGGACTTCCCCAACATTGGGAACATTCTTTCTGCATCTAACCTGTCTAAACCCGTCAGAATTTTAAACGTTTCTATGAGGTCCCCTCTCATTCTTCTGAACTCCAGTGAATACAAGCCCAATTGATCCAATCTTTCTTGATAGGTCAGTCCCGCCATCCCGGGAATCAGTCTGGTGAACCTTCGCTGCACTCCCTCAATAGCAAGAATGTCCTTCCTCAAGTTAGGAGACCAAAACTGTACACAATACTCCAGGTGTGGCCTCACCAAGGCCCTGTACAACTGTAGCAACACCTCCCTGCCCCTGTATTCAAATCCCCTCGCTATGAAGGCCAACATGCCATTTGCTTTCTTAACCGCCTGCTGTACCTGCATGCCAACCTTCAATGACTGATGTACCATGACACCCAGGTCTCGTTGCACCTTCCCTTTTCCTAATCTGTCACCATTCAGATAATAGTCTGTCTCTCTGTTTTTACCACCAAAGTGGATAACCTCACATTTATCCACATTATACTTCATCTGCCATGCATTTGCCCACTCACCTAACCTATCCAAGTCACTCTGCAGCCTAATAGCATCCTCCTCGCAGCTCACACTGCCACCCAACTTAGTATCATCCGCAAATTTGGAGATACTGCATTTAATCCCCTCGTCTAAATCATTAATGTACAATGTAAACAGCTGGGGCCCCAGCACAGAACCTTGCGGCACTCCACTAGTCACTGCCTGCCATTCTGAAAAGTACCCGTTTACTCCTACTCTTTGCTTCCTGTCTGACAACCAGTTCTCAATCCACGTCAGCACACTACCCCCAATCCCATGTGCTTTAACTTTGCACATTAATCTCTTGTGTGGGACCTTGTCGAAAGCCTTCTGAAAGTCCAAATATACCACATCAACTGGTTCTCCTTTGTCCACTTTACTGGAAACATCCTCAAAAAATTCCAGAAGATTTGTCAAGCATGATTTCCCTTTCACAAATCCATGCTGACTTGGACCTATCATGTCACCATTTTCCAGATGCACTGCTATGACATCCTTAATAATTGATTCCATCATTTTACCCACTATTAATCATGAGCCATGCACTCCGAGATGTGGGGGGGTCAGGTTGGTGGAGGACCTTTGTCTTATGGATGTTTAGTGTAAGGCCCATGCTTTCGTATGCCTTGGTGAAGATATTGACTATGACTTGGAGTTCAGCCTCTGAATGTGCGCAGACGCAAGCGTCGTCCGTGTACTGTAGTTCGATGACAGAGGATGGGACGGTCTTGGATCTGGCCTGGAGGTGACAAAGGTTGGACAGGTTCCCACTCGTTCTATAATTTAATTCCCATGGATCTTGATGACTGGGGGACAGTGCTGTGCGACGAGGACAGGCTGGTGGAGGACATTTGTCTTACTGATGTTTAGCGTAAGGCCCATGCTTTCGAACGCCTCAGTAAATACGTCGACTATGTCCTGGAGCTCAGCCTCTGTATGTGCGCAGACGCAGGCATCGTCCATGTACTGTAGCTCGATGACAGAGGTTGGGGTGGTCTTAGACCTGGCCTGGAGAACGTGGACCACTTCCCTTATCTCGAGAGCCTCCTATCAACAAGAGCAGGCATTGACGACGAGATCCAACACCGCCTCCAGTGCGCCAGTGCAGGCTTCGGCCACCTGAGGAAAAGAATGTTTGTAGACCAGTCCCTCAAAACTACCACCAAGCTCATGGTCCACAGGCTGTAGTAATACCCACCCTCTTATATGGCTCAGAAACATGGGCCATGTACAGTAGACAACTCAAGTCGCTGGAGAAATACCAGCAATGATGCCTCCGTAAGATCCTACAAATCCCCTTGGGAGGACAGGCGCACCAACATCAGCGTCCTCGTCCAGGCCAACATCCTCAGCAATGAAGCACTGACCACACCCGATCAGCTCCGTTGGGCAGGCCACATAGTTCGCATGCCAGACACAAGACTCCCAAAGCAAGCACTCTACTCGGAACTCCTTCAAGGCAAATGAGCCAAAGGTGGGCAGCGGAAACTTTACAAGGACACCCTCAAAACCTCCCTGATAAAGTGCAACATCCCCACTGACACCTTAGAGTCCCTGGCCAAAGACCTCCCTACCTGGAGGAAGTGCATCCGGGAGGGCGCTGAGCACCTCGAGTCTCAGCGTCGAGAGCATGCAGAAATCAAGCGCAGGCAGCGGAAAGAGCGTGCGGCAAACCAGTCCCAGCCACCCCTTCCCTCAACGACTATCTGTGACAGAGACTGTGGTTCTCATATTGGACTGTTCAGCCCCAAAGAACTCATGTTTAGAGTGGAAGCAAGTCTTCCTCGATTCCGAGGGACTGCCGATGATGAAGATGACTGAGGGATCCATCTGTAACTCTACCGAGTGTCCACAGTCGCATCTCAATGTGCAATATCTGTAAGTCATCATCATCATAGGCAGTCCCTCAAAAGGAGGATGACTTGCTTCCACGTCAAAAAGGAATGAGTTTACAGGTGTTTCAATGAAGGACCTAATATTCCAGACCCCGAACTACATCTCGAAGTGTGGAAGATACCTGTGCGTGAATTTTTTTAACGTGAGGTGGACGTTGCACACCAGCCACCATATAGGCTTGACAGAGCTAGGTCTTGGTCCAGTGTCAAGGATTACCCAAGACGACTGGAGACCAGCTCTGCTGCACGGACCTAGTGTGCACACATATTGCAGTGTGGGCAGGCCCGTGCTGCCCCTGGGCCCTCGTCTCTCCCGTCCCTGAACACACACCTCTCCCGGGTCCTGATCACATCCCTCTACATTTTCTCACCGCTCCTTCGCCCCTGGGCCCTCGCCTCTCTGGCCCCGAACTCACGCCTCTCCCGGGTCCTGATCACATCCCTCTACCACTCCTTCGCCCCGACCTCGCCACTCCTGCTGCACCTGCCAATCACCGGCCTGGACCTTGATGACGTCCCTCTTTGCTGCAGCCGTCCTCCTGCACCAGCTTGTGCTGTGGTACGCCGCCATACTGTCCAGGGGCTGCCACTTGCTGCTCCTTTTATGGCCCCGACCTGCCACTGATGGTCTCTTGCAGGTTGGGGCCACCACACTGTTCTGTAAGTATCCAGTGCCAGGCTACAGTGCAAGGGAGAGCAGGAAATGGGACTAATTGGATTGCTCTTTCACAGAGCCGGCACAGGAATGAAGGGGCGAAAGTGATAAGGAACCGGATAGGTTCACAAAAAAATGCAATTTTTATATTGTCTGTGGCCTTGAGACTATGCCGGGTGAATACATTTGGATGCAATGCCATTGTATGTTATTTTAATGGAGCATTTAACCCATTTATTTTAAGTGAGTTGACACCTCTGTAAGAAAAATGGACAAAGAAATTGCATATGAATTAATTTAGCCGCTGAAGGCGAGTACTCTCGATGGAAGTTCAACGCCTTTGTCTTAACCGCCAATAAATACACACAAGGAGAGAGGGTTCAACAACCAGGGGTCATAGATTTAAAGTAATTGGGTGGAGGTTTAGAGGAAATTTGAGGGGAAATGTCTTTAGCCAGAGGGTGGTGGGGGTCTGGAAATCACTGCCTGTAAAGGTGGTAGAGGCAGAAAGCCTCAGCACATTTAAAAAGTATTTGGATGTGCACTTGAAGTGCTGTAACCTACAGGGCTACGGACCAAGAGTTGGAAAGTGGGATTAGGCTGGGTAGCTATTTGTCGGCTGGCGCGGACTTGATGGGCCGAAATGGCCTTCTTCAATGCTGTAAATTTCTATGATTCTATGAGGCACCATGAGCCAAATGGCTTCTTTCTGTGCTGTAAACTCATGGAGTTTTATTGAAATCTAAGGGAAGAGTCGGGAAATAGGACTGCGGTTGACAGTTTCATTGTGGAGCTCATGGCAGCACAGACAATAGGTGCATTGTCCACTCAAATTTCTGTCATCCAATTATTCCTTGAAAATATCTGCATAGAAGGATAGTTTAAATTATGTTCCTTTCATACGGTAACGTGACTCAACTTTAGCCACTAGCAGTCCTGGGTGGTACAAAGCCTGCTAAGTAGGGGGTAGGCCAGCCAAGTGCTGTAGAAACAAGCCTGTAATTATCAATGCTGGTGATCAGGAATAAATCGCATCAACCCATTAGAAAGCTGGCACACACCAAGGCAAATTTCAGATATTTCAACTTCGCCAAGGGAAAAATGCTTTTTTTTATGTAAAGCACTAATAGAGCAATCTAAAGCTATAGAAACATGAGGGTTAATTGTAACCTGACTTGCTGGATGGGAAACCCACAGGATCGAGGGGGTACACTGGTTTCATACCCGCCCAATATCACTCCACTGACTGCAATGTTAGGTTAATATTGCCCCCTCTCTATCTTCAGGCAGCTCATCAATGGGGGAACCTCTACAAGTTATCTGTCACCAATATCCCCCAAACAAAAGCGTCTGATCACTAATTATACTTCATGACACAACCTTTTGCACATCACAGTTAGAATCATAGATAGAATCATAGAAAGTTACAGCACAAAAGGAAGCCATTTTGGTCCACCGTGTCTGCACCAGCTGACCAAGAGGTATCCAGCCGAATCCCACTTTCCAGTTCTTGGTCCGTAACCCTGTAGGTTACGGTACTTTAAGAGCAGTGAGGCTTTCTGACTTTCAGGCAGTGACTTCCAGACCTGGTTGTTGACCCCTGTGCTAAGAGAAATCCACTCTATCTAGGCCCTTCATCATTCTATACACTATCTCTGCTGGCTCTTTGTAAGAGAAATCAAAATCTAATCCCACTGCTGTGTTCTCTTCCCATAGCCCTGTTTCTTCCCATATTTCACATATTTATCCAGTTTTTCCTTGACTAGATGCAATGATCTCTGCCTCAACCACTCCCTGCGACAAAGCATTCCATACACTCTGCATCAAGACATTTTTCCTAAACTCACTCCTCACCCTCATCCTTCATGTTTATCTAATTCCTGCATGCACCAGCTATTGATAAACATAAGAACATAAGAAATAGGAGCAGGAGTAGGCCATTTGGTCCCTCGAGCCTGCTCCACCGTTTAATAAGATCATGGCTGATCTGATCATGGACTCAGATCCACTTCCCTGCTCGTTTCCCCATAACCCCTTATTCCCTTATCACTCAAAAATTTGTCTATCTCTGCCTTAAATATATTCAATGACCCAGCCTCCACAGCTCTCTGGGGCAGAGAATTCCACAATTTACAATCCTCTTGGAGAAGAAATTCCTCCTCATCTCATAGAAACATAGAAAATAGGAGCAGTAGTAGGCCATTCAGCCCTTCGAGTCTGCACCGCCATTCAATATGATCATGGCTGATCTCAGTTTTAAATGGATGACCCCTTATTCTGAGACTATGCCCCCTAGTTTTAGTTTCCCCTATGAGTGAAAATATCCTCCCTGCATCCACCTTGTCGAGCCCCCTCATTATCTTATATGTTTCGATAAGATCACCTCTCATTCTTCTGAACGCCAATGAGCATAGGCCCAACCTACTCAACCTATCTTTATATCTTCATGTCAACCCCCTCATCTGCGGATCTTGGACTGGTAGTCCTCCATTCAGGGAATTATATGATAATTGTTAAGCACGAGCTTCCCCTCTTATAATCATGCTACCTGTCCCTGCGCTTCGCTAGTTGCTCATTAATGTTCTGGGTCTCTAACAGTTTTCCTTATTGAGTCTATATTTATGTGGTTTATTATTTCCCGTTTTTTAAACAAGGGTTTAAGGTTCACCACCCTCCAGTCCTTTGGTATCATTTCTATTTCTAAAAAGTTTTGGAGATTTTATGGTTTGCACCTCTGTTATTTTCATCTTTGAAATCCCTTTCTATAAAGGGACCTGTTAATTAAATTGTCAGATGATCTAAATTCTAGAATACCAGGGGATTTCAAAGATGAACTAGCAGAGGTGCAAACGATAATATTTCTAAAATTCTAGGAAATATAAATTGTACTGAATAGTGGTATGTATATATATATAATTGTATATATTTGCTATATATGATTATATATAATTGTATGTGTTACATATATATGATATATACCTTCCCTCTCTGTCTTTCTCTCATATCGATGGTTATATATAGAGTATCTTTACCAATTATGTTTATGAGTCTTTACTAACCTTTCCCAGATTATTTTGATGCTCATGTCTTAGATCACTTTCCTGAATGAGTCCCAACTCCCCGTACCTTCAAAGTGTCAATCTTTGCCTTCAGATCTAGGCACAATTTTGGTAACGTGCTAGGACACTAACAGCATATTCTCTCTGGTAATTGGTAGCTAATGGACTTTCATATGCCTCCATTAGATTTCACTCCCATCTTTGAAACAGTAGAGAAATCGTATCAGTGCTTAAAATATTCTACAAAAATTGAAAAAGCCAATGTCATATAGTTATGTATTTACAGTAGACATTCATCCAAATTAATTAATTTAGACAATTATATTCTCCAAATTAATTATATAATTATATGTTTGCCTAAAGAATTATTTTTGGTGCCTGAGGAGGAGGGATGCCTACAGTCAAATTAATTCAGATATAGAAGTTAAAGCAGGCATGTCATTTTGTGCTGTCCATCAGAATAAGGTATATCATCATATTCCACTGCTGCCATTGCAGCACCTGTTTCCTGGGTAACTGGCTGTAAATGCAGTAAGTACAATACACCCCCAGCTGACTGAATTGTCAAACCGTAATTATCTAATTGGTGGGTGGCAACAAATGTCACATCAAGGTCTTGACGATCAGATGGTGGCTGTGGGTAGATGTAGATTGTCCAGGTTGTGGGTTTAAATGCTGCCCCAGGGACTTGTGCGCATAATCTAAGCTGACACTCCAGTGCAGTGCTGAGGGAGCGCTGCACTGTCACAGGTTCCGTCTTCGGATGAGACATTAAACCAAGGCACCATTTGCCTGCTCAGGTGGATATATAAGATCCCATGGCATGATTTAAAGAAGAGCAGGGAGTTCGTTCGGTGTTCTGGACAATATTTATCCTTGAACCAATATCACTAGTTCATTATTACATTGCTATTTTTGTGGGAGCTTGCTGTGTGCAAATTGCCTGCCACTTTCCCTACATTATAGCAGTGACTACACTTCAAACATACTTCATTGGCTGTCAAGCTCTTTTGGACATCCTGAGGTTATGAAAGGTGCTATATAAATACAAGTCTTTCTTCCTTTCTAGAGATCCTGTCATGATAGCCTTAGAATCCTCACGGGTAAGTTATGTTATTACTTTTGGAGTTCAATTGGAAGCAAATGTACAACTCCAAGAGCCCTGGAATCTTTGTCTATGATAAGAACCTTTCAAGTACTCAAAAGTCATTTTGATGGTTGAAAACCGGAGATATTGTCAGTTAAGATATGTGATCCATAAAGATTTAGGCAGTGCATGATTTGGGAAGAATCCAATGATTTTTTTTCTCAATGAACTGAGTCACTAATTTCATTGTCGCCAAGGCTTCTAAATATTTAATAGTCAAAATCCTCCCGTTACAATTTTTTATATATGGCGTGCATAGAGATCATATTACTGGATTTGCATATGTTCTTGGATCTCATAGAAGATCAGATTCATTCAGATGAAACCAAGGTCGCCACTACTACAAATGCGGAATTGCCTACGCTACACTTGCAGCCAGTTACACAGTATGTGTTTGTGGAGCTTCCCATTTGTTGGAGACTAGGAGGGGAAGAGGTTACCTTGTTGCACATGCAATGGGAGTTGCCAAGTGTAAAATAGTATTGGGGGCAAACAATGTGGGTATTAAAGTGCGTTACATAACTGGATTCTGGTACCTGGAATTCCAAGGGTTGGATTGCATTTATTTTCCGCAGTGGGTTGAGGGAATCTGCTCATCCTCTCTTCAGATCTGCATGCGAATCAACAGCACTGGATCTCTGGAAAAAGTGGCTATCTAGAATATTGAATCCAATCAGTGAAACAGAACATTGAAGAAATGCACTTCATCTCTGGTTGTGTGATTAGCATTCAAGTTTCTGATGCTTTTCAATCCAAGTTGTTGGGATAGGCACGTACTTTTGCAGAGTCAGAAGTTCGAATGAGCTGAAGGTCGGACTGTACCTCTGAGAAGTACATCATCAAATATGATCAGAGAGACCATGAAATCACGGGAATGCTTTAGGGAGTTTCCTTTTAAAACTCAATGAAGGACATTGCAAATGTTTAAGATGTAGCTGAATTTGATTTGATTTTCATTTGGAAATTTGGGAAAATGTTATGCTCATTTAAAAAGCAATTTCAACGCTGGGGAATGGAATACATTTCCATTTTTGGCATTCAGGCAAATATCATTGCGCAATACCAAAGGAACTATCGCCCAACTTTAATTCAACACTATATCAGCTGTATATTTCCATTTCTCGGACTAGGGTTGCCAATGTTGGTTGGACGATTTCCTGGAGGTTTCATCACATGACCTGCTGCTCCAACTGCCCCGCCCAGTCAAACAGTTTCTTTTCCCGTCATTAATATTTTAAAAACATAACGCCCCTCTAAATTTTCTGGGGTTGCTCGCACCAGTGTCCAGCAGATTAATCTTTCATTCCTGGAGACTCCAGGACAGTCCCGGAGGGTTGACGATCCTATCCTTGTACCCTAATCCTACCAATGTAGAATCATCTGTGGCTCAGTGGGTAGCACACTTGCCTCTAAGTCAGAAGGTTGTGGGTTCAAGTCCCATTCCAGGAACTTTAGCACATAAATCTAGGCTGATACTGCAGTGCTGAGGGAATGCTGCACTGTCAGATGAGATATTAAACTGAGGCCCTGTCTGCCTACTCAGATGGACGGAAAAGATCCCATGGCACTTTTTTGAAGAAGAGCAGTGGAGTTATCCCCAGTGTCCTGGCCAATATTTATCCCTCAATCAGCTCCGCAAAACAGATTACCTGGTCATTATCATATTGGTGTTTGTGGGAGTTTGCTGTGCGAAAATTGGCTGCTGCGTTTCCCATATTACAACAGTGACTATACTTCAAAAGTACTTCATTGGCTGTAAAGCACTTTGAGACATCCGGTGGTCATGAAAGGCACTAGATAAATGCAAGTTTTTCTTTCTTTCATCCCATATCCCAATTGACCAAACAGATTTTCAGACAAGATCACTAATGATACGCAGCTCTAGGGCACAAACCATCAGTATTCCGAAATATTGACTGTTTTCCCTTTGGACCTGTTTACACAAGGCTGTGACTCACTAATCTAATTTCATTTCGGCCCATTGCATCCAGGAGAAAGTGAACCCTTCCATGCTGTTGTCTGGGCTGGATTCAATCCAGGTGCCAAGGCCCATTTACATTTGGGCCTGTTTCGTTTGACTCATGGGAGAGCAGCAGTTGTGTGACAGCTCCCCACATTTACATTGCTAAATCTGGCTCCCTTATTGCGACAGCAGAATTGTTCCTCTCTCATTGGGTTTACAATTCTGCCAATGGATAAGGGAACCAGTTTTAGCAATGTGAGCACAGTATGGGGGAACAGTGCCTGGATACCAGTCTCGCAAGAGCTGAATTAAACACTTCCAGAGGTAAACGGAAATAATCCTAACCCAGTGAGGTTCCTCATTTCTGTTCTTATTTCTGTGATAATGGCCTTGCTGGTTAATGTGAGATTTGGCCTTTCAGTTTGGTCCCAGAATTGTTTATTTTGACGCACATCTATTGGAGATGCTGTTGAAACAATTATTTGGGCTGGACTCAGCAAGTATGACAATTGTTGTTTTTTGAGGGTAGTGCTGCTTCCAAATAACTTGATCCTCTCTAAGTGGGAGGGTGGGGGGTGTCTGTACTGCCATTCACACACCAAACCTAAGAGCATTTGAAGGTGTCACTGAGTGTAGAGCAGGAGGAACAAATCTATTTCCAGCACTGTCGCCCTTTGCTTCGATAAGTACATGCTTTCATATCAACAGGGATCTCGGAGAAACTCAATGTAATTTAGCTATTGGTTTCAAAATGTTGAATGTAGCAAAGAAGCAATTTCAGAATTCTATTGTGATGTAAAAGGTCTTAAAACTTGTAGACATTAGCAGATTTATGTGAAGAGCTAGGAGAAGACATTTCTATTTTCTACGCTACATTTAGAATGCAATAAGTAGGTCTTGTAACACATATATGACAAGATACTCTCATGAGATTTCTTTTTACAAAGTGGAAGGAAGTAATATATAAATCTTTGCGTACACTATTCAATGTACACAATGGCTCCATACTTCAAATTCAAAGTGGGACAAAATAGCGGGGGACTGAATAACCTTTTCTTAATTAACTCTCCAAGGCTTTCAATTACTTTTCTTTGCTACGTTATCGATTGTGATGGGGAATTTGTACCAAATCTTATTACCAAAACATTGGGTTCAATTTTCCCCAGTAGTTTGTTTGGAGCAGGCTGCTCTTTTTGGTCTAAGTTCAAAAACCACAGTTTCCCTGATCAATTTGCACCAGCGTAACTCAGTTAGTTACCATTTTTTTAGGTTAGTTTTTTTTTCAACCAAAGGGGGCGTAACCTGCCACGCGCGCCAATTCTGGCCATTTAGAACATTTTGTTTTGGCGTACTTGGGCCCCCCCAAAAAAAGGGCGTAACTCTTCAAGTACGCCAAAAAAAAAAGCTTTGGGGAAAATTGAGCCCATTGTCCCACTGGAATTTGAACACCGCAGTGGTTTTCTGATGTTCTGAAAAAAAAGTTAGCGACCTGAAATATTAACTCTGTTTCTCTCTCCACAGATGCTGCCTGACCTGCTGAATATTTCCAGCAGTTTCTGTTTTTATTGAGGAAGATATTCTGGGGTTTGACACCCACTATCCCATTTCTCCTCTTTCCTCAAGACCTTTATCATCATTTCCATTATCAAGCTCCCCCTTCCTTGCGTGCTTTTCTTTATCTTGGAACCAGACCAAAAACCAGCCTCACCTATTAATTATCTTCTGCAGGATTCAAAGTCCAAGTACAGCAGGTCAGATCATTTCCATTTTTTCTATTTTCCCTTCACAGCCCAAATCTTGCATTCCATACATTCAAATGGCAATCCATGGAATCGTACAACACAGGAGGAGGTGAAGGAGACCACAGTCCATCCATTGCCAGCTCTCTGAAACATCTATAGAATTAGTCCCACTTCCTTGCTCCTTCCCCATGGACCCGCAAATTTTCCCTTTTCAAGTACATTCCCAACTATTGAAAGTTACTATTGCATCTGCTTCCACCATCCTTTCAGTAAGTGCATTCCAGATCACAACAACTCGTTGTGTTAAAAAAAATCTCCTTACTAGCAAGTAGATTTAGTTAGATTTAAAGTAATGAGTAATGAGCCAGATTTAGATAACAGCCTAACTGTGCGTGAACATTTAACCAATAGCAATCATAACATGATCGAGCTCA
Organism: Pristiophorus japonicus; assembly: GCF_044704955.1. NCBI lineage: Eukaryota > Metazoa > Chordata > Chondrichthyes > Pristiophoridae > Pristiophorus > Pristiophorus japonicus. The sequence goes on from NC_091988.1 coordinate 136,145,126, forward strand.
ACGTAGCGTTTGAAAGGGAGAAATGTGAAACAGCTACTGAGATTCTAGATTTGGGTAAGGCCGACTTCAATGTGATGAGACAGAGACTGTCCACAGTAAACTGAGCCAATCTGTTGATGGGTAAAACGACAGAAGATCAGTGGGAGATGTTCAAAAAAGAATTTAAGGTGATACAGAACCAGTTTATATACGTGGACCATATACAGTAGACACCTCAAAGTGCTGGAGAAATATCACCAGCGCTGTCTCCGCAAGATCCTGCAAATTCATTGTGAAGATAGACACACCAACATCAGTGTTCTTGCTCAGGCCAACGTTCCCAGCGTCGAAGCCTGACCACACTCGACCAGCTCCGCTGGGCAGGCCACATCGTCCACATGCCCGACACGAGACTCCCAAAGCAAGTGCTCTATTCGTAACTCCTACATGGCAGGTGAGCCCCAGGTGGGCAGAGGAAACATTTCAACGACACCCTCAAAGCCTCCTTGATAAATTGGAACATTGGATCATGCAAGTTGGTTCTGTACATGGCTGTTTTTTTTGACAAGTAGCGCCTCAGGGGTATCATCATCATCATCATAGACTGTCCCTCGAAATCGAGGAACACTTGCTTCCACTTCAAAAATGAGTTCTCAGGTGACTGAACAGTCCAATACGGGAATTACAGTCTCTGTCACAGATGGGACAGACAGTGGTTGAAGGAAAGGGTGAGTGGGGAGTCTGGTTTGCCGTACGCTCCTTCCGCTGCCTGCGCTTGTCCTCCGCATACTCTCGGCGACGAGACTCGATGTGCTCAGCGCCCTCCCGGATGCTCTTCCTCCACTTAAGTCCAGAACCAGGGGACACAGTCTAAGGGTAAGGGGTAAGCCATTTAGGACCGAGATGAGGAGAAACTTCTTCACTCAGAGAGTTGTGAACCTGTGGAATTCTCTACCACAGAAAATTGTTGAGGCCAGTTCGTTAGATATATTCAAAAGGGAGTTAGATGTGGCCCTTGTGGTTAAAGGGATCAAGGGGTATGGAGAGAAAGCGGGAAGAGGGTACTGAACTTGCATGATCAGCCATGATCATATTGAATGGTGGTGCAGGCTCGAAGGGCCGAATGGCCTTCTCCTGCACCTATTTTCTATGTTTCTAAAGAGGTGAGGGACAGCATAAAATGTAAAGAAAAAACACACAAAAATGCAAAAAAAAAGCACAGATCCTGGTGAATGGGAAAGATACAAAGAATCAAAGGGTCACAAAACAGACAGTAAGAGCTACAAACAGGGAGTATGGAGTGAATAAGGATGTGCAGGAGTAGGGAAGAGAAGGCAGAGTGATGGGGATGTGATGAGAGGTTGTGTTTCCTGATCTAATGAGATTATTGAAAGCTTTGCGCCACTTGCAAGGGATATCAAAATCAACACAAATTCTTTTTACAATTATATTAGGAAAAAGAGAGTAGTCAGGAGCAATATTGGCCTCTTGAAAATTGAAAGCGGTGATATTGTCAGTGATAATATGAACACAGCAGACGTTTTGAATAATTACTTTGCGTCAGTATTTACAGTGGGGGAAAAAGATAGCGTGCCAGAAATCCCAAGGAACCTAAGTCAGGGACAGAGACTCAATAAAATTAATGAAAGTAAAATAACAGTAATGAAGAAAATCCGCAGCTAGAGCCGGCACTTTGGAAATTCACAAGGAGGCGGGTTCAGAGCGGACTTCCGTCCCGCTGTCAATCATGGCCATTTTGACTGCGGACCTGTCTCCAACTCGCAGTCGCAGGGCTGGTAAGATTCCGGCTAAAGGGTGATAGGAGTTTGGAACTCTCTTCCACAAACGGCAATTGATGCGAGATCAATTGTTAATTTTAAATCGGAGGTTGATAGCTTTCTGTTAACCAAAGGTCTTAAGGGATATGGGGCAAAGACGGGTATATGGAGTTAGGTCGCAGTTCAGCCATGAACTCATTGAATGGTGGAGCAGGCTCGAGAGGCTGAATGACCTCCTCCTGTACCTATGTTATTATGTTCCTCATCTCTCCTCTGGTCCTTCTGTGAATTACCTTAAAACTGTGTCCTTTGGTTACCAACTCTTATATCATTGGCAACAGTTTGTCCTCATTTACTCTATGAAAACACTTCATAATTTTGAACACCTTAATTAACTCTCCCCTCTGCTCTGAGGAGAACAATTCGAGTTCCTTACGTCTCTCCTCATAACTGAAGTTCCTGGTATTATTCGAGTAAATCTCCTCTGCACCCTCTCCAAAGCCTTGACATCATTCTTAAAGTGTGGTGCCCAGAATTGGACACAATGGCCGGGATTTTGCTCACTTCCTAGAGTCCAGTCGGCTGGTGTCGGTGGCGGTTCGTGACCCCGCTGCTGGCTCGATTCCGCAGTCTAAAATGAACTTACCCCAATGGCGCTTGTTAAGCCAACCCAATGTGTTTCCCGGCCCAATTAGATGGAGCGGGTCTGGCAACATCATTCATGACGCATCGTGAGCCGGTTTCCTTAAAGGGACCATGGCTACCGTTTGACATTTCTGTTGTCAGTGTTCTTCAGCATTGAGGTGCTGCAAACACTGACAATCGCTACACAGAGGTGCAGGGCTCCTCCCAGGCTCTCCCATGACTCCCTCCATTTGCTTAGGAAGGAAGTCCGAGTATGCACAGAGCTCGGAAGAGACCTCCTTAAGAGACCAAGACAGCCTGGTTGCACATTGCACAAGCAGGGAACAAGCAGGAAGGTGGTCAGGAAGACCTGGCTGTAGTGGCACCAAGCTTTCAATGATCTCAGTAGATCAGGAAACGTGAAAACACAGTCACACTCAACCTCATCCTGCTGTATCACTCATCACATCCCCATCACTCTGCCTTCGCAACCCTACTCCTGCACGTCCTTACTCACACCAACTTACTTACCTTGCACCTCCACACATCCCTCTCTCTCTTTCTATCCACATTATCACATCATTAAGCACCCCTCACAGTCACGCTCACACATTCCAATCATACCAACTAACAACCCACAAGAGTAGCCACTTGGGTGTTTTATCCAATGCTCATGTAAAGTTTCTGTTAATGTGCTGTCAAACATTGAGACATAACGGTACCTGCGCCCCCCCACCTCCCGCAATCATGATGAGTGTGAAAGTCACGGCTTGGGCATTGTAGGGATGCTTTATGGTGTTGGTGTGGGTTGGTGCCAACCTGGCGTATCATGTGGCAGCCAAGGTGTACAGCATCAAGTGAAGTAAATCTGGCCATGGTGAGGCCATCCCTGGCCTTCAGGCAGCAATGTCGTGGGGTGCTGATGCCCTGTATCCTGTGCAGCATCAGGTGATTGCGGAGAAGATTGGTGTTGTTGGTGGTGCTGCTGTTGTGCCTGGTGCTGCTGGTGTTGGAGCTGATTGTGGTGGGATTCTGAGGACCAAGATGAAACAGTATAAATGGTACCCATGGTGATGGGATAGATCTGATAGGAGCAATCTGTCAATAGTGAGAGAGGTTGTTCCAGTGAGGTGACACTGGATAGAGAGTTTGTTGTAAACACTTGCAGTCTACATAAAGCTCAATCTGTTTTCCAAATGCACTTGGAAAGTGGGAGCTTCTGTGCTGTGAGATGGGAGCTTTTATAGCACATTTCAAGCTGCCAACAAATCAACTGATTCAAAGGCCATTCAACTCCCACCTCAGGTTGACAAACATGGACCCCATGGTTGAGCAGTTAAAGTTAAAAAGGAAGGCTAAAACCATTATTAAGGGTGTGTCAACAAGCCAATAATTGCTTTAATTGGGTCGCCCGCCTCTGTGGGTCGGGTGCAGTCCGAGATCACAGGCGCTCCGTTGCTGCGGGATGATAGTGGGTTCTTGACTCGCTGTCAAAAAAATCTAATTTCCCACCTGACCCAACATCGATCCCTCCCATTGACCCCACCCCCCCAGTAAATTCCGGCCAATGTTTGGCTGAGGCCCAACTTGTCTTGCCACCATCAAATTTGTGTCTGTGAACTTCCAGGTTTCTTTGTTTCTGAACCCCTTTAAAATAGAACCATTTAATTTATATTGTTCTCTTCCTTTTTCCGGCATGTTATTGGATGGGGAAATGGGCCAAGAAACGGATGGAAGCTAACACATTGCTGTAAGGTTTTGTAATGCGGAAAACAACCCCAATCCACAATCTGGGTGTGCTGGTCACAAAGTCTATGTATGCTTGTACAATTCATCATCATCATAGGCAGTCCCTCGGAATTGAGGAAGACTTGCTTCCATTCTTAACATGAGTTCTTAGGTGGCTGAACAGTCCAATACGGGAACCACAGGAAAGAGCAGAGCAGTGGGACTAATTGGATCGTTCTTTCGAAAAAGTGTCACGGACACAATAGGCCGAATGGCCTCCTCCAGTGCTGAATGATTCTATGACTAATTCATTTCACACTATTGTGGGATTCCCAGCCATAGAGAGAGAAAAGACTCATCCCTCTTCCTCGTGTCCAGTGAATTTCATGCATGGAAACATAATACAAAATCTATCAGTTAATACAATGTTTGAGTATTGACTAATCTGTGAAAGAAGAGATTTATAAATGGCCACTTGGTCCATCCGGCTGATTACTAGAACATATAATTTGGTACAGCACCAAATGTCCTAAACGTAAGCTCTGAAATTTTACAGAGTGGAATTCAAGTGTGTAAGTGTTTAATGTGGTCTCTCCACTGCCTTAGCATTGTTAATGTCTCCACTAAAACAACAGGGAGGGGAATTTCAGACAGCTGCTTAAATGTTCATACGCTTGTATCAACTGCACAACTTCAAAGATGCTGAATAAATACATGTCTTTCTTTCCTTGCAGTTTCATTTATATCTAGTTAATCAACTACAATTCCCTTTTGTGTTGAGTGTTCATGAAGACATACAACAGACCTGGTCCCAAGGAAGTTAGAGGCACAATGTTCTATTTATTAATTCATAATGTAAACCTGCCGTTGGAATTGTCATAATGACTTGAATTTTAGGACATGTTATTGAACAGAAGCGATGTTCTAAGATGTTTCTACTTCATCAGTTCTACTTTTAGAGCAGGATTAAAACCAATCTTGCTCCTTTTCAAATTGCCCGCATTCTTGTTAGGATATTAAGGTTTTGTAAGTGTATTGTCTTTTCTTCAAAAGCTTTTATCACTACACAGGACTGAGTAAGATAAGGGAGATGATTCTGATAATGAAGTGGATTCGATCTTTCCTTTGGGCATTTTACTAGCTGCCCTGTTATAGTACTGGCTGGTCCGAGGAATTAGCTGCAGTTGAAAGATCAATTCAGAATAGTATTGCTGACTACGATGTCCAATTTGTTGAATCCCTCCTGTTGTTCTAGTCATCTATTTGGTTGCTTCGATGTGCAGGCTCTCATTTCTCATTCCTTAATGTAATTCTTTTCCTTGAAGTTACGCAATGCCACTAAATCTGTGCCTCTTTCTCCATTGTGATGTTTATGCACTATAGAGACACATGCACAATAGCAGCAGTCGCTTGGAAATGTTGTCCATTACAAGATTATTGCCAATTCAAGAGGTTCAGATGAGCAGCTCAAATTGTTTGTGCATGTTGTATATATGTGTTTATTTCATTCTATATAAGGATGTGGGTTGCATTCATTGCCCATTGCTAGTTTCCCTGAGAAGACAGTGCTACACAGAATGTTATGGCACAGAAACAGGCCGTTCGACCCAACTGGTCCAAGCTGGTGTTTATGTTCCACACGAGCGTCCTCATATACCTCTTCATCTCACTCTATCAGATTAACCTTCGATTCCTTTCTCCCTCATATGTTTATCTAACTTTTCCTTAAATGTATCCATGCTATTTGTCTCAACTACTCCACGTGATAGCAAGTTTTGCATTCTAACCACTCTCTGGATAAATAAATTTCTCCTGAATTCCCTATTGGGTTTATTAGTAACATCTTATATTTATGGCCCCTAGTTTTGGATTTTCCCCACAAGTGGAAACATTTTGGGGCTAGAATTTCGACGACTTTGCGCTGAGATTTGACCCTCCGCGGCGAAAACCCGGTTGCCGGGATCTTCGGGGTAACTTTTTCCGGTGGCGCTTCCAAGTACCGCCGGGGAGAGGAGCGCTAATGTGCAACATCGCATCGCATTTGCGCTCGATTTTTGGCTCTCTTGGGACCCGTATTCTGCGCCCAGAATACCGACAGGGTCAATCCTGTCGGTGCAGCCCTGCCAGCAGCGATAACTATGAAGACCTGCAAAAAAGTAAGTTAAAGTTTTTATTTTTTAATTCTTTTTCAGCGATTTAGTAGGAAAGCATTTCCTTAAAGGAGTGGAGTTCAAATTCACTGTAGTAATAACCGCCCTCCTGTATGGCTCAGAGACATGGACCATGTACAGTAGACACCTCAAGTCGCTGGAGAAATATCACCAACGATGTTTCCGCAAGATCCTACAAATCCCCTGGGAGGACAGGTGCACCAACATCAGCGTTCTCATTCAGGCTAACATCCCCAGCATTGAAGCACTGACCACACTCGATCAGCTCCACTGGACAGGCCACATAGTTCGCATGCCAGACACAAGACTCCCAAAGCAAGCGCTCTACTCGGAACTCCTTCATGGCAAACGAGCCAAAGGTGGGCAGCAGAATCATTACAAGGACACCCTCAAAGCCTCCCTGATAAAGTGCAACATCCCCACCGACACCTGGGAGTCCCTGGCCCAAGACCGCCCCAAGTGGAGGAAGTGCATCCGGGAGGGCGCTGAGCACCTCGAGTCTCATCGCCGAGAGCATGCAGAAATCAAGTGCAGGCAGCAGAAAGAGCGTGCGGCAAACCAGTCCCACCCACCCTTTCCCTCAACAACTATCTGTCCCACCTGTGACAGATTCTGTGGCTCTCATATTGGACTGTTCAGCCACCAAAGAACTCACTTCAGGAGTGGAAGCAAGTCTTCCTCTATTCCGAGGGACTACCTATGATGATGATGGAGGCCAAATTTGCCTTGCACATCTGTCAGCAGACTTTTACAAAGGTGTCTAATTTAGCCTTTTTTTTCCAACTCTGAGATTCCACTCTCTGTATTGCATGCAGAGCAAATAATGTTTCTGTCCATTGACAAGATAATTCACTGTAGTCACATTCAAATTGAGATTTCATGGCAGTGAATTATCACCTAATGACCCAGTTGCAGAATACATTAAAACATGTAAGACAGAATCATCTATGGACTAAATAGGGTCTCATACAACTCTTGAAGTACTGCTGATGCTCAGTCACTGGCACAAAAGAGCCTCATAACTCACTTTCACCTGCTGCACGCTTAAGTTATGAGTCTTTTTCACTCTTAAGAGTCACTAATGCATCGCCACTGGAGTGGTAACATTTTCATTATTTGTTTGATTTTAGTTTCAAAGAGTTTAACTGCATAAGAAGATTGAATCATGATAAAATATGTTTTTTGGGGGGAAGGGGGTTAAAAACAAATCAGTGGGAAAAAGGAGGTGATACAATGTAAAGGTTTGGTGACACCTATTTGGGGTTTGGGGATTTGGGGTTTGGGAATTTGGGGATTTGGGAGTTTGGGGATTTGGGGATTTAGGGTTTGGGGATTTGGGATTTGGGGATTTGGGGATTGGGGATTTGGGATTTGGGGAGGTGTTTCCTGTGAAGGGCCTGCTGCAGGTGCTCCATGTTGACTGCCACGGAGCATGCCACGGTTTACCAGCGTCAGTATGATTTTCTATGTTTTCTTGACTATATAATAAGGTCCTTTATTTGTAATACCAGTTGCGAGGAGTGGAATGATGTAACTGGTCACTGACCATTTTGTTGCCACAACATCCAGACACTGTTACCGTGGTAACAAGTCCCCATCCATATCGGGACAGAGGCAATGTAAGCAAATGAGAGAATTTGAGACATTTCCGTTTAATTGCAAGTGATATTTCAAAATGGTCTGAAATTTGTACCGAGCTTCCCTTAGGGCCTCTCAGCCTGGCCTCTTCCCTCGGGGCCTCTTCCCTCGGGCCTCATGGTCTGGCCTCTACACTCAGCAATTTCCCTCTTCAGTTGCCGGCTTTATTTTCACTGTACCACCAAATCTCATGTGTTACCCTCTTGCATTGCTATTTCTGCTTCTCTCCTTTTGGGGTCAGGGTTCTCAGCCTTGAGACATACGTTGCCTTTCTGTGTGTGCAGAAACCTGTGGTTTGCATTGCGATATTTTATGTGGCAAAATGCCTGCAGACTTCACCTGTACTGTGACACAATCCACACTTTGTTACTTTTGTTTATTGAAAGTGAATGTTGCGAATGCCACCTCTGTATTCCAGTCTCATCCACGGGGACTGCTGGAAGAGCATTGGGATTGTGCAGTGGACAAATACGGAGTGATGTGATAGAAGGACACCCTCAAAACCTTCCTGATGAAGTGCAACATCCCCACTGACACCTGGGAGTCCCTGGCCAAAGACCACCCTAAGTGGAGGAAGTGCATCCGGGAGGGCGCTGAGCTCCTCGAGTGTCATCGCCGAGAGCATGCAGAAATCAAGTGCAGGCAGCGGAAAGAGCGTGCGGCAAACCAGTCCCATTCACCCTTTCCCTCAACGACTATCTGTCCCACCTGTGACAGGGACTGTGGTTCTTGTATTGGACTGTTCAGCCGCCTAAGGACTCATTTTAAGAGTGGAAGCAAGTCTTCCTCGATTCCGAGGGATTGCCTATGATGATGATGATGATGATGAAATGAAATGACAGCTGGGGCAGCTAAGTCCATCCCCCAAAACCACAACAACTAGGTAAGGAATTCCAGAGCCTGGGGCCCAGGCAGCTGAAGGCACGGCCACCAATGGTTGTGTGATGAAAATCGGGGATGCTATAGAGGCCAGAATTGGAGGAGCCGAGAGATTGCAGAGGGTTGTGGGGTTGAAGGACCGTTCAGTAGCTCGATAGAACATTTTTCGTAAGCAAGCAAACCCTGTGAAATAACAGCGACAGATGTTTCAGTGCTGTGAGTTTTCTATTGGGCGGGAATCCAGTTTGACATGTTCCAACCCTCAAGCCTTCTATCAAATCTGTGTTCAACTAACAATGTAGAATATGCATCAAGTTAGTTGAGATGCCAACGATTTGCAAGGGCACAGTGACATCACTTGTACAAATACTCGGAGAATGGAGATCCAACATGATTTAATTTTCAGAAAAAATTGAGTCTGAATTTTGTTTTATTCCACGTGATATAAAAACTATTTGTTATAGTTTCCCCCCCAGACCAGTTGGTAGGTATACTGTGTGGGTGTCACACTGACCCCATATAGGCCTGAGTTAGATTCCCAATCTGAGCTGGGTCAGGGAACACTGCAATCCCAGTGATCCAAAGCTAGAGAGAGGGGTGAGGTAGGGGGTGGGGTAGGGGGTGAGGTAGGGGGATGAGGTAGAGGTGGGGTAAGGGGGTGAGGTAGGGGTGGGGTAAGGGGTGGGGTAAGGGGTGAGATTGGGGTGAGGTAGAGGATGGGGGAGAGGTGGGGTAGGGGTGAGGTAGGGGATGGGGTAGGGAGGAAGTAGGGGTGAGGTAGGGGATGGGGGAGAGGTGGAGTAGAGGGAGGGGATGAGGTAGGGAGAGGGGGAGAGGTAGAAGTGGGGTAGGGTGTGAGGTGGGGGAGGAGGAGGGGAAGGGGAGGGGTGGGGTAGGGGGAGGGGGTAGGGGGTGGGGTAGGGGGAGGGGGGTAGGAGGTGGGGTAGGGGGAGGGGTTGCTCCCGAATGTCAATCAGCAATTCCAGCTGCGAAGTGTGTGACTGTGATGCCTCACACGGTCTAATTGGCTTCTGGCGGCTGCTGACTACAATGGTGACCAGTTGGGCGCAGTACTCCAGAGTTCCAATCCCTCCAGCGCCTTCAGAAAAGGAGAGAACTTTGCGTGGGAAATAAATGTTTGTAAGAAAAAGCGGAAATCGGAAGACCTGCTTGGTCAGAGAGGATTCTTAGAATGTGGAAAGCTTTGCCACAAGTGGCTATTGGGATAGAGATTGCAGGGGTGATTGTATAAACCCTTGCTGCATACTGGCAGATGAGAAATTCGGACATAGGAACAGGAATAGGCCACTCGGCCTCTCGAGCCTGTTTTGCCATTCAATACGATCACGACTGATCTGTATCTGAATTCCATCCAGCCACCTTGGTTCCGTCACCTTTAAGACCCTTACCGAACAAAAACCTGTTGTAAAATCCCAGGCATTGTATGCTCGCACATTTGATTGCTGTGCTTGTTGTCAAGCCAACACTGATGGGTCGAATTACCCCATAATATACAATTCCCTTTTTAAATGTTCAGTATTTTAAAAAAAGGAATATCTATATATATAAATAAGGATACGGAGAAAGGGTAGGAAAGTGGGATTAGAGCTCGATAATTGAAGAGCTGCCACAGGTGCGATGAGTCGAACGGCCTCCTTGTGTGCTCTAATGTCTAAGGCCACGATGTTGCTGATCTCGGCGGCTCTGTGGAGGGCGGGTGACGTTTTTGGCAGGTCCCAACCCCGCTGCTGTCTCCATCCCGGCCTCTGAAATTAATTTCCCCTGATTGGGCTTGTTAAGCCCACCCAGCATGTTTGCCGGCCGATTAGAGGAAGTGGGTCTAGTGACGTCATTTGATGACACGTCATCAGCTGATTTCCTTAAAGGGACCACGTCCATCTTTATTTTGACATTTTGCTGTCAGTGCTCTGCGGCATTGAGGTGCTACAAACACTGACAAGCACTGCACAGAGGTGTAGGGCTTCACCCAGGCCCTCTCTCAGCAAGCAGGAAGGTCCTCTTCCTTTCCCATGGGTGGAACAGACCTCCCCAGGAGATCAACACAGCCTGGTTGCACGTTGCACAGGAGAGCACAAGCAGGGATGTGGTCAAGAGGACAAGGCTGCAGTGATGCAAACCTTTCAATGATCTCAGTAGATCACGAAAAGTTACTGCAAAGCCATGCTCAAACACATCCTGCAGTGTGTCTCATCACATCCCCATCACTCTGCCTTTCCTACCCCACTCCTGCATATCCTTAAACAACCAACTTACCTTGCACCTCTACCCATCCCTCTATCTACATTATCACATCCCCATCTCACTAGCCAGCCCTCACACTCACCCTCATCCTAGTGCAATCATACCAACTAACAACACACAAGAGTGTTTTATACAATGTTCATGTAAAGTTTCTGTTAATGTGGTGTCTGTTGTGTATCTGTAAAGCATGCACTCCCATGTTCTGCCACCAGGGAGTGCATCCCTTGAAGTCCCAAGGGATCCCAGCATCTCTTGGGAGCACTGTCTATAAGCCGGCCCCTAAGGCCTGTTCCTCACTCTGGAGTGTCTTAATAAAGACTGAGGTCACTGTTACTTTAACCTCCCTGTGTGCAGTCTCATCTGTGTTAGGAACACAATAACTGGTGATGAGTATACGAATCCAACGCAAAGATGCAGCAAACTGTGGGCATCCTGGAGAAGTTCTCGGAGGGTGAGGACTGGGAAGCCTATGTCGAACGGCTAGACCAGTACTTTTTAGCCAACGAGTTGGACGGAGAAGGAAGCGCTGCAAAAAGGATAGCGGTCCTCCTCAAGTTCTGCGGACTCCGACCTACAGCCTCATGAAGAATCTTCTGGCTTCGGTGAAACCCACAGATAAGTCGTATGAGGAGCTGTGTACACTGGTTCGGGAGCATCTTAACCCGAGGGAGAGCGTGCTGATGGCGAGGTATCGGTTCTACACGTGCCAGCGATCTGAAGGTCAGGAAGTGGCGAGCTAAGGTGACTTGAAGGACAATGTGAGTTTGATGGAGCAAATGCTCAGAGGCTTTTTTGTACTGGGTATTGGCCACGAGACCATCCTACAAAAACTTTTGACTGTAGAGACACCGACCCTCAGAAAGACCATTGCGATAGCAGAAGCGTTTATGTCCACCAGTGATAACATCAAACAAATCTCTCAGCACACAAGTGCTAGCAATGTTCATAAATTAACTGGAACTGTGTTTGTGAGCAGAAATGTACAGGGCAGAAACCACGAGTCTGCAACCGCCAGCAGGCCTCAGGTGACCCAGATGACTCAGAGTCCGCAAGAAAGGATGAATGTGAGGCAATTCACACCTTGTTGGTGTTGTGGAGGCTTCCATTCAGCCTATTCATGCCACTTCAAAGGGTATGTTGCAAGAGCTGTGGAACAATGGGGCACCTTGCAGACGAGCTGCAAGCTCTGCAAAACCTGCTAACCACCACGTGGCAGAGGAAGATCAGTCCATGGTGGATGAAAGCAATTTCGAGCCTCAGAGAGAGGAGGCAGATGCTAAAGTACACAGGGTGCACACATTTCCGACGAAATGTCCACCTATAATGCTAAATGTAAAATTGAATGGCTTACCCGTAGCCATGGAACTGGACATTGGCGCTAGCCAATCCATCATAAGTAAAAAGATGTTTGAAAGACTGTGGTGCAACAAGGCAATCAGATCAGCCCTGAGCCCCATCCACACGAAACTGAGAATGTATACCAAAGAGCTTATCACTGTCCTGGGCAGCACCATGGTCAAGGTCACATACGAGGGCACGGTGCATGAACTGCCACTCTGGATTGTCCCGAGCGATAGCCCCACACTGCTTAGAAGGAGCTGGCTGGGCGAAATTCGCTGGAACTGGGATGACATCCGAGCGCTATCACATGTCGATGAGGCCTCATGTACCCAGGTTCTTAACACATTTCCTTCCTTTTTTGAGCCAGGCAGTGGAAACTTTTCCGGGGAAAAGGTGCGGATCCACTTGGTCCCAGAGGCACGACCCATTCACCACAAGGTGCGAGCAGTACCTCACATGATGAGGGAGAGAGTGGAAATCGAGTTGAACGGGCTGCAATGCAAGGGCATCATCTCCCCAGTGGAATTCAGCGAGCAGGCTAGCCCGATTGTTCCAGTACTCAAAAGTGATGGCACGGTCAGGATTTGCGGCGATTATAAAGTAACTATTAATCGTTTCTCGCTACAGGACCAATACCCACTAACCAAGGCAGACGACCTGTTTGCGACGCTGGCAGGAGGCAAGATGTTCACCAAGCTCGATCTGACTTCGGCCTACATCACAGCGGAGCTGGAGGAGTCTTCGAAGGCCCTCACCTGCATCAACACGCACAAGGGACTGTTCATCTTCAACAGATGCCCGTTTGGAATTCGGTCGGCTGTAGCGATCTTCCAGAGAAACATGGAGAGCCTACTCAAGTTGGTACCACGCACGGTGGTTTTTCAGGACGACATACTGGTCATGGGTCGGGACATCATCGAGCACCTTCAAAACCGGGAGGAGGTCCTCCAGCAACTGGATCGTGTAGGGCTGTGGCTGAAGAGGTCGAAATGCATCTTCATGGCAACAGAATTGGAGATTTTGGGGAGAAAGATCGTGGCGGATTGTATTCGGCACACAGACGCCAAGACAGACGCTATCAGGGAGGCGCCCAGTCCACAGGAAGTTACGGAGCTGCGGTTACGGGGGACTCAACTATTTTGGTCACTTCCTACCGGGGTTAAGCACCCTTTTAGAGCCCCTACATGTGTTATTGCACAAAGCTGAGAACCGGGTATGGCGAAAAAAACAAGTAATTGCTTTTGAGAAAGCCAGAAACATTTTATGCCCCAACAAGCTGCTTGTATTGTATAACCCATGTGAAAGACTTGTGCTAGCATGTGATGCGTCATCGTACGGAGTCAGATGTGTATTACAGCAAGCTAACATTGCGAGGAAGTTGCAACCTGTCGCCTATGCCTCTAGGAGCTTGTCTAAGGCCGAGAGGGCCTACAGCATGATTGAGAAAGAGGCATTAGCATGTGTGTTTGGGGTAAAGAAAATGCATCAGTACCTGTTTGGCCTCAAATTTAAGCTGGAAACCGATCACAAGCCCCTCATATCACTGTTGAAAACAAGTGGATAAATACTAATGCCTCAGCCCGCATACAAAGTTGGGCACTCGCGCTATCAACGTATAACTGTACCATCCGCCACAGGCCAGGCAACGAGAACTGTGCGGATGCTCACAGTCGGCTACCATTGCCCACCACGGGGGTGGAAATGGTGCAGTCTGCAAACTTGTTGATGGTGGTGCAGCTCGCAGACTTGTTGATGGTCAAGGAAGCATTTGAAAATGATAAATCATCTGTCACGGCCCGCGAGATTAGGACTTGGACCAGCCAAGGTCCTCTGCTATCCCTAGTATAAAACTGTGTACTGCATGGGAGCTGGGCCAGCATCCCCATTGAAATGCAAGAGTTAATCAAGCCGTATCAATGGCGAAAGAACGAGCTGTCCATTCAGGCAGACTGCCTGTTGTGGGGTAACCGCGTAGTGCTACCCAAAAAGGGCAGGGAGACATTCATCTCGGATCTCCACAGCACACACCCGGGTATAGTAATGATGAAAGCGATAGCTAGATCCCACGTGTGGTAGCCCGGTATCGACTCTGACTTAGAGTCCTGTGTACAGCAATGCAGCGTGTGTGCTCAGTTGAGCAACGTGCCCAGAGAGGCACCACTAAGTTTGTCGTCCTGGCCCTCCAGATCATGGTCAAGGATCCATGTCGGCTATGTGGGCTCGTTTCTTGATAAAATGTTCCTGGTGGTGGTGGATGCTTTTTCAAAATGGATTGAATGTGAAATAATGTCGGGAAGCACCGCCACCGCCACCATTGAAAGCCTGAGGGCCGTGTTTGCCACCCACAGCCTGCCTGACATACTGCTCAGTGACAACGGACCATGTTTTACCAGTGCCGAATTTAAAGAATTCATGATCCGCAATGGGATCAAACATGTCACCTCGGCCCCGTTTAAACCAGCCTCCAATGGGCAGGCAGAGCGGTCAGTACAAACAATCAAACAGAGCCTTAAACGAGTCACAGAAGGCTCACTCCAAACCTGCCTGACCCGAGTACTGCTCAGCTACCGCACGAGACCCCATTCGCACAGGGGTGCTCCCGGCTGAGCTACTCATGAAAAGGACACTTAAAACCAGACTCTCGCTGGTTCACCCCAACCTGCATGATCAGGTAGAGAGCAGGTGGCAGCAACAAAATGTAAACGATGTGTCACGGGAAATTGATCTGAATGACTCTGTATATGTGCTAAACTATGGACATGGTCCCAAGTGGATCGCGGGCACGGTGATAGCTAAAGAAGGGAGTAGGATGTTTGTAGTCAAACTAGACAATGACAAATTTGCAAAGCACCTGGACCAAACGAGGCTGCGGTTCACAGACTGCCCTGAACAACCCACAGCAGACACCACCTTTTTCGAGCCCACAACACACACCCAAAGGATCAACGACACCACCCCGGACCAGGAAATCGAACCCATTATGCGCAACAGCCCAGCAAGGCCAGGCTCACCCAGCAGCCCTGCAGGGCCAACAACACGCCACCCCAGCGAGGGCACAGCCACCACACCAGAACAGACATTTGTACCGAGGCGGTCCACCAGGGAAAGAAAGGCTCCCAACCGCCTCACCTTGTACATAGTTTTCATTTTGACTTTGGCGGGGAGTGATGTTGTGTATCTGTAAAGCAAGCACTCCCATGTTTCGTCACCAGGGAGTGAATCCCCTGAAGTCCCAAGGGATCCCAGCATCCCTTGGGAGCACCGTATATAAGCCAGCCCCTAAGGTCTGTTCCTCACTCTGGAGTCTCTTAATAAAGACTGAGGTCACTGTTACTTTAACCTCCCTGTGTGCAGTCTCATCCGTGTCAGGAACACAATAGTGTCAAACATTGAAACCTTGATTTTCAACTCTTTGCGTTCTTTGACAGATTTGTGTGCATCTTTGGAAGTGGCTTAGTGAGTTGCAGTGAATGGTGAGACTTAACTGTACCACTCCCACCGCTCCCCGCAAATATGGTGAACGTAAAAGGAATGCCTTGAACACTGCAGGGATGCTTTATGGTGTTGGTGTGGGGTGGTGCCAAGCTGACGCATCATGAGGCAGCCAGGGTGGTACAGCATCAAGTGAAGTAAATCTGGCCATGGTGAGGCAAGCCCTCGCCATCCCTGGCCTCCCAGGCATCAATGTGGTTGTGTGCTGATGCTCTCCGTCCTGTGCAGCATCAGATGATTGTGGAGAAGGTATAGCGGGGTTGATGTTGGTACTGCTGGTGCGCCTGGTGCGTTTGTGTTAGGGCTAATTGTGGTGGGATTCTGAGGACCAAGGTGAGGGAATATAAAGAGCACCCATGCTGATGGAATAGATGGCAGGTGACGCAGAGATGAAAGAAGCGATCTGTCAATGGTGAGAGAGGTAATTAGGTCAGACTGGATGGAGACTTGTGTAAAGAGTTGCAGCATGGTGTATCCATTGTGGAAATGCAGTGAGGAAGATATCTCTGTAAGGTGGAAACTTTTAACTGTACATTTGAAGCTGTCAATTCAACAGCTGATTCAATGGCCACTGAACTCCTGCCTTAGCTTGACGGACATGGTCTATGACAAATGTGGACACTGTGGGCGGGCTGTCAAATGCAGAAGGTAAGCTGAAATTCATTCTTAAGTGGCTCTAAACAAGCTGCTAATTACCTAAATTGGGTCCCCTGCTGTGAACCTGCCGCTGTGTGTTGGTCTGCTCAGCGCTGACAGACCCGACATCGGGGAAAGGCACATGGTGGCAGGTTCACAGCGAGGTCCCAACCCATTGGGGAAAAACACTTTCCCACCTGACCCGCCACCGATCGCGCCCATTGACCCTCCCCGGAAAATCCAGCCCTATGATTCTCTAGAAATAGGAAAGTTGATGTTAAAGCTGTGATACAATCTTGGGGCTCAGTTACCAGGTGTAAAAACACTGGAACTTTCTCAAGATTTATGACCTTGTCTAACACCCTTGATTGTCTGAACTGTTTTGAATCTTTTTGATATCCACAGTATCTATTACAGTGCTGATTGACAGGATGTGCAGCTATACAATAGGTTGTGACTGAGGACAGGTAATATGATTGAAGGCAGAGATTACAGGTCCTTCAATCAAACTGTTATTCTCAATTACAAACTGCTCTATGACCAGGAGTTCATTGAGTTTTGATTTTTTTCATGGTTCTTGTGTTCTTGTCAAAGTGAAGGATGTCACCACCAGGGAATTGAATCATTTAACACTTTGAGCATTCAGTTTCATTATTGAACAGTCCTAGGTCAGGTACAGCACAGCCAGATACATATTAAAGCACTCTCTCACTATCATGCTCACTCTCATAATTACACACTCACTCGCACTCTCTCCATCTCACTCGCACTCCATCTCACTTGCACTCTCTCCATCTCACACAGTCTCACTCTCACTCTCTACTTCACTCTCACACTATTTCATTCTCACTCTCTCTCCCTCACTCTCACACTTTCACAACAAATACTTTTCAGCTTTTCCTGTTCCTTTTCTTTCACTTGATCTCCATGGGTCTAAGGCAGCTGTGTAGAATTTTTAGGCTTGACTCATTACATTGCACTGTTCTGAAAGGCATCCAACAATTATGAGGCAATCAACATTTGTCCCACTAGGGGGGTAGTGCTGGACAGGCTAATGGGACTCAAGGTAGACAAGTCCCCTGGTCCTGATGAAATGCATCCCAGGGTATTAAAAGAGATGGCGGAAGTTATAGGAGATGCATTCGTTATAATCTACCAAAATTCTCTGGACTCTGGGGAGGTACCATCAGATTGGAAAGCAGCTAATGTAACGCCTCTGTTTAAAAAAAGGGGGCAGACAAAAGGCAGGTAACTATAGGCCGGTTAGTTTAACATCTGTAGTGGGGAAAATGCTTGAAGCTATCATTAAGGAAGAAATAGTGGGACATCTAGTTAGGAATAGTGCAATCAAGCAGACGCAACATGGATTCATGAAGGGGAAATCATGTTTAACTAATTTACTGCAATTCTTTGAGGATATGACGAACAAGGTGGATAGAGGTGTACCGATGGATGTGGTGTATTTAGATTTGCAAAAGGCATTCGATAAGCTGCCACACAAAAGGTTACTGTAGAAGATAAAGGTACGCGGAGTCAGAGGAAATGTATTAGCATGGATAGAGAATTGGCTGGCTGACAGAAAGCTGAGAGTCGGGATAAATGGGTCCTTTTCGGGTTGGAAATCGGTGGTTAGCGGTGTGCCACAGGGATCGGTACTGGGACCACAACTGTTTACAATATACAGAGATGATCTGGAAGAGGGGACAGAGTGTACTGTAACAAAATTTGCAGATGACACAAAGATTAGTGGGAAAGCAGGTTGTGTAGAGGACACACAGAGGCTGCAAAGAGATTTAGATAGGTTAAGCGAATGGGCTAAGGTTTGGCAGATGGAATACAATGTCAAAAAATGTGAGATCATCCACCTTGGAAAAAAAAAACAGTAAAAGGGAATATTATTTGAATGGGGAGAAATTACAACATGCTGCGGTGCAGAGGGACCTGGGGGTCCTTGTGCATGAAACTCTTTTTGAGTTTATCTGCATGAATCCCAAAAAGTTAGTTTGCAGGTGCAGCAGGTAATCAGGAAGGCGAATGGTATGTTGGCCTTCATTGCGAGACGGATGGAGTACAAAAGCAGGGAGGTCCAGCTGCAACTGTATCGGGTATTGGTGAGGCGGCATCTGGAGTACTGTGTGCAGTTTTTGTCACCTTACTTAAGGAAGGATATACTAGCTTTGGAGGGGGTACAGAGACGATTCACTCGGCTGATTCCGGAGATGAGGGGGTTACCTTATGATGATAGATTGAGTAGACTGGGTTTTTACTCGTTGGAGTTTAGAAGGATGAGGGGTGATCTTATCGAAACATTTAAAATAATGAAAGGGATAGACAAGATAGAGACAGAGAGGTTGTTTCCACTGGTAGGGGAGGCTAGAACTAGGGGGCACAGCCTCAAAATACGGGGGAGCCAATTTAAAACCGAGTTGAGAAGGAATTTCTTCTCCCAGAGGGTTGTGAATCTGTGGAATTCTCTGCCCAAGGAAGCAGTTGAGGCTAGCTCATTGAATGTATTCAAATCACAGATAGATAGATTTTTAAGGGAATTAAGGGTTACGGGGAGCAGGTGGGTAAGTGGAGCTGAGTCCACGGCCAGATCAGCCATGATCTTGTTGAGTGGCGGAGCAGGCTCGAGGGGCTAGATGGCCTACTCCTGTTCCTAATTCTTATGTTCTTATCTTATGTTCTAATATTAATGAGC
Organism: Pristiophorus japonicus; assembly: GCF_044704955.1. Taxonomy (NCBI): domain Eukaryota; kingdom Metazoa; phylum Chordata; class Chondrichthyes; family Pristiophoridae; genus Pristiophorus; species Pristiophorus japonicus. Next base: position 136,164,355 of record NC_091988.1, read on the forward strand.
CCAAAATTTGCCACTGTAAGGATCGATTTAGCTCCATTTTTTGGAGGTAAAAGATTTTTTTGGAGCTAAATAAATCTAGGGCCAGTTTGTTAGTTTCGCCAGTGGTGTAAGAACGTCCTTTAAAAAAAAAGGGCCGATTTTTTTGTGAACCGTTTTTGTGATGTCATTCGGGGTCAAACCCAACGATAACGCTGTTTTTGCGAGTTTCCCCAGTAAAGATATTTTTAAGGACAGTGCTAATTACCACTTTTAAAAATCTTGTCTTACCTAGTTGAGTCCCATCGAAATCGACGCTAACTGGGTCATCTTGGGAAACAGAGCTAAAAGTTAAAGCTTTGGGAGGGAACAAAACCTATATTTTATATAAAAACTACTTAAAAATGTGCTGAACATTTGAGGTTTTAAAAATTAAAGGACTACGAAGCAGCAATTTCAAAAATGTAAACTTTTTGGTAATTTAGTTTTATTCTTCGGCTTGCACTGTCAGCCACACTGTCACCGCAGCAATTTCCCTGCCCTCCTCCTCAAAGCAGGCACACTGGCTATAAGTGGCCTCAGTACCCGACCTGGGAGGCAACACTGCCACCGGCATCGGGGAGCAGCCCAAGGACACGAAACCACGCCGACATTTCAGTCTCATTTCCAACCGAGGCAGACTTGTTAAAGGGGTTTAGGGACCGTGGTTAAGAGAGAGAGAGAGAATGAAACGAGACAGAGGTTGAACTCAAAATTCGATGTGGTCAGGTCATGTTTATTTTACAGAACAAGTCTCACTGGTGACCGATTACTAAAAAGGGAGGTGCAACGAGACCTGGGTGTCATGGTACATCAGTCTTTGAAAGTTGGCATGCAGGTACAGCAGGTGGTGATGAAGGCGAATGGCATGCTGGCCTTCATAGCAAGAGGATTTGACTATAGGAGCAGGGAGGTCTTACTGCAGTTGTACAGGGCCTTGATGAGACCACACCTTGAGTATTGTGTGCAGTGGACATTCTTGCTATTGAGGGAGTTCACCAGACTAATTCCCGGGATGGCAGGACCGACATATGAAGAAAGACAGGATCGGCTAGGCTTATACTCACTGGAATTTCGAAGAATGAGAGGGGATCTCATAGAAACATATAAAATTATGACGGGACTGGACATGATAGATGCAGGAAGAATGTTCCCAATGTTGGGGAAGTCCAGAACCAAGGGTCACAGTCTAAGGATAAGGGGTAAGCCATATAGGACCGAGATGAGGAGAAACTTTATCACCCTGAGAGTGGTGAGCCTGTGGAATTCTCTACCACAGAAAAATTGTTGAGTCCAGTTCGTTGGATATATTCAAGAGGGAGTTAGATGTCGCCCTTATGGCTAAGGGGATCAGGGCGTATGGAGAGAAGGCAGGGGTGGGGTACTGAAGTTGCATGGATCAGCCATCATGCTTCCACTCTTATTATGAGTTCTTAGGTGGCTGTACAGCCTAATACGAGAACCACAGTTTCTATCACAGGTGGGACAGATAGTCATTGAGGGAGAGGGTGGGCAGGGAGCCTGGTTTGCCGCACGCTCCTTCCGCTGCCTGCGCTTGATTTCTGCATGCTCTCGGCGACGATACTCGAGGAGCTCAGTGCCCTCCCGAAGGCACTTCCTCCACTTAGGGAGGTCTATGGCCAAGGACTCCCAGGTATCAGTGGGGATGTTGAACTTTATCAGGGAGGCTTTAAAGGTGTCCTTGTAACGTTTCTACTGCCCGCCTTTGGCTCGTTTGCCGTGAACGAGTTCAGAGTAGAGCACTTGCTTTGGGGGTCTTGTGTCTGGCATGCGAACTATGTGTCCTGCCCAGCGAAGCTGATCAAGAGTGGTCAGTGCTTCAATGCTGGGGATGTTGGCCTGGACGAGGACGCTAATGTTTGTGCATCTGTCCTCCAAGGGGATTTGCAGGATCTTGCGGAGACATTGCTGGTGGTATTTCTCCAGCGACTTAAGATGTCTACTGTACATGGTCCACGTCTCTGAGCCATACAGGAAGGCGGGTATTACTACAGCCCTGTAGACCATGAGCTTGATGACAGTTCTGAGGGACTGGTCTTCGAACACTCTTTTCCTCAGGCGGCCGAAGGCTGCACTGGCGCACTGGAGGCGGTGTTGGATCTCATCGTCAATGCCTGCTCTTGTTGATAGGAGGCTCCCGAGATAGGGGAAGTGGTCCACGTTGTCAAGTGCCACGCCGTGGATCTTGATGTTTGGGGGACAGTGCTGTGCGGCGAGGACATGCTGGTGTCGGACTTTTGTCTTACTAATATTTAGCGTAAGGCCAATGCTTTCATACGACTCGGTAAATACGTCGACTATGTCCTGGAGTTCAGCCACTGTGTGTGCACAGACGCAGGTGTCGTCCGCGTACTGTAGCTCGACGACAGAGGTTGGAGTGGTCTTGGACCTGGCCTGGAGACCACGAAGGTTGAACAGCTTCTCACTGGTTCTGTAGTTTAGCTCCACTCCAGCGGGGAGCTTATCAACTGTGAGGTGGAGCATGACAACGAGGAAGATTGAGAAGAGGGTTGGAGCGATGACGCAGCCCTGCTTGACCCCGAGCCGGACATGAATTGGGTCTGTGATGGATCGTTGGTAAGGATCTGGCTTGCATGTTGTCGTGGAGCAGGCGGAGTATGGTGACGTACCTTTGGGGGCATCCGAAACGGAGGAGGACTCTCCATAGACCCTCGCAGTTGACAGTGTCAAAGACCTTTGTGAGGTCGAAGAAGGCCATGTATAAGGGCTGGCGCTGTTCCCTGCATTTTTCCTGCAGCTGTCGCGCTGCAAAAATCATGTCTGTTGTGCCCCGAAGGGGACGAAATCCGCCCTGCGACTCTGGGAGAAGCTCCTCAGTCGCGAGGGGAAGACAATTGAGGAGGGCTCTAGCGACGACTTTCCCAGTGGTTGATAGCAGGGAGTTTCATCTGTCATTACCACAGTTGGACTTGTCCCCTTTATTAAGGATGGTAACGATCACTGCATCTCTAAGATCTCACGGCATGCTCTCCTCCCTCCAGATGAGAGAGATGAGGTTGTATATTCGCGCCAGTAGTGCCTCTCCGCCATTCTTCAGTGCCTCAGCAGGGATTCCATCCACTCCCGTAGCCTTGTTGTTTTTTTAGCTGTCTTATGGCATTTTCTACCTCAGTGTTGGGGTCTCACTGAGGTGGTAGCGGGTAGCATTCTGCGGAATGGAGTCGAGAACACTCAGGTCAAAGGCAGAGTCTCGGTTGAGGAGATCTTCAAAGTGTTCCTTCCAGCGGGCCCTGACTGCCTCGGTGTCCTTGTTTCCCTGTTCTTGGCCAGGAGTGGGGTGGGGCCTTGGGAGTTTGGTCCGTATGTAGCCTTGATTGCGGTGAAGAATCCTCGCACATCATGGCTGTCGGCCAGTTGCTTTATCTCCTGTGCTTTCTCCATCCACCACCTGTTCTTTAGGTTCCGGGTTTTTTGTTGGACCTTAGCCTTTAGCCGTCTGTAATGTGCTTTGCTGCCCCCAAGTTGGATTGCTGTTTAAGGCTCAGAAATGCCCTGCGTTTGCAGTCTATTAGTTCTTGAATCTCCTGATCCTTCTCATCAAACCAGTTCTGGTGTTTCCTGGTTGAGTGACCGATCGTCGCCTTGCAGACACTGGTTATGGAGGCCTGGAGGGCAGACCAAGCGCTGTGGGCATTCTGCGCCTCGGGGTCATCAAGGCACGCCAGGTCAGCTGTGAGGCGCTGACTGTAAAGGGCTCTCTTAGCTGGGTCCTTAAGTACCCCGGCATTGACTTTTTTGCGATACTGTTTCTGCTGCCCCCTTCGCTTTGGGGCTATGTTGATGTCAATGATGGATCTGATTAGGCCATGGTCCGTCCAACAGTCATCAGCTCCTGTCATGGCACGGGTGATGCGCACATCCTTGCGATCCCTGTATCGGACGATGACATAGTCGAGTAGGTGCCAGTGCTTGGAGCGAGGGTGTTGCCACGATGCCTTGTATTTGTCCTTCTGGCGGAACAAGGTGTTGGTGATGACAAGTTCATGCTCTAGACATTTTGTCAGGAGTAGGGTACCGCTGGAGTTGGCTTTCCCTACTCCCTCTCTGCCAATCACGCATCCCCAGAGGTCTGTGTCCCTGCCAACCCTGGCATTGAAGTCACCGAGGAGGATCAGTTTGTCGCCCGCAGGGACGCAGGTCAGGGATTTTTCGAGTTGGAATAAAAACCCTCTTTGGGGGGTCACAGCCATTGTACTCACCACGTGCTGGAGGAGGAGAGGAGGACAGGCCATCAGTGGGGAAGGAGAGGTCCGGGGGGGAGGAGGTGGAGGCCCGATAGCCAGGTCCAGCCGCCCAGTCACTGCAGGAGGTTCAGCTGGGAGGTGCAGGTCGCGTAGAGTCGTCCAGCCGCTTCAGGAGGACCATCAGCCATGATCATATTGAATGGAGGTGTAGGCTCGAAGGGCGAATGACCTGCTCCTGCACCTATTTTCTATGTTTCTATGTTTCTACACTGACTACACTTTCATTGGTGGTGAAGCATTTTGATCATGAAAGGTGCTATGTAAATGCAATTTCTTTGCAATCTTGGGAAAGAAGGCATTTTTTCAAAATTATGTTGTAGAGGTATACAAGATAGTAAATGGTTAAGGAAAGGTGGATTTGTAATATTATGTTAAATTAAATTGTAGGAGGAGGACAAAGGGTCATTGGTTCAAACTAATGGTTCATTGTTATCTCTGGTATCCCCCAAGGATCTATTCTGGGTCTCCTCTTATTCTCATCTATGTCCCTTGGCGATATCATCTGAAAACAGAGTCAGTTTCCACATGTAAGCAGTCGACACCCAGCTCTACCTCTCCACCACTTCTGTCGATCCCTGCTTGGTATCTAAATGGTCAGGTTGCTTGTCCGACATCCAGTACTGGATGAGCAGAAATTTTCTACAATTAAATATTGGGAAGATCGAAGCCATTATCTTTGGTCCCCGCCACAAACTGCCTTCCCTAACCACTGATTCCATCCCTGTCCCTAGCCTCAATCTGAGGGTGAACAAGACTGTTCACAACCTAGGTGTCATATTTGACCATGAAATGAGTTTCCAGCCACATATCTGCGAAATATCTAAAACCGCATTTTTCCACCTCTATAACATTGCCCGCCTCCGCCCCCGTCTCAGCTCTTCTGCTGCTGAAGCCCTCATTCATGCCTTTGGTACCTCTAGACTCACTCCTGGCTGGCTTTTCACAATCCACACTACATAAACTTGAAGTTATCCAAAACTCAGCAGCCAGTGACCTAACTTGCACCAAGTCACAATCGCCCATCACCCCTGTGCTTTCTGACCTACATTGGCTCCCAGTTAAACAACGCCTCGATTTCAAAATTCTCATCCTTGTTTACAAATCACTCCATGGCCTCACCCCTCCCTATCTCTGTAATCTTTTCCAGCCTCACAACCCCACAAGATGTCTGTGCTCCTCAAAATCTGGCCTCTTGAACATCCCTCATTATAACTGCTCAACTATCGGTGGATGTGTTTTCAGCTGCCTGGACCCTAAGCTCTAGAACTCCCTCCCTAAACCTCTCCACCTCTCTACCTCTCTATCCTCCTTTAAGACGCTCATTAAAACCTACCTCTTTAAACAAGCTTTTGGTTATCTGCCTTAATTTCTTTTGTGGCTCGGTGTCAAATTTATCTGTTTGTCTGTAACACTGTTGTGAAGCTCCTTGGGGCGTTTTACCTCATTAATTCGCTATATAAATAAATAAAAGCTATTATTATTATAATGAAAGGTAACTTTTGAATTGGTGTCAGGAGTTTCACAGAGAGTGCCCAACACTTGGAAAGGACTTCCAGATAGAGAGGTGAAGGTGAAAATCCTGGATACATCTAAGAAACTAATAGATATTACAGTGGGATGTTTCTGGGTGGATGAACCTAAGGGTCAACGGTACCATCTTCAACTGTAATTATCTGATGATCTTGTTAACATTCAGTCTTACCAACTCATCCTGTGCTTTGCTTTATGACATTTTCCTGACCTTTTAAGCTTGGACAATCTACTGCTTACATGTATTTTACCGATTAAACGGCTCCGTGTTTTTGTCAATGACCTGAGACCATCTTTCAACACAAATGAACATGTAGTTTTATCAATGCTAATTGCAGAAGGCAATTCCATGGGGGAGGAGCTGTAACCTTTAATTTCAGCGGGGTTTTAATCTCCTTACCAGGTACATGCTGCACTTGTCTCAGATAATGTAGGTCACCTTCAGAGACCGGAGTTCAAATTCCTCCTAGGGGCTCAGTGACGTGAAGGGCGACATCTCTCTGATTGATGCAGGAGCCACATGTCATACGGCAGTGAACAGCTGACCCACAGCATTGTTCATCAGTCTAATTGCCTCGTAGTGAAGTGCGTACAAGCGCAGATGTCAGAATTGATTGTGCAGACCAACAACCACAATGTATCAAACCACTTTTAGTGAAGTTGCAACATGTTCCACGCGCCAATCAACTCCGCATTCGTCCATCACTGATAAACTCTTTCTGTTCCAGTGTTTAAATGAAAATACACTGTTTTTAGTTTGCATTCAGACCCTGAATCCTGGTTTGGGATGGTAACTGCTCCCATTTCCTGCTCTGACTTGGGAGCCAGTTGCGACGGAGACCCGGGAAGTGAACGGTGGGACTGTGAGCCTGCGGTTACAGAACTGGAACGGGTGGTTTTACTGCTGAGGAGAATCATGGGTCCACATTTCTGTGGGTCGACAATGCTGTCCTTTACTGGTATCTGGGCTAGTTTATACTTGGAATGGAGGGAAAATCAAGCACTCCGCTGTACCCGTGTGTCGTAGGAGCATACGACCGCTGAAGTGCCCAGAAAGGAACGCGGATTAATTCTCAAGAGCACTGAATTGTGAAGTGGGTTTACTTACTGCTCCCATAAGGTTCGGAGCAGTGGTTTATAGAAGTGCTTTGGAATACCCTCCATCCTTCTCACTGGTTTAAGTGTAGTTTAGCTCAGAGGAATGATCCTTTCTGTCTGTCATTTGTCCCTCCTGTTGACTTTGTCATGAGCTGGACTTCCTTTCCCAGTCTCTGTGAATTCTGCCTCTCTTTGACTTTTACTTTGTTCCTCTTCAGGGCGGAGAGCATTTCTGTTGTGATTTGAACATCTTTAAATACAAATTTAATAGCAGTGACAGGTGCCTGACTCGATTTCCCGATAATGACTTATTTTTGCTTCATTCCCAACACTCTACCAGTTGTTTAATTTGTTTTTCAACTTTTTCTTTCAAACTGTAACCTTTAAAGTGCAAAACTGCGCACTCTGTTGTGCATGGCAGGGTGTGTTATTGGAATTGATTGATCAATTCTTTGATAGCGATAGTAGATCAATCTTTCGCTGTTTAAACACTTCATCTGTGATCTTAAAAATGCATGAATGCAATGAATAAGCAACAACGGTAATTGTAATTGATTCATCTGTTGAAGGATTACACTGAAACAGCTCGTCTGCTGCAAAATGAATCTCTATTAATTTTAACATAGCAGAAAAGTAGAAGGTTGCCAATGAGATTGCAGAGTACAGGAGATGGAACAGTTATCCAATCTGAGCTTTTGGATTCCCATTGAACAGTCACTTTAATTAATGAGGAAAATCTTTTCTGACTGACATTGTCTGAAATGGCTGTGTTTTTAGATGTTGTTGTGAATAACTCAAATGTATAGTCTCTGGGCTAGAAATTCATCTGTTGAGTGCCACTCTGTAGTGCCGTGAAATGGTGATAAAATGGCAGCTGCTGGTGGGTCCCATGGTGGCCGCCATATTCCTCTCCCCCTTTGCGCTGCTGGTAATGCCTGGGAAAAGAAATATGGCGGCATGGTGACATCAATTGGTGCGCAATCCGACTTAATGTCACCAATGCCAACCTCGGTCCCAGCGCTGAATTATGCGCTGGGTCCAAAGCACACAAGCAGGCTGACAGTGACGATGACTACAACTTTTAAAGGATCATACACATCATTCAGGTAAGTTTACATTTTATTGAGGTGGTGGCTTGCTGCAATAGATGTGATTTTTTTTTAAAAAGTGTACAGGGAGTGCTGCTGGATGCTTGCAAGGGCTCAGATGGTAAATGAAGGCCTTTGAGAAGATACAATATGCTGCGAATACTCAGCAGGTCATGCAACATCCGTGGAGAGAAAAACAGAGTTCACATATCCGGTCGAGATGCTGCCTGACCAACTGAGTATTTCCAGCATTTTATGGTTTCATTTCACGTTTACAGCATTCGCTTGCAGAGGGAAGAGGAAGATGCAGAAGAGGAGGAATCAGACAGGGATGCATCCCAGACAGCCTCTTTATGGCCGCGATATCCGCGATGGAACCATCTGCCTGTGGTCTCATTAGCTGGGCCTTTTCTTATTGACCCACTGGCTGGGCAAGCTATATTTCTTGGGTGTGTTAAATGAGGAAGGCGCAAGGGTGGAGTTGTGCTGACAGAAGGGCGAGAAAGAAAGAGGTGCATGCCAGAAGGAGGCTAACGTACGAGGATACCCTCATCTTGTATCCTTTCAGCCCCACCGCTGACTAAGCGCTCAACCACGCCCCTGACAAGAATGGCCTGCACTGTTTCCTCCAAGGGGTGAGATGAGGCTAGGAATGATAGATGTGCCTCACCATTGGTGCAGATTCTTGGCAGGTGAGTGATTGTGGGCTGTGCATTGTGCAGTGTGTGAGGCTAGTGGTGCAGTTGGTAGGAGTCAGCTTTTGAAGATGCATTCACTGACCTTGATCATGAGGTCATGAAGCTTCTTTGGACACTGGGTGGTGGGGATGACACTGCTGGCAGTGATAGCCTTAGTGATGTACTCCCACATTATTCATTCTGGAGGGCCTCTTGGCCCCTAATGGGTAGAGGGATGCTCTTGCAGTGTTAACCACTTGCATAAAGCTGAAGTGCAGCTTGTGAAAACCTTGGTGCCCTTTCCCTGACTTGCTGAATCATTTGTGTTAGTCCTGAGGCTTTTTTCCCATTTGTTGAGGTTAGGAAGGTAATTTAGCTTTAACAGCTGAATATTCAAATTTGGGACATCTTTTAAATATTGAATATTTCTTAAAAGGCAGAAAGGGTTGAAAAATGTATTGATTCACTGCCTTTTATTTTGTATTGCTTCAGTGTGCATGGCCCCTTTAATTCTCAGACCACTTCATTGCCCACAATTCCTTGCGAGCTCAACAGCTTCGCTCAGAGGCTGTGCAAGGACACAAACTTCATCCCGGATCCCTCCGGCAATGTCACCAGTACTGCGTTGCATAGAAGGTGAGCACTGTGTTCCCTATCTTTTATGTCCCAATTTCACTCGGTTAGCATTGCGGCCATTAACTGCAGTTTCCAGTAACACTGGCAACTTTGCTGGCGAACACAAATTTTTCCCCCTCTATGTCTGAAAATAGGAGGCAGATTCAAGAAGTAGAAGCACTAGTGACAATTCTTGAAAAGAAAGGGCCTGCACTTCTATAGCATCTTTCATGGCCTCAGGATGTCTCTAAGTGCTTTACAACCAATTAAGTACTTTTGAAATGTAGCCACTGTTGCAATGTAGAGATAGCGGCAGTCAATTTGTGTACAGCAAGGTCCCACAAAACAGCAATGTGATAATGACCAGATCATCTGTTTTAGAGATGCTGGTTGAGGGATAAATATTGGACTGGACACCAGGAGAAACTCCCCTGCTTTTCTTCAAAATAGTGATTTTACATCCACGGCAGATTTGGGCCTTGGCTTAACGTCTCATCCAAAAGACAGCATTTTGGACAGTGCAACACTCCTTCAGCACTGCACTGGAGTGTCAGCCTTGACTTTGCGCTCAAGTCTCTAGAGTGGGACTTGAAGCCAGAAGCTTCTGACTTACAAGTGGAGGGTGCTAACTACTGAGCCACAGCTGACACTACATTACAGCACTGGGTAAAAAGCACTGCTGAAATAGACACTTAAAACAATGGTCAGATATTATTGCACAGGTACATGAAACTTACCAAACTACCAATGAGTTTTTACATTGACTAAAGTCCAGAGTCTGCAATATGGAATACAACATATGACACATGCTAGGTACTTTGAGGTATATTGCAACAATTTCATGTACACGGTGTAGTAAGAAACACTTGCTTGTTTCATATCTTCTGAAATTCTTGTGCATGTTATATTCTGGTGTTTAAAATAGGACCATCCATTTGAATCAAAGCTTTCGGTCATATTTATTCTTAAGGACAACTTATTGATTGAGTGAACCATGAGTAATGCTGGTCTTAACAGATAGAGATAAAATTTGAATTTTCCTCAACTGCGAAGTTTTGGTCCAGCGATATTAGGTAAGTCTCCTCCTTCTCTTCACTGCGTTCACTCTTATCTTTCCAGCCACTCCCTTGTTTCTTCTACTGACTCGATCTGGCTCACATATTCGCTTTCTCCTCATACATAGTGGATAGTAAGGGCCTATTTCCATTGGTAGAAGGCTCTATTACGAGGGGGCATAGTTTTAAGGTGGTTGGTGGAAGGTTTAGAGGAGATTTGATGGGAGGGCTTCTTTACGCAGAGGGTTGTGGGGATCTGGAACACGCTGCCTGGAAGAGTGGTGGATGCACAAACCCTCACCAATTTTAAGAGATGGTCAGATGGGTACTTAAAGTGTATTAACTTGCAGGGTTATGGACCTAGAGCTCGTAATTGGGATTAGACTGGATGACCTTTTGTTGGATGGTGCAGATATAATGGTAAACATAGAAACATAGAAACATAGAAAATAGGTGCAGGAGTAGGCCCTTTGAGCCTGCACCACCATTCAATAAGATCATGGCTGATCATTCACCTCAGTACCCCTTTCCTGCTTTCTTTCCATACCCCTTGATCCCTTTAGCCGTAAGGGCCATATCTAACTTCCTCTTGAATATATCCAACGAACTGGCATCAACAACTCTCTACAGCAGAGAATTCCACAGCTTAACAACTCTCTGAGTGAAGAAGTTTTCCTCATCTCAGTCCGAAATGGTTTACCCCTTATCCTTTGACTATGTCCCCTGGTTCTGGACTTCCCCAATATCGGGAACATTATTCCTGCATCTAACCTGTCCAGTCCCGTCAGAATTTTATATGTTTCTATGAGATCCCCTCTCATCCTTCGAAACTCCAGTGAATACAAGCCCAGTCGATCCAGTCTCTCCTCATATGCCAGTCTTGCCATCCCGGGAATCAGTCTAGTGAACCTTCGCTGCACTCCCTCAATAGCAAGAACATCTTTCCTCAGATTAGGGGACCAAAACTGAACACAATATTCCAGGTGAGGCCTCACCAAGGCCCTGTACAACTGTAGTAAGACCTCCCTGCTCCTATACTCAAATCCCCTAGCTATGAAGGCCAACATACCATTTGCCTTCTTCACCGCCTGCTGTACCTGCATGCCAACTTTCAATGACTGATGTACCATGATACCCAGGTCTCATTGCACCTCCCCTTTTCCTAATCTGCTGCCATTCAGATAATATTCTGCCTTCATGTTTTTGCCACCAAAGTGAATAACCTCACATTTATCCACATTACGCTGCATCTGCCATGCATTTGCCCACTCGCCTAATCTGTCCAAGTCACCCTGCAACCTCTTAGCGTCCTCCTCACAGCTCACACCGCCACCCAGTAAGTACTGCAGGGAATAGAATACGGCCAGTGGGATCTCCTGGACTAGCTTCGATCGACTGGATGGGTCGGAGAGGAATTTTTCCAGATTTTTTGTCCCTAAATTGACCTGGGTTTTTATCTGGTTTTTGCCTCTCCCAGGAGATCACATGGCTCTGGTTGAGGTGGAGTGTAGATGTTTTCAGTATAAGGGGTGTCGCAGTTGTGTGGGGCGGACTGGTTGTGCTGGGTGCTCTTTGCCTTTCCATCATTGTTCATAGGTTTATATGTAATCTTTAAGGCTGTTGACCAAGGGCCATGCGGCCCTTTGTCGGCTGACGTGGACACGATGGGCCAAAATGGCCTCCTTCTGCGCTGTAAATTTTTGTGCGTTTCCCACTTTGTTAATGTTCAGCTGTTGCTCAGTGGGTAGCACTCTCACCTCTCGGTCAGAAGATTGTTGTTTCAAGTCTCACTTCAGAGACTTTCGGATGAGACATTAGCCTGAAGCCCCATCTGCCTTCTCCGGTGGATGTAAAAAAAAAAATACTATGGCATTATTTGAGGAAGAGCAAGGGAGTTTTGGCCAACCAAACTAAAAACAGAATAGCTGATCATTTATCTCACTACTATTGATGAGACTTTACTGTGTGGAAATGACTGCTGCGTTTGCCTACATTACAACAGTAGCTACACCTCAAAAGCACTTTGCTGTGCTTTGGGAAGTCCTGAGGATGGAAAAGTTGCTAAACAAATGCAAGTTTGTTCACTCCTTCTGTCTGTCTCGATCACTGTATTTACCTTTGTCCTTGGCTATTCTGTTCAGTCAGTCTCCCTGTATCAAGGTCTGCTTCTTCACAAATCTTCCTGACATCCCAATGTTTCATGGATCCCCAGTGAACCCTTCTCAAACATGCATTTATCATAAGAAATAGGAGTTGGAGTAGGCCATTTGGCCCCTTGAGCCTGCTCCGCCATTCAATAAGATCATGGTTGATCTAATCTTGGACTCAACTCCACTTCCCCGTCCTCTCCCCATAACCCATGACTACCTTATCTTTCAAAAATCTGTCTATTTCCACCTTAAATATATTCACTGACCCAGTCTCCATAGCTCTCTGGGGTGGAGAATTCCAAAGATTCACAACCCTCTGAGAGAAGAAATTCCTCCTCATTTCCATTTTAGATGGGCGACTCCTTATTCTGAGACTATGCCCCCTAGTTCTAGATTTCCCCATGAGATGAAACATCCTCTCTGCATCTACCCTATCAAGCCCGCTCAGAAATGTATACGTTTCAATAAGATTACCTCTCATTCTTCTAAACTCCAATGAGTATAGGTCCAACCTGCTCAACCTTTCTTCATATGGCTACCCCTTTATCTCAGGAATCACCCTCGTGAACCTTCTCTGAACTGCCTCCAATGCAAGTATAACCCTCCTTAAATACAGAGACCAAAATTGTATGCAGTACTCCAGATGTGGTCTCACTAGCGCTCTGTACAGTTGTGGCAGGATTTCTCTACTTTTGGGCTAGAAGCCATCAGAATTCCACAAAGGGGAGAACAATATCAAACTGACTTCAAACAATACAAAAATGCAGGAAACTGTAGATTAAAATATATCTAATGAGGCCTGTAGTACAAACAGAGTGAACATCAGTCACTGCGTATCACAGAAAATAAACAAAGACAGCCGAGATAAATCCAGCCCAGTTTATTCTCTCCGATTCACAGCTTCCCAAGTTGCCTCCTCTCTCCAACCAATCATACTCAGGAATAAAAAGGTTTTCTGTGTTTTTTTTCCCCTCCATAAATCCTGATGCTTAAGCCAATAAAAAATGACAGTGATTCTTATAATAACACAGCATATGTAATTCTCCGGTCTCTCATATGTCATTTAGATCAATTCATATTCCAGGGATAAAATTTATGAGAGAATAAGAATCTTGAATTCCTGATGAGGTATTCTATGGAAATTACTACTGCCTGATGGCTTGACTTGAGTTTTGTAAAATATGTATTTTTTCTAAAGTACTGTAAGGAGTTACACAGTGGGATGTTCATATAAAAGGAAAGGATTTTCATTTATATATAGTGTCTTTCACGACATCAGGACTTTCCAAAGCGCTTTACTTCCAACAAAATATGTTTGAAGTGTATAAACTATTGTAATGTACTGAGGTCCTCACTACTGCATGAGTTCCCATTTTAGGCACCCGGTGCCACCATCAGATACTGCTGGGACAGGTATATCACAAGATAGACATTTAATAAAGCTTCCCAGTAATATACCTTAGCCCCTACCTCAGGAGAGCAGCCTCTACTCTGACACTGTGATATTTACCACCAGCCATTCTACAGCCTCTGATTAATGGTAGCAATTTAGGAGCAGTGCTGTGCTGTCTGTCATGACATTTCCACTCGCATATGAAACAAAACATTGAAACCAGAAAATAACCTCACAATTTGGCAATTATATATGTTGCATTATATATAAAACTGACAGTGGAGCGGGCTCCAGACATGAGATGGTACAAAGGTCAATACAGCTTGCGTTTATATAGCACCTTTAACATGGTAAAACATCCTGAGGCGGTCTGTTATCAAACAAAAATGGACACTAAGCCAAAGAAGGAGATGTTAGGACGGGTGAGCGGAAGCTTAGTCACAGAGGTAGGTTTTAAGGAGTATCTTAAAGGAGGAGAGAGAGGTGGAGAGGCGGAGAGTTTTAAGGGGGAATTCCAGAGCTTAGAGCCTTGCGCTTGAAGGCATGACGCTGATGGTGGTGCTCTGGTTACACTAAATAAGTGAGAGTACGGCTTCTGTAGTTCATGATATACGCTGAATCTTTTGCTATGTTACCAATCTTGTAGTAATGCTGGTCTACTCCAGTTTGGATTTCCTGGTCATTCCAGGTTAAATGTATATATATGTGGCAACATTCTTGTATGAGGCTCGATTGGTGCAATTTCTGTGTTAAAGGCTGTCCCGCTCAATTTTTAATAATTCAATCTTAAATCCTCTGCAGCCCACAGTGACTGAGGGTACTGCCTGGCTTGTACCTGTGACCCTTTAGCACCAGCCTTTAGGAAATAAGGATGCCGAAATTTGGCCTTCCGATAAGGCCATCATTAGCGAAGTTCAGCTGAGGGCTGTTTGCTGTGGTGTGGTGTGAAGATCCGCACCGTACCTCAACAGGGCTGCCCCGGGAGGGAAATTCACCTCCAAAAGTCTTCCGGCCGTCCATCGGTGCCCCCGACGACTTTTTGTGTCGGTGCAGTCCTTGTTGGTTGGGGGCAAGGCCGACTTAAAGGGGAGGTGGCGCTGCCGGCTGCGCCATTTTTTTTTGACGGTCGACTGCCAGGTAGTCCCGACAATTACACCAACAGGTTCGGCCAGTCTGTCATCAGGCAGCCTGGCACCCTGCTGGCTCGGCCGAAACCCTCGCTGGTGGCCCAGTGAACCTAACTTACGAAAATGCAGAGCTCACAGCGGCCCTCCCCTTTAACTGAAGAGGAGAGACGTGGTGATGCACGAGCGCGATGACGTCACCAGCCCGGCGCTGATGACTGACAGCAGCGAAGACTCCGTCCGCCTCCATTTCCGCCCCGCTAGCGACCGTCACTCCATCCCGCCCCACTTCCACCCCCAACGATGAACGACTTCTGCTCCGCTTGAAAAAAAGTGATAAAGAGCTGAATTTCCATGATGGGCCGCCGCGTTGAACACAACAAAAATGGTGGGTGTGACCCGTTTGTGACGGGGGTGAATTTCAGCCCCAAGGTATTTTATTTTGAAGCTGGTCTCCCTGAGATACATCATCGCTCCAACCCTCTTCTCAATCTTCCTCGCTGCCATGCTCCACCTCACAGTCAAGAAGCTCCCCGCCAGAGTGGAATTAAACTACAGAATCAGTGGGAAGCTGTTTAATCTATGCTGCCTCCAGGCCAGGTGCAAGATCACCCCAACCTCTGTTGTTGAGCTACAGTACGCGGATGACACCTGTGCCTGCGCACATTCTGAGGCTGAACTCCAGGATATAATCGATGTATTTACTGAGGCATATGAAAGCATGGGGCTTACGCTAAACATCCGTAAGACAAAGGGCCTCCACTAGCCTGTCCTCTCCGCACAGCACTGCCCCCCAGTCATCAAGATCACGGCGCGGCCCTCGACAATGTGGATCACTTCCCATAGCTCAGGAGCCTTTTGTCAACAAAAGCAGACATTGATGCGGAGATTCAACACCGCCTCCAGTACAGCCTTCGGACACCTGAGGAAAAGAGTGTTCGAAGACCAGGCCCTCAAATTTACCACTAAGCTCATGGTCTACAGGGCTGTAATAATACCCGCCCTCCTGTGTGGCTCAGAGGCATGGACAATGTACAGAAGACACCTCAAGTCGCTCGAGATATATCACCAACGATGTCTCCGCAAGATCCTGCAAATCCCCTGGGAGGACCGGCGCACCAACGTCAGTGTCCTCATCCAGGCTAACATCCCCAGCATTGAAGTACTGACCACACTTGATCAGCTTCACTGGACAGGCCACATAGTACGCATGCCAGACACAAGACTCCCAAAGAAAGTGCTTATGTGGAGCTCCTTCACAGCAAACGAGCCAAAGATGGGCAGTGGAAACGTTACAAGGGCACCCTCAAAGCCTCCCTGATAACATGTGACTTCACCACTGACACCTGGGAGTTCCTGGCCAAGGATCGTCCGAAGTGGAGAAAGTGCATCCAGGAGGGCATTGAACACCTCGAGTCTCAATGCCGAGAGCACGCAGAAATCAAGTACAGGCAGCGGAAGGAGCGTGCGTCAAACCAGTCCCACTCACCCCTTCCCTCAATGACTATCTGTCCCAACTGTGACAGAGTCTGTGGCTCTCATATTGGCCACTAAAGAACTCACTTCAGGAGTGGAAGCAAGTCTTCCTCGATTACGAGGGACTGCCTATGATGACGTTCTCTCTGGGGAAAGGCATTGGCTCACGTGATGTCTCTCCTGACATCAGCAACTCACCAGTCCGAAGTGTCATACTATATCCTGCCATTCTGTAGTTCTCTCGCTCAGTCAAACAAGTGCGTTGTGGGATTAGCCCACTACCAGTGTCACTAAGATCTGTCATGATTTTGAACAGTAAATACTGTAAAATGAATTATTTTTGTGACAAAGTTTTGCTGTATTTGCAAATTGCAGCAGACTCCCAAAGTTTGATTTGTAGCAAAGATTATTCACCAGTCTCTGTCTCTCGCCACTTGCTCAATCCAGTGACCTGCACCCCCTCATTCGTGGCAGACACTCTGAGCTGGTGAGGTTAGCAGCTTGTGTTACAGTCAATACGTACTCTGCTCACCAGCATTTTAAGAGCATTCATGTTCAGAATTAGAATCTGCAGCACGTCCTCAATGTAACAGGAGCAGTGTTAAACAATCTCCAAGTAAAGGATTCCCTTGGAATGAGTGATCATAGCATGGTTGAATTTCAAATTCAGATGGAGGGTCAGAAAGTTGGATCTCAAACCAGCGCACTAATCTTAAATAAAGGAGACTGCAAAGGGATGAGGGCAGAGTTGGCTAAAATGGACTGGGAAAATAGATTAAAGTGTAGGACGGTTGATGAACAGTGACGGACATTTAACGAGATATTTCACAACTCTCAAGAAAAATATATTCCAGTGAGGAGGAAAGGGTGTAAAAGAAAAGATAGCCATCCGTGGCTAGCTAAAGAAATGAAGGACGGTATCCAATTAAAAACAAGGGCATACAAAGTGGCCAAAACTAGTGGGAGGACAGAAGATTGGGAAGCTTTTAAAAGCCAGCAAAGAATGACTAAAAAAATGATTAAGAAAGGGAAGATAAACTATGAAAGTAAACTAGCACGAAATATAAAAACAGATAGCAAGAGTTTCTATAGGTATATAAAAAGGAAAAGAGTGGCTAAAGTAAAAATTGGTCCATGAGAGAACGTGACCGGGGAATTAGTAATGGGAAACTCTGAACAAATATTTTCTATCAGTCTTTACGGTCGAGGATACGAACAATATTCCAACAGTGGATAGTCAAGGGGCTATAACGGGGTGGAGGAACTTAACACAATCACAATCACCAAGGAGGTGGTACTCAGTAAGATAATGGGACTAAAGGCAGATAAATCCCCTGGACCTGATGGCTTGCATCCTAGGGTCTTAAGAGAAGTAGCGGCACGGATAGTGGATTTATTGGTTGTAATTTACCAACATTCCCTGGATTCTAGGGAGGTCCCAGCAGTTGAAAAACTGCAAATGTATTTAAAAAAGGAGGCAGACAAAAAGCAGGAAACTATAGACCAATTAGCCTAACATCTGTGGTTGGGAAAATGTTGGAGTCCATTATTAAAGAAGCAGTTGCAGGACATTTGGAAAAGCAAAATTCAATCAGGGAGAGTCAGCATGGATTTATGAAGAGGAAGTCATGCTTGACAACTTTGCTGGAATTCTTTGAGGATATAACAAACAGGGTGGATAAGGGGGAACCAGTGGATATTTGGACTTCCAGAAGGCATTTGATAAGATGCCAAGTAAAAGGTTACTGCACAAGATAAAAATTCACGGGGTTGGGGATAATATACTAGTATGGATAGAGGATTGGCTAACTAACAGAAAACAGAGTTGGGATGAATGATTCATTCTCGGGTTGGCAATCAGTAACTAGTGGGTGCTGCAGGGATCACTGCTGGGACCCCAACTATTTGCAATCTATATTAATGACTTGGAAGAAGGGACCGAGTGTAACGTAGCCAAGTTTGCTGATGATACAAAGATGGGAGGAAAAGCAATGTGTGAGGAGGACACAAAAAACCTGCAAAAGGACATAGACAGGCTAAGTGAGTGGGCAAAGATTTGGCAGATGGAGGATAATGTTAGAAAGTGTGAGGTTATGCATTTTGGCAGAAAAAGTCAAAGAGCAAGTTATTATTTAAATGGAGAAAAATTGCAAAGTGCTGCAGTATAGCGGGACCTGGGGGTACTTGTGCATGAAACACAAAAGGATAGTATGCAGGTACAGTAAGTAATCAGGAAGGCCAATGGAATCTTGGCCTGCATTGCAAAGGGATGGAATATAAAAGCAGGGAAGTCCTGCTACAGTTATTCAGAGTATTGGTGAGGTCATACCTGGAATACTGCGTACAGGTTGAGCATCCAAAATCCCGAAAACTCGGGAATGAGGCCGTTCCGGATTCCGGGTATTTCCCGATTTTGGAACATCTTTGACTGGGCCGAGGTGGGTGGGGTCGGGCAGCTGAGGTAAGGGAGCAAGGTCGGCCCGCTGAGGTAAGGGGGAGGGGGGTGTGTGCCAGGGCGGAGTTGGGCCGCGCGAAGTCGCGAAGGGTGAATTCGCGGTGAAGTCGGGCTTGAGGTCGGGCCGCTGAGGGCCGAAGTGATGTAGGGCCAAGATGAGGTTGGGTCGCCGAGGGCCGGGGCGAGGTCGGGCGGAACGAGGTCGGGACGAGGTGAGGACTGGGGCGAGGTCAGGCCACCCTGGGCTGGGGCAAGGTTGGACCACCGAGGCGAGGGGTGTCAGGATTTCGGAACATTTTCCGGTTTCTGGACGACCCCACCACGGATCAGCCCGGTGTCCAGATTCCTGAACATTCTGGATTCTGGAACTCCTGATTTTGGCCGCTGCACCTGTACAATTTTGGTTTCCGTATTTAAGAAAGGATATACTTGCTGTGGAGGCAGTTCAGAGAAGGTTCACTAGTTTGATTACGGGGATGAGGGGGTTGACTTATGAGGAAAGGTTGAATAGGTTGGGCCTCTACTCATTGGAATTCAGAAGAATGAGAAGTGACCTATTGAAACGTATAAGATTATGAGGGGGCTGACAAGGTGGATGCAGAGAGGATATTTCCACTGATGGGGGAGACTAGAACTAGGGGGCATGATCTTAGAATAAGGGGTCGCCCATTTAAAACAGAGACGAGGAGAAATTTCTTCTCTCAGAGGGTTGTAAATCTGTGGAATTTGCAGCCTCAGAGAGCTGTGGAAGCTGGGACATTGAATAAATTTGACAGAAATAAACAGTTTCTTAACCAATAAGGGATGAGAGGTTATGGGGAGCGGCAGGGAAATGGACCTGAGTCCATGATCGGATCAGCCATGATCATATTAAATGCTGGAGCAGGCTCGATGGGTCGCATGGCCTATTCCTGTTCCTATTTCTAATGTTATGTTCTTAACATGTCAACTGGCAGCTTCTTCTGCGCATATAGTCGTGATCACATGAACATTTACTTGTACGCTTAGATCAAGGGGACCACGAGTCTCAAGGAACAAACTGTTCAAAAGATTGCTGTTTTATAAGATTTATTTCGCACCCTGTTGGTGCTTCAGATATGTTAGAAACATAGAAACATAGAAAAATAGGTGCAGAAGTAGACCATTCGGCCCTTCGAGCCTGCACCGCCATTCAATAAGATCATGGCTGATCATTCCTTCAGTACCCCTTTCCTGCTTTCTCTCCATATCCCTTGATCCCCTTAACCGCAAGAGCCATATCTAACTCCCTCTTGAATATATCCAGTGAACTGGCATCAACAACTCTCTGCGACAGGGAATTCCACAGGTTAACAACTCTCTGAGTGAAGAAGTTTCTCCTCATCTCAGTCCAAAAATGGCCTACCCCTTATCCTAAGACTATGTCCCCTGGTTCTGGACTTCCCCAACATCGGGAACATTCTTCTCGCATCTACCCTGTCCAGTCCCGTCAGAATCTTATATGTTTCCATGAAATCCCCTCTCATCCTTCTAAACTCCAGTGAATAAAGGCCCAGTTGATCCAGTCTCTCCTCATATGACAGTCCAGCCATCCCTGGAATCAGTCTGGTGAACCTTCGCTGCACTCCCTTAATAGCAAGAATGTCCTTCCTCAGACTAGGAGACCAAAACTGAACACAATATTCCAGGTGAGGCCTCACTAAGGGCCTGTACAACTGCATTAAGACCTCCCTGCTTCTATATTTTAATCCCCTAGCTATGAAGGCCAACCTATCATTTGCCTTCTTTACCGCCTGCTGTACCTGCGTGCCCACTTTCAGTGACTGATGAACCATGACGTCCAGGTCTCGTTGCACCTCCCCTTTTCCTAATCTGCCACCATTCAGATAATATTCTGTCTTCGCGTTTTTGCCCCCAAAATGGATAACCTCACATTTATCCACATGATACTGCATCTGCCATGCATTTGCTCACTCACCTAACCTGTCCAAGTCACCCTGCAGCCTCTTGGTGTCCTCCTCACAGCTCACTCCGCCACCCAGTTTAGTGTCATCTGCAAATTTGGAGATATTACACTCTATTCCTTCATCCAAATCGTTAATATATATTGTAAAGAGCTGGGGTCCCAGCACTGAGCCCTGCGGCGCTCCACTAGTCACTGCCTGCCATTCTGAAAAGGACCCGTTTATCCCGACTCTCTGCTTCCTGTCTGCCAACCAATTCCCTATCCACGTCAGTGTATTACCCCCAATACCATGTGCTTTCATTTTGCACAACAATCTCTTAGAAACATAGAAACATAGAAAATAGGTGCAGGAGTAGGCCATTCGGCCCTTCTAGCCTGCACCGCCATTCAATGAATTACTTGATGTGCAGTAAGGCAAACCTGGCAGGCTTGTTGTGCACAGCAAGATTCTATAAAGAGTAATGAGCCAAATGACCAGCTGATGGGGCCAAAATTGCCCACCGCCCAAAACAAGCTGCACCTACTGGTTTTCATGTGTTCTGCATAGGACGGCCTAACAGTCGAAATTCGGCTCTTCAGGGCTTTTTTTCGAACAGGGTAGAAGTTGGGGCGGGTCTGAGCAGCCGAGGCTGTCAGTCATCAGTGTCGGACTGATGATGTCATCGCGCTGATGTGTCACAACGTCTCTCCTTTTCAGTTAAAGGGGAGGGCCGCTGCGAACTCTGCAGCCAATTTAGTGACAAACACTGCGCCACCAGGGAGAGTTTTGGCCGGGGAAGAGGGCGTGCCAGGTTGCCTGTTGGCGACACGGCCGGTCCTGCGGGCATATTTGTCAGCCCTACCTGGCAGTCGCCCGACAAAAAAAAATAGCATGGCAGCCGCAGCAGTGTGCCTTTCCCTTTAAGAGCAGCCGGACCACAATGCCACAGAGAGTGCACTGACACAAAAAGCTCTTCTGGGGGCACCGACTGATGGCGGGGCCGCTCCTACTGGGCAATACCGGGAATGGGGCAATTTCACGAGGTCGTGGCCCTCCAGTTGGTAAGGGGTTGGCGCGTGCATGCTGCAGCGGGAAAATGGGCGGAGCGGTCCCTGACACTGCTCTAAGACCGAGGAAGGGCAATTCCCAAAATGGAGGCCCCTGCAGAGACTCAGCGGCCATTGCGCGCTGCCCCGTGGTCGTCGCTTTCGGGGGCCAGAGACTTTATTGGGAGGGGGAATTTCGGCCCTGATGTGTTTTTTAAGGTGGAATTGGTTCAGTGAACAATGTTGGCCAGGACATCAGGAGAACTCTTGAAATAGTGTCATGGGATCTTTAACATGCACCAGAACATGCAGAAGGTTTAATGTCTCATCTGAGAACAGAACCTTTGACAATGTAATGACTCCCCAGTACTACACTGCAATGTCAGCCTAGATTATGTGCTCGAGAGCTGGAGCGGGACTGGAACCCACAACATTCTGACTTTAGACGTGAGAGTGCTTCAAAGTGAACCAAGTACGAGAGTGAACTTGCGACAAATTGCAACTTCATCCAGCGTTTGAGCAATATTACCATGTTCAAGTCTGTTCCTTTTGGCGTCAGTCTCCAAATGTTTAAGCCAACTGCACAACAACATTGGAATACGAGAGTGTGGAGCATGTTCCCTTTCAATCAACAATACCAGCAGAAAGCTTATAGAAAAAGGGTGAAGAAGTGAATGCTGTACCAGGGCACTGAGCGTCACATGCAGGTTCTAGTTTGTAACTGTTGTAAATAAGCAATGTTTTCTGGGCCGGACTTTTGTGAAGTTTGCGACTGGGTTTTCACCGCGATTTGATTCTCCAAGGTGAAAATCCAATCTCAAAGCCCGGGCGGGATCCTCGGCTCGTTGTTAGCGGCGGCGAGAGGTGCGCCGACGTGCAACGCCGTGGATTGCGTTACCGTCAGACTATTGGCACTCTCCCGACCCGTACACCGCGCCCACAATAGCGACAGGTCAAACCTTTTGGTGCAGCTCTGCCAGCAGCGGTAAGTATGAAGACCTGCAAAAAAGACAAGTTAAAGTTAAGAAATAGGAGCAGGAGTAAGCCATATGGCTCCTCGAGCCTGCTCTGCCATTTAATACGATCATGGCTGATCTGATCACGGACTCAGCTCCACTTCCCTGCCCACTCTCCAGAGTCCCTTATCCACTTAACATTTAAGAAACAGTCTGTAGTGTCCCTGCACCTTACAACAAACTCACACAAGGCATAAATGTATCAGACACGGTCACTCTGTGACCTTCACCTTTATTGCCAGGACCAAGGAGTGCTGACCCTGGGTGGGACCTCCCCTTTTATATCTGGAAACCCAGGTGAGGAGTGTCTCCAGCAAGCTCACCCCCTGTGGTCAGGGTGTGCATTTCCAGAGTACAGGGACAGTGTACATTAGTTACAGTTACATGATTATGTCATTGCAAGATGGTTAAATACATGACATCATCTCCCCCCTTAAGTCTTTTTGTTTCAGAGGTTAAGTCTGTCAGGTGGTCGACGCTCTCTCGTGGAGCGCCACAGTTGTGGCTCTGGTGGCTGAGCCTCGGCACATGTCTCTGTCACTTGAGATGATTCCGGCCTGGCCGCAGGGACTGTGCATGCTGAGGGCTGTTTTTGTTGCTCGTCCGCTGGCAGTGGTGTGGGTGCCATCTCATGCTCTTCTTCAGGTTCCTCCGTGTCTCTGCTGAATCTTTTTTTTACTTGGTCCAAGTGTTTGCGGCATGTCTGCCCATTGTTTATTCGGACCACCATGACTCTATTTCCTTCTTTGCCAATTACAGTGCCCTCAAGCCACTTGGGTCCCAAAGCATGGTTAAGAAGAAATACCGGGTCACCTATTTCTATACACCTCCTCCTTGAGTTACAATCATGGAGCTCAGTTTGGGACTGGCGCTTGCCCTCAACAGTGTCTGCCAGGGCTGGGTGAATGAGGGACAGCAGCATCTTGAGCATACGTTTCATGAGGAGTTTCGCTGGCGGGACTCCCGTGAGCAAGTGCGGGCGGGACCTGTAGGCCAGCAGGAGGCACGATAGGCGGTACTGAAGGGAGGGTCCTTGGATGCGTAGCATACCTTGTTTTATGACTTGGACCGCCCGTTCCGCCTGGCCATTGGAAGCCGGCTTGAACGGCGCTATCCAGACATGCTTGATACCATTGCCCGACATAAACTCCTGGAATTCATGGCTGGTGAAACACGGGCCATTGTCGCTGACCAGGATGTCTGGCAAGCCATGGGTCGCGAAAACTGTACGCAGACTCTCCATGGTGATGGATGTTGTGCACGAATTCACTATGATGCATTCGATCCACTTCGAGTATGCATCGACAACAATCAGGAACATTTTCCCCATGAACGGGCCCGCATAGTCTACGTGAATACGTGACCATGGTCTGGTGGGCCAGGGCCACGGGCTGAATGGGGCCTCCTTGGGGGCATTGCCCAGCTGGGCACACGTTGTGCACCTGCGAATCCAGTGTTCCAGGTCTGAGTCAATCCCCGGCCACCATACATGTGACTGGGCAATGGCCTTCATTAACACGATGCCAGGGTGCTCGCTGAGGAGTTCCCTGATGAACGCTTCCCTTTCTTTCTGGGGCATGACTACCCGGTTGCCCCATAGCAGGCAGTCAGCTTGGATGGAGAGCTCATCCATCCATCTCTGAAATGGTCTGACTTCCTTGGGACACGCCCTGTGTGCGGGCTCACAATCCCCAGTTAGGACACATTTCTTTATCATGGATAGGAGGGAGTCCCTGTTGGTCCAGAGTTTGACCTGGCAGGCTGTGATGGGGGAGCCCGCAGTGTCAAAAGCCTCAATGGCCATGACCATCTTGGCGCTCTGCTCCGACGTCCCCTCGTGGGAGCCTGCTGAGCGCGTCAGCGCAATTTTCGGTGCCTGGCCGGTGCCGTATGGTGTAGTCATACGCAGCCAGCATGAGGGCCCAGCGCTGTATGCGAGCTGATGCATTGGCGTTGACAGTCTTGCTGTCAGACAACAAGGATGTTAACGGCTTGTGGTCCATCTCTAGCTCAAATTTCTACCAAACTGGTACTGGCGCATCTTTTTCACGCGAGTGCTTCCTTCTCAACCATGCCGTATCCACGCTCTGCCTGGGAGAGTGACCTGGAGGCGTAAGCCACCGGTTGGAGTCAGCCATCATCATTGCCCTGCTGCAACACACACCCAACCCCGTAGGATGACGCATCGCATGTTAAGACCAGTTTTTTACAGGGGCCATACAAAGTCAGCAGTTTGTTGGAACACAGCAGGTTCCTCGTCTTATTGAAAGCCCGTTATTGACAGTCCCCCCAAAACCATTCACAACCTTTACGCAGGAGCATAATGTGCTTAAGTTCGGCAGAAAGTTCCCAAAATAGTTCAAAAGTCCCAGGAATTATTGCAACTCCGACGTGTTGCCAGGCCTGGGCGCCCGGCGGATCACCTCCGTTTTTGCTTCAGTGGGCTGGATCCCATCTGCGGCAACCCTCCTGCCCAAAAACTCGACCTCTGGGGCCAAAAACACACACTTGGCCTTTTTCAGCCGCAAGCCTACCGATCCAATTGGCGTAGCACCTCCTCCAGGTTGTGGAGGTGTACTTCGGTGTCTCGACCCATTATGAGAATGTCGTCTTGGAATACGATCGTTCCAGGAATGGATTTGAGCAATGAATGCCAAACGGACACCTGTTGTAGACAAATAATCACTTGTGCATCGTGATGGTGGTCAGAAGCTTGGATTCTTCAGCCATTTCCTGAGTCATGTAGGCCGAAGTGAGGTCCAAATTCGTGAACAGCTTGCCACCTGCCAGTGTGGCAAAAAGGTCCTCCGCTCTCGGAAGCGGGTATTGGTCTTGCAGCGATACTCGGTTGATGGTGGCTTTGTAGTCACCACAAATCCTAACCAAGCCATCTGCTTTGAGGACGGGAACGATGGGACTTGCCCAGTCGCTGAATTCAATGGCCAAAATTATGCCCTCTGTGAGCAGCCTGTCCAGTTCACATTCAATTTTTTCACGCATCACATACGGCACCGCTCTGGCTTTGTGGTGCACTGGTCTGGCGTCCGGAATGATGCGTATCACTACTTTAGTGCCCTTGAATGTTCCGACACCAGGTTGAAACAGTGACCCAAATTTTTGCAGGACCTGTGAGCATGAACTTCGCTCCACGGATGAAATGG
The DNA here is from genome assembly GCF_044704955.1 of Pristiophorus japonicus. Taxonomy (NCBI): domain Eukaryota; kingdom Metazoa; phylum Chordata; class Chondrichthyes; family Pristiophoridae; genus Pristiophorus; species Pristiophorus japonicus. The sequence goes on from NC_091988.1 coordinate 136,190,465, forward strand.
CGTGCACATCCCCCCATTTCCAATTCATCTCAGTTAGCCAACTCCTCCCCAAAAGCGGGGGGCCATTTCCCGGAACGATCCAGAGTGGCAGCTGGTTCTGTATTCCATGTTGTGTTACCACCAAGTTTGCACTGCCCAGCACTGGGATAATCTCTTTGGTGTACATCCGTAGCTGTGTCTCAATGCGTTCCAGTTTGGGCCTGCTAGCTCTGTGTGGACATAGTCTCTCAAATTGTTGGGCGCTCATGATTGACTGGCTAGCTCCCGTATCTAGCTCCATTTGTACCAGGATGCCATTCAGTAAGACTTTCATCATCATGGCTGGCGTTTTAGTGTATGAGCTGTGGACGTCAGTCACATGAACCCGCTGAACTTCAGCATCTATGGCTTTACCCCAGGCCTCATCCTGCATTGCAGACCCCTCGTCTGGTTCCTCTGTCTCGCAGATTAGCCTCGCTACTGCCTTTTTGCACATCCTGGCCAAGTGTCCACTGACATTACAAATCCTTCAGGTATATTGCTGGAACCTGCAGCTTTTCGCAGTGTGTCTACCCCCGCACCTCCAGCATGAGCTGAGTTTGAGATTGCTGTGAACAAAAGGACTATTACCAGGCATTCCTCTCTGCCCATTTGGCTGTTTCTAAGCACTCTGATGGTGGGTGTTAATGGTCCCATCGTGGGAAGCATTGTTCCTCGAGATGGTGTGAATTGCCGATTCCCTTTCCATTGTCCCTGTTGCGGGCCCACCCTAGAGCCTGTTGCTGCCTGGGCGGTTTCGAAATGCCCTTGCCTGCCTGCGGGGTCCCAAGCCGCATTCACCATGTTACTCCTGGTCTGTCGCCACATTTGGACCAGGGCTGTGCGCGTAAATTAGCTTGGTCTCCTCTTCCCCTGCCATAAAAGTATGAGCTATCAATGCCACCCCTTCTAAAGTCAAGTCCTTAGTATTTATGAGCCTCCTGAAAATGCCAGCATGATTAATGCCCTCGACAAAAAAGTCCCTTAACATCTCCCCCCTGCAGGCATCGGAGAACTTACAGAGACTGGTCAAGTGCTGCAGTTCCGCCACGAAGTCCGAGACGTTTTGTCCCTCCCGACGCCGGTGAGAGTAGAACCGGTGCCGGGCCATGTGTACGCTGCTCGCCGGCTTGAGATGTTCACTGATCAGCTGGTTGAGCTCTTCAAAGAACTTGTCCGCTGGCTTTTGGGGTGCGAGCAGGTCTTTCACCAGCGCATACGTCTGTGGTCTTCAGCTGGTCAGTAGATGCGCCCTCCACTTGTCACCCGCCATCTCTTCTAGCCAGTCCTTTGTGACAAAGCTCTGCTGGAGTCTTTCCATGAAGTCGTCCCAGTTCTTACCCACACATTAATGTTCCTCTGTGCCACCGGTGGCCATCCTCGTGATTTGGTGATTCCCGTTTCTCGTTGCCAAATGTAGTGTCCCTGCATCTTACTACAAACTCACACGAGGCATAGATATATCAGACATGGTCACTCTGTGACCTTCACCTTTATTGCCAGGACCAATGAGTGCTGACCCTGGGTGGGACCTCCCCTTTTATACCTGGAAACTCAGGTGAGGAGTGTCTCCCGCAAGTTCACCCCCTGTGATCGGGGTGTGCATTTCCAGGGTACAGGTACAGTGTACATGAGTTACAGTTACATGACTATGTCATTGCAAGATGGTTAAATACATGACACTGTCTATTTCTGTCTTAAATTTATTCAATGTACCAGCTTCCACAGCTCTCTGAGGTAGCGAATTCCACAGATTAAAACTCTGAGAGAAGAAATTTCTCCTCATCTCAGTTTTAAATGGGCGGCCCCTTATTCTAAGATCATGCCCCCTAGTTCTAGTCTCCCCATCAATGGAAACATCCTCTCTGCATCCACCTTGTCAAGCCCCCTCATAATCTTATACGTTTCGATAAGATCACCTCTCATTCCTCTGAATTCCAATGAGTAGAGGCCCAAGCTGCTCAATCTTTCCTCATAAGTCAACCCCCTCATCCCCAGAATCAACCTAGTGAACCTTCTCTGAACTGCTCCAAAGCAAGTATATCCTTTCGTAAATATGGAAACCAAAACTGTACGCAGTATTCCAGGTGTGGCCTCACCAATACCTTATATAGCTGTAGCAAGACTTCCCTGCTTTTATGCTTCATCCCCTTTGCAATAAAGGCCAAGATACCATTGGCCTTCCTGATCACTTGCTGTGGTAGCGATTTCCACATTCTAACCACTCACTCAGTAAAGAAGTTTCTCCTATTCAATTTATTAGTGCCTATTTTATATTTATTGCCCACAAGTTCTGGTTTCCCCTGCAAGTGGAAACATTTTCATAATCACTTCATAATTTTAAAGACCTCTATTTGTTCACCCCCTCAGCCTTCTCTTTTCTAGAGAAAGGAGCCCCAGCCAGTTCAGTCTCTCAACATTGTTTTGTCAATCTGCAGCCAGCGCTGGAAGGGGCCTGCAGAATGCATTGCAATATTTGATTGACAATCAGTACTCAGGGGGGTGCCCGGTACTAGACTGGCTGGGGAACAGCTTCTTTAAATAGCTGGCTCATCCCTCGAGGGATGATCCAGCCTCATCAGTCTGTGCCTAATCAGATCTACCCTCATTCCGCAAGTCCTTGTTAGCCGAGGTCGGCAGGAAGATTTATAATATCGATTATCCTGAGCAGAGCAAGCTCAGAATCTTCATCACTCTAATTCTGCACAGGAACTCGAGCAGAATTGCTAATATTAGACTAAGTAAAGTAAACTCTGTGTTTCCGAGACAAGATTTATTTGCAAAGCAATGTGGAAAGACAGGGGTTTTTTTTGGTGCAAAGGGAAGTATTTTACCAGCTGCTGATCAACACTGCTACATTACACACACAGCATCAGTTACTTTGTCAAGGAACAAAATTATTTGAATTTTCCATCATCAAACCAAAGACTAACTGTGATGTTCCTTGTTTTATCACATGTCAAGATTGCAGAACTTAAAATAACTGTAGTGCACTGTCATTAGGATACTGAGGAATTCTGTGACAATTAATTAGTGTGTGACACAGAGGTTCAAAGACACCCTAAGGTGAGTTCAAGCTGGAATCTAATCGAAGCTTCAGTTGGTTTATATATAAATTATTAAATATATGGGAATGATTGTTATAGGCTGGATTCTAATATGTGGTTTCAGATGATTGATATGTAGAATAATGGATACCAAGGAATGAATTACAGGTTAGAGCCTGAGTGAGCAGTACAATGTCTATAGAATAATGGGCACCATTATAATAAAATATATACAGAATCATAGACACCATTATAATATATATATTTATATATAGAGAGAATAATGAGCACCATTATAATATAATACATATAGAATAAAGGACACTATTATAATATATATATATATATATATAGAATAATGGATACACTATTGTAATATAATATATATAGACTAATAGACACCATTATAATGTAATATCTCTACTTCCAGTGAAAAAAGTGCTCACACAGCATTTTTCAACGTAGATCAATGTTCTCTTGATTTGCTGTGATTCCCTACATTATAACAGTCCTGTGGTCATGAAGGTGCTGTACAAATGCAAGTCTTTCTTTGGCTGTAATTTTGACTCCCTGGGAGGGTCTGGTGGGGGCGGTGTCCATGGCGGGTCACGATCCCGCTGCTGGCCCCAATCCGCTGAGGTCAATGAACTTACTTTAACGGTGCCTATTAACCCCACCTAACACGTTACCCGGCCCAATCAGATGGAGCTGGTCTGGTGATGTCACTCATGTCGCTTTTTCAGCCGGGATCTTTAAAGGGACCAAGGCCACATTCGGCTTGAAGTTCAATCGAACATAGTGCTGTCAGTGCACTGCAGCATTGGTGGAAATACGGACAATCATTGCACAGAGGCAGAGGGCTGCACCCAGGTTCTCTCATGACTCCCTCCATATACTTATGGAGGGAGTCACAACATGCAAGGAGGTCCTCCTCCCTTCCGATGGGCGGAAGAGACTTCCCCAGAAGACCAAGACAGCCTGGTTGCAGATTGCAGAGGAGGGCACAAGCAGGGATGTGGTCAGGAGGACCTGGGTGCAGTGCCACAAATACTTCAATGATCTAATCAGGAAACGGGAGTACACAGCCACACTCAACCTCATCCTGCTGTGTCACTCATCACATCCCCATCACTCTGCCTTCCCTACCCTACTCCTGCATATCCTTACTCACACCAACTTACCTTGCACCTCCACCCATCCCTCCCTATCTACATTATCACATCCCCATCTCACTAACCACCCCTCACACTCACCCTCTTCCGAGTGCAATCATACCAACTAACAACACACAAGGGTAGCCACTTGGATGTTTTGTCCAATGTATATGTAAAGTTTCTGTTAATGTGGTGTTAAAAATAAAAAATCTTTATTGTCATCACTTTCTGGACTTGGGCAGCTTAGTGTGCACCTTTGGAAGTGGCTGAGTGAGTTGCAGTGAATGGTGAGACATAATGATACACCCTGCAAGGTGATGAGTGTGAAAGGATTAGCTTGGGCATTGTAGGGATGTTGTATGGTGTGGGGTGGTGCCAACCTGGCGCATCATGGGGCAGCTAGGGTGTACAGCATCAAGTGAAGTAAATCTGACCATGGTGAGGCCATCTCTGGCATCCCGGGCAGCCATGTAGTCAATGCAGCATCAGATGATTGCGGAAAAGGTTAGTGGTGTTGTTGGTGCTGCTGGTGTTGAGGTTCATCGTGGTCCGGTTCTGAGGACCAAGGTGAGACAGTATAAAAGACATTTTGATGGAATAGATGGTAGGTGACGTGCAGATGACAAGCATTCTGTCAGTGGTGAGACAGGTTCTTCCAATGAAGTGACACTGGATGGAGACTTTGCTAAAAAGCCTTGCACCCTGCAGAATCTGTGATGGAAATGGACTGACCAACAGCTTCTGCCTGAGGAAAGTGATCATCTGTCAGGTGGGAGTTTTTAACTGGACATTTGATGCTGTCAAGTAATCAGCTGGAGCAATGGCCACTAATCTCCCGCCTCAGGTTGAATGGCGTGGTTTCCGAGCTGTGTGAATCCCGTGGCCATGCAGGGAAATTTAAAAAGTAAGTGGACAAAAGGCTCTTGAGTGCCTGTAAACTACCTGACAATGATTTCACTTGGGTGGCCCACCGCTGTCTTCGGGTCGGCTCCTGACCCGCTGTCAAAAATACTAACTTTCCTACCCGGCCCGCCACCGATCGCGCCTGCTACCACCCTGGAAAATTCCAGCCTATAAAGATAAATGCAGAGTTAAGAAGATCAGTACATCAGATATCCTCTTATGCTGTTGTAACCACAGAGTTAGATTGTGTGGCTTCAATTAACTCGAAGATGTATGTAGTTTGCGTGTAGACCAGGAAGTGAGGGAAACGTGCCTGAACCAAAGGTCAAGGCTCAGGGGAGATGGAAAACGAGGAATGGATATGTGATCAGAGTAAAGAGACCGGTAATACGTTTTACTAATATCCAAACAACGATCAGTCGTTTAAAGACGAAGGGGGAGAATTTGTGTAGCGCCCCGTTTGGGGCAATAACTTTTGGGGTAGCGTTAAAGTATCGTGGAGCGCTGCGCGAGGATCTCCGGCGCAAACTTATGGGTTAGTGCTCCCGGAAGGAAGTGAAGCGCTAAATCAGGCACTACCACTACCTTGGAGTGGTAAAGCTGGCAAGAGGAACGGTAGTGGTGCAGCGCTGTCCAATGTCGCGGGCAGCAGTGCCAGGAACAGAGGTTCCTTCCATACATTGAAGGGAAGGGCCATCACTGCAGGCTCTGCATTGAAAGGAGGTCCCCCATTGCCGACAGTAGCCGCGATCTGCCGCGATCAGTCCCAAGCACTCCAGCATAACACAGGGCTGATCGATGGCGGGCCAAGAAAATCGTGAAAAATGAACGTTAGGCACGCCGACAAATTTATTTTTACCCCCGTAGCCATCAACCCCGTTAAACAGCGCTCCCGAAGCGCCCGGCCTCCAGAACAACGCCTCCTGCAGCTGTCGGTGTTGCCAGCCGCCGATACTGCAGGGGGCGGAACCGAAGTTCGGGGTCCGGGGCAGTGTGCATGACGTCACAATCTCTGGTGGGCGCAGGAGATCATGATACTCGGGGTTACCGTTGCCGCAAACTTCCAGGGGAAGTTCGCAGCCGTCGGCACTCTCGCCGCACCCGGGCGCAGAGCCGTTAGCGCTCCGTTATCACACTACCCGCCCCCCCCCCCCCCCGCCAGAGGCACTAATAGGGGGGCGGAAATGAGGCCAATTTCAGATCTAATTTTAAAAAACACAGAAAAAGTTAGACAAACACAATATCTGATAAGGGAAAAGATGGGTTAATGTTTCAGGTTGGTGTGTATTGTGTCCCTAACACAGATGAGGCTAAAGTAATAGTGACCTCAGTCTTTATTAAGACACTCCAGAGTGAAGAACAGGCTTATATACAGTGTTCCCAAGGGATGCTAGGATCCCTTGCGAAGTCAGGGGATGCGCTCCCTGGTGGTGGAACATGGGAGTGCATGCTTTACAGATACACAACATCACTCCCTCCCAAAGTCAAAGTGAAAACTAATTACAAGGTGAGGCGGTCGGGAGCCTTTCTTTCCCTGGTGCACCGCCTCGGTACAAATGTCTGTTCTGGTGTGTTGGCTGTGCCCTCACTGGGCTGGTGTGTTGTTGGCCCTGCAGGGCTGCTGGGTGAGCCTGGCCTTGCTGGGCTGCTGGACGGAATGGGTTCGATTTCCTGGTCCGGGGTGGTGTCGTTGATCCTTTGGGTGTGTGTTGTGGGCTCGACAAAGGTGGTGTCTGCTGTGGGTTGTTTAGGGCAGTCTGTGAACCGCAGCCTCGTTTGGACTAGGTGCTTTCTGCAAATTTGTCCATTGTCTAGTTTGACTACAAACACCCTACTCCCTTCTTTAGCTATCACCGTGCCCACGATCCGCTTGGACCCATGTACATAGTTTAGCACATACACAGAGTCATTCAGATCAATTGCCCGTGACACAGTGGCGTGACCATCGTTTATATTTTGTTGCTGCTGCCTGCTCTCGACCTGATCATGCAGGTTGGAGTGAACCAGCGAGAGTCTGCTTTTAAGTGTTCTTTTCATGAGTAGCTCAGCCGGGGGCACCCCTGTGAGCGAGTGGGTAGCTGAGCAGTACTCGGGACAGACGGGTTTGGAGTGAGTCTTCTGTGACTCGTTTAAGGCTCTGTTTGATTGTTTGTATTGCCCGCTCTGCCTGCCCATTGGAGACTGGTTTAAACGGGACTGAGGTGACATGTTTGATTCCATTGCGGGTCATGAATTCTTTAAATTCGCCACTGGTGAAACGTGGCCTGTTGTCACTGACCAGTATGTCAGGCAGACCGTGGGTGGCAAACATGGCCCTCAGGCTTTCAATGGTGGCCGTGGCGGTGCTTCCCGACATTATTTCACATTCAATCCATTTTGAAAACGCATCCACCACCACCAGGAACGTTTTACCAAGAAACGGGCCCGCATAGCCGACATGGATCCTTGACCATGGTTTGGAGGGCCAGGACCACAAACTTAGTGGTGCCTCTCTGGGCGCGTTGCTCAACTGAGCACACACGCTGCATTGCTGTACACAGGACTCTAAGTCAGAGTCGATACCGGGCCACCACACATGGGATCTGGCTAACGCTTTCATCATTACTACACCCGGGTGTGTGCTGTGGAGATCCAAGGTGAACGTCTCCCTTCCCTTTTTGGGTAGCACTACGCGGTTACCCCACAACAGGCAGTCTGCCTGAATGGACAGCAGAGGATCTTGGCTGGTCCATGATCATCAACAAGTCTGCGGGCTGCGCCACCATCAACAAGTTTGCAGGCTGCGCCATTTCCATCCCCGTGGTGGGCAATGGTAGCCGACTGAGAGCATCCGCACAGTTCTCGGTGCCTGACCTGTGACGGATGGTACAGTTATATGCTGATAGCGCGAGCGCCCACATTTGTATGCGGGCTGAGGCATTATTATTTATCCCCTTGTTTTCAGCGAACAGGGATATGAGGGGCTTGTGATCGGTTTCCAGCTCAAATTTGATGCATTTTCTTTACCCCGAACATACACGCTAATGCCTCTCTCAATCATGCTGTCGGCCCTCTCGACATTAGACAAGTTCCTGGAGGCATAGGTGACAGGTTGCAACTTTCCACAACCTTAGCTTGTTGTAATACACACCCGACTCCGTACAACGATGCATCACATGCTAGCACAAGTCTTTTACATGGGTTATACCATACAGGCAGCTTGTTGGAGCATAAAATGTTTCTGGCTTTCTCAAAGGCAATTATTTGTTTTTCTCCCCATACCCAGTTCTCACCTTTACACAATAACACATATAGGGGATCTAAGAGGGTGCTTAACCCCAGTAGGAAGTTACCAAAATAGTTGAGGAGTCCCAGGAACAACCGCAGCTCCGTGACGTTCTGTGGCCTGGACGCGTTCCTGATCGCCTCTGTCTTGGCGTCTGTGGGCTGAATGCCGTCCGCCGTGATCTTTCTCCCCAAAAACTCCACTTCTGTTGCCATGAAGATGCACTTCGACCTCTTCAGCCACAGCCCTACGCGATCCAGTCGCTGGAGGACCTCCTCCAGGTTTTGTAGGTGCTTGACGGAGTCCCGACCCATGACCAATATGTCGTCCTGAAAAACCACCGTGCGTGGCACCGACTTGAATAGGCTCGCCATGTTTCTCTGGAAGATCGCTGCAGCCGACCGAATTCCAAACGGGCATTGTTGTAGATGAGCAGTCCATTGTGTGTGTTGATGCAGGTGAGGCCCTTCGAAGACTCCTCCAGCTCCTGCTTCATGTACGCCGAAGTCAGGTCGAGCTTGGTGAACGTCTTGCCTCCTGCCAGCGTCGCAAGTAGGTCGTCTGCCTTTGGTAGCGAGTATTGGTCCTGTAGCGAGAAACGATTAATAGTTACTTTATAATCGCCGCAAATCCTGACCGTGCCATCACTTTTGAGTACTGGAACAATCGGGCTGACCCATTCATTGAATTCCACTGGGGAGATGTTGCCCTCACGTTGCAGCCTGTCCAGCTCAAATTCCACTCTCTCCCTCATCATGTGAAGTACCGCTGTGCCTTGTGGTGTATGAGTCGTGCCTCTGGGACCAAGTGGATCTGCACCTTCGCCCCGGAAAAGTTTCCAATGCCTGGCTCAAAAAGAGAAGGAAATTTGTTAAGAACTTGGGTACATGAGGTCTCATTGACATGTGATAGCGCTCGGATGTCATCCCAATTCCAGCGGATTTTGCCCAGCCAGCTCCTTCCAAGCAGTATGGGGCCATTGCTTGGGACAATCCAGAGTGGCAGTTCGTGCACCATGCCCTCGTAGGTGACCTTGATCATGGCGCTGCCCAGGACAGTGATGAGCTCTTTGGTATACGTTCTCAGTTTCTTGTGCATGGGGCTCAGGGCTGGTCTGAGTGCTTCGTTGCACCACAGTCTCTCAAACATCTTTTTACTCATGATGGATTGGCTAGCGCCAGTGTCCAGTTCCATGGCTACGGGTAAGCCATTCAATTTTACATTTAGCATTATAAGTGGACATTTCATCGAAAATGTGTGCACCCCGTGTACTTCAGCATCTGCCTCCTCAATCTGAAGCTCGAAATTGCTTTGCTCCACCATGGACCTATCTTCCTCTGCCACGTGGTGGTTAGCAGGTTTTGCAGAGCTCGTTGGAGGTGCCCCATTGTTCCACAGTTCTTGCAAACATACCCTTTGAAGCGGCATGAATAGGATGAATGGAAGTCTCCACAATGCCAACAAGGTGTGAATTCTCTTGCATTCTTCATTTGTTGCGGACTCTGAGTCATCTGGGTCATCTGAGACCTGCTGGCAGTTGTAGACTCGTGGTTTCTGCCCTGTACATTTCTGCTTGCAAACACAGTTCCAGTTAATTTATGAACATTGCTAGCACTTGTGTGCTGAGAGATTTGTTTGGTGTTCTCACTGGTGGACATAAACGCCTGTGCTATCAGGGTCGGTGTCTCTACGGTCAAAAGTTTTCGTAGGATGGTCTCGTGGCCAATGCCCAGTACAAAAAAGTCTCTGAGCATTTGCTCCAGGTAGCTATCAAACTCACATTGTCCTGCAAGTCGCCTTAGCTCAGCGACATAGCTCGCCACTTCCTGACCTTCAGATTGCTGGCACGTGTAGAACTGATACCTCGCCATCAGCGCACTCTCCCTCGGGTTAAGATGCTCCCGAACCAGTGTACATAGCTTCTTATACGACTTATCTATGGGTTTCACCAGAGCCAAAAGATTCTTCATGAGGCTGTAGGTCGGTGCCCCGCAGACTGTGAGGAGGACCGCTCTCCTTTTTGCAGTGCTTCCTTCTCCGTCCAGCTTGTTAGCTACAAAGTACTGCTCAAGCCGTTCGACATAGGCTTCCCAGTCCTCACCCTCCGAGAACTTCTCCAGGATGCCCACAGTTTGCTGCATCTTTGCGTTGGATTCAAATACTCGTCACCAGTTATTGTGTTCCTAACACAGATGAGACTGCACACAGGGAGGTTAAAGTAACAGTGACCTCAGTCTTTATTGAGACATTCCAGAGTGAGGAACAGGCCTTAGGGGCCGGCTTATATACAGTGCTCCCAAGAGATGCTGGGATCCCTTGGGACTTCAGGAGATGCGCTCCCTGATGGCGGAACATGGGAGTGCATGCTTTACAGATACACAACAGTGTGCATCCAGCAGAGCATTCCAGCCTGATATATTAACCTGTCTTTTCTTCATCTCAGGTGCTGCCTGATTTCCAACAGATTCTGCTCTTGTTCCAGATTTCCAACATTTGTAGGTTTTTCTGCTTATCAATTTAAACATTAGTCAGCAATGGATTTTCATTGCGAGAAAGAAATGTTGCAGATTGAAAAATACTCAAACTCTAACCTCGCTGCACAGTGCTGACAGATTATTCTTGGTTTCACGAATATAGGAATCACAGAGCACCTTTTTATTGATGATGTACACAATCTTAATGTAGCTCCAATATTGAAGCGAGACTCATTTCACAGAGATGTGAGCTTTAATGAACTAACGCTACCAGTATTCACTCACTGATGACATCTGCTGGGGCTGGTAATTAAAGCTTGAACTCTCCTTATGTCCATTTATTAAAACTGCTCATCAGTGCACGTGGTATTTCTCCTCTTCTACCATTTGATTGAATTAACTGCATGGAGATAGACCTTTCTTAGGGTAAGGGTATCAGAGGAAGTGGAGCAGAAGTGGTTAAATTGATCTGAGGTGCAGATCAGCCATGATCTAACTGAATGGCAGAGCAGGCTCGAGGGGATGAATGCTCTACTCCAGTTCCTATGAAGCAGATGAACATGAAAGGAAATGTGGAGCAGAGCTGATTTCTGATGCCTGTTTCGCTCTTCCATGAAGAGGGCGATCTTCCTTTAAATGGGAATTCTTAAGGTAATCCATCTTGATACCAACTGCCTTGCAGCACGAGGAGCTGCTGAAGGGTCTCAAAACTGGCTGGAAAAGTGATCGGGTTCAGCACCTTGACCTGCGGTTATCCTCTGGGATGCTGACAATGAGATGACCAATTTTGTTGGCATCTGTCGAATTATCTTGCAAAGTGAATGGGATGCCCCCTTGGAAAAATACACCCCAAAAAGTGACCTGGCCACTTCAACAATTTGAGCAAGTCAAGCTTTCATGTCTTGAACTTTGAAAAACTGGTTTTTGAGCTAGTTTTCAGCCAGAGCGAACAATCTATGGCAATGTTGGTGCCACATCCAGAATGGGCAATGGGACCACAGGAAATTGGGCAAGGTTCATGGCTAAGCTCAACAAATTATTATTCAGAGAAAGGGCTAGATTTCATGAGTTTGCCTCATAGGAATTTGGGAAAGGAGGTCAGTCCCATAGCGGATGGACAGTCGTGTGGAGGGTGCCAACCTTTGTGCCTAACTTCCCAACCTGCCCTCCCATCGCCCGAAGCTCCTCATCAGCTTGTAAAATCAAACCCATAATTCAAAAGTTAATACAGTAAAAATAGTAGAGAGGGAGAGATTAGGGGTGTGTGATGAAAAAGTAGAAATGGTCACAGTATTAGACTTTTGTATATTGTTAAATCCTTGATAGGCCAGAGTTAATGGTAGATTGCATTCTTTTCCTGCTTTTGAGCTGGACCATCCAGGCTGATGGGACTGCCATGGCTAGTTCGCCCCAAGGACCAGGGTTTGATTGTACCCAGGGTTTGATATGTTAATGTAATGATTTAGTGGCCTGCTCCTGTACTTGAGAACTGGTCACTTATGGATCATGAAGGGGGTCACGCCCCCTGTTCTACAGATGTAAAGGTGTAGAGTTGACTTTGGGCTCGGCCTTTAGATATCAAGATTGCAAAGTTTTGATGGTGTGTCCATGGAAACAGTTTTTTCTTGCTTATTGTTTCTATGGTAACGTTAGCTGCAAAAGTATACCTTAAAAAGAACATCAAAGAGAAGTCGAACATAAACCGAAATTGTGGGCTACGGGTCTCGAGTTCATTCTCAATCCGAGTGGTCAGAGAGGTACTCTGCACTTTACTAAAACAGGGTCAAAAATGGGACAGAAATCTCGGCCTTCCGTGTCCGTACGGAGTGTGTACGGACCCGGGGAAGGCATCGCAAAAGTCGGTTTTCAGTGCACAATGCGCATGCGCTGAAAACCAGCTGGAGCTTGACAGAGGATATGCATCTCTGGAGCGAGGGCATTTGCATGGGCAAGATTGTGATATTTATCCATATCTTGCCCAGCAAATATCCTCAAAACTCTTGCACCTGATAAAAGCAGGCGCATAACCTACTTTTACAGGCGTAAAAATAAAATTTTAATAACACATTTTATTGTTAAAACCCCTCCCCATTATGGTAAGTTTATTTAAATCATAATTTAAAAAACTTTTTTAAAAATCGGAAAATATCTATTTTTTTAAATACATTAATAACTTTAATTTAAATTAATAAAAATATGCAATGTATTTTTTCTATCTTTAATTATTGATTATGTGTGTTTTGGGGGTTGTTTCTCATTCATAATAATGGGAACTCCAACTTACGGAGTTCCCATTACTATGAATGAGAATATACTATACCTGATTGGCTGCCCAGAGCCACATGACTCTAGCTCCAGGCCTGCACACGCTGCAACGGGCAATCAGTGAAGGCCACAGGACCGGGAATACACGTGGGCGCAGCAGGTTCTGGTAGATGCGCTTCTTTTTTCTAGAATCCTGTCGACGCCCGCGGGAAGGAGAAACTGGGATTTCTGGGCCTATATATTCTAGGAGAGATTTCTTAAAGAATCTGAAAGATCTTGCTGGAGGGTTACTTGTCTGTCTGTTTATTCTTATGTTCACAGTGCCTATGAAGAGGGTGAATTAAACCCCTTGGGATCTTTTAAAGAACATTTATAAGTGACTTAGGTAGTCTCACTTTGTTAAAGGTGCTATATAAATGCAAAGGGTTGTTGTCTTTAGCACTAGGAATTGGATTAATCTTAAGTCTTCAGTTTATTGCCTCTTTCTTGTGCGTTGTTGTTGCCTACTAATTTCTGAATAAATACAGTTGTGTCATGTTTAATATTCCTGCCTTTTTGAACAGCCTGAAGGACAAGTGTGATTCTGTGTAAGTTCGAGAACACAATTTTGTTGCAAATGAAGAATTGATCACATTAGGAGTGCACTCCTTGTTCGAGGGAACTATTGATTGTATTGTACTTGAAAGAAAAAAACGGCACTTTATAAGGCCGAAGTCTAACAAGGAAGGAAAAAAGGGAAAGCAGGGGGAGCAGAATGAAGGTGTTGGGCTGATCCTGACCTTTGACCAGCTCCATTAATGTGATATTACAGCTTGTTCAGCATCGCAGGGTCTGAAGAGAAACACTTGAAACAGAATAATTGGCTCAGAAAATATGGAAATCCATGGAATTTCAAAGGGTGTTTGATAAAATGCCGCATATGGGGCATCTTGATAAAATTAAGTCACACACTGTTAGAGAGAGTGCAACAGCACAGATAGAAAGCTGGTTGAAGTACAGAAAATAAACGGTAGTGGTTATTGGGTGTTTTTTGGACTGGAGGGATACATTTGAAGTGACTGTTCCTCAAATTTCGGCTGCATTTCAGTCCCACGCTCCTGATCTTTGAGCACCCTGTGCAGAGGGGAGCAGGCAGGTCAGAAGGCCTCCTCATAGGATTGCTTCTGGGTGTCGCCGGAGGGACTGGAGTGCATCATCATCCTCCGCCCCAAATTTGAATTTGATTTAAGTCGCAGTTAAAGTTTTATTTGGAAATTTGTGGGTTCTAATGCCCTTGCCAAAAAGGGGCATTTGATTTCAGGTTCTGCTAAAATAGTTGGAGGGATATAAACAATGTTGACCCACAGCATCCATTGTTTGGGACCATTGGTCTTCTCAATATATATAACTGACCTGGATTAGAGTAAGAATACACAACAAAGGAGCAGGGCTAACCACAAAGTGATTTGTAATCCATTTAAGGAGGACGTAGCCAGGTTAACAGTTAAAGATTGATGTCAGATTACATTTAATGCAGAGAAATGGAAGACATTATTTGTAAGATAGATTGATATAATTGGGCTACACCCATTGTTGTTGTACCTAAGTCCGATGGTAAGATAAGATTGTGTGGTGATTATAAAGTAACTGTAAACCAGGTTCTAGAGTGTAATGTCCCCAATACATTGCCGAATATAGAAGATTTGTTCACAACACTGACAGGTGGTCAGATCTTCTCAAAACTGGATCGTACGAATGCCTACTTACTGCTTGAACTAGATGAAGAGTCCAAGTCATGCTTGACTATAAATACTCATCGAGGCCTGTATCAATTTAATAGGCTACCGTTTGGAGTGTCTTCCGCCCCTGCCATATTCCATGGGGTGATGAACCAAATTTTGCAAGGTATTGAAGGGGTAGTATATAATTTGGATGACATACTAATTTCAGCACCAAATAGGCAAATTCATAATAACATATTGAATGAAGTCTTCAAACGGATAGAGAAGCACAGAGTACGAGTATCTGCTTGTAAGTGTGAGTTATTTCAAAATTCAGTGGAGTACTTAGGGTACAGAGTAGACAAAGGTGGTTTACATCCAACGATGGGAAAATTGGATGCAATTAGAAATGCACCCACTTCCAGGAATGTCACTGAACTTCATTCTTGGGTCTTTTGAACTATTATGGGAAGTTCCTACCAAATTTGGCTACAGTATTACATCCACTGAATGAACTACTGAAAAAACAGGTCCATTGGAATGGTCAAAAGAATGCGATACAGCATTCAAAGAGTGTAAAAGCAAATTGGTAGAGAGAACCATGTTAGTTCACTATGACATATCTAAGGAGATTAAGCTAGCATGTGATGCCTCTCCGTATGGAATTGGGGCAGTGATCTCTCATGTATCACGCAGTGGGAAGGAGAGACCAATTGTTTTTGCTTCACGCACTCTCAGTGCCAGTGAGAGTAATTATGTGCAAATTGAAAGGGAAGCTTTGGCATTAATTTTTGGGGTCAAGAAGTTCCAC
This sequence comes from Pristiophorus japonicus, assembly GCF_044704955.1. Classification (NCBI taxonomy): domain Eukaryota; kingdom Metazoa; phylum Chordata; class Chondrichthyes; family Pristiophoridae; genus Pristiophorus; species Pristiophorus japonicus. The sequence goes on from NC_091988.1 coordinate 136,206,102, forward strand.
AAATACTTGTATGATTGTAAGTTTACCATCGTTGCAGACCGTAAGTCCCTAACAGCAATCCTCCATCCAAAGTCCACAGTTCCAACATTAGCTGCAGCCCGAATGCAGAGATGGGCTGTGATTTTGACAGCATATACATATGATATTGAATGCAGATGATCAGCTGATCACAGTAATGCTGATGCAATGTCGAGATTGCCTTCCCCATCACAAGTTACACCCGATAGGGAAGAAGTGTTCTATTTTTCATACATTCATGAACTGCCAGTTATAGCTGAAGAGCAACCAAACGTGACCCAGTTATGTCAAAGGTGTATGATTATATTGCAAATGGATGGCCAAACCATGTAACAGACAAAGATATTCATCCATTCTTCATTCGAAAGAATGAATTATCAGTCAATAAAGATTTTATCATGTGGGGTGCAAGAGTGGATATACCAAATAAATTCAGGTCCAACTTATTAGGAGACCTCCATGACCAGCACCTGGGAATGTGCTTGACCAAAAGTTTTGCACGCAGTTATTTATGGTGGCCAGGTCTTGATAAAGATATAGAGTACATCGTGAGTCAGTGTACGATATGTCAATCGGTAAGCAAGAAACCATCATCAGTACATTTACAGCCATGGAAATGGCCTCCCAGGGTTGGCAAAGGCTACATATTGATTTTGCTGAGTTAGAAGGACAACAATTGTTCATTGTGATTGATAGCCATTCGAAGTGGATTGAGGTGTTTCCAGTGCAGAAAATAACAAGAAGTAAAACTTTAGACATTTTACAAAGATTATTTTCTTCATTTTGCCTTCCAGAAGCAAATAAATTGTTTCGGATAATGGACCACAATTTTGTTCAGAAGAATTTGCACAATTCACCATACCATTCTGCCTCGAATGGTGCCCTCATAAAACAAATGTTAGATTCAAATCCAAAGAAACAACAGTTGTCATTGGATCACAAATTGGCAATTTTTTTGATTACATATTGTAATACTCCACATATAACTACTGGTAGAACACCAGCAGCGTTGTTTCTCAAACGACAACCACGAACCAGATTCTCGTTGTTAAAACCAAATTTGGCACAGTCCGTAGAAGAGACACAATTTATACAGAAAGAGAATCATGATAGAGGTAGAGTAAATGAGAGAAGTGTGAAATTAAACCAGAAGGTGAGGGTGAAGAACCATCACCATAAATGGTTAAAGTGGTTGCTAGGAATAGTGGTGAAGATATGTGGTCCTCGCACATATTTGGTCAAGCTGTTTGATAATAGACAGGTTAGGTTTGTTTATATTGATCATATTTTACTTACAGACATGGAAGGAATTGAAGATGGGAATGATTCAATTATTTCTGACTCATCAGATAGTTTTAATATACCAATAGCAAATCCTACATCTAGTGTACTGGAAACAAATCCAAGAGAAAATCAGAATTTAAGTCTGAGTCCGAGTCAGGAAAACAAACAGCCTGAAGTTAGAGAGAGTTCAAAAGAAAATCAAGGCAATTTCTTGGAGGAAAACATTCCTCAGGATGAGCCTTGATTGAGTTTAGATTCAACACCATGTTTGGAAGGTTCTGTTCGAGAGCGAAGGTATCCTCTTCGAAACAGAAAACAAATGGTTAAGTTAAATTTGTAAATATGGAAAAAATATATCCTGTGTTATGTATAAATATGCAAGTTATGTATGCTGTTTGTTATAGTAACTTCTTCATTAAGGAGGAAGAAGTGTCATGTCTGTGAGCTTGCAATGTTTGTAGCACCACACTGTGGATGTGGATGTATTGTGTACTGCAACTACAGAGTTAATAATAAACAGAACCAGGGGGTTCCGGAGACTTCCGAGAAAGCTGCCTGCCATGTTAGAAAGCTGTGTGTGCTTGTGCTCTGTGAATATATCACAATATGTAAACAAAAAAAATTAACTTAAAATGGAAGGAGATTGGGATGTGGTATGTGATGAGTGGCTAAGTTACAACTATTCAATGTTTTCTTAAAGAGGTAAGACATCTTTTTTAAGTTACGGTAGCCAGTTAACAGGTGAGAAGGGGGTAAGCATTTAAATGTTAAAGCTGGCGTGATAATATGGCTCAATCTGGTCATAAGTGTTGGGTTATTCAGGTTACTGGACTATGCTAATAGGGCTGGATTTTCGGTTCTGCTCATTTCGGGGCAGTAATGGCAGTAAGGTTTGCACTTCAGTCAGCAAAACTCAGTAGCGGAGGGAGCGCTATGGGAGGCGTTACACACCTCACTTAGGGCGCTAGGGCGGCTGAGCATGCGAAAATCCTGAGCTAAACAGTTGGCCTTGGAGCGCGCTGAGAGGCGCCTGGGGGAGAAAAAATCCTGGAAAAAATCCACCAAAAACATTCCCTAATAAATAACTCATGCCACCACAACATAAATCGTAAAAAAACAATCACACTTACCCGAGGTCGCCATTACTTACCTCACTGCGGCTGTGACAGCTCGGACCGCCCCCCCCATTACAGGCGGTGCCAGCACGGTGCTCCGCGGAGCCAAAATTCAAGGTGGTGTGGCACCCAGGGGTGTTGCACGCCAGCTTGCCTGTCCCGGGCGACAATGCTCCATGCACCGCACCCCGCCGAAACTGGCACCGAAGGATCTGGCGGGGCGCTGGAAACTGGCAGCCCGCCCGGAAGAGCTTACCACTACCCTTGCCGCCGCTCTGGGGCGCTAACAGCGGCAGCAGAAGGCAGAAAATGCAGCCCCTCACATGTTTAAAGGGATCAGAGTGTAGCGTGCCTGCTGCCTCCAGACAGCGGGGAGTTGGTACCAGATGGGCATGTGCAGTGTTAATTAAAACTTCATATTAATTACTTCACATATTCTGGGTCTAATTAAAATAACTCACATATCACAAAAATCAAGTTACTCAACATCTCGAACTTTTGCCAGTTCTGAAGAAGGGTCATCAACCTGAAACGTTAACTCTGTTAATCTCTCCACAGATGCTGCCTGGCCCGTTGAGATTTCTAGCATTTTGGTTTTTAACTCAACCTAAGTTGAGATGCCATAATGGGGAACATGTCTGTAAAATTGTCAAATATCAACAAGACCAGAGGGTGGGAGAACGTTGTCCTACCCCACAGGGTAATGTATTGGAATTGGGGTGAAATGGACAATTGAAGGCCTGGTATGTGTCAGTAGCTGAATGTATACGAGAAGGTTAGATATCCTGGGGGTTTTATTGGACATCCTGAAGGGATCAAAATGGCGAGAATATTTTCTTTAAAATTGTATCACTTGTTAGTCACCTCCTGCAAGAGATGAAATAAACTTAGAATTGTTCAGTATGTGTGGGCTTTCAGTGGGACTGGACCCGTTAGTGAAGTTGTTTATACCAGCAAAGAAGCCTTTCAATGCCCACCCTCCCACCACCCCAATTTAAAAAAAAAAGAATTCTATGGGTTTTAATGGATAAGTTTCCCAAACTAGACTACTTTCAGTTCCTTTACCTTCTCAATCCTCCTTCTCCTTGAGCACATAAATCTAGGCTGACGCTCCAGTGCAGTGCTGAGGGAGCGCTGCACCGTCTGAGGCACCGTATTTCGGATGTTAAACCGAGGCCCCGTCTGCTCCTAGGTGGACGTAAAAGAACCCATGGCACTATTTCGAAGAAGAGTAAGGGAGTTATCCTCGGTGTTCTGGCCAATATTTATCCCTCAATCAACATAACAAAAGCAGATTATCTGGTCATTATCACATGCTGTTTGTGGGAGCTTGCTGTGCACAAATTTGCTGCCGCGTTTCCCATATTACAACAGTGGCTGCACTCCAAAAAGTACTTTATTGGCTATAAAGCGCTTTGAGACATCCAGTGGTTGTGAAAGGTGCTATATAATTGCACGTCTCCCTTTCTTCGTCTTCTCCAGAATCTCTTTTTCTGTCAACTTGAAAATTCTCTCAGCTGCGACTTAAAAGTAAAACAATTTGGTTTACCTTCATCTCTCCTTTGCACTTTGACCCCAGAGAGCTGTAGAGGCTGTGTCATTGAATATATTTAAGGTGGAGATAGATGGAATTTTGAGATATAAGGGAGTCAAGGGTTATGGGGAGCTGGCAGGGAAATGGAGTTGAGGCTATGATCAGATCAGACATAATCTTATTGAATGGCGGAGCAGGCTCGAGGGGCAAAATGACCTCCTCCTGATCCTATTTCTTATGTTCTTTCATTACTTCTGGTACTCTCCCATGAAGTCTTGTTTGGTGTCCATTAATACCTCCCTCACCCCTAAGGATGTTCCAGCTATTTTAAAAGTGCTGTCTAAGTGTAAGTTATTGATATCACTCTCCCAGATATAAACTTTTTAGCTATGAAATTGCTGAAAATCTTTGTTTCCACAACTGAAAATTGATAGAAAAATGTAGAAGTCTTACAATCAGTTTTCTCTTCATTATGAGCTGTGGGACCATAAATTGCTGCCATCTATTGAGAGTTAAAAGGCTGTGATTACAACATACAAAAGGCAAGATGCTATCTGAAGTGTAGATCAAGATGAATGTCTGCTTTAAAGTGATACAGCCATTAAAATTATTGCTTTTAATATAAAGTTTGCTAATTGTTTCCAATCTATCATTTACAAGCTGTATTTGGTTTTAGGCAAAATGAAGTAATATTCCACAAAGCAATTATAAAAGGTCGAGAAAGGTCACCATTAAATGTATTCAGATGCCATAATAGTTCGGCATTTATATGAAATATTCAGTGCTATTTTTATTTAACGAATAATTTTGTGTCCCATATTAAATAATGAAGCCTGGCATTTTGTATTGGGGATAATTTGACCTTATAAAGAAATGAGGGTCAGCGTATTTCTTGATTGAAGTGATAATAGTTTTTTTCACATAAAACTGACAGTAAAAGACGGAAGTGAAATTACAGGGCAGTTTCTGATTTTTAAAATGCACTGCAGTTAAACCTATAACTTTGTCCGTTTTCTGATATTTTCTAACTTGCTCACGATGTACGTGATAAACATGGACTTTTGCCTTTGTTGAATTTTTGACTTAGATTTTGTATTGCTAGGAACAGTGTATTTCTCTAAGGAAAGCCTCCAGATCAAACACTAAACACGTTGGCTGCAACAGAATGCAAAAGATCTGAACTGTTTGCAAGACAGATGCCATTGGGGGCAATTTTTGTGTGCCTGCTTCCCTGTTTGCGCGTAACAATGGGGTTGTGGTGACACTGAAATAGCGCAAGGAACTGGAAAGTTGACGTAGTGCCGAGTTCCTGCCTGTTCCGATTCTCTAGAGCACACTCCGGGCGGCCAGAGCTCCTGTTGGAAGCTGGCGGAGGCCTCGTGGACACATGCTAATTGAGGTCAACTGATGTAGTTATGGCCCCCAATGCCCCCAGATTACTGCCAGTTCCTGCTCCCAATCACCAAACATGGCGGTGGAAGTTAGAAAGCACCCATTTTAAGGGGACTTCATCTGCAGTCAGGGAGAGTTGAACGCAGGGTTGGGCACACTTTTTTTTTTAATGTCTGCCCCTTGTGGGTATTGAGGTTGGAAAGATTGTTCTCGCTGATGTCGGTGCTGCGAACATTTTTGCAACTGCTCTAAGTGACTGCTTCAATTCTCGTTTGACACTCGCACCCTTCCCCTTTAAGGTGCTGCCACTGCAGGCCCTTCACAATCCGCCTCGCCGGATTTGCCACCCTCCTCGTCGGCGAGCTGATGGCGGGAAACGTGCTCCCAAAATTCATCTCAATTAGGCCCGACCATGAACCTGCCACAGGCCCCACACCGATTCCTTTAGGAATGTGTAGCCCACACCTGGCCCACCGTCCGTCGGATATGTCTTTACTAAAACATTGCCCCCATTATATGTCAATCTCCAACATCTTTGCCATTATCCAGGGCCGACTAGCTATTTAGTTATGATGGGATGTCGCTGTGAAGTAACTATGAGTGATGTAATCCTCTACTGCCTCTTATTTCAGTTCTGTGGGCAATATGTTTGCAGTGAAGTTCCTATGCCAACTTGGCACAGAGCAAAGATTAGGCCCTGGTCTGGGTAGGGAGTTTGATTGACAACAACAACAAACAGCAACTTTTATTTATAATAACGCCTTTAATGTAGTAAAACATCCCAAGGTGCTTCACAGCAGTGTTATAAGACAAAACAGATAAATTTGACACCGAGCCACATAAGAAGAAAATATGGCAGATGATCAAAAGCTTGGTCAAAGAGGTAGTATTAAAGGAGAAAAGATAGGTAGAGAGGTGGAGAAGTTTAGGGAGGGAGTTCTGGAGCTTGGGGCCTAGGCAGCTGACGGCATGGCCACCAAAGGTTGAGCAGTTATAATCAGCGATGCTCAGGAGGGCAGAATTTGAGGAGCACAGACATCTTGCGGGGTTGTGAGGTTGAAAGAAATTAGAGAGATAGAGAGGGGCGAGGCCATGGAGGGATTTGTAAACAAGGATGAGAATTTTGAAATCGAGGCGTTTTGAAATAAACAGCAGTGTCTCAGATCGTTGAGAAGAGTACAGGGTCATTTATTGGCTGCAGCCGCCTTTGATGGACAGCTTGGTGGCCAGGGGTCTCCTATCATGGGATTATATTGGGCTTCCTGTGTAATCAAGTATAAGTCCATGAGCAGTGTTTAAGTTTTTAGCTGATCAGCAGATGTACTTGGTCAGTTAAAGCCTCTGAGAACTATACTTCTATTTCAAAGTCTATGTTAGAGAGAAAATGAGTGATGTCTTTCTTAGTTTCTGTATCAAGCAAACAGGAGAAAACCCCCAAAATGTCTTTCTGACGTGAGGGGGAAGAAAAGTTTAGGAGAGTGCTTTTTGCTCAAATGTCTATATGTCCCAAGTGTCAGCCTTGGCTCAGTAGCACACTCACCTCTGCATCAGAGGGTTGCGGGCTCAAGTCCCCATTCCAGAGACTTCAACACATAAACTTAGTTGACACTCCAGTGCAATGCTGAGAGGGTGAGTGCGACACTGTCGGGAGGTGCCGTCTTTCAGATGAGATTTTAAACTGAGGCTCCCATCAGCCTTCTCAGGTGGTCATAAAAGAGCCCATGACACTATTTGAAGAAGAGCTTGGGAGTTCTTCCAATGTCCCAGACAATATTTAGCCCTCAACCAACCAACCTAAGATTATCTGGTTATTTTATTTCATGATGTGCACAAATTGGCTGCCTCGTTTCCTACATTTACAACAGTGAGCACACTTCATAAGTACTTAATTGGCTGTAAAGCACTTTGAGACATCCTGAGATTATGAAAGGTGCTATATACATACAAGGCTTTCTTTTGTTCTTCTCTCTTGTTCTTTCTTTTACAAAACAAAACATGGTTAGAAATGTATTCCTTTTATCCAGTTACTAATCCAACTTAGATTTTTGACCTGACTGTGACCTACCCTCCAGGCTGCTCCAATGATGCTACCCTTGGGGAGCAGTGAAATATGTCCCAAAGCACCTTCATTCATTGCAATGCGAGCAGTGATTTCAGGCAGGCCTGCGATCTAATGCAAATATGTCCGACCTCGACGTATCAGTATGACCAAGTGACTGCTCATTTTCCTGGAGTTGAGCGGCTCTGGAACACCTTGCAATTCAGTCCAAACCCCTCTACCCCCCCGCCCCCCCCCCCCCTTAAAATGGGCAGAGTTGCTCTGAGATGTAAACTTTGAGCTCATCCAAAACTCTGCTGACCGTATCCTAATTCGCACCTGTTATGTTCAGAATAACTCCACAAGACTGTACACTGTAAGCTTAAACTGATGTGACATTAGTCTCTTTCATCAAACTCCAGAGTGTCCAAACAACAAGGTAGCAAGCCTTTTATACCAGCACAGCACGAGGTGTGGGTGACCCGTGGGACTCCCGCAGTCATGCCCTCTGGTGGCAACTATTTATAGCTACATACATAACAGCGCCCATCACCCCTATGCTCTCTGACCTACATTGGCTCCCGGTCCGGCAAAGCCTCCATTTTAAAATTCTTATCCCCGTGTTCAAATTATTCCACAACCTCACCCCTCCCTATCTCTATAACCTCCTCCAGCCCTGCAGCACCCCGCCCCCTGAGGTCTCTGTGCTGCTCCTCTTGCGCGTTCCCGATTTTTTTCACTCCAGCATTGGCGACCATGTCTTCAGCTGTCTAGGCTGAAGCTCTGGAATTCTCTCCCTAAACCTCTTCGCCTCTCTACCTCTCTCTTCTCCTTTAAGATGCTTCCTAAAACCTACCTCTTTGACCAAGCTTTCGGTCACCTGTCCAAATATCTGTTTATGTGGCTTGGTGTCAAATTTTGTCTGATAACACTCCTGTGAAGCACATTAAAGGCGCTGTATAAATGCAAGTTGTTGTTGTTAGAGGCTCCCTCCTGTCCGAGACTTATGATAGCGGGTTTCTGCTGGGAGGAGTAATTTCTAATAAGGAATCGATTTCTAATAATTTATTTTAAATGTAAGCTTTCTTTTGTTTCTTTATACTTCAATTTGTTTCTTGAGGTGCAGATCAGCCATGAACAAACTGATCGCAGAGCAGGCTCAAGGGGCTGAATGGTCCACTCCTGTTCCTATGAAAGAACCCTCTGCCTCTTGTTAATGAGACTGACGACATTCAGTCAGATTGATCAGCCCTGACAGACTTGAAGCTCCTTTGCCTGAGCATTTGATACCATACTTGGAAAAGATTACATTTGCTTAGATGAATCAAAGGAACTGGGAAAGCATTGCAGTACCCAGGATCAGATGAAGCATTTGTGCCTGAGGTCTAAAGACCATTTATTGAATACTAGCACCTTTATAATATTCTCTCTCTATTTTTAAGGAGGACACACTCTCAATTATAGATAGACAGAAAATGAAAAGCTTCTTTCCATCAAAGCATAGTAGGCAAAGAACATATCAGAAAAGTTGAACTACAGCTGTATTAGTAAAATAAGTACCCTCCCTCTTTTGGTTCCACATACCATTCTCCAGTCAACAGGAATTCAATGACAATATAAAAGGAGCAAGAAATTAAGAGGTGTGAGAGGACAGGAATAGATGACTCGCCAACAATTCCCTTTTCCTCTTCCGCCTCCTCTAAATGATGTGTCAATGGAGATCAAGTGCCGCAGAGAGTCATGGGAGTGAGCCTGCATCCTTCCTCTATTCCTAATATTTATTCATGGCTGTACTCAAGTGTACATTTAAAAGTAGGTAAAAAGAGAGCCTATTTTACTTATTTTGAAAGACTAGGTTAGAGATGAGATAAGAGGCTCCTTTCTTCTAGCTGTTAGGATTCTGGACAATATTATCTGAGTTCCGAGTGGACACGGACCCAGCGGGCCTTAGTGCGGACACTAATTTGTGCTCACTATCTGAGAGGCACTCAGAATGTTCAGGTGGGATCCCACCCAGTTTAGCGGGAGAGTGCTTTATATAAGGTACACGCTGTTGCCATTCCTCTCTGCAACCCACCACCACCCAATTTAGATACAATTAAGTGATGTGTTCAATTCAGTCTCTCTTTGTTATGGTTATACATAGTTCATTGTTGCCAGGTTACAGTACGTGTGGGTTGTCGAACACCTGTGCTGATTCTGCGAAACTATATTTACTGCTGTAATGTTGTAATCATGATTATAATGGCCTCTCCACAGTTCTTCTTGGGGGTGCTCGAAAATAAATACAAGGCAGTGAATATTTTAGTACCACTTTGCAAAAAGAAATGACCTTTAACTTTCTTCGACAAGTTACAAAGGAGAACTTAAATTTGCGTAGCACCACAGCAATAGCTTGCTTCACAAAATAGAGCTTTTAGCATCGGAAAACATCACGGTGACATCATCAGGAATAAGTAGATGCAAAGCCAAAGCAGGAAATATTAGAAGGGCTGATCGAATAGCTGGGTTCTAAGAACGATCTTAAAGAGGAGAATAGTTTAGGGAGGGAGTTCTGGAGTGTGGAGCCTAGACAGCTGAATGCATGGCTGCCAATGATGGGTCGAATGGAGAGGGAGGGATGCACAATAGGTCAGAGGAATGGACAGTTTGAGGGGAGGGGGTTATAGGGCCGGAGGAGGTACAGAGATAGGTGCACAGTATTTATGTGTTTGGTCCAGTTAAGTTTCTGGTCATTGGTGACCCCCAGGATGTTGATTATGGGGGATTCAGCGATGGTAATGCAATTAATTGTCAAGGGGTGGTGGTTAGACTGTCGCTTGTTGATATGACTAGCCAGTAGAGAGTTTCCCCCCTGATTCCCATTGACTTCAATTTTACTAGGGCTCCTTGATGTCACACTTGGTCAATTGCTGCCTTGATGTCAAGGACAGTCACTCTCACCTCACCTCTGGAATACAGCTCTTCTGTCCATGTTTGGACCAAGGCTGTAATGAAGTCTGGAGCTGAGTGGTCCTGGCGGAACCCAAACTAGGCATCGGTGAGCAGGTTACTGGTGAGTAAGTGCCGCTTGAAAGCACTGTTGACGACACCATCTATCACTTTGCTGATGATTGAGAGTAGACTGGGGGTGGTAATTGGCCAGATTGCATTGGTCCTGTTTTTTGTGGATAGAGCATACCTGAGCAGTTTTCCACATTGTCAGATAGATGCCAGTGTTGTAGCTGTATTGGAACAGCTTGGCTAGAGGTGTGGCTAGTTCTGGGGAACCAGTCTTCAGCATGACAGACGGGATGTTGTTGGGGCCCATATCTATCCAGTGTGCTTAGCTGTTTTTTGATATCACGTGGAGTGAATCAAATTAGCTGTAGACTGGCTTCTGTGATGATGGGGATCTCAGGAGGAGGCCAATATGGATCATCCACTCAGCAATTCTGGCTGAAGATGGTAGAAAACACTTGAGCCTTGTTTTTTGTTCTCATCTGCTGGATTCTGCCATCATTGAGGATGGAGATATTCATGGAGCCTCCTCCTCCCGTTAGTTGTTCAATGGTCCACCACCATTCATGACCAGATGTGGCAGGACTGCAGAGCTTTGATCTGATCCGTTGATTGTGGGATCACTTAGCCCTGTCTATAGCAAGCTGCTTCCGCTGTTTAGCATGCATGTAGTCCTGTGTTGTAGCCTCCCCAGGTTGGCACCTCATTTTTAGGCATGCCTGGTGCTGCTCCTGGCATGCTGTTCTGCACTCCTCATTGAACCAGGGTTGGTTCCCTGGTTTGACGGTAATGGTAGAGTGAGGGATATGCCGGACTATGAGGTTACCGATTGTGGTGAAGTACAATTCTGCTGCTGCTGATGGCCCACAGCGCCTCCTGGATGCCCAGTTTTAAATTGCTAGGTCTGTTCTGAATCTATCCCATTTAGCATGGTGGTAGTGCCACACAACACGATGGAGGCTGTCCTCAGTCTGAAGGCGGGTCTTTGTCGCCACAAGGACTATGCGGTGTTGACTGCTACCAATGCTATCATGGACAGATGTATCTGCGACAGGTGGATTGGTGAAGATGATGGTTCCACCCCTGGAACCATTCTTGTAAATATTTTCTGCACCCTCTCTAAAGTCTTCACATCCTTCCTAAAGTGCGGTGCTCCGAATTGGACACAGTACTCCAAGTGAGGCCGAACCAGTGTTTTATAAAGATTCATCAAAACTTTCTTGCTTTTGTATCTTATGCCTCGATTTATGAAGCCATATGCTTTTTTAACCGCTTTCTTAACCTGGCGTGCCTCCTTCAACGATTAATGAACATATACCCCCAGGTCTCTCTGTTCCTGCACCCCCTTTAGAATTGTACCCTTTAGTTTATATTGCCTCTCCTTGTTCTTCCTACCAAAATGTGTTACTTCGCATTTTTCAGTGTTAAATTTAATCTGCCACGTGTCTGCCCATTCCACCAGCCTGTCTATGTCCTCTTGAAGTCTATCACTATCCTCCTCATTATTCACTATACTTTCAAGTTTTGTGTCATCTGCCAATTTTAAGATTGTGCCCAGTATATTCCAGTCCAAGTCACTAAAATATATGAAGAAAAGCAGTGGTCCTGGTACCAATCCCAGGGGAACATCACTCTGTAACTTCCTCCATTCTGAAAAAAAGCCATTCACCTCTACGCTTTGTTTCCTGTCACTCAGCCAATTTCGTATCCATGCTGCCACTGTCCCTTTTATTCCATAGGCTTCAACTTTGCTGGCAAGCCTATTATGTAGCACTTTATCAAACGCCTTTTGGAAGTCCATGAACACCAAGTCAACCGCATTGCCCTCATAAACACTCTCTGTTACCTCATCAAAAAACTCAAATCAAGTTAATTAAACACGATTTGCTTTTAACAAATTCATGCTGGCTTTCCTTAATTAATCAACACTTGTCCAAGTGACTGTTAATTTTCTCCTGGATTATTGTTTCTAAAAGCTTCTGCATGACTGAGGGTAAACTGACTCATCTGTAATTGCTGGGTTTATCCTTACACACTTTTTTTGAACAAGGGTGTAACATTTGCAATTCTCCAGGCTTCTGGCACCATACCCATATCTAAGGAGAATTGGAAGATTATGGCCAGTATTGTGGTCCTAACACAGATGAGGCTGCACACAGGGAGGTTTAAAGTAACAGTGACCTCAGTCTTTAATAAGACATTCCAGAGTGAGGAACAGGCCTTAGGGGCCGGGTTATATACAGTGCTCCCAAGGGATGCTGGGATCCCTTGGGACTTCAGGGGATGAGCCCCCTGGTGGCGGAACATGGGAGTGCATGCTTTACAGTGACACAACATCACTCCCCCCACAAAGTCAAAGTGAAAACTATTTACAAGGTGAGGCAGTCTGGAGCCTTTCTTTCCCTAGTGGACCACCTCGGTACAAATGTCTGTTCTGGTGTGTTGGCTGTGCCCTCGCTGAGCTGTTGTGTTGTTGGCCCTGCAGGGCTGCTAGGTGAGCCGGGCCTTGCTGAGCTGTTGGGTGTGATGGGTTTGATTTCCTGGTCCAGGGTGGTGTTGTTGATCCTTTGGGTGTGTGTTGTGGGCTCGAAAAAGGTGGTGTCTGCTGTGGGTTGTTCAGGACAGTCTGTGAACCACAGCCTCATTTGGTCCAGGTGCTTTCTGCAAATTTGTCCATTGTCTAGTTTGACTACGAACACCCTATTCCCTTCTTTAGCTATCACCGTGCCCGCGATCCACTTGGGACCATGTCCATAGTTTAACACATATACAGGGTCACTCAGATCAATTTCCCGTGACACAGTCGCGCGACCATCGTTTACATTTTGTTGCTGCTGCCTGCTCTCTACCTGATCATGCAGATTGGTGTGAACCAGCGAGAGTCTGGTTTTAAGTGTCCTTTTCATGAGTAGCTCAGCCGGGGGCACTCCTGTGAGTGAGTGGGGGCTCGTGCGGTAGCTGAGCAGTACTCGGGACAGGAGGATTTTGAGTGAGCCTTCTGTGACTCGTTTAAGGCTCTGTTTTGATGGTTTGTACTGCGCGCTCTGCCTGTCCATTGGAGGCTGGTTTAAACGGGGCCGAGGTGACATGTTTGATCCCATTGCGGGTCATGAATTCTTTAAATTCGCCACTGGTGAAACGTGGCCTGTTGTCACTGACCAGTATGTCAGGCAAGCTGTGGGTGGCAATCATAGCCCTCAGACTTTCAATGGTGGCGGTGGCGGTGCTTCCCGACATTATTTCACATTCAATCCATTTTGTAAAAGCGTCCACCACCACCAGGAATATTTTACTGAGGAACGGGCCCGCATAGTCGACATGAATCCTCGACCATGGTCTGGAGGGCCAGGACCACAAACTTAATGGTGCCTCTCTGGGCGCGTTGCTCAACTGAGCAGATATGTTGCATTGCCGTACACAGGACTCTAAGTCAGAGTCAATACCAGGCCACCACACGTGGGATCTCGCTATCGCTTTCATCATTACTATACCTGGGTGTGTGCTGTGGAGATCTGAGATGAACGTCTCCCTGCCCTTTTTGGGTAGCACTACGCGGTTACCCCATAATAGGCAATCTGCCTGAATGGACAACTCGTCCTTTCGCCACTGGAACGGCTTGATTGGCTCTTGCATTTCAACGGGGATGCTGGTCCAGCTCACATGCAGTACACAGTTTTTTACTAGGGACTTGGCTGGTCCAAGTCCTAATCTGGCAGGCCATGACCGGTGATTTATCATTTTCAAATGCTTCCATGACCATCAACAAGTCTGCGGGCTGCGCCACCATCAACAAGTTTGCAGGCTGCGCCATTTCCACCCCCGTGGTGGGCAATGGTAGCCGACTGAGAGCATCCGCACAGTTCTCGGTGCCTGGCCTGTGGCGGATGGTATAGTTATACGCTGATAGCGCGAGTGCCCACCTTTGTATGCGGGCTGAGGCATTATTATTTATCCCCTTGTTTTCAGCGAATAGTGATATGAGGGGCTTGTGATCGGTTTCCAGCTCAAATTTGAGGCCAAACAGGTACTGATGCCAAACAGGTACTGATGCATTTTCTGTACCCCGAACACACACGCTAATGCCTCTTTCTCAATCATGCTGTAGGCCCTCTCGGCCTTAGACAAGCTCCTGGAAGCATAGGCGACAGTTTGCAACTTCGCTTCAACGTTAGCTTGTTGTAATACACAGTCGACTCCGTACGACGATGCGTCACATGCTAGCACAAGTCTTTTACACTGGTTATACAATACAAGCAGCTTGTTGGAGCATAAAATGTTTCTGGCTTTCTCAAAAGCAATTGCTTGTTTTTTTCCCCTTTCCCAGTTCTCACCTTTGCGCAATAACACATGTCGGGGCTCTAAAAGGGTGCTTAATCCCGGTAGGAAGTTACCAAAATAGTTGAGGAGTCCCAGGAACGACTGCAGCTTCGGGACATTTTATGGCCTGGGCGCGTTCCTGATAGCGTCTGTCTTGGCTTCTGTGGGCCGAATGCCATCCGCCGTGATCTTTCTCCCTAAAAATTCTACTTCTGTTGCCATGAAGATGCATTTCGACCTCTTCAGCCACAGCCCTACGAGATCCAGTCGCTGCAGGACATCCTCCAGATTTTGTAGGTGCTCGGCGGTGTCCTGACCCATGACCAACATTTCATCCTGAAAGACCATCTTGTATGGTACCGACTTGAGTCAGCTCTCCATGTTTCTCTGGAGGATCGCTGCAGCCAACTGAATTCCAAACGGGCATCTGTTGTAGATGAACAGTCCCTTGTGCGTGTTGATGCAGGTGAGGCCCTTCGAAGACTCCTCCAGCTCCTGCATCATGTAGACTGAAGTCAGGTCGAGCTTGGTGAACGTCTTGCCTCCTGCCAGCTTCGCAAATAGGTCATCTGCCTTAGGTAGCGGGTATTGGTCCTGTAGCAAGAAACGATTAATAGTTACTTTATAATCGCTGCAAATCCTGACCATGACATCACTTTTGAGTACTGGAACAATCGGGCTGGCCCACTCGCTGAATTCCATTGGGGAGATGATGCCTTGCATTGCAGCCTGTCCGGCTCAAATTCCACTCTCTCCTTCATCATTGCTCGCGCCTTGTAGTGAATGGGTCATGCCTCTGGGACCAAGTGGATCCGTACCTTCGCCCCGGAAAAGTTTCCAATGCCTGGCTCAAAAAGGGAAGGACATTTTTAAGAACCTGGGTACATGAGGCCTCATCGACATGTGATAGCGGACGGATGTCATCCCAGTTCCAGTGTATTTTGCCCAACCAGCTCCTTCCAAGCAGTGTGGGGCCATCACCCAGGACAATCAGAGTGGCAGTTCATGCACCATGCCCTCGTAGGTGACCTTGACCATGGTGCTGCCCAGGACAGTGACAAGCCCTTTGGTGTACGTTCTCAGTTTCGTGTGGATGGGGCTCAGGGCTGGTCTGAATGGCTTGTTGCACCACAGTCTCTCAAACATCTTTTTACTCATGATGGATTGGCTAGCGCCAGTGTCCAGTTCCATGGCTATGGGTAAGCCATTCAATTTTACATTTAGCATTATAGGTGGACATTTCATCAAAAATGTGTGCACCCTGTGTACTTCAGCATTTGCCTCCCCTCTCTGAGGCTCGAAATTGCTTTGATCCACCATGGACCGATCTTCCTCTGCCATGTGGTGATTAGCAGGTTTTGCAGAGCTTGCAGCTCATTTGTAAGCTCGTTGGAGGTGCCCTAGTGTTCCACAGCACTTGCAAACATACTCTTTGAAGCGGCATGAATAGGCTGAATGGAAGCCTCCACAAAGCCAATAAGGTGTGAATCGCCTTGCATTCATCCTTTGCTGGGGACTCTGACTCATCTCGGTCACCTGAGGCCTGCTGGCAGTTGCAAACTCATGGGTTCTGCCCTGTACATTTCTGCTCGCAAACACAGTTCCAGTTAATCTATGAACATTGCTAGCACTTGTGTGCTGAGAGATTTGTTTGGTGTTATCACTGGTGGACATAAACGCCTGTGCTATCGCAATGGCCTTACTGAGGGTCGGTGTCTCTACAGTCAAAGATTTTTGTCGGATGGTCTCGTGGCCAATGCCCAGTACAAAAAAGTCTCTAAGCATTTGCTCCAGGTAACCATCAAACTCACATTGTCCTACAAGTTGCCTTAGCTCGGCGACGTAGCTCGCCACTTCCTGACCTTCAGATCGCTGGCATGTGTAGAACTGATACCTTGCCATCAGCACGCTCTCCCTCAGGTTAAGATGCTCCCGAACCAGTGTACACAGCTCCTCATACGACTTATCTGTGGGTTTCACCAGAGCCAGAAGATTCTTCATGAGGTTATAGGTCGGTGCCCCGCAGACTGTGAGGAGGACCGCTCTCCTTTTTTCAGCGCTTCCTTCTCCGTCCAGCTCGTTGGCTACAAAGTACTTGTCTAGCCGTTCGACATAGGCTTCCCAGTCCTCATCCTCCGAGAACTTTTCCAGGATGCCCACAGTTTGCTGCATCTTTGCGTTGGATTCGTATTCTCGTCGCCAGTTATTGTGTTCCTAACACAGATGAGGCTGCACACAGGGAGGTTAAAGTAACAGTGACCTCAGTTTTAATAAGACACTCCAGAATGAGGAACAGGCCTTAGGGGCCGGCTTGTATTCTGTGCTCCCAAGGGATGCTGGGATCCCTTGGGACTCCAGGAGATGAGCTTCCTGGGCGGAACATGAGAGTGCATGCTTTACAGATACACAACAGCCAGTACCTCCACAATTTCCACCCTTACCTCCCTCAGCATCCTAGGATGTATCCCATCCAGTCCTGGTGACTTAACTGCTTTAAGTATAGAAAGCCTTTCTAGCACCTCCTCTTTATCAATTTTTATCCCATCCAGTATCTCAACTATCTCCTCCTTCATTATGAACTTTGCTGCATTTTCTTCCTTGATAAAGACAGCCACAAAGTAATCATTTATTAGCTTGAGATTAGTTGAATAATCTCAAGGTCCTCTCGGGGAGGATGCTTCCGAAGGAGCTCCTCTGTTGAAGAAGTATATCCCAGGCCATCCATTGCCATCCTACACCTTTTCCTGCCCCAATCTCCCCCCTCCACTGCTTAACTTTCCCTTGGCCCTAATAGTGGGTGCACATTTCTTTACCCTCTAAAGCACAAACCCATGCTACAAGGGTGGCTATCTGAATCCACTGCCCATCCCCCAATCATGCCTGCTCTTCATCTTCCTCAGTGACTGCCAAGACTTTACTCCCCCATTGGCTGTGGATGGCTCAACTACTCCTTGCAGGCACCATCGGCGTCTGGCGAGCTCCTGACCCGACTCCGTTGGCGACTCGACTTCCCTTCGGCCACCCGTCCCGCTCGACTGCGGAGGCGAAGACAGCTGGAGGAATTGCGGCACACACGTGGTGCATGTAATGGTGACGGACATGTGGTGCGTGTAATGGTGGCAGACATGTGGTGCGTGCGATGGCGGCGGACACATGGTGCGTGGAATGGTCGCGGACACGTGGCCCATGTAGTGGTGGCAGACACGTGGCACGTATAATGGTGGTGGACACTTGGTGCTTGCAATGGCGGAGCCACCCTCTCTCCTGCTGTGACCCACCGAGAAACAAAGATGAGTGGGACGGAGCTAAAAAACCGTGAACAGGACTCCAGTGTTGGCCCTCAGCTGGGGACTAATCCTTGGGAGAGTAAAGCATTGAATGAAGTCTCTCACCCTCCACACCTTGGATTTCCCACAATCTAGGCCCATATAGCAGAGCTCCACCAGCTCCATTGGGCATGCCCGACACGAGACTGCCTAAGCTCTACTCAGAGCTCTGACATGGCAAGTGAGCCCCAGGTGGGCAGAGAAAACGTTTCAAGGACATCCTCAAAGCTTCCTTGATAAAGGGCGCCATGAGTATGCGGAAATCAAGCGCAGACAGCGGAAGGAGCGTGCGGCAAACCAGACTCCCCACCCACCCTTTCCTTCTAACACTATTTGTCCCACCTGTGACAGAGACTGTAATTCCCTTATTGGACTGTACAGTCACTTGAGAACTCACTTTTAGAGTGGAAGCAAGTCTTCCTCAATTTCGAGGAACTGCCTATGATGATGATGATGATTTAGTACCTCAGCCAAGCCCTCTGCCTCATTTCCTGGCCGAGTCTGGGGTCAAATGCTGGAGGGGGAGTCTGTTGCTGCTGACACATTGAAGTTAGTAATTAGTTGATATTCCATTAAATGGGACAGTGCATTTTGAGGGTATCTAATGTTGGGTATCTTGAATCTGGTCTGATATTTCTTAGTCAACTTTGAGCATACAGTATGCAGGGAACAGAGCAGTGTATTGTAAATAGTGGGATTGATTAGCTCAGTTAAGCATCATATTTTTAACCTGAGGTTCAAGTTGCTGCATTGGAGTTTTTAGGCTATAGGCAAAGGTCAGGGGAACGTGACTAAGTGGATAGCCATTTCCGAAAGCTGACACAGAGATGGCGGGTTGATTTGCCTCCCTTTACTACTGTAAAATTCTATGATGATAAACAGAAGTATGGACAGGCGGCCTAACCTCAGTACTGAGGTAACATGTGTAAACTGTGGAGATTTGCTCTGAAGAACTGGACTTTAGTGCAGAAAAATTCCAAAAATTAAAATCCCATGTCTATCGACAACAACTTGCATTTATATAACGCTTTAACGTAGTAAAACATCCCAAAACACTTCACAGAAGCGCATTCAAACAAAATTTGACACCGAGGCATGGGATATGAGGACTGGTGACCAACAGCTTGGTCAAATAGATAGATTTTAAGGAGCGTTTTAATGGAGGAAAGAGAAGTAGAGAGGTAGAGAGGTGGAGAGTTTCAGTGAAGGACTTCCAGAGCTTAGGGCCTACGCAGCTGAAGGCACGGCCACCAATGGTGGAGTGATGAAAATTGGGGTACGCAAGATGCTAGAATTGGAGGAGCGCAGAGATCAAATGATATATCACTAAGTCCAAATACGTTTGTGATTTTGAAGAAATATAGAAATGTGGATCATACTGAAGGAAATGAATAATAGGTCCAATACACACAAAGCTAAAACTAATACTGGTACATGAAGCCGTCATATAGGGCTGTGTGCCATTAGCACAGCAGATGTGCAAATGTGTTCACAATTTATATAACTGCTATGGCTATCCTGGACTCTGGGCAATAGCAATTTTGCCATCATTAACACAGGTCACCTTGCTGTAATGAGGCAGTTCCACTGTTGTGCAGTTTATCAGATTTCTCCAAGCTGGCTGCAGATTAATTTGTAATATTTTGACTCATCTCAGAATGATGGCTAATTCCAGAATTACTGGTAGCTACCTACAGCTAGAAACCCCTCACACAATTCGCCCCAGGCCTGTCAACAATTCTGCGATCTAGCATTCTGCACACCAAAGGTATGAGTAAGTGGATCCATTTAAATGAGACATCAAAACACTCCCACACACACTTTTTTAGACCATGCTCCTTGTGACATTTTGTGTTCATCAAGGTGAGTTGGTGTTGACATTCAGCTGTGAGCTGGAATTCATTCCAATTTGCTGCACCCAGTGTACAAGCACCTTCAAGCCGACCATGGCTAGAATAGGGTAGAGTAATGTTCCCTCAACTCAACTCAAAGTGGGTAGCACTCTCGCCTCCGAGTCAGAAGTCAAGTTCAACTCCAGGGACTTTAAGCACAAAATATCTAGGCTGATACTCCAGTGCAGTACTGAGGGAGTGCTGCACTGTCAGAGGTGTCGTCTTTTGGATGAGGCATTAAACCGAGGCCCCATCTGCTCTCTCAAGTGGAAATAAAAGATCCCATGGCACTATTTCGAAGAAGAGCAGGGAAGTTATCCCCGGTGTCCTGGCCAATATTTATCCTTCAATCAATGTCACTAAAACAGATTGTCTGCTCATTATCACATTGCAACTTGTGGGAGCTTGCTTGTGTGCAAATTGGCTGCCGCGTTTCCTACATTACATAAGAACATAAGAACATAAGAAATAGGAGCAGGAGTAGGCCCTACGGCCCCTTCAGCCTGCTCCGTCATTTAAAACAATCATTTAATCCGATCAAGGACTCAGGTTCACTTCCCTGCCCGCTCTCCATACAGTGACTACACTCCAAATCATTTGTCGCACCTCCTCTACGATCTCTTGCCACATCTCAGCCACGATCTCTCGCCGCTCCTCTGCCTCAAGCATTCGCCGCACCTCCGCCATGATCCCCCGCCGCTCATCCGCCCCGACCTTCCCGCTCCTCTGCTGTACCTGGGCCCCGCCAATGTTCCTGCCCATGCTCCAAACGGTGACCTGGGCTTTGATGATGTAACCCAGTCGCTCACCCCGAAGTCATCGCACACTTGGAACGGCCCGTGCTGGAAGTTGTACCTGAGGTGGTGTTCTCTTGCAGGTCGGGGTGGCCCATGATGTTCCAGGGCCCGCGCTCCAGCTCTTTTATCCTCCTGAGGGACCGCTTATGATGATGATGACACTCCAAAAGTACTTCATTGGATGTAAAGCGCTTTGAGACGTCCGGTAGTCGTGAAAGGCGCTATATAAATCCAAGTCTTTCTGTTTTTCAACTCTACTCCAGAAATGTTTTCTCTCCTGTGTCATTGGCCGGAATGTTCTCGGGGCTGCTTCCATTCCGCCAGCATAACTTTGCCGGCAATGCGACAGAATCCTCGTCCACACATGTGAACAGGGGGGTCCGCCACACTTCTGGCGGAGCTCTGAGGAAATTCCTGGCTATTGTTCCACTTTCCACACCAGTTATCCTGTGGCCTCTCTGACTTGAGATTGCGATTAGTACTGAATTCGGGGTCATGTTATGATGCGGGTCTATACCACCCGGCACTGCACTGAGACACTTTGAAAGAGTCTAACAAAGGGAATGCATTTGATTGTTATTGCACTTTTCCCAACCAATCCGATCATCCAATTTAGTACAGAATGTGAGGTCCCCCAATTGTTAGAAGGTCTTGTCTAATTGCACATTGATGCTTCCTGCATGTTGTAATTCACAGCCACATTCAGAAATTTTGGAAAAAGACAAAATGCTAGCAGCTTTGTCATGAACTTGTGTCCATTCAGGTAAGTGCAGCCAGTCAGGACCGTTCGGAGCCGAGTGCAAGTGAATTGTTGGCTTGGTGGCAGTGGAATCTTGCATTCATATAGGCTACAAAGTTAAAACTATTCAAAAACTTGGCTGATTTGAATAGGTCTGGCTAGAAATAGACTTCAATTCGCTCAGTTCTCATTCAAAATACATTTTGTTGTGCCACATTTACAAGGTTCCAGGAGTTACCATATTATACACAATCACTCTTCATAATCTGCAACACTTTTGATTGTTTTATCAATTTGTCAAAACACAGCCAATTATAGAGAACAGGTTATCATATTCAGTAAACATTAAAAGAGTAACAAAAAAAATACTCTGTATTCGCAATAAGTGAAAGCAAAATCTATAATTCACTATCCAAAATAACCTGGCAACACGGTGCAGGATTAAAAGCCTTTGAGGTACTACATCAAACAGCATTAAACATTCCCTAACTAGTGGAACAAATAGAAAGCATACTTTACACAAGGAATTTACTTCGACACTATAAATACTTCAAGATGGCTCTCGGTGGATTTAACGAGCGTAATCCAATTTTAGGAGTCAAAGGATTACTGTCTGGTAATTTGTGTGGAGGTATTCAGAGTTTGTATTCAATGGAATTATTTACTTAAAAGAAGACTCGTCCGCAGTCAAAGCTGTAATTAAGGTCAGTGGGCATAAAGAGCTATACACCATGGTCCTACACTGAAAGTAATGGGAGTTATCCTCTACGCAGACAATGTGGAATGTGCTTAGCAATGTGGCCTGTTTTGAATGGTCAGATCACTGCAACTTTGGAGTATTTTGCTTTAGTGTTGAAAACCTTTAGGTCTGAGGAGTATATTGATGCCCATACTGTTTTATCAAATTTGTGAAAATAATTTTAATTCTATGCACTTTCATATCATCAATAATTCACATTAACTATAATAACATAAATATTTATTTCTTTTAGTTACCTCTGATGTCCCCCAAGGATCTATCTTTGGCCTCCTCCTATTTCTCATCTACATCATCATCATCATAGGCGGTCTCTCGAACGAGGATGACTTGCTTCCACGTGAGTTCACAGATGTTTCAATGAAGGACCCGATGTTCCAGTCCTGAACTCCAGTTGAGGGGGTGGAAGATGCCTGTGCGTGGATTTTTTTAACGTGTGGTGACCGTTGCACATCAGCCACCAGACGGGCTTGACAGAGCTAGGCCTTTATCCAGTGGCAAGGGTTGAACCAGGACGACTGGAGACCTGCTCTGCTGCATGGACCTAGTGCTCATGCATATCGCAGTGTGGGCTGACCCGTGCTGCCCCTGGGCCCTCAGCTGTCCCTCGGTGACATCATCCGAAAACACAACATGCGTTCCACATGCAGGCTGATGACACCCAGCTCTATCTCATCACCACCTCTCTCAACCCCTCCAGTGTCTATGATTTGTCACACTGCTTATCCAACATACAGTCCTGGATGGGTAGAGATTTCCTTCAACTAAATATTGGGAAGACCGAAGCCAATGTCTTTGGTCCCGGCCACAAAATTTGTTCCATTCAACTCCATACTTCTCCCTGGTCACTGTCTGAGGCTGAACCAGACTGTTTGCAACCTTGGCATCATATGTGGCCCTGAGATGAGCTTCTAACCACATATCTGCTCCATCAACTGACTAACTACTTCCATCTTCTTAACATCACCTGCCTCAGCTCAATTGCTGATGAAACCCTCATCCATGTCTTTGTTACCTTTAGACATAACTATTCCAATGTTCTATTGGCTAGCCCCCCATCTTCCACCCTCCGTAAACTTGAGCTCATCCAAAACTCTGCTTCCCATACCCTAACTCACACCAAGTCCTGTTCACCCATCCCATCATCATAGGGAGTCCCTCGGAATCGAGGAAGACTTGCTTTCACTCTTAACATGAGTTTTTAGGTGGCTGCACAGTCCTATATGAGATCCACAGTCTCTGCCACAGGTGGGACAGATAGACGTTGTGGGACAGGGTGGGTGGGACTGGTTTGCCGCATGCTCTTTCTGCTGCCTGCGCTTGATTTCTGCATGCTCTCGGCAACGAGACTCGAGGTGCCCAGCGCCCTCCCGGATGCACTTCCTCCACTTTGGCCAGGGTCTCTCAGGTGTCAGTGGGGATGTTGCACTTCATCAGGGAGTATCTCACTGACTTACATTGTCTCCCAGTCCAGCTACGCCTCAATTTTAAAATTCTCATCCTTATTTTCAAATCCTTATTTTCAAATCCCTCCATGACCTCGCCTGTCCCTCCAGCCCGACAACCCCCCTGAGATCTCTGCGCTCCTCCGATTCTGGCCTTTTGCCCATCCCCAGTTTAATTGCTCCACCATTGGCGGCCGTTCCTACAGATGACCAGGCCCTAAGATTTGGAATTCCCTCTCTAAGCCTCTCTGCCTCTCTGCCCCTCCTCCTTTAAGACACTCCTTAAAACCTACCTCTTTGGACAAGTTTTTGGTCATCTGTCCTAATATCTCCTTATGTGGCTCGTGATCAAACTTTGTTTGAAAATGCACCTGTGAAGTGTCTTGGGACCAATTATTACGTTAAAGGCACTATATAAATATAAGCTGCTATTGTTGTTTAGTGCAAAATATTTATTGTTGGAGAAATCATTATTTGCTGTGACATTTTACATCTCCAGTCACCACAGTTGGAGCATGATAGAGATTGAGGTGAAACTGAACTAAATGTGATTTCGTCAGTTCGAGTGTTCGACCTGAATGCAGTTTATTTATATCCATCTGCGACGTTCGTTGTTATTTGTACAGATTGTGCAGGGGTTCAGAAACAAGTGACCTTTGACCTGGAATGACGCCCAGCTCTCGATCTGGTCAACCAGATTGGTGACCTTAAGCAGAAAGGATCCATGGCATATTGTCATGGCAATCAGATTATTATCCCTTCACATATTAAGGAAAAGAGTCGCAAAACCTCCTTCTTTCACCAATGGGAAGGACAGGCAAACATTAGCAGGAAGTCCTCAGGTTTACAAGGTCACAAGTCAACAAAATCCCCAATCATTTGAGCTCTTCAGCAAAGCCTATGGAATCACTATTAGTGGAATCTCCCCATTCTAAATAAGGTTCCATTTGTGTTTCCGTAGATGTACGCAATGCCCAAGGCTTGTTGCTGGAGGGCTTGTAGTTAGTGGATTTAATTTTACATTGTAAACTCTTCAGGAGGTTATTTAATAAAGCTTAGCCATAGCTTTTGGGTTAATGAAGTGAAAGAAAGGGCAAGGGTTGAATTTCCCTTTAGATTCCGCGGGAATTCAGCCAATAATTTGATGTGGTTCTTGCAGCTAATTTAGTAGGGGAATACTTCATTATCATCTCATTTTTGTGACGAATGACAGTCAATGGAGCAGAAAAGAAACTTGAATAAAATGCTGCCAGAGAATGCAAGTCTAGCTGTAAGCCAAGAAAAGGGAAATGGACACTGGAGAATAATAATTACTCATTTCCGCCTGGGCTCATTATTTTCGTACCAGAGACTGAAACTATATTTTTTTCTGCTTTTCGCCTCCTGATCCCTCAATCTCCTCAAGAAATGTTCTCAATATTTATGCTGATGTTATCTCCAAACCTGTCTTTTCCAATGCTCTTCTGGCAGTAAAATTTAAGAATTTTAACAGTGACGTCTGCCCCGCTCATCATTAACTAATTTTATAAAGGGACCTTTCAACAGTTGTTAGGCCCTTTAAATATGTAAATGAGGAGCCCAACGCCTGTTTTAGGCAGCCACCAAGGACGTTTAAAAAATGGTTCCCACTAATTTATCAGTGGGGCCAATGCCTTCGCAGATTGGGTGCAGGCCGTCCCACGGATAGATTGGAATGTTTTGTACCTGTTTTATGGTCAAGAAACAGGTGCAACACATACTGGGATCGAAATTGCCTCTTCCTTTAAGGCCTGATGATGATGATGTTACCGCCGGAAATTGCTGCGGAGTGCAATGGCCGCCGATTTCTCGTAATGGCCACCATTTTGGGTGCCAGGTCGCTGGCCCGATCGAAACCATCCGTCTGGTGACCCAGTGGACCGAACTTAAAGAATTGCGCAGGCTCTCCCCTTTAAGTGAAGGGGAGAGCTGTGGTGATGCGACGCCGTGATAACTAACAGCGGCGGACACTCCGTCCGCCCCTCTAGACTGCGAACTTACGCTTCCCATTATGACCGACTTCTGGTCCACTGAAAAAAAAAAGCCAAAGAGCGGACTTTCACTCAAGAGGCCACCTCATCCACCGTCAACAGAAACAGGGTAGGTGCGCCCTATTTCCAGCGGTGGCCAATTCCGGCCCGACCGAGTTCTCCCCCAATGTCTGGACCCTCACCATATTGTTTGTACATGACAAAATGGCTCAATATTCAGAGAGCTTCGAATCATCTATACCATCGTGCGTCAACCTGCACACGTTAGTATTTCAGGTAAACTGTTCAAGCCACCAAGCAATGTTTGACTTCATTCATTTTTGAACAGGAGTTGAACTAAACAAAGAGTATCCATTCAGAACAGACATATCCCGATGAACATGTTACAAAGAGCTGATTGTGCAGCCAATCATGTGTATCGGTCGCCATTACCATAGGATCCTCCCAGTGACAGAGCTAGCTGAAGCCATTAATTAAAAATTCAATATTACAGCTTGAAGTCTTGTAGGATAAAGCACAGAAATCTCCCTATTTTAATACAGGAAATCTACCGCAGAAGAGTTCTCTAGAATTAAACAAAGTGACCAAAAGATCACACAATTTAGGTTGGTCTTTTTCAGGTTTGTACAGCCTGTGAGGGTCGAAAGTGTTTGACCATAGCTGAAATCCTGAAATATACTCAATATGAAAAATTTCCTTTGCAACTTTACAACCTCCTACTTCTGCTTTAAGAAAGTTACATTTATAACCTTTTCTATAGTTCAAGAATATAAAAAAGCCCATTTATTCAACTCTGTTGTTTTAAATCCATATACAGGACCTACTCAAACTATTATCATCCTTCCCTAAAATTGGTGCAAAGGTGACTTCCTATTGCTCCCACTTGAATCAAGAAACTTTAACTGAGCTTGTATTCACTACACTAGTAGCCATCTATCCCATCAAGTGTCATTAAGAGCTGAACTCCCTCATGATTTAAGTGTAAAACATCTGCTCCTTAATTTACATTCATCTGAAAGTTTCCTCAGCTTAAAATGTCCTCTTCTGATGGTTCAACACAGAAACTTTCGCAGCAAATCCTCCAATTCCTTTCCTTAAGAAAGCAATGAATGAGGAAAGGATATCTGGCCCATCAAATCTACCCCTTCTGATGGGCCATGCACAATTTGTACTGCCATGGATGCTTCAAAAAGTACCCCATTAACTTCAATGTGGAATAATTTAATTCATCTCCCATTCATTACCCACATATTTAATTTCTATATAAGCCCATGTGGTGGCTGGTGTGTAACGGCCACCACACGTTAAAAAAAATCCATGCACAGGCATCTTTCACCCTTCAAGATGTAGTTTGGGATCTGGAATTTTAGGTCCTTCATTGAAGCAAGTCGTCTTCGCTTTGTGGGACTGCCTATGATGATGATGATAACTATTTAATTTCTTTGAATATAATTTGTCTCCACAAAATTAGTCACCTGACCATGTTCCATTTTGTTGTTGTTCCATTTTGTCCCATCAGAAATTGTGTTTAGAAGTAACCATAGCATGCATCAGGAGGGGGTAGTGTTATTGTTAAAACTAGCAACAAGTCAAGCATTCAGGTCTTTCAGTCCCATATCCCTTTGTTTGTTCCCTGTATTATACCGATTTGAGTGCTGGAACATGCGAAACATTGATGAGCAGAAGATACTAACGGCAGAGATGAGTTGGTTGAGAGGAATATTTGGAGTGTCTGGCATGCAAATAATCCAGAAATATATAATATGAACAATGCTTGGACAAGAAACAATGCTTATACAGGAGATCCAAGAATGATGACTGCGATGGTTTGGGCACGTATCAAGATTGGGAGCAGCTAGAACACCTTTCATGGCCCTGCACACAGGGAGGTCAAGGGACTAGACGCCGAGGAAGACCAAGGCAGCGCTGGATGGACAATGTCAAGAGACTTGTCACAGAAAGAGATTTAGATAACTAAAGCGACCCGGCTAATTCAGAACCAACAACATTGGAGTGAATTCATTGTTGCTGCTGAGGTAATGGACAGGACTTTTGTAGTAGTATGTATATATAGATAGATATATATATATATATATAAATCTGTACTGGTGTGAGCTGCGGCTCAGTGGGTAGCACTCTCGCTTTGAGTCAGAAGGTTGTGGATTCAAGTCCCACTTCAGGGACCTGAGCGTAAAAACTCCAGTGTACTGCTGAGGGAACGCTGCATTGTTGGAGGTGCCGTCTTTCGGATGAGACATTAAACCAATGCCCTGTCTGTTCTCTCAAGTGGACATAAAAGATCCTATGGCACTATTTCAAAGAAGAGCAAGGGAGTTATCCCCGGTGTCCTGGCCAATATTTATCCCTCAATCAACATAACAAAAACAGATTATCTGTGTCATGTATCTCACACTACTGTATATAACTGTATCTTACCATGCTATACATGACTGTAACTAGATATAACCTGTAACCACAAGCATACTTTACCACCAGGGGTGCACTTGCAGGAGACACGGCATACCTGTCCCACACAGGTAATATAAAGGCAGGTCTCAGGCAAGTGTGGCATTCGAGAGCTGTGAAATAAAGGTGCAGGTCCAGAGTGACCTTGACTTCAGCATGTGCCTCGTGTAAGTCTGTACTGCAGGGTCAGGACTTTACAGTGGCGACGAGTTACGGGATCACTGAATCCACAGAATGGCTACCAATGGCTCAGATGAGAAATACAATGCCGGAGACAATTGGGAGGACTTTATAGAAAGGCTCCAGCAAAGCTTTGTAACCAAAGACTGGTTGAGCGACGATACGGTAGACAAGTGAAGAGTCCATCTCTTGACCAGCTGTGGTTCGAAAACATACGCCTGAATGAAGTACCTGCTGGCACTCGAGAAACCAGCAAGCAAGTCGTTTGAAGAATTGAGCACACTGGTGAGAGACCACCTGAAGCCAGCGAGCAGCCTACACATGGCCAGACACAGTTCTACAACTACAGACGCCGTGTGGGCCAGAGCATACCCGACTTTGTGACGGAACTTGGGAGGCTGGCTAGTTTATGTGAGTTGTCCAATGAACTAAGGAGACAAGTACTGAGAGACTTTTTTATTGAAGAAATAGGCCACACAGGCATATTCCGAAAGCTTATAGAGACCAAGAACTTGACCCTAGAGGCAGCAGCACTGGTCGCACAGACATTCTTGGCAGGAGAAGAAGAAACGAGGTTGATCAATACTGCGGGTATGACAACGAACGAAACAGCAGAACAAGGGGTTCACAGCGTGAAACAAGCCGCTACCCCCACACACAGACAAAGGCAGGAGAGCAGGCCTTCAACAGCAGGCAGTGGCACCAGAAGCATTCAAGGGCCACATGAACGGCCGTCCACACCTCATCAACCCACAATGCGAGCAATCAACTATAGACTGAGAGAAGCTCAAGAGAGGTCAGCCAGATGCAGCTCATCCTTCGGAAACAATGGAAGCGGTCTGTGCTGGAGATGTGGGGGAAGGCACTCAACAAGGGGGTGTCGATTTCCGCATGCTGTTTGCAGAAACTGCAACTATACAGGGTATCTGGCCCGCATGTGCAGAAAAACAGCAGCTCGGCTGGTATACGAATCGGAAGCGTCGGAAAGTGAACCAGAAGACTGTGGGGACAGTGCCCGGAATGCCGAGGCACAGTGGGTCAACATGATCAATGGCCACTGTTCTTACAACAAGACGCCTCCAATAATGATGAGAGTCCTACTCAATGGGATACCCGTCAACATGGAACTGGATACCGGAGCTAGTCAATCTCTCATGAGCGTCCAACAATTTGAATAGCTGTGGCCGTACAAAAGCAACAGACCAAAACTCACAAGGATCGACACCAAACTCAGGACCTATACCAAAGAAATCGTCCCAGTCCTTGGCAGCGCCATGCTCTCAGTCACACACACAGGGACGGTGAACCGACTTCCCCTGTGGATTGTCTGCGGAGATCTCCCAGCACTGTTGGGGAGAAGCTGGCTCGCAAAACTAAATTGGAAATGGGATGATGTTCACGCCATGTCATCAGAGGAACAGACCTCCTGCTCAACAGTTCTAAGCCGTTTTGAACATCTCTTTCAGCCAGGTGCGGGCACTTTCAAAGGGGCTAAAGTTAAAATCTACATCACACAGGATGCCAGACTGGTCCATCACAAGGCTAGAGCTGTGCCTTATGTGATGAGGGAAAAGGTTGAACACGAACTGGACCGGCTTCTGCGGGGAGGCATTATCTCACCCGTGGAATTTAGCGACTGGGCAAGTCCCATCGTCCCCGTCATGAAGCCTGATGGATCCGTACGAATCTGTGGGGATTACAAGTCTACCATAAACAGAGTCTCCCTACAGGACCAATACCCGCTGCCCAGAGCGGAGGACCTATTTGCCACGTTGGTTGGAGGAAATCTTTTCTCGAAACTAGATCTCACATTTGCGTATATGATGCAAGAACTGGCCGAAGAATCTAAGCTACTCACCACCATCAACACATATCGAGGCCTTATTTATGTACAATCGATGTCCATTCGGCATCAGGTTGGCAGCTGCTATATTCCAGCGCAACATGGAGAGTCTGCTCAAGTCCATCCATGGACGGGGTTGTGTTTCAAGATGACATACTCATCACGGGCAGGGACACCGACTCCCATCTCCGCAATTTGGAGGAAGTACTAAGTCAATTGGATCGGGTAGGCCTAAGAGTTAAGAGATTCAAGTGTCTGTTTCTCGCACCCGAGGTTGAATTTTTGGGCAGAAGGATTGCCGCTGATGGAATCCGCCCAACAGAATCCAAAATCAAAGCAATTCGTCTGGCACCCAGGCCCCGGAATGTCTCGGAACTGCGTGCCTTTCTCGGGCTACTCAATTACTTTGGGAACTTTATGCAGAACTTGAGCACGCTGCTGGAGCCTCTCCATGTGCTACTCAGAAAGAGGTGCGATTGGTTTTGGGGGGACGCCCAGGAACGCGCCTTCAATAAGGCACGCAACCTTCTGTGTTCCAACAGTGTTTTAGCCTTTTTTGACCCAGGTAAAAAAAAATAGTTCTTACATGTGATGCGTCAGCGTACGGGGTCGGGTGCGTTTTACAGCATGTCAATGATGCGGGCAAATTACAACCCATTGCTTATGCCTCCAGGTCACTTTCGCGGGCGGAGCGCGGGTACGGTATGGTTGAGAAGGAGGCGTTCGTGTGCGTGTACGGTGTCAAAAAGATGCACCAATACCTTTTCGGGGCCAAGTTTGCGTTAGAAACCGACCACAAACCCCTTATGTCCCTGCTATCCGAGTGCAAGGCAATAAACGCCAACTCCTCGGCGCGCATTCAGCGGTAGGCACTCATGCTGGCATCCTACGACTACACAATAAGGCACAGACCAGGCACAGGCAACTGTGCCGACGCGCTTAGCAGGCTACCCCTGGCAGAAGAGTCCGACGAACAGGACTGTGAGATGGTCATGGCAATCAATGCCTTTGAATCCACAGGTTCGCCCATGACGGCTCGCCAAATCAGAGCCTGGACGACCAGCTACCCCACTTTATCCTTAGTCAAAAGATGTGTTTTAACTGGTGACTGGGCAGAGGCTCGCAATGCCTGGCCCGAGGAGATCAAACCTTTCCATAGGCGCATGCATGAACTATCACTACAGGCAGACATATTGTCTGACATGGGGCAGCCGAATAGTTATGCCCTTGCGAGGCAGAGAGGCGTTTGTCCGGGAGCTCCACCGCGAGCACCCAGGGATCGTCCTTATGAAGGCCATAGCCAGATCCCACGTCTGGTGGCCTTGCATTGACACGGACTTGGAGCTCTGTGTCCGGCGGTGCACCATTTGTGCCCAACTCAGTAATGCCCCCAGGGAGGCCCCCCCTAAGCCCCTGCCCTTGGCCCACCAAACCATGGTCGCACGTGCATGTAGACTATGCGGGCCCATTCATGGGCAAAATGTTCCTTGTAGTCGTCGATTCATTTTCAAAGTGGATCGAGTGCACCATTTTAAACTCGAGCACCACCTCCACCACTGTGGAGAGCCTTAGAACCATGTTTGCAACGCACGGCATTTCTGACATATTGGTCAGTGATAATGGTCCGTGCTTCACCAGCGCAGAATTTCAAGATTTTATAGTTGACCACGGCATTAATCACATTAAGACGGCACCGTTCAAGCCGGCTTCCAATGACCAGGTGGAGCGAGCAGTGCAAATCATTAAACAAGGCATGCTAAAAATCCAAGGTCCCACGCTGCAGAGCCGCCTGTCGCGACTGCTGCTGGCATACAGATCTCGTCCACATTCGTTGACTGGGGTTCCCCCCGCGCAACTATTGCTGAAACGAACCTTAAAGACTAGGCTCTCGTTAATCCTCCCAGACATGCATGAAATTGTTGAGGCAAAGCGCCGGAAGTTAACTGAGTACCACGACCGAAATTCGAGGGGGAGGTGAAATGAGATAGGGGACAAAGTGTTTGTGCTAAACTATGGCAGGGGTCCAAAATGGCTTGCAGTGACAGTAACAGGCAAGGAAGGAAACAGGCTCCTGGTTGTACAAATGGACAATGGCCAAACTTGCCGGAGGCATGTAGACCAAGTAAAAAGTAGATTCACCAACAAGCCTGAAGAACCAGAGGCATACTACAATGTGGAACTCACACCACACTTGGTGGACAGACAGAGGGAACAACCTGAGGAAAGGGCAGTCTCAACAGACAGCCCAGGTGAGAGACCAGCAATCATACTGAACGAAACAGACAGCCCAGGCGAGATACTAGCAATCCCACCGAAAGAAAAACAGGCACCAAGGCAAACAACTGAACCACAACTAAGATGCTCCACGCGAGAGCGTAGACCACCTGAGAGACTGAATCTATAAAGACAATAAGACCTTGGGGGAGGGTGATGTCATGTATCTCACACTACTGTATATAACTATCTTACCATACTATGCATAACTGTAACTAGATATGATCTGTAACCACAAGCATACTTTACCACCAGGGGTGCACTTGCAGGAGACACGGCATACCTGTCCCACACAGGTATATAAAGGCAGGTCTCAGGCAAGTGTGGCACTCGAGAGCTGTGAAATAAAGGTGCAGGTCCAGAGTGACCTTGACTTCAGCATGTGCCTCGTGTAAGTCTGTACTGCAGGGTCAGGACTTTATAATCTGGTAATTATCACATTGCTGTTTGTGGGAGCTTGCTTGTGCGCAAATTGGCTGCTGCATTTCCCACATTACAACAGTGACTACAAAAGTACCTAATTGGCTGTAAAGCGCTTTGAGACGTCCGGTGGTCATGAAAGCTTGTTAAATCCAAGTCTTTCTTTCTTTGATGTCTATGATCTTAAAATCTTTTTAGTATCAGATAGCCAACAAATACCTTTTTTTAATGAGTTAATGGACATGGCATTGATACATTTGGACAGGTAAATTGTACTTGAACTCATTCATCGTATATAGATTTGCTGTTACCATTTGCCATATCCCACAACCACGCGAGAGTATTTCAGTACAGATACCATCTGCTGTCTGCCCAGGACCACATATGGCAGCAACTATAATGTCAAACTGCATCCATTTCATTGAATGATTTTATTTCCAGTGCTTTTTAAAAAATAGAAATCCCTGCATTAAAGAGTAACTCTATTCTACTTTTTTAACCTTTACATTAGCATGAGGGAGATGAGAAGAATTTTATTTCACGAAGTAAATTAATGTGATCTGAAACACACTGTTTGAAATGGTGGTGGGATCAGAGTCAATAGAAACTTTCAAAACAGAACTTGATAAATATTTGAAAAGAAAAAGAAATGCAGGGCTGTGGGGAGAGAGCAGGGGAGTGGGGCTAATTGGATTGCTCTTTCAAAGAGGTGGCACAGGCACGATGGGCTGAATGTCCTCCTTCTGAGCTCTAGGATTCGAGGTGATCTTGGTATCCAGGGGCAACTAATGAGTGTGCGCTTTGATAGGAATTTTTTTTTAATAGAATTTCACAGTATAGAAGAAGGCCTTTCGGCCCATCTCCGTAAGAGCTATCAACTTAGTTCCATTCCCCTATCTTTTAACCATCTTCTCAAGATTTATTTTTCAAACATTTATCTACTTACCTTTTAAACACCATTTTGAATTCTGCTTCCACCACTGTTTTTAATAAGACCTAACAACCCTCAAAATTGTTTTTAAATCTCCTAAACTCTCTCTTCTATATTTTGATGATGATATTTAAATGTATTCCCTCTAATTAACAATTCACCAACCAGTGGAACAGTGTTCCTGGTCAATGGTGGGCCTTTTGGTACATCGATGCTTATTCATTGACACGCAGTGACACAGAGTGAGGAGATGGGAGTTCTCCAGATTTTCGCTGCTACTAATGTCAGTAGAGGTGTGCTGGAGATGTTACTATTTTTCACTATTCACTGGCTCCCTGTACAATCCATCCCTCCAATTGAACAAGAATTAAATTGGCTTGTAGCTGTAATCAGAGCAAACTCATAAGGGAGGGGAATAGATACATCATTGAGAAGGAATTAAACTGTTAATTTGACTTATCTTCTGCAATAAACCTAGAGGGCTTTCTTGATTCTTAATTGTTGGGTAATTTTATAAAAATTAACATGGTTGAACGTTTCAGAAGCAAGCATTTGGCAGCTCTGGGAATTGAACCGACAACCTTACAGTTCAGGGAGAGTGCATTAATTGTTGCACTAACAATGCCAGTCTGTAACACTGCTACTCTTCTCTATCTTTAGTTTGAATTTGATAAATTAATCTGAGTCTCTCACTTATCACTCTTGTTATTATGTTAAACACCTTTAAAATCGAAACTAGCACAGTGGGTTGAAAGACAAAGGCTTCTCTCTCTGTCTCTGTCATCTGCAACTGCCCTACGTGAAATCAGTGTCGACAACCTCAACCCACTTCCTAGTGGGAATGGGTCCATTGAACAAAACTGACACCAATTTAGTACAAATGAGCACCAAATTGTCAGTCTGATTCAGAAAGGCTGGTATGGGAAATTTCACAGGCAAAGTAAGGAGTACATTCGGAAGATAGAGTTGGCATACGTTGTTGTCAAAGCAGAGCCCTATATCTGAGCGACACTATTTGTCATGTGCTATTGCTGGTTGGTCCCATGATAGTGAGCTGGCAGTGGAAAGGTTGCCCTGCTATTGTGATCTATACCTTGTGATAACAAGTCATCTGATTCCTTACTTCAGTAGTAAGCTCCCAGTATTTGCCAAGTAAGTAAAATATAATTAAAGTTTTATAGTCACAGAATCATACAGCATTGGAAGAGGCTATGTGGCTCATCGTGCCTGTGCCAGCTCTTTGGTAAGGCTATCCAATTAGTCCCACTCCTTCTCCTTCACTCTTTTTCCATAGCCTGCAGATTTCTTCTTTTCAAGTATTTATCAAGTATTTGAAAATTACTGACCTGGAAATCTCTGCCTCCCTGGATCTGTACGGAGTGTGTACGGACCCGGAAAGGCATTGCAAAAGCCAGACTGGCTTTTCCGATCTGTCAATCATCCTCTGCATCTCAGGAGCGAGGACATTTACATGGGTAAGATTGCGGGATTTACCCATATCTTGTCCAGTAAATGTTCTCAAAACTCTTGCGCCTGATAAAAGCAGGCGTATAGCCTACTGTTACAGGTGTAAGAGTTTTAAAACCTACAAAAATATAATTAAATTAAATTTTTTAAAAGCATTTTATTGTTTAAAAACCCTGCTCACTAAGGTAAGTTTATTTTTAACCCTAATTACAAAACTTAAAAAAAAATTGGAAACATATTATTTTTTCTAAGGCATTTATTAACGTTAATTTCAATTAATTTTAATCATGTGAGGTGTGTTTTTATTTTTTATTATGGTGTTTAGTGTGTTTGTTTTTTTTTCAATTAATAGCAATGAGAACTCGTAGATACGGAGTTCCCATTGCTATTAATGAGAAAGCTGTGGAATACTGTACCTGATTGGCTACGTGGGAACCTGGAGGACGGGAGCGCGCTTCACAGTGCGGGAAGAGAAGGCCTCCCCTACGGAATCCCACGCTCCTCCAGGACCACCAGGTAGATTCATAGAAATTTTTCAGGCCAGAAGCATCCGCCCGCGTGAAGCCTCCGACCACAATTTCTGGGCCAATATTTAATCCGCCCTTTCAGACAGTGCATCACAGGTAATAAGTACTTACTGTGTAAAAAAAAATTCTCCTCCTTTCCCCCTGGATTTTTTGCCAATTATTTTACATCTGTGTCCTCTGGTTATCGACCCTCCTGCCAGTAGAAATAGTTTCTCCCGATGTACTCTATCAAACACTTCATAATATTGAACACTATCAAATCTCCTATAACACTCTCTGCTCTGAGGAGAACAATACCAGCTTCTCCAGTCTCTCTATATAGCAGAAGTTCCTCATTCCTGGTACCATTCTGGTAAATCTTCTTTGCACCCTCTCTAAGGCCTTGACAACCTTCCTAAAGTGTGGCACCCAGAATTGGATACAATACTCCAGCTGGGGCCTAAACAATGATTTATAAAGGTTTACCATAACTTCCTTGTATTTGTACTCTCTGCCACTATTTATACAACCTATGGCCTTTTTATCAACAGTCTCATGCTGTAATTTTACAGAGACACAAATGAAGAGTTGAAAAAGGCTCTTATTCTGATGACAATGCACAGGCTATTTGGCGATGTTCCTCCTGTGGAATGCCTGGATTTTGTTGTACCTCTTCAAAAAATTCCTTATGGCCCAAGAGTCCTTTTTGTGTCCTGAACTGCATTTCTTTCAGCCACATTTTTATTTCTGAATTGGGGATTGGAAAACTCTTTTTCTTTGAGTTGAACAATGGCTTTAATTACGGATTTAGAAATTACTGCAACATAAAAGATTAGTAGCGATTTGAAGCAGCACAAAACACATTTTCCATGGTTTATGGCTACTGTTGAACAGAACGGACAGTGAGGTGACCTTGGACCCTATTTAAGCCTTTGTGAATTCAACTGAAGATATACCTACAGCTGGACTGAAATCAACATTTTCTCGAGCAGTCACAGGTCAGCATCCTTAAACTGCTTGTGCACTTAGCAGTTGATATAAAACAGGACGGGATAGTCTATTCAGCCCCTTGAGCCTGATCATAACTACCCGGATTGGTTCCATAACCATTAATAACTTTGCCTAACAAAAATGCATCAATCTTATTTTGGAAATTTTCACTTGAACCCTTGCCTCAACAGCCTGTTGGGGAGAGAGTTCCAGATTTCCACTGTGTGAAGAAATTGTTCCTGATATCATCCTTGACCCAGGCGAGCTCTAATTTTAAGGTTATGCCCCCTTTTTCTGGACTCCCCTACCAGAGGAATAGTTTATCTCTATTTTACCCTATGAACTCCTTCAACCATCTTAAACCACCTCAATTAGATCAACTCTTAATCTTCTATACTTAAGGGACTACAATCCCTACTCTATGCAATCTGTCCAAAAAATGTATTACTGTTAACCCTGGTATTAATCCAGTGAATTTTTGCTGCACCCACACCATGGCCAAAATATTGTTCCTGAAGTGTGGTTCCCAGAACTGAATGCAGTACTCTGTGCATAAGAATATGTAAAGCTGCTCTTCATTACAATTTTGATATCAGAAATGTTTACAAGGATCTGCTGAAACAATAATGTGTGGAATATATGATTCAGAATATCATTAAAAAAAATAGGATCGTATTTTATTCAAGGGATTTGGATATGGTGGAGTGAAGACTGACTTCAGCAGTGGAGCAAAACCGATGCTAATGAATCGGCAGACTTGAATTGAAAAGAATATCGGTCGGGGTGTAAAATGTCAGCGGAGGAAGGTGGTGGGGGGAGGGGTAGGTAGGGCAGGGAATTCACTATCAATTGTTTGGCGCTACTGCTGAAATCGACTCTCACCCTCAGTCACTCTAGTTCTCATCAATCATAAATAGCCATCAGGTTAAATTGTGATGTGCACCTTGTACTTGCTAGATTTTCCCCTTGGCAATTCTCACTGAGACTGCTAAATTGTGATCCCACACCCACTTGGAAGTGGATCAGGTTTCGCTCTGTGCTGTCAGATCCTATGTTGCTACTCGGGACAGAGCAAAGATAACTCTTTCAAAGGACCACCACAGGTAGGCTGAATGGCCTCCTCCTTTCCTATAAAAATCTAGGAAACTCTTATTATATGTTAATTCAATCTCAGGGTGTGGCAAAGACACCAGTTATTGCCCATTCGAGTTGCCCATAAAAGGTGGTGGGGCCTTAGTAAACTGAGTGGTTCGCTAAGACTGCTTAAGAGAGCAGTTAAGAGCCAACCCTATTTGTGTGGATTAGAGTCATATGAATGCCAAATGGCAGGCTTCTTTCCCTAATGGACTTAGTGAACCAGTTGGGTTGTTAGATAATCCGACAGCTTCATGCACCCTTTTACTGGTACCTGCTTTTTATTTCCAAAGTTTTAAAATTGCATTCAAATTCTCAAACTGCCGTGGAAGGATTTGAACTTGTATTCTCTGGGTTGTTGGTCTAGACGTCTGGATTACATATATTGCATAGAATTTACAGCACAGAAACAGGTCATATGGCCCAACTGGTCTTTGCCGATGTTTATGTTCTACACGATCCTCCCCACATCCTAATTCATCTCACCCTATCAGCATAACCTACTATTCCTTTCACCCTCATGTACTTATTGAGCTTCCCCTTAAATGTATTTCTCCTATTTGTCTCAATTATTCCTTGTGGTAGTGAGTTCCACATTCTTACCACTGCTTGGGTAGAGAAGTTTCTCCTAAATTCCCTATTGGATTTATTAGTGACTATCTTATATTTATGGCCTCTAGTTTTGATCTCTCCCACAAGTGGAAACATTTTCTCCATAACTACCCTACCAAACCCTTTCATTATCTTAAAGACCTGTATTAGGTCACCCCTCAGACTTCTCTTTTCTAGAGAAACAAGCCGCAGCCTGTTCAATCTTTCCTGATACTTATAAACCGTCAGCTCTGGTACCTTCCTTGAGAATCATTTTTCCATCTTCTCCAGCATCTCTATATCCTTTTTATAACACAGAAACACAGAAGTAGGCATACCTACTTCTTTTAAAGGTTTTTTCCGCCGCGTTCGTTGAGGCGGCCTCTCCGTTGATTTTCGACTTAATTTATTTTTTGACGTTGGACTGAAAACTGGTCATAGTGGGGGCGGGAGTTCAGCGGTAAGGCAGGCTGAGGGGCTGAATTTGGGGCGGGACCGGGACTCCGCCGCTGTCAATCGGCGGCGGAGCG
Organism: Pristiophorus japonicus; assembly: GCF_044704955.1. NCBI lineage: Eukaryota > Metazoa > Chordata > Chondrichthyes > Pristiophoridae > Pristiophorus > Pristiophorus japonicus. Next base: position 136,245,097 of record NC_091988.1, read on the forward strand.
GTGGTGACATCACAGCGCGTGTGCATCACCATGCTCTCTCCCCTGCTTTAAAGTGTAGAGCATCCGTCATTTTATATCTTCGGTCACTGGGCCACCAGGGAGGATGTTGGCCAAGAGGGGGTGCCAGGCTGCCCATTAATGGCCCGGCCGAAGCCGTGGGCACTATTTTGCCGGTCAATCGGGAAGTCGCCCGGCAAAAATAAAGACATGGCGGCCGCGGCAATGGGCCCTCCCCTTGAAGGGCCGCTATGCTGCCGCGCCGCACAATCTCCGGAGAAGGTGCACTGACAGAAAAAGCTGTCGGGGCATCTCGCGGCGGGGCAATGGTTTATTTAACTGAATTTCGGTGGTTGCATTTTTCAGGTGAGGGAGAGCGGCAGTGCATGTTCTGATGACGCATTCGCGGTGGTCATCAGCATCGGGGCGGAATCGAGTCCAGTCTGAAAAACCCCCAACCTGAATTTGGGTCGGGGCGGCCAGTTAACCACGGGATTCCGCCGCATGGGCAGTAACGGGTTTACCGAGACCCTGAATTTCAGCCCCCAGAACTGTACACAGTACTCCAAGTGTAGCCTTATTAACCTGCATCGCTACTTTTAGTGACTTGTGTATTTGTACCCCGAGATCTCTCTGCTCCTCTGCCCCATTCAGACTCTTATTATCCAAGCAGCATCTGGCCTCCTTATCCTTCCTACCAAAATGCACCACCTCACACTTATCTATATTTGAATTTATTAGCCAGCAAGTGCCATATTCTAATCACCCTTGGGTTTCTCCTGAATTCCTTATTGGATTTATTAGTGACCCCTAGTTTTGGACTCTCCCACAAGTGGAAAGATCTTCTCTAGGTCTACCCTAGCAAACCCCTTCATAATTTTATAGACCTCTATTAGGTTACACCTCAGCCTTCTCTCTTCCAGAGAAAAGAGCCCCAGTCTTTTCAATCGATTCTGATGGTTATAACCTCTCAGTTCTGGTATCATCCATGTAAATGGTTTTTGCATCTTTTCCAATGCCTCTCTATCCTGTTTGTAATATGGAGACCAGAACTGTGCACAGTACTCCAAGTGTGGTCTACCCAAGGTTTTATATAAGTTGAACATAACCGCTCTCTGGAGGACTAATCCAGTAACATAACCACTGCACTACCGTACACATTAGAGCTATATAGTGGAACCCTGACAATTGGCAAACAGATAGAGGGACCGAAATTCAGCGTCCCAAAGACTTGCCAAACGGCCAGCAAAATACTGGCCCCGGGTTCGGCCAGGTCGCCAACAGGCAGCCTGGCACCCCCTCTTGGGTGCCAGGCCGCTGGCCAGCCTGAAATCCTCTCTGGTGGCCCAGTGGTCAAAGCTAAAAAATGCTTGAATCTCTCCCCTTGAACGGAGGGGAGAGAGCGTGGTGACGCACACGCGCTGTGACAGCACCACGTTGATTGACAGCGGCGGACTGCTCCACCGACCCATTTTCAGCCAGTCAACCTGGCTTTCAGTCTAAGGCCCACCCCCCATTATGATCCATTTCCTGTAGGACTTTGAAAAAAATTCAAAGTGAAAATGGATCTACTCACTGCACCAAGAGTTCCAGCGGTGAGCACCAGTTAAAAACTCAAAGGTGCGCCAGATTTCTGGTGCACCTGAATTTCAGCCCCGGAGTCTTTCATCCATCAGACTGGCTGGAGTTAAACCCAAGGTCGCAGGATAAAATGACTGCAGGTCAATGCACTGCATGAATTAACCACCAAATCCAAAGGAGCTCATTATTTAAGAGAATGCTTCAACTTTATATAATAACTATTGATTCTGAGATAAGCTCCTCTAATGATCAGTTAATGCCTCTAATTCATTTTTGATATGTCCTTACTATACAATATAAATGCACACGAGGCCCATACTTGAGAGAAGCTCACTCTATTACCAAGACTTCAAGAGACTGAAGGTTGGTGGAGCTTCCCCTTTCATACCTGAAAGTCCACGTTAGGAGTGTCTCCCACAAGTTCGCCCCCTGTGGTCAATGTTCTCAAGGTGTACAACCTAGGTCAGCTTATACATGGGTTACAATAATAGCTGAATACATGACAATTTTTATTATTTTGTCTGCACAGCAAAAAAAGGTCATCGACCTGAAACGTTAACTCTGTTTCTCTCCCGCTACAGATGCTGCCTGAGCTGCTGTATTTCCAGCATTTTCTGTTTTTATTTCAGATTTACAGCCTCCGCAGTATTTTGCCTTTGAAAAAAAGTTACAAATGGACAACTTCTACATAAGTAAGAACCAATACTGTTTGCTGATAAAGTAATTCTAGCAGCCTCAGTAAAACATTCACCTTGAAACTTGTATTTTTTTAAATGTAGATGGTGCGATAAAAATGCTCTGTGCATTAAATGAAAGCTGCTCTAAATTTAGAATTGTATTTTACTTTTAACCCATCATGGTGCTATTTACATGACAGTTTGAGTGTTGGTGTGAAGTGGTTCGCGCTTCATGCTGAAGCTAAACCTAGGCAGTGTAAAGGGTATTAAGGCCTGAACTGACTCTGAAGTGAAGTCAAGGAGACTGTTTTTTTCCGGGAGACTCACCCCACTTCACTCTAATATCAGGCCGACTACGGATTCAGACTGTGTCTCCACAATTACTGCAGCTTTGATGATTGTTGGAACCACCTCAAACTGATGCTGCATTTGGACAGAGAGTGCACCCTAAGTGAAGAGAAGCTAAAAACCGGAACGAATTCACCCTTGATGTCTGACTTTTTAAAGTAGAGCTGCTTGCTGTTCTAAATGTAACTTTCAGTAAGTACTTAGCCCATAAAACACTGCCGTTACTTGATTCTACCAAACGACAGGAGGTGCTGACCAGTAAAAAGTCCTGTCTGCTACACCACAGAATCTATACTGAAAATGCAGAAGTGCCATCAGCAGATCTGTGGTGCAATTTGCAGCTCGTGAGTGCTTTCATTTCATATTATACCTGGGTGTGCAATGCTTTGGTCTTTAAGAGCTGCTCGGGTGCATTACATGTACTCAGGTGCATTACATATAATGTTTCTATTATATGTTGGTGCTGACAGATCTGGGTATTCTCATTTACGATTTATCAGACAACAGCACTAAAATGGCCCTCTTCAAACCTCGAGACCCATGAAATTCAGGCAAGTCTTTGAGCACCAGATTTTCAGTCTCCGGGGCCGTGGGCAGGACATCCCGGCACGACACCTGGTGCAAATAGAGTTGGCACCTTCTGCTAAATCCAGGACGGGACATTGGTCAAATTCCAGACTGCAACCATCTCACACTGGCAGATACTTGAAAAGGGTAACGCCAACTCTGACAGAGCCTATGGATATCACCCTTCCAGCCGTCAATTACAGGATGCCCCAACATGAGATGTTGTGACGTGAGGAAGAGTTTCCCCATCTCTTGGACAAAGAGATGCCAGATGTTACCAGGATCACAGATACTATTATTCCATTGAAGGAAGTGGCAAAAAAAATCACATAAACATTTCTTTGGTCACATTTCAAGGCTGTTAAATCAGATCTCAACTGTTAGTCCAAAACTGCATGTGTGGCACCCCACACACAAAAGCTGCACCTGTTCTTTTCTTTTATTCGTTCATGGGATGCGGGCATTGCTGGCAAGGCCGGCATTTATTGCCCATCCCTAATTGCCCTCGAGAAGGTGGAGGTGGCCCTCTTGAACCACTGCAGTCCGTGTGGTGAAGGTACTCCCACAGTGCTGTTATGGAAGGAGTTCCAGGATTTTGACCCAGCGACAATGAAGAAATGGCGATATATTTCCAAGTCAGGATGCTGTGTGACTTGGAGGTGAATTTGGAGATGGTGATGTTCCCATGCGCCTACTGCCCTTGTCCTTCTAGATGATAGAAGTCACGGGTTTGGGAGGTGCTACCAAAGAAACCTTGGCAAGTTGCTGCAGTGCATCTTGTAGATGGTACACACTGTAGCCACGGTGCGCCGGTGGTGGAGGGAGTGAATGTTTAAAGTGGTACATGGGGTGCCAATGAATTGGGCTGCTTTGTCCTGCATGGTATCGAGTTTCTTGAGTGTTGTTGGAGCTCCACTCATCCAGGCAAGTGGAGAGTATTCCATCACACTCCTGACTTGTGCCATAATAGATGGTGGAAGGGCTTTGGGGAGTCAGGAGATGAGACACTCTTCTTGCCACAGTATTTATATGGCTGGTCCAGATAAATTTCTGGTCAATGGTGACCCCCAGGATGTTGATGGTGGAGGATTCGGCGATGGTAATGCCATTGAATATCATGGGGTGGTGGTTAGACTCTCGTTTGTTGAAGATAGTCATTGGATGGCACTTGTGTGGCACGAATGATACCTGTCACTTATCAGTCCAAGTCTGAATGTCATCCAGGTTTTGCTGCATGCGGTCATGGAATCCTTCATTACCTGGAAATTTGCGAATGGCACTGAACATTGTGCAATCATCAGCGAACATCCCCGTGACTGACCTTATGATGGAGGGAAGATCATTGATGAACCAGCTGAAGATGGTTGGGCCTAGGTCACTGCCCTGAGGAAATCCTGCAGCGATATCTTGGGGCTGAGATGATTGACCTCCAACCACCACAACCATCTTCCATTGTGCTAGATATGACTCCAGCCAGTGGAGAGTTTTCCCACTGATTCCCATTGATTTCAGTTTCACTAGGACTCCTTGATGCTTCACTCGGTCAAATGCTGCCTTGATGTCAAGAACAGTCACTCTCAGCTCACCTTTCATATTGCCTTTGACATCAAGGCAGCATTTGACTGAATATAGCAACAAGGAGTCCTAGTAAAATTGAAGTCACTGGGAATCAGGGGGAAAACTCTCCAAGGGCTGAAATCCTACCTAACACAAAGGAAGATGTTGTGGTTGTTAGAGTTCAATCATCACAGTCCCAGGATATCGCTGCAGGAGTTCCTCAGGGCAGTGTCCCAGACATAACCATCTTCAGCTGCTTCGTCAAAGACCTTCCTTCCATCATAAGGTCAGAAGTGGGGATGTTCGCTGATGAGTGCACAGTGTTCATTGCCATTCGCAACTCCTCAGATGATGAAGCAGTCCATACCTGCATCAGATCTTGGGCTGATAAATGGCAAATAACATTCGTGCCACACAAGTGCAAGGCGATCTAAGAACTGTTAACCACAGTCTGCCAAATAGCAAACATTTGTTCACAGCTTTCTTACATTATTGGATTAAAGGTAGACTGACTCCATCAGTAGAGGGACCACCCTGGTCCTGTGGTGAATGACAAGATTCATCTCTGGCAGGTGATTTATGGTTCAATTGGCTGACGTGGGGGCGGGATGGTAGTGTGGGGAGAGTGATAAAGTGAGGGGAAGAACAAGATGGAGGGGAAGAAGGTGGCGGCTAACGGTGGGGGAAGCGAAGGGTGGGGGGGAAGCAATAGCAGGTGCTGGCTGAATAGAGGGAACATTTGGGGATGAAATTGCCCTTTTTTTTAATAGCCCCATTAGTACCTTCCAGGGGCGCCCGGGGGAAGAGATCGATAGAGCCTCCGAGGAAATTGCCCTGGAGGTTTGGGGGGGGGGGGGTGGGGATTTAGCCTAGGGCTGGCACACGTACGGCGATGACGTCATCGCAATGCGCACTGACCCCTTTGCGCCCCGCGGGGGGAATTGCCCAGCAGGCGGCGAGGATGGTGCCGGCCGATGTCACCGCCAGTTTCATGGGTCGCGAAGCGGGACGACATCCGCCGCCGGGGCGCCCCTTAAAGGGTAGGCCCTTTGAGCTGTGGGCCGCCATATTGTTCTGTCAGCTGACTCTGCGGTCGGCCCAACGATGGCGGCCCTCGCCTCGACCCTGCTGCCATCCTGCAGCCCCAACTCTCGTCTCTTTTGAATCCCCCACTTCCTTCGCTCCATCATTGGCGGCTGTAACTTCAAACATCTAGTATTCCCTCCCTAAATCTCCCTGTCACACCTCCTCCTTTTAAGATGCTCCTTAAAACCTACCTCTTTGACCAAGCTATTAGTCGCTTGTCCTAATGCCTCCTTCTTTGACGCGGTGTCAATTTAAAATTTTTTTATTATGCTCATATGAGGTGCCTTGGGTCGATTTACTCTGTTAACGGTGATTTATAAATGCAAGCTGTTATTGTTTTTAAACTTACGCTACATACAAACCGTGCTGTTCATAAAAATGGCACAGGCTCTGGTGGTGCCTATGTAAACTGTCTGATTATGAAGCTGTATCCACCACCATCTCTTGTAGAGGCATGAAGATTAGAAGACTGCGGACTGATTACAATGCCCTTTGATGTTGGAGCAGTCTCTTTGAAGGTTCTCCTTGATAATCATAACCTGAGCAGACTAATATCTCTAGAAATACAAAATAATGGCCTCAGAATCTTGTCACATTCCAATGGTTACGCTTTTCAACAAGATTGGATTTTAACACCAGTCAGCAGTTGGAAATTACACTGTTAGATTTTCAACAAGGTGAATTCATAAAATAAAGCTCTGCACAGGAATCCATGGTAACAGACAATGGCATGTGTTTTGTTCAACCAGGCACAGATATGAAGCAAAACCAACAATACATTTACTCCTGATATTTGCATTGAATGAGCTCGGCAGGCTAGCCTAGTGGTTATGGTGCTGGAATTCTATAGGATTACCTCACATAAGAAACATAAGAAATAGGAACAGGAGTAGGCCATTTGGCCCCTCGAGCCTGCTCCACCATTCAATACGATCATGGCGGATCTGATCTTGGCCTCAACTCCACTTCCCCGCCCGCTCCCCATAACCATTGACTCCCTTATTCTTCAAAAATCTGTCGATCTCCATCTTAAATATATTCAATGACCCAGCCTCCACAGCTCTCTGAGGTAGAGAAGTCCAAAGATTCACAACCGTCTGAGAGAAGAAATTAATCCGCATTTCTGTTTTAAATGGGCGGCCCCTTATTCTGAGACTATGGCCCCCTAGTTCTACATTCCCCCATGAGGGGAAACATCCTCTCTGCATCTACCCTGTCAAGCCTCTTCAGAATCTTATACGTTTCATAAAATCACTTCTAAACTCCAATGAGTATGGATATACTCACAATGTATATCGCTCCCCAACAACCCAAGCAACCCTCCTCCTCCCCCACTCCAAATTTCCACAGGTGCAGATCAGCTTTTGCGACCTCGTACAGGGGGCCATTTTTTAATGTGGCAAGACAGTCGGTGTCGGCAGGGAAATCAATCATGGAGGGAAACACAGCTGCGGCTGATTTTGTCCTCATCTGACACATGCGGACATCGCTCGTGAGGGATTCATCCGGAGCGGGAACCATCCTGATTAGGATGTCTTTCCCTCCCTCGGCGCTAACCACTGCTCTGACTATGATCAGCATGAAGAGGAAGCCAGGGACCATTCTGATCCAACTCCACAATGAATGTGCACTAGATCATGGAGACATCAGGAAGCGATAAAATCTGTTGCACATAGGGAAAAAAAAATAGCTTTTTAAATGAAAGGGCTGCAATTAAATAAAGCTTCTTGCGTTGACATTGCTCTCGGTACACGAAGCTATGAGTAAAGAGTGTGAGATCACCCTCTAGTGACAAGAAGCTAAACATCGTCTCCCAGATGAGTTTATGCCTCCCGTCAGTTGGAGGATATCTACTCAGAAATGTATTTTTACTGCGCGGATGAAATGAGAAAAATGAATTAGATGCCCGGGACCAGATGTTAGAGGAGTGTTGTGCACATTAAACAGAAATTGTTTGGAGTAAGGAGATACGGTGAATTGAACCATGGGTCAGTCATATCATCCAAACTCAGCCACTTCTATGTATTCAAACTCACTTTGAAGAATGCTGGCCAAGAAATAGAATTATTAAGTTCACACTTAACAACCACAAGAGAAATGTACAACACTGGCATGGAAACCAAAGTGAAAAAGAAATACCAACAGTATAAGGCCATCACATAGAATTACAGCACAGAAACAGGCCATTTGGCCCAACTAGTCCATGCTGGTATTTATGCTCCACACGAGACTCCTCCCACTCCTTTCTGTCTAACCTTTTTTCCCTCATGTGTATATCTAGCTTCCTCTATGCTATTCACCTGAACTACTCCCTGTGGTAGCAAGTTCCACACTCTATATACTCTCTGGGTAAAGAGGTTTCTCCTTGTCGTGTTCATACTCGATTTATTTGTTGCACGAACCCTCACTAGACAGGCATTAGGACCCTCCAAGAGCTATTCACAGTTGCTGTAAACATGCTGGTTCATGCTGGTTTTGGGTCACCATTTTGGGAGTTGCTATAAAGGACACAGTTAAGTTACATTACTCCTGTTTCAGTTAGTCTGTTTATTTATGTACACAACACTCCTGAATTCCAAATTGGATTTATTAGTGACTATCTTGCATCTATGGGCCCTAGTTTTTGTTTCTCCTCATCTTCTCCACGTCTACCCCTTTGAATGCTTTCATAATCTATCATAGCCATAAGTCTAGGCCCTGAGTCAAGAAAATAAACCCAAGGCATGAGGTAGATGTGTAACTGGGTGTTTATGTGGAACGGAGAAGATGATGGCCTTATAAGAGGAACTAAAAACATGAACACATGAGAAATTTGCTGAGAAAACATTATTCAGTTCATTAGGTTCATTCTTATTACAGGGCTGACGTTTTGGGAAAGTGTTCAAGGGATCACTTCAGGGATGTGAAGACAGAACTGTGCTGCTTTGAATATGAAACTGGTGGATAAAATATTCTGAGGTTAGACACTACAGTCATCATTTTCGTGTTTATCAGTGGTTGCATCTGTGGTATTCGACATGCCTTTTAAAAACTGCGACAAATACAAAGTGATAACATAAGGCTGTATATTCAAACACAATAAAGTCCATAACTTAGAGGCCTGTGAAGACTCAAGGCAATCACTTATACTTAGCAAACCTATGGAGGTTGATGCCTCCCGGGCCCATTTACTTCTGAATAATTCTTCTGACTGTTTTATTGCTTGTGCTTACCATCTATCCCTTGGATGAAGTTATGCAATATAGTTTATCGGACTCCCTGCTCCCACTTTCCCCTCTATCAGTTTTCCTCACTCTGTGCTACATTTGTTCTCTCTGTGCATTTTACCCATTATTACATCCTTATTTGTTCTATTTTGCACCTGGCTCCTCTCTATAAATATCCTGTGCCTATTTAGCTCTTGATTTTGTTTCTCGCATACACAGAAATATTTTCACCATGCAAATTGGAACCAGCCAGTGGATTATCTCGTCCTTTCGATCGAGCTAAAGTGATTGGAGACCAAATGGGTATGTTCAGAGAGTCACGTACCTGCTTCCATCGCGATCACGGTGATATTGTGCCAGCCCGCTGTCTCTCGGTCCAGTCGTTTGGCAATGGTGATGTCTCCGGTGTTGGCGTCCACATTAAATATTCTCTCCAAGTCAGTGTTACGGTCGATAGAGTACCTGTCAAATCATCATCCAACAACAATGGATTAAGAGCATTACTGAGAATATAAAATGCAAATTGGATAAATCAGCCCAACCCCTCTTCCCCCCTCATCTAATAATAACATAATGTTTTCATCTAAAACAGCTGAACGAAAACTAGGAATTAAACTAAGTTTTATTCAAATTATTGGGTGAGGTGATCTGAAGCCCAAAGCCCTCATCCAACCAAAAGGGGAGATTGGAAAGGTCAGGGTGGGGGAGATTTGAAGGGTCGGGGGTCGGGGAGAGTGGAAGGGTCGGGGGGGGGGAGGAGATTGGAAGGGTCAGGGGTCGATGAGAGTGGAAGGTTCGGGGGGGGAGATTGGAAGAGTCAAGGTGGGGGAGATTGGAAAGGTCGGGGGGGGGAGAGTGGAAGGGTCGGTGGGGGGGGAGAGTGGAAGGGTCGGTAGGGGGGGGAGATTGGAAGGGTCGGTGAGGGAGATGGAAAGGGCTGGCTGGGTGATTGGAGGCCTCAGCTGGGGAATGCAGAGGAGGGAGGGATCGGTACGATTGGGGGTTGGGGAAGGGGAAGATCGGATCGCGGGGAGCGGTGGGGTGGGGGGAACAGGTTAGCGTAGTAGGCTATGGGGAAATCACCCAGCCAGTGTTCAGTTTAAAATGGAAGTAAAATCTAAGGCACATTGCGTTAAAATATGTGAATGTGTAACCCGCCGCCTGGGAGCGCATTGGTCACCTGCAACCCCATTCAGCCTCAGTTAAAAGGGAGGTTTGTGGTGGGCTGGCTTCAAATTTGAGACTTTCTAGCGGCCCACCTGACCCAAACGCACCCGGTTTTTGGGAGTTAAATTTCTCCCCTAAGAGTTGTATGTGTGATGAAGAGGGTTGGTGCTGGGAACAAAACCTAGTCTAAATTCAGTTCTGTGATGTTAATTAGACTTTGCATCAAGGGAACATTAAGACAGTTCTTCCTGAAATTCTAAGCAGAACAATTAGGCATGAAATAGAAAAACCAATCAATCCTGAATTATGGCCAGCTATGTACCATCAGTCGTGACCAAATTGGTTGATTAGCACCAATTCATTTCACTTAGGAACCTTACATCTGAGAGAGAGGAGAGAGAGAGAGAGAGAGAAATCTTTTTATCCCACCTATCTAGGCCTGCTTTAATCTGGTATCATTAAAATGAGAGAACGAGTGTGGTGCCTACTCCGTATCTATTTCTTTCACCTGGTGCTTTCAATTCCCAAATGGTTTGTCTTCATGGAGAGTGACTGCGATTCCTTTTATCTCTGGGGTTTGTAAATATTTCTCCCTTTTCTCACAATTCCTCGGGTTCTAACTTTCCCATCAATGCTAGAAACTGACCATAATACTTTGTACCGCTGGAATCAAGGCAGCTTGTATGTGACTCTGACTTGCATACACGATCTCCTTGAGAGAAGGCAAAATGCTGAAGTACCTTCCTGACCACCAAGAGCAGTTAAAACAGTGAAGACTCCATTCATAACGTCCCGAAAAAGACTGGCGATTTGGTGCTTTCTACCCTAGCAACCTACTATGTGTGTGTGTGGCCATAGCAGCACAAAAGTCGAACTTCTCGCGTCTTGCTTTGAAAGTCGTCCATTTTTACTGAGTGTAATAGTCAGTTTAATTTGAATCATCTGTTTTATTCTCATGTTGTCCCATGCTACATAATAACAGTCACTACCCTTCGAAATAAATTTTAAGCCCCAATACGTGTGGGCTGGGGTCCTGTGGGAAGTTAAAATGTTAAAACTCTGAATCCCGACCAGAACCCACCTCCAACCTGCCCGCTTTTGGTTTTAATGGAGGCGGGACGGGAGTGCATGCCTCAGAGTTAACCACCACTCTAAATTTAATGGTGGCTGGTCGAGTTTCTCAGGCCTCAGGAAACCCGCCAGCTAATGGAAGGCGAGGACAGCTGGATCCAAGAGGTAAGTGCCTTTCCCCCTGGATACGGTGCCCCTACTAAACCCACACCACACGATCAGAGACCCCTGCCATGACTCCGCCGATCCGCGCCTCCCCTACGCCTCCGATCGCCCCACGTGTTCTCCCCCTACGCCATGCTCCTCCAGACCTCCAGTATCGTCTGCCTTCCCTCGTCCCCCCCATCCTCCTCTTCCCCACTCTACTCCTGGCCTTCCAATGATGCTCTGAACCCCCTCTCTCCCACGTTCCAACAGCCCCCAATCTGGCTGGAACCCCCCCACCCCGTTCCTCCAGTCCTGCTCCAGATTCCGATCATTCTCTCCGAACTGCCCGCCCCCGGACTGGCACACATGTGATCCCTCCCACCCTCCTTTCCTAACAGCCTACCTGTTTGCAGCCAGCTAGTCTGTCAATCTGGCTGGCTGTGGGTGGGAAACAGAGGTTTGCCATGCAAATCAGGCACTGCCGTTAAATTCTTTACTGCAATGAATACATGCTCAATTCGGTAAGCTTCTGCCCATAACTTATAGGGCCCAAGTTTCCACAGGATAAAAAACGGGCCCCCTCCGAGCTGGGCGCCCGTTTTTCGCGCCTAAAACGGCGCCAGAAAAAAAACGCGCTATTCTCGAGCGCTTTGCAGCTCCTTGTCTGTTTGGCATGTCACCCGGGGGGGCGGAGCCTACACTCGTGCCGATTTTGTAAGTGGGAGGGGGCGGGTACTATTTAAATTAGTTTTTTTCCTGCCGGCAACGCTGCGCGTGCGCGTTGGAGCGTTCGCGCATGCTCAGTGTGAAAAAAACATTGGCACTCGGCCATTTTTGTAGTTCTTTGTAGCTGTTTAATTTTTGAACATTTTTTAATAAAAGCACATTGCCATCAGCACATCAGCACTGAGGCATCTTGCAGCCTTCTCACTGTCTCCTTCCCCTCCCCACCCTCCACGGCAACAAACGACGGTTTCCTCCCCCTCCCTCCCCTCCGCGGCGGCACACGGCTGTCTCCTTCCCCTCCCTCCCCTCCGCGGCGGCAAACGGCGGTTTCCTTCCCCACCCCCCGCGGCAACGAACGATGGCTGAAACACTTTCACACAGGTAGGAAGATGGTTTATTTAATCTTTTCTTTGCTTATAAATGTTTATTCAGGTTGGATTTATTTGTATAATATTTGTAGAAATATAAATAAGGATTGATTGTAGAATTTAATGACTTCCCTTCCCCCTCCCCCCCCGCCCCCACCTCGTTCTGGACGCCTAATTTGTAACCTGCGCCTGATTTTTTTAATGTGTAGAACAAGTTTTTTCAGTTCTACAAAAATCTTCACTTGCTCCATTCTACTTTAGTTTGGAGTATGTTTTCACTGTGGAAACTTTGAAATCAGGCGTCAGTGGCCGGACTCGCCCCCTTTTGAAGAAAAAATTCTGTTCCAAAGTAGAACTGTTCTACCTCACTAGAACTGCAGAAAAAAAAATGTGGAGAATTGTGATTTCTAAGATAGTCCGTTCTCCACCAGTTGCTCCTAAAAATCAGGCGCATATCATGTGGAAACTTGGGCTGAATGTTTTGCTAATTGCCCTTATCGCTGTTCTCTCAGCTTTTTCCAGTGTAAAGTTGATCTTAATTATAAATAAAGTGTCCAATTGCACACATTATTCCAAAGGTTGTGTCACAAGCAAGATGTAAAGCATTCTTTCAATGTGTATTTTAAACAGCTGTGAGATACTCCCCAGTATTTAATTCATCTGGTTAATATTCAGAATATGTTAATGAATGGTTAATAATCACAATAGAATCCTTCCCTATGCTTGCTGATGGCTCTCTCCAGCCCTCAGGTGCTGTTGAAAACATTGTCCACGGTCCTGTCTGTCAGCTCACTCATTCTGTAAAGATTCTGAGGCGCGCTGCAACCTGGCCAGGTGGCCTGTGGCGATTTTATATTGTGTCTGGTTGATTGAATCTATAACTTGCTCACAGCTTAAATTAAAGTGGTTGCAAGAAGTAGAAGAGCAACAGACAATCAAGAGCCAGTAGTGAAAAGCAACAGAAAGTGGGGGCAAGTCATCAAAGGCCACAGATCAAAGCCATTCTTGTGTTACATTTCGATGTTTCAAGGGGTTTTGATAGAGTAGATAGGAAGATTGTCCGCGTGCCCGATTCTAAACACCCGAAACAAGCGCTCTACACCGAGCTAGTCACGGCAGGCGAGCCCCAGGAGGGCAGAGAAAATGCTTCAAGGACACCCTCAAAGCCTCCTTAAAAAAATGTAACATCCCCACCTTGGGAATCCACGGCCCAAGACCTCTCCAAGTGGAGGAGAAGCATTTGAGAAGGTACCGAACACTTTGAGTCTCTTCGTCAGGAGCACGCGGAAGCCAAGCTGAAACAGCGGAAGGAGCGCACGGCAAATCAAGCACCCCACCCACCCGTCTCTCCAACCACTGTCTGCCCCACCTGTGACAGAGACTGTCAGTCCCGCATTGGTCTCGTCGGTCACCTTCAAACTCATTTTAGTGTGGAAGCAAGTCATCCTCGAATCCGGAGGACTGCCAAAGGAGAAGAAGAAGGGAGAAATTGTTTTCACTGGCAGGAGGGTCGATAACCAGAGGTCACAGATCTAAAATCATTGACTAAAAGGGAAGCTGAGGAGACATGTTTGTACACAGCGAGTTGTTGTGATCTGGAATGCACTGCCTGAAAGGGTGATGGAACCAGATTCAATACTAACTTTCAAAAAGTTATTGGATATATACTTAGAAAAGGAAAAAAAATCTATGGAGTAAGAGCAGGGGAGTGGAACTAAGTGGACGCTCTTTCAGAGAGCTAGCACAGGCACCATGGGCCTAATGGCCTCCCTCTGTGCTGTTTGATTCTATACTAGCAGATTACATTACGGTTAATTTGGAGGGAGGATGACCTACATTAAGAGCTAGACAATTGACGTTCTAATAGGAACTTTGGGACCAACTACTTAGTTTAATAATGTGGGTGCGGCGATATGCAGATATGTCATAGTCCATTTCAAAGTGTAGGAGAGAAGGGAGAACATGCAGACTGAGGGGAACTGGTAGTTCGAAGAGTTGAAGTGAAAGATGTCAGTCTCTTTTGTCAAGCTTTGGCTATTCCTGAATGACGGTGGGTGAGGGCGAGGTCAAGTTCAGGGGAATTAAACAGCACTGTTTGGGGTCACACGTGTAGAGCTGCCACGTGGATGAGATGGCGGCACCAGCCGATGCCCGCTGGCACACACCTCAGCGTCGAATCACCAACTTGAGGAGATGGAGGGGGCACATTAACAAATGGGTGCGGCATGGCAAAGGTAAAGCACAGAGCAACTGAAAGCCACGTGGTGCGTTGCTCTGAATGCTTCGCACTTGGCACGATCCAAATGCAGTGACATTTTAGCCCACAGCTCTCAGCATATGGCCACTGGATGCACTACTTCTGTTGACTTCTTAATATTAATACACAAAATTTACCCACAGTAAAAATCAGCACGTCAAATATAAACACTAATGTTTCAAGAATTTACTATGCTCATTTTGTTAATCACGGCTTAATCCCTTCACTATTAAATAACTTGATCCCAGAATGAGTAAGTTTGGGAGACTGTATGCAATTCAACACTTGGTAGCACAAGAGATTATTTCCTAAACTGCTGTTAAATGGTAATGGTAATTAATTGTTAATTAGTTATGACTATTAGATTACTTCGATTATTAATGCTGATATAAATCTGTTACTGACAGCTATTAAAAGACAAATAACAGAACTGTTCACTGGGGCACAATTTAAATTAGTTACACACCAGAGGATAGCATTGTACAGGGTCTTTCATGTAGGTGATTTGTATTTTTTCCCCCTCTTATCTCCTGTTATTACTTAGCCTCAAAGGAACAGAGGTAATCATCCAGTGTTCCCAGTCTGGGCATTATTGAGCGAATACTGCTGGATACTGAACAACTGTACGTGTTGGGTGAGAACAGGGTTGTGTTTTGGCTGAGATGCCCTCTGTAGTTGAATAGCCTGGCGACAACAACACCAACTAGTTGCACTTATATAGCACCTTTAATGAAGTGAAATGTCCCAAGGCGCTTCACAGGTACGCTATCCAACAAGATTTGACAGCAAGCTACATAAAGAGATATTAGGACAGGTGACCAAAAGCTTGGTCAAAGAGATAGATTTTATAGAGCAATCTAAAGGAGCAGAGAGAGGTAGAGGGGTTTAGAGAGGGAATTCCAAAGCTTAGGGCCCAGGCCATTGAAGGCACAGCTGCCAATGGTGGAGTAATTAAAATCGGGGACACACAAGAGGCTAGAGTTGGAGGAGCGCAGATATTTCATGAAGTGCCAACCTGGATTCCGTGCTCAAGTCTCTGGACTGGGATTTGAACCCATGACCTATCTGACTCAGAGGGTTGAGTGCTACCCACTGAGCCAAGGTTGACCTAAGCAGCAAACACAGTGAATAAATGAGTATTTATTTAATGAGACATTTCCAACACACATACAGCTATAAATACACATGCACATAGATGGCACACCAGATATTTGGCTCAACTTCCACTTCCACACACAGTCGAAGCAGTCAGAATGTAGACCTGTACCTGATGGGACTGTTTATTAGGTCAGGATCCCGGGCGGTTATAGAGCCGATGATACTTCCAACGTGGGCGTCTTCTTGAACGTCTATCACATTCGTCTGTGAGCTGAACACAGGCGGCTCGTTGACATCTTTCACCGTCACCCTGACGCTGGTCCAGTCCTTGAAGGATCTGAGGTTCTCAAACTGACGGTCAACGTATTTATTCACTGCCTCCAGCAGCAGACTGTGTGTCCTCTTGGTTTCAAAGTCCAGTGGCTGAAAGAATTACAACGACTGGTTAGTTCTTTAATAAATGTTATTTTTCACATCCACTACTTTTGCCATGGTCTTACCTTCACTCACGTTACCAAACATTACACAGAGGATCTCCTGCTCAAAGCCTCCATACAATCTTTGGCAATGAATTCTGTCACATCACGCAGGATATAAAATACATTCGAAAAGACTTTTCAGATCTGATAGTGCATCTCTAATCATTGAGTCTTTCGGTAAGGAATAGCTTTTCTATGGATTGCTCTGTAAAGAGGTAGTTAAACATTGTGTGATATATTATATTAAACATTGTGTGAGATGGCCAGGGTAATTATTTGACTCTTCCATAAGTCAACACTGTTGGTTGATTTGGCTGGGAGCTGACTCATTTCATTATGCAAGCTGGTTGGTCACTAGAAGGTAGGTAATCTCTTGTCCTCATTAAGCATCCATTACACACCATAGTATTGTACCTTAGTAGCGCAAATTCAAGGGACTGATTCTGGGGAGGACGCTGCAGAGGTACCAGAACAGCAGCAGCCCGACAAAGACAATGGCCTGGATTTTGTAGTCACCGGCGAAGTGACGGCACTCACCGTGACCTTGAAGAAAGCTGCCCACAAAGATCTAGCGATCTCTTGGATTTCATCTTCCTCGACATTAATTCCATTTTGGCGCCATGTTGGGGATTTCTGGCATCCAGCAACAGTAATGTCATCATGCAGGCTAAGCAGCCAATCACACTGAAGAATTTTCACAGACAGCAAACCAGGAAGTAAAATGCACTGATTGTCCTTTTATAAAATTCTGATGGTTTTAGACAGGTTAGATGCAGGAAGAATGTTTCTGATGTTGGGGAAGTCCAGAACCAGGGGTCACAGACTAAGGATAAGAGTTAAGCCATATAGGACCGAGATGAGGAGAAACTTCTTCACTCAGAGAATTGTGAACCTGTGGAATTCTCTACCACAGAAAGTTGTTGAGGCCAATTCATTAGATATATTCAAAAGGGAGTTAGATGTGGCCCTTATGGCTAAAGGGATCAAAGGGTATGGAGAGAAATCAGGAATGGGGTACTGAAGTTGCATGATCAGCCATGATCATATTGAATGGTGGTGCAGGCTCGAAGGACCGAATGGCTTACTCCTGCACCTATTTTCTATGTTTCTATGTTTCTATGTTAATTATTTCACAGAGAGCAAAATAAAGATTGGACGTACACATGAGATTAAGGTAGAAGCTGAAATATCATTAAAAAAAACTTTAAAAATAAATCATTATTATTTTAAAAATCAATGGAATTTTTATTATAATGGATGCTCCACAAATATAAAATTAGTTTTTCAGGGCCGGAGAGGTTGTTCAGCAGTAATTATGACTTAGTACGCTGTTAAAAACCCAGTTGCAACTCTTTCAACAAGGCTCAACTTTTTCCAGATTTTTTACAGTGAGATTAGAACGTAAAAAGTAGAAGTTCTCTTCAATTCAAGTGATTTCTAAGATTTCCATCTGCGAGGACTTCAAAAGCGCACCCTATGGAGGAACAGGGAATCACTGACAGCAACTTCCGGATTTCCGTGTCGAACTGTGCATGTGCGGACGCCAGAAGTTGCTGTCAGTTTCACAGAGGTAATGATGGAAAACGCTGACAGTTTCACTGTCATTACAACCACAAAATCCTGACCATTAATGTGTGGAGCAGTGAAATCCTTAATTGATACTTAGTAAAAGTGTGAGGATTGCTCTGTCAAGGGATCGCGAGCAAGTGAGGGCTTTTGTATTAAGCCCTCAAGGCTAAAAGCCTGCAGAACTTTGCTGACATTGGCAGTCTTCAAAGAGACTCACAAACAGCCAGATCTCAAAATAGTCTTTCCTTATTAATTTCCTCATAGGCCATCATTATTTAAAAAACCCATATTAAGCCTTTCTGCTCAAGTGGAAATAAACCTAGCCTCTTGAGCCTTTTCTCATAAATATAGTTTCCCATCCCAGAGCATCACCCTAATGCATCTGCATGGGTCTTATGTCCATTCTGTAATGTGGTTGTCAAAACTGCACACAGTACTTTAACTGGGGCTTAAGCAACGTTTTATATAAATTGATCATTATTCTTATACTCTGCACGTCTAATTATGAAACTCAAAATTTAGTGGCCTTTTCTCTGCCTTTATCAGCCTGCACTTGTACTTTCAGGGAATTAGACATTTGAACCCTCACTTCACTCTGCCCATCCACATCCTTCTATTAACTGTTTACTCCCATTCCTTATTCTTGCCTCCCAAAACATGTTATCCCACGTTAAATTGCACCCGCCCTCTGCTTGTTCCGCTAACCTGTCTTATGGCTTTCTGAAGTCTTTCACGCTCTCACCATTTGCCAACCTATTACTTTTGTGTCGTCGGCAAATTCTGAAGCTGTGGAGTGTGGCAAATTGCTACTTGAACACAGAGATCCTCTGCTGTAGAGACATGATGTCATCATCATAGGTGGTCCCTCGAAACGAGGATGACTTGCTTCCACACCAAAAAAGGATGAGTTCACAGGTGTTTCAGTGAAGGACCCGAACTACATCCTCAAGGGTGGAAGATGCCTGTCCGTGGATTTTTTTAACGTGTGGTGGCCATTGCACACCAGCCACCACATGGGCTTGACAGAGCTAGGTCTTGGTCCAGTGGCAAGGATTATCCAAGACGACTGGAAACATGTATTGCAGTGTGAACTGGCTTGTGCTGCCTCTCGGCCCCTGGCCCCAAATTCATGCCTCCCCTGAGCCCCGATCACGTCCCTCTAGTCTTTTGCCATTCCTTCGCCCCGACCTCGTCGCTCTTGCTTTATCTGCCCATGCTTCAATCACCGACCTGGATTATGGTGACGTCACTCTTCGCTGCCCTCGCCCTCCTGCACCAGCTCGCACTGCTCCCTGAAGTAGTATGCCTCCATGCTGCTCCCCAGGCTGCCGCACTACCAGCAGCAGTTCGGGGCCATAAAAGACTCGATATAATGACACCGCGCAAACGTGCTGCCCGTGGATATGTAGAGGACCCATGATGGGCCCACATCTTGCCCTCCTCACATATCACGAGGATTTTCTGCACTGCCATCTCCTTGTGTTTAACTTTTTAAAAAAAATGTAGATAGCATTAGCCTGAACACCCCGTAACACCAAACACAACATTAATTATGGGGAAAAAAACAATTCTTTTGCAGCTGTATCTCCACACTCTATCGCCCTCGCACGCCACTGTAGATAGTTTGCATAAAACGGCACACTGACAGCTTATCCCCTAATAAACCAAACACATCACAAAAGAACAGGGTGGCCCCAATATAATACTGAATAGAACTGTGTTTTAAGCTGACTTCAACCAAATGCTGGAAATATTGCAGAATGTGAAAGCTATTGCATAAGAAAGAAGAAAGAAAGATTTGGATTTATACAGCGCATTTCATGACCACCGGGCGCCTCAAAGCGCTTTACAGCCAATTAAACACTTTTGGAGTGTAGTCACTGTTGTAATGTGGGAAACAAGGCAGCCAATTTGCGCACAAGCAAACTCCCACAAACAACAATGTTATAATGACCAGATAATCTGTTTTTGTTATGTTGATTGAGTGATAAATATTGGCCAGGACACCGGGGATAACTCCCCTGCTCTTCTTCAAAATAGTGCCATGGGATCTTTTGCGAACACTTGAGAGAGCAATGGGGCCTTGGTTTAACGCCTCATCTGAAAGACGGCACCTCCCACAGTGCAGCGTTAGACAACCGGAAATCCAGCCCTTAGCTTTCAATCTCTGAATTTCCATCCCTTATGCTTCTATTTCTAATTGTTCCTGCTTATTCTCTTTTTAATAAAAATTATCATAGGCAGTAGCAGCCACTGACCATATCTGATGCGCCTCATTCCAACAAGATTTTACCCTGTTCCAAAGAGTAAAAAGCTGACATTAAAAGCAATGAAAAGAGCATTAAAAAAAAAGTGCAGAGTAAGGAGACACATTGACAATGATTGGAGGATGTATCGGTTATCCTGGCTCAGTTACAACTGGCAGCTACCACTGCTACAGCACAATGGTTAGCGAGTCAGCAGGCCATACAGGAAGGGAATATTTTACAAACAGAGAACAGGAGATTGAAACAGGAATTAGAAAATGCTGGAGGAGCCTTGCAAGAGCTTACGACTCAACCAATGTAATTGGTGGACCACATGCGATGTACATTAAAAATTGATGAATTTAAGGGAATTGACGAGCTCTTGCCTCTGATGAAGGGAGGAGCTGTTTGAAACAGCGAAAGATAACATGGATGGTCCTGTAGAGAATAAAGAATTCTTTGTAGAGAAAGGGCAGAAGCTGTTGTGCTATGCTTCTCACTTCTGATCGAAGAGACCCGCAAATGATGTGGCCAAGGTGTAGTTACATATAGTAACAGTTTCATTGGAAACAGGGTAAAATCTTGTTGGAATGCAGTGGGTCAGATACAGTCAGTGGCTAATACTGTCTATGATAATGTTTTATTAAAAAGAGAATAAGCAGGAACAGTTAGAAATAGAAGCACAAGAGATGGAAATTCAGAGATTGAAAGCTAACACCTCAGTTAGCGGCCAGAGGGGGCGTTAATGGGAGCGTAAGTTACCGACCGGGGGTGCAGCATTTAATGCCCCAATCTTAAATTCATTCGAGGCTCACTGGAGTGCATTGTCAGCACAGATTTAGCTTTCTAGAAGTTCAGGTCTTTCCAGCAAAGTTGGGATCCACTGTCACCTCATTGGAACAACCTATCACACCACTGACAGATTGCTTCTCTCATCTCTACTTGACCTGCCATCTACATCAATATGGGTGCCGACTATACCGTCTCACCTTGGACCTCAGAGTCGGACCACGATGAGTCCCAACACCAGCAGCACCAGGCACACCAACAACACCACCACCAACCTACGACCAACCTGATGCAGAGCAGAGCTGCACCGCGCCGGAGGCGATACCCGCAGCATAGGATATACAAGCAGAGGATGAGCAGCAGTGCTGAAGGAGGCTCAGGCTATCGCACCAAGTCGTTGCAGACATTTGCAGCTGCTGGAGCAAGACAAGCAGCCCAGAGGAGTGGGTGGCCATACCCTCAACTTCTTTGCCTCAGACTCCTTCTTGGGATCTGCAACAGATTATTGCGGAACCTTGTAGTCGGCCACCCACAGATGCATCACATAGGTCACCGATGCCATGTTTGACAAGTCAGCCAATTATATCAACTTTGCCACTAATAAAGCCAGTGTTAGTGAGTGGGTGCTTGGCTTTACGGCTCTGGCTGACTTCCCATGGGTGCACAGTGTTATTGACTGCACACATGTGGCCATCAGGGCACCACGTTGTCACCCAGGAGTCTTTGTCAACCGCAAGAACATAGAAACATAAGAACATAAGAAATAGGAGCACGGGTAGGCCATTTGGCCCCTCGAGCCTGCTCTGCCATTCAATAAGATCATGGCTGATCTGACCTTGGCCGCAACTCCACTTCCCTGCCCGCTCCACATAACCCTTCACTCCCTTATCATTCAAAAATTTGATCATCACCGCCTTCAATATATTCAATGACCCAGCCTCCACAGCTCTCTGGGGCAGAGAATTCCACAGATTTACAACCCTCAGAGAAAAGAAATTCCTCCTCATCTGTTTTAAATGGGCGACCCCTTATTCTGAAACTGTGCCCCCTAGTTCTAGATTCCCCGTGAGTGGAAACATCCTCTCTGCGTCTACCCGTTGAGCCCCAAGGTGCAGCTTGTCTCCAAACATCGGAAGATCATCAAGCATGTGTGCGCCAGATTCCCTGGTAGCTGCCATGACTCTTTCACCAGTCCACCTTCCTCAGCTCTTCGCTCCTCCGGACAGACTTTTTGATTGGCTGGTTGGAGACAAGGGCTATCCACTGAAGATGTGGTTCCTGAGAAGGTCAGGTACTGAGGCCACGGTGAGTTATAATGAAAGTCACATTTCCACCAGATGAATAAAGAGCAGACAATAGGCATGCTGAAGATGCACTTCGGATGCTTTGACAGATCTGGAGGATCCCTTCATTACACACCAGCCAGGGTCTCCAGAAATGTCATGGTCTGCTGTGCCCTGCACAACATAGCACAGCAGGGAGGATTAGTGCCGCATGAGGAGATAGGCACTGAGCACACAGCCTCTTCGGAGGAGGAGGAGCAGGAGCAGGAGCTCCGTCAGCTGGAAGACGAGGATGAGGAGGAGCAGGAGGAAGCTGCGGTCCAGATCCCACTAGCCTGACCACATTGCTGCCCTGTAGGCCAGGGATGGCCTCAAGGTCAGATTTACTTAACTTTACGCACTACACCCATATGGCTGCCACATGCTGTGCCAGGCTCCCAGCACCCCACAGCAATACCATAAAGCATCCCTACATGACCAGGCCATTGCTTTCACACTGACCACTACTGCCAGAGTTAACGCTACGTCTCACCATTCACTCCAATCCGCTAATCAACTTCCAAAATTGCAGACAGAATTGGTCATGACTGGAAAGTGGGGAAAATAAGAATTTTTATTTATGACATCACATTAATAGAAACTTCACACAAATAGCTATTAAAACACCCAAGTATTCATCCTTGTGCAGCTACAGGTGTGTCATTTTTCTCTTATGCGAGCTTCTACGAGTAGCTATCTCTGCGCTTCAGCAGAGGTAGAGGCAGCCAGTTCACTTCCCTGCTGCGACTGAATAGGCACTTTTGGCGGACATCCTCTGGGTTTTGGAGCCTGTGACAAAGTCTACTGCTCCCGAAACTGCAGGGGCAGACTCGGCCATCGCGATCCCAGGATGCATGTAAGGCTCTGATTGAGGGGGAGGCAATGGGGGTGCAGTGTGGCTTTGCACTCACCTTTCCTGATCCAATGAGATCATTGAAGCATTTCTGGCACTGCACCCAGGTCCTCCTCACAACATCCCTGCTGTTGACTTCCTCTGCTATTTGGAGCCAGGCTCCTTTGGCCTGCTGGGGAGGTCCCTTCCACCCATCCGAAGGGAGCATATGGATGGAGTCATTGGAGAACCTGGGTGCAGCCTTCTGCCTCTGTGCAGTCATATTTGCAAGTCCTTGGAACACACTAATGCTGCCTGCACAATCCTAGGTGAACCTTCAAATGCAATGTGGCCGTGGCTCCTTTTAATATCCTGGCTGAAAACGCATCATCAATGACATCATCAGACCCGCATCATTTAATAGGGCTGGGTAACCCGCAGGATTGCTTTAATCGGCAACATGATCAGAAAGGCAACCTCAGGAACGGAATGGAATGGGCAGTGGGGTCGCGACCCGCCACAGCAACCGCCTGCACCTGACCTGCCCAGGTACAGAAAATTCTGGCCAATATGTCTGACCAAGTGATCAAATAATGAACACTGGGTTTCTGTGAATGGCCACTACAGGCAGCTGTGCTATTTAAACTATAATGATATTCTTTGTGTGTACGACTTGGGATTGTTACATGAAATTTGGCACGTTTGAGTTCATCAACCCTCAACAAGGAATTAATACTTGAAGTTGGTTGAGAACAATTAAAGTTTGAAATATTGAGTGTGGTTAAGGTACCTGAAGTCATTACGAGAGCATGAATGCAGTTGTTAAAAATTATTGTATGTTCATATTAATTTAAGATTGTGCCTCCAAGAAAATCTAAGGATGCTATGTGCTTTCATTAAAAAGCGTATGGTTGTACAGTATACATTTTTGGGTTGAAGATGTGTGGTACAGATTTATTTTGAAAGTAATAAAGCATGATGTGTAGGCTAGTTCATTAACAAAATGTGCACTAAGAACTAATAGAATGGTTAAAACTATGGCCGCGATTTTCCCTACCTCGGCGGGTCCGGGGCAGCCATCGTCGGTGGTGGATCCCGGCCCTGCTTCTATCTCCATCCCAGCCTCCGACATGACTTTCGCCTTGTTGGACTTGTTAAGCCCGCCCAGCGCGTCTGCCAACCAATTGAAGGAAGCGGGTCGGATGATGGCAATTGATGACGCGTCCTCAGACGGTTTCCTTAAAGCAGGGGTGGGCAATTATTTGGGCTGGAGGGCCACTTAACAAGTTTTGGTGAGCTGTTGTGGGCTGCTCATCCATGCTCCCCCCCCAAGCGCATGGCTACACGATTGGGCAACAATCGTGCGATCCCACACAGGCCGCTCCCCAGCTCCTGCCGCTGAAAGAGATACTGCACATACACAGCTGCATCGTGACCAGCCACGCAGCAAATTTAAAGGGACCGTGCGCAAAAAAAAAAATTTAGAAGGAACATTACATACACATAAAATTTGCATAGACATAAATCAGATAATAGTCAGATGCTATCTTACATGCACAACATGTATTCGATACTGCTTAGAAATGAATCAAAGATAAAAGTTGAAAATGTTGTGGTATCTTCTGGTCTCTGTAAATCAGTGCTGCAAAATAGAACTGTGCGCTCTTCAGAGTCTGTGTCAGCATCAATTCCCCACCTCAGGTCATCCTTATGCCTCTCTGCAAAGATTACTAATGCCGTCCCAATTGGTGTCAGATGGGAACGGCCCTGCCGTCGTACTCTGGATACCGGGAGAGGAAAGATTTAGCTGTGGTCACTTTCTTCGGTAAAAGAGTTGTGGAGATGAGCAGCCATGACTCCATTCTGAAATGGACAGGGCATTATGGGTACGGATGTCCGTCATTGTGAGATCAGAATCACGGAACGGATCTTTTAAGATTGGGCCAGGGAGAATCGCTTTTGCGAAGTATTAATTTGAATGAAGTATTACTTCGAGCTTTTTTTGGCTGCAGTTCGGGTCGGTCTCTGGCCCATGAGAAGGGTAAGTGGATAGACGAATGTGCAACTCGAGCTCCGGCTTGCATTCTATTTCTGTCCCATCCAGGGGGCCGGATAGAATGCCTTGGCAGGCTGGATATGGCTCGCGGGCCGTATTTTTCCCACCACTGCCTTAAAGGGAGCAGGTGCAAATTAATTTTGACAGTTGTGCTGTCAGTGTCCTACAGGATTGAGGTGCTCCAAACACTGACAATCAATGGACAGAGGTGTAAGGCTTCACCCAGGCTCTCCCATGATTCCCTCCATATGGTTATGCACTCAGGGAGGTTCTCTTTCCTTCCAATGGGCGGAATAGACTCCCAGGAGACCAACACAGCACAGGAGGGCAGAAGCAAGGATATGGTCGGGAGAAGCAGGCTGCAGTGGCACAAACCTTTCAATACTCTCAGTAGATCACAAAACGTTATTGCAAAGCCACACTCAACCTCATCCTGCTATACCACTCATCACATCCTCATCACTCTGCCTTCCCTACTCTACTCCTGCACATCCTTACTCATACCAACTTAATCCCCCTCTCTATCTATATTATCACTTCCCCATCTCACTAGCCACCCCCCACATTCACCCTCATACTAGTCCAATCATACCAATTAACAACACACAAGGGTAGGCACTTGTGTGTTTTATCCAATGTTCATGTAAAGTTTCTGTTAATGTGCTGTCAAACTTTGGAATCGTTATGTTCAATACTTTGCCTTCTTGGACAGATTTATATGCACCTTTGGAAGTGGTTTAGTGAGTTGCATTGAGTGGTGAGACATAACGGTACCCCCCACAATGGTGATGCATGTGAAAGAGATGGCTTGGGCATTGTACGGATGCTTTATTGTGCTGGTGTGGGATGGTGCCGACCTGATGTATCCAGGGTGTACAGCATCGTGAAGTAAATGTGACCATGGTGAGGCCATCCCTGGCGTACCAGGCAGCAATGTGCTCAGGTGCTGATGCCCTGTGTCTTGTGCAGCATCAGGTGATTGCGGAAACATTTGGTGGTGTTGTTTGTGCTGCTGGTGTTCCTGGTGATGCTGGTGTTGGGACTAATTGTGGTGTGCTTCTGAGGACCAAGGTGAGAGAGTTTCAAGGGCACCTATGCTGATGAAAAAAATGACAGGTGAAGTAGAGATGACAGCATGAATTTTTCAATGATGAGAGAGGTAATGAGGTCAGACTGGATGAAGACAAGTGTAAAGACTTTCAGCATTCTGAATCTGTATTGGAAATCCAACCTAGAGAAGCTAGTGGCTCAGATAACATTTCTCAATCAGCTGGGAGCTTTGATATGACATTTGAAGCTGTCAATTCATCAGCTGCAACAATGGCCACTGACCTCCCGCCTCAGCTTCACAGATGAGGTCTAGGCACAGTTTCTACCCGCTGCTGCCTGTCAAGTCTGCCCAGCGCTGGCAGACCTGACATTGGGAAAGTCCAGTGTGCACATTGGGACAGCCGCTGTCAATCATTATAAATTTAACAGCTGACCTGCCACCCATCCCGTCCGCTGAGTGCCGGCAATATTTCAGCCTATGTGTCAGCTGTGGCTCAGTCGGTAAGGAAGGAGATACCAGAGTAGCCAAATACTTCCCTTACTAATGGCAATTGGTGCTTCAGGCTGGGTTGATATTTCTTTGACAGAATGATGCACCTAAAACCTTACATTTTTCCCACAGCAACATGAAGGCGAATAAATTAACATTCATCAATTGTGGTACTTGTTTGAACTGTGGGCTCATGCTAAAGGACAAAGGCAATGTCCCAAAGTTAACAAAACTAAATTGGGCCACGATGAATCAATTAAATATCCGAGAGAAGGATAATAGGCTGATGATAATTTGCGATTTGGGAATTTTCAAACTCTGTTAAATGTTCATTTTTTTTCTATCTTTGCCTTCCGATTTATATAATTGTATGTATGTAAAATGTAATCATGCACTGATAAGAGAAATGGTACACGATTTTACTGAGAGTAATTTTGGACGAGAATCAGGTGAATAGACATTAAAGAATGTGGGCAAATGATAAATCAATGTGCAAGTAATTAAAGGGATTGTTTCAAGGAATAGATAAACAGGGGCTGTTATATCAGAATAACAAACACTGTTAAGAAAAGCTAATCTCAAAGGCAATTATATATGGAGGTTTTTTCAATACTTAAATTAGATTCAAAAAGGGGTTAAATGATCTAAACAATTGGAATTCAAATTTTATATTAAAAGAATAAATTAAAATCTGGAAATCAGATGAGAATATGGGTTGGTGTAAGGTGAGATGATTTGGATTGATGTTTTATGCTAGGAAGCCTTGCAAGGAAAGTAATGTTGTTTTACGTTTGTTGCTATGATAATGTCAATACTATTGCTACCTGCTGATGATAAACTGATAAGAGTATTTAAAGTGGAATCAATATGCTTGTTGGAAGATGATATGCACAAAGAATTTGTGAACTATCTGAAGATATTAGTGAGGGGAAAAGATTGCAGCAGCCACATCATGCACAGCTGCAGGATGAGTGGTACCTGCCGATGTGACTGTGATGTCCTGTGGAGTTCATTGTCAGAAAATACTTTCATCCTGGATGAAGAATTTCCTAACTGCACTACACTTGATCAATGGAACTGAAAGAGAATTAATGGGCCAGAATATGCAGTGAGTATGCCGTCATACTGCCTTTGAAATAGACTGTAACTTGAAGATTTAATGTGGGACGTGTTTATTTGTACTGAGAAAATGGCCGCCATGCTCCACCCTTTGTCTATGATTGGTCTCTTTGGAGGATAAACTACACGTTGAAGTTTCACAGGAATCACAGGTTCACAGGAACCACCCATCCCAAGGTCTCACTGACTTTGCAAATTGTAACTCAATCCACTTTGACTTTCTGAAGTGACAGAGGACAGAGCTCCCCAGAAGACAGCAAGGGCCAGCCAAAGTGTCTTATCCCAGTCCAAGTACATCCCTCCCCCAGCCAAAGTGCCTCCCCCAGTCGAAGTGCCTTATCTCAGCACAAGTGCATCTCTCCCCCAGCCAAAGTCCCCCCTTACACCAGCACAAGTGCATGATATTACCGCCCCTCCCCCACACCCCATCCCAAGCCCCACCATAGATGCGGTATTGTGTACAGATTGTTAACAGGTTTATTGGGTATGAAGTGAATAGTGACAGTCGTGGCTTCTGGATTTCATCCACTCTAATAATGTCCCTTGTAGCGGGTTGGAAGAATGTGATTCGTCTTCTCCGAGTTCTCTCTCTCTCCCCTCCAATCCCCTCCACCCATGTCTCTCTACCTCCCCCATCTCTCTCTCCCCCAGCCTCTTTCTCTCCCAGTCTCTCTCTCTCTCTCCCAATCTCTCTCATTCTCCCCTCAGCCTCTCTCACTCTCCCCTCAGCCTCTCTCACTCTCCCCCAGTCTGTCTCTCGCTCTCCCCCAGTCTCTTTCTCTCTCACAGTCTCTCTCTCTCCCCCCACTCCCTCTCTCCCTCTCCCTCTCCCTTCCCCAGTTTCTCTCTCCCTCTCTTTCCCCACTCTCTCTCTTCCTCTCACTTCTCCAGTCTCTCTCTCCCTCTCCCTCCCCCAGTCTTTCTCTCTCTTCCACCCCCCTCTCAGCCGCCCGCCGCCGCTCTCGGCCCCCCGCCAGTCCTCTCCGTCACCACTGTTCTCGGCCGTGTGGAATGAGAGCAACTCCGCGCTTCCAGTCCGGGCGGGAGGCATGGGGAGGTGGAGTTTTCCAGACGCATGTGCAGAAAAAACAGTACAGTTATATCGTTTAATGTGTTAATTCCAGAACTTGCGTTGTACGCCGAAGAAAAAACAATTGCTAGTGCTCAGCAATTGCGTACGGAAATTGCACGGCTGACGCAAACAGGCACAGGGCCTGTTTTCATCAGCGTAAGGCTATACCGCTGGCATGTTTTAATAATTTTCATCTCAGAAATTGTATTGTATCAAATTAATTTTTCTTGATTCTGCAAAGATTGGAGTTTTAATGATGCTGATAATTATCAGCAAAATTATTTTTTTAGTAACAGAACTAAGATGCAGTGAAGTTAGTGGAAGGAAGCTAAGTAGGAATTAAATTCCAATCCTGTAAAGTAATTGTAATTAAATCTGATTATGGGATTCAATTCTGAAATGTAAAATTTAATTCTGTTTACTGATTGGAGGACTGTGTGATCCCAGGTACATGTCCGCATAGACTGCACCCCCGGGATCCATGTATCACTACACTGCCCTCTGGTATGCAGCGTCAAACAGCAAGTTTATGAAGGAGGACTCCTATCATTCTTCTCACAGGTCTGCAGAATACTCCACAATACAACATAGTCACATCGGCAGGTACCACACAACCTGAAGCTGAGCATGAAGTGGCTGCTGCAATCTTTTCTCCTCACTAATATCTTCAGATAGTTCACAAATTCCTTATGTCTCACTATTCACTGATAAGCACTAAGCCACTTCCAAAGGTTCACACAAATCTGTCCAAGAAAGCAAAATGTTGAAAATAAAGATTTAAAATTTGACAACATATTAACAGCAACTTTACGTGAACATTGGCGAACACACCCAAGTGTGTTGTTAGTTGATACGCTTGCACTAGGATGAGGGTGATTATGAGAGGTGGCTAGTGAGATGGGGATGTGACAATGTAAATATAGAGAGAGGGATGAGTGGAGGTGCCAGGTAAGTTGGTGTAAGAATGTGCAGGAGTAAGGTAGGGAAGGGGATGTGATGATGACACAGCAGGATGAGGTTGAATGTAGCTTTGCAGTAAATTTTCATGATCAACTGAGATCATTGAAAGGTTTGTGCCACTGCAGCCAGCTCCTCCTGACCATATCCCTGCTTGTGTCCTCCTGTGCAATGTGCAACCAGGCTACGTTGGTATCCTGGGGAGGGCTCTTCTGCCCATTGGAAAGGAAGAAAACCTCCCTACATGCTGTGACTCCCTCCATAAGCATCTGGAGGGTGTCACGGGAGAGCCTGGTTGCTGCCAGCACCTCTGTGTACCTCTGTCAATGTTTGCAGCACCTCTATGCTGTAGAACACTGTCAGCACAACTGTCAAAAACAATTGCGCATGGTCCCTTTAAGGAAAGCGGCTGATATCACGTCAGCAAATGACGTCATTGGACCCACTTCCTTTTAATTGGATAGGAACTGCGCTGGGTGGGCTTAACAAGCCCAATCAGGGGAAGATCATGTGGGAGACCTGGATGGCGATAATTGTGGGGACGGACCCCACCACCGACCTCGCCCGCCTTGCTCCCTCCTCGGTAGGCGAAATGGCGGCCATTGTGTGTGTCTGGATGTGGCAAAACACGATAAACAGATATATTGCATCCATATTTGGTTTGTCAGGTTTGAATTTTCTTACAATAGTATATTACTGCACATTAAAAAAGCGAGGTTTAAAACAGTAAGTAGTTAAGATGTTAATGAGGTAATCTTGATGCTATTTCCTCATTTAGTGTAAATAAGAAGCAAGTTGGCAACCCTTCTCTGCGGCTCTCACACATATTGTGTTGGGAATTTTTATTAAAATCTCTTTCTGACTATGAACAGCCAGGAAATAAATTGAATTGTCAGACAGCTAAAAGGCAATCCGACTTTTGGGACTTCCCCTACGGAGAGTTGAGAGTGAGGCCCAGGCCATTTTAACTCCCAGGCCTCATTTAAATATGTCTGCACTGTCTCCAGCCCGAAACCGATGGGAAATGCATCAGAGCCGGCCGGGAGAAGCAGGAAATCGGATGGGAGGCCAACGCTAGTGCTGACCGAAGGGAGAGGGCCCCAGCAGGAGATTAGTGCTGGGAAGGAGGATCTCCAAAGAACTGTCAGTGGTGGGAGGGAGAGGGGAAGCTGGGCTTGGGGAGATCCAGAAGGAAACCTCATGAAAAAATTGTAAAACTCACCTCGGTCTCTTCTAGCTACTCTGCTGCGTTCTGCCAGGTTTTGCTTTGCGGGCTGTAATGTATTTGCTTCATGGGCTCTTTACTTAAGAATTTATAGCAACACATTGCTATTAATAACTAGTTGGTTTATTAACAAAGGTTTAACAATCACACTACACATTACCAGTTCATCCACTAGGCTCACAATTGCATACCTCATCGTGGGTGACCTAGACCCAACTGATTAGGGTTTTATTGAATCTTGTGAGCATCACGTGATTGGCTAATCCACTCATAAGGCAACAGCTCTACAAACCTGGGAGCATTCTCACAGGGGCATGCATTACAGCAGTCCTCCCACGATTTCAAAGAAAAATCGCATTGTGGTGCCAACGATATCATCGGGCTACGGCCAGGGCATATTAAGTAGGCCCCCCCACCCCCTGTTTAGAGCGGGTGTCCATCCCATGGCTGAAATGTTCCTGCTTAAAATGGCCATGGGAAGGATCTCATTGGGAACGCAACTCTCCGACTGCCATTTTAATTCTCCGCCCGACCTGTTCACGTGGGGCGCACGGGGTTAAAATCAGAGCTATCGGGCTAGACTTTCCTCAGAGTCCCTCAACGCCCGATTGCCCGCTCAGAAAAAACGCTAACGTTTGGTGAGTAACGCTGGTGAGAATTTCCACTTTTATGTTTAAACTAATTAAAACTAATCTCCCGGCGAGAAAATGGGCATTGTACCTTTATATTGTCGACGGTTTTCTCAGCGGTTAAGGGGGAACAAAGTAAAATGGGCATTTTTAAAAGATTTAGTCCGAGGCTGCGGTTGGGCCGAGGAAGGGTGAAAACTTTAAAACAAAATTTCGATTAAAAAAAAGAAAAACGTATAAAGCATTCCCAAGACTCTTTTACGCCTAATGGCCGTTTTAAACTTTTAAAAAAAGAACCTTTAACTTACCTTTCTTTGCCGAGTACTCACCTACTTCCCTGTTTAAGCAGCTTTCACAGAGCGGTTACCTCGGCGATCTGGACAGGCTTCCGTTGAGGCCAAACTTACGCCCTGGCGATTTTCTCAGCGGTGCACATCGGCAGTTTGGTCCCAGCGGGCGTTTTCAGATTTGGGCTATACCATTGAAAAACTAAGGGGGAAACTTTCGCCGGGTGGAAAAACAGCTGTACTGCCGAGAAAATTGCTGAGAACCCGCCAAAAATGATAGGAAAGTCTAGCCCATTGTTTTTTTCCCTCCCTGCTTCAAACCATGCCGTCTTATAAATATTCTTAGCCTTTATTACTATATATCAATTTATTTAAATATGCTGTTTATCATAATCTCACTTATGTTTCATGGAGCTCTATCACTTTTAGCTCCATGCAATTTAGTTGGAGTCGCAGCATTTTCAATTCACTGACAGAAGCTATTCTGACATACTTGCTTTAGTTCGATACAACCACCTGGTCTGCATAGAGTGCTCCTAAATGCAGTGCTTCTAAATAGAGTGCTAGAGTTGATAATTTGGAGAGAGTGGGAGTCTCTGGTAAGTACTGGATGAGTATTAGCTGTATTAACCGTAAAATGTGGAATTTAGTTGAACATTTTGAATTGAACCAAAAACTTTAACAGCTGTAATTAACAGAAACTGCTTGCCAGTGTCAGTTAACTGTCAGTCAGCTGTAAGTGTTTGGCTTGAATAGGTGCTAATTACTGTGAGCAGGGAGCTGAGTCAACATTTTTTACATGAGTGTGGCTCCAGGTGTACAGAATGATCCGAAAATGGAGTGCTTCTAAAGAGAGTTGTAAAATTGTGAATTTGAAGAGAGTGGGAATTCAGAGCAGAGGGGAAAGGAGGAGAGAGTGAGGGGATCTGCTGGAGATAAAGGTTGACCCGAGGATCCTGAGCACGAATGTCAGTGAGTGAGGTAAGTGACATCAGCACAAGAAAAGGAGCTGGAAAAAAAATTGGTGAGTAACTTGAGGGGTTTTTTTCAGTTTAGATTTTATTTCTGTTAAGTTAGTTAACAGTCTATTAAATAAAGGCATGACAGGGCACTGCAGTCCCGTGGCGTGTGCCATGTGGTAACTCCTGGATGCTTCCCTTGTCCTAGACAATCACATGTGCAGCAAATGTCGTCCATAGAGGAACTCAAATTCTGGGTTTTGGAGCTAGAGTAGCAGATGGCGTGAGGCTTAAAGCTACAAGGCTAGCACGTGTCAGGAGATGGTCAGCCCACAGAGTAAGAGTGTGCAAGAAGAGAGAGAATGGGTGACTGTCAGCCAGACAAGGAGGACCAGGTAATTTCAGTAGTTTGAGAACAGATCTGGTCCAGGGAAATTGGAATCAGAGGTTGGCAGGCAAAACTGTAATTGAACAATGAGCTGCCTTTAAAGAGGAGATGGTTCGGCTACAGTCGAGGTTCATTTCCAGGAGGGGGAAAGGTAAGGCAACCAAAGCCTGAGCTCCTTGGATGGTGAAAGAGATAGAGAGTAAGATGAAGCGAATGTCAGGTTGAGAATACGAGTGAGAACCAGGCTGAATTTAGAAAGTTCAGAGGGGAAGTTAAAAATGAAATAATAGGGGCAATGAGAGAGCATGAGAATAGGTTGGCAGCAAACATGAAAGGGAATCCAAAAGTCTGCTAGAAGCACATAAATAATAAATGGCAAGTAATAAGAGAGGTGGGGCGATTAGGGACCAAAAAGGAGACCTACGCTTGGAGGTAGAGGGCACGGCTGAGGTACTAAATGAGTACTTTGCATCTATCTTTACCAAGGAAGAAGATGCTGCCAAAGTCATAGTGAAAGAGGAGGTAGTTGAGATACTAGATGGGCTAAATGATGATGAAGAGGAGGTACCAGAAAGGCTGCCTTTACCACTTTATCTTACTCTCTATCTATTTCGGCATCTAGGGAGCTCTGGCTGTGGTTGCCCAGCCTTTCACCCTCATGAGAATGTATCTCAAATATACTCGAACCATCTTTTTACTACTAGGGGGATCAAGGGGTATGGCGAGAAAGCAGGAATGGGGTACTGAAGTTGCATGTTCAGCCATGAACTCATTGAATGGTGGTGCAGGCTCAAAGGGCCGAATGGCCTACTCCTGCACCTATTTTCTATGTTTCTATGTTAAAGGCAGCCCATTGTTCAAGTAGATAAGTCACAGGACCAAATGGGATGTATCCTAGGATGCTGAGGGAGGTATGGGTGGAAATTACAGAGGTACCGGCCATAATCTTTCAATCCTCTTCGATTATAGGGATAGTGCCAGAGGACTGGAGAATTGTAAATGTTACACCCTTGTTCAAAAAAGGGTGTAAGGATAAACCCAGCAACTACAGACCAGTCAGTTTAGCCTTGGTAGTGGGGAAGCTTTTAGAAACGATAATCTGGAACAAAATTAACAGTCACTTGGACAAGTGTGGATTAATTAAGGAAAGCCAGCGTGGATTTGTCAGAGGCAAATTGTGCTTAACTAACTTGATTGCATTTTTTGATGCGGTAACAGAGCGGGTTGATGAGGGCAATGCAGTTGACATGGTGTATATGGGCTTCCAAAAGGCGTTTGATAAAGTCCCACATAATAGACTTTCCAGCAAAGTTGAAGCCCATGGAATTAAATAGACAGCGGCAGCCTAGATACGAAATTGGCTGAGTGACAGGAAACAGACAGTAGTGGTGAACGGTTGTTTTTCAGAATGGAGGGATTTATACAGGGGTCTTCCCCAGGGCTGGGTACTAGGACCGCTGCTTTTGTTGATATATATTAATGATGTCAACATGTACAGGACGTGTGCAGATGACACAAAACTTGGAAGTTTAGTGAACAGATAGGAAGATAGTGATAGACTTCAAGAGGAAATAGACAGGCTGGTGGAATGGGCGGACACTTGGCAGATGTAATTTAACGCAGAAAAGTGCGAAGTGATACATTTTGGTCGGAAGAACGAGGAGAGGCAATATAAACTAAAGGGTACAATACTAAAGGGGGTGCATGAAGAGAGAGACCTGGGGGTATATGTTCACAAATTGTTGAAGGTGGCAGGGCAGGTTGAGAAAGTGGTTAAAAATAGCTTACAAGATTCTGGGCATCATAAATAGAGGCAGAGAGTACAAAAGCAAGGAAGTTATAAAACACTGGTTTGGCCTCAATTGGAGTATTGTGTCCAATTATAGGCACTGCACTTTAGGAAGGATGTGAAGGCCTTAGAGAGGGTGCAGAAAAGATTTAGAAAAATGGTTCCAGGGATGAGGGACTTCAGTTATGTGGATAGACTGGAGAAGCTGTGATTGTTCTCCTTGGAGCAGAGAAGATTGAGAGGAGATTTGATAGAGGTGTTCAAAATCATGAGAGCTCTCGAAAGAGTATATAGAGAGAAACTGTTCCCATTGGCAGGTCAGAAACCAGAGGACAGAGATTTAAAATGATTGGCAGAAGAACCAAAGGCGACATGAGGAAAATCTTTTTTACACAGCGAGTGGTTATGATCTGTAATGCATTGCCTGAAAGGCTGGTGGAGGCAGATTCAATCGTGGCTTTCAAAAAAGGGAATTGGATAAGTACCTGAAGGAAAAAAAATGCAGGGCTATGGGGACCTTGTCGGGGAGTAGGACTAGCTGAAGTGCTCTTGCAGAGAGCCAGCGTGGGTTCAACAGGCTGAATGGCCTCCTTCTGTGCTGTAACCATTCTATGATTCTATATTGAGGGCTACACGGACTATAGCTAATCATGGGAGTAACACAATACTTAAGAGGCTGACTTATTTAGTGTATTAGTTTAAGTGTACTCTTTACTCCTATACAGTTGTCAGGAGAGGCGGGAGTTCTGGGGTCGAGTCGAGAGGCCTATAAAGGCCCAGAGTCGGCGGAGGAGTGGCGAAGAGAGGCGGGAGTTCTGGGGTCGAGTCGAGAGGCCTATAAAGGCCCAGAGTCGGCGGAGGAGTGGCGAAGAGAGGCGGGAGTTCTGGGGTCGAGTCGAGAGGCCTATAAAGGCCCAGAGTCGGCGGAGGAGTGGCGAAGAGAGGCGGGAGTTCTGGGGTCGAGTCGAGAGGCCTATAAAGGCCCAGAGTCGGCGGAGGAGCGGCGAAGAGAGGCGGGAGTTCTGGGGTCGAGTTGAGAGGCCTATAAAGGCCCAGCCGTTGCAGCTGCAGCGGGGTGAGAAGGCAAAAAAGAAGTAGAAAGAAATCGAAAGGTGATGTCACAGCCAAGGGGGTAAGTGATTGGCTGATGATTGGTAAGTAGCTTTTCTTTTTCTTTTCTATTTCAGTAAGTATCCTTTAGCATTGTTGTTGACAAATTAAGTTAATCTAGGGGTTAAGTCATGGCAGGAGAGCTCGGACACGTGTTACGCTCCACCTGTACCATGTGGGAAATCAGGGACACTTCCGGTGTCCTTGACGACTACGTGTGCGCGAAGTGTATCCGCCTCCAGCTCATGACGAACCGCGTTGCGGAACTGGAGCTGCGGGTGGATTCACTCTGCATGCACGATGCTGTGAATGATGCAAATAGCACATTTAGTGAGTTGGTCTTACCGCAGGTTAAGGGTCCACAGCCAGATAGGGAATGGAAGACCAACAGGAAGAGCAGTGGAAGGAAGGTAGTGCAGGGGTCCCCTGCGGTCATCCCCCTGCAAAACAGATACACCGCTTTGGGTACTGTTGAGGGGGATGACTCATCGGGGAGAGCAGCAGCAGCCAGGTTCATGGCACCGTGGCTGGCTCTGCTGCACAGGAGGGCAGGAAAAAGAGTGGGAGAGCAATAGTGATAGGGGATTCCATTGTAAGGGGAATAGATAGGCGTTTCTGCGGCCACAACCGAGACTCCAGGATGGTATGTTGTCTCCCTGGTGCAAGGGTCAAGGATGTCTCGGAACGGGTGCAGGACATTCTGAGAAGGGAGGGTGAACAGCCAGTTGTCGTGGTGCATATAGGTACCAACGATATGGGTAAAAAATGGGATGAGGTCCTACGAGACGAATTTATGGAGCTAGGAGTTAAATTAAAAAGTAGGACCTCAAAAGTAGTAATCTCAGGAGTGCTACCAGTGCCACGTGCTAGTCAGAGTAGGAATCGCAGGATAGCTCAGATGAATATGTGGCTTGAGCAGTGGTGCAGAAGGGAAGGATTCAAATTCCTGGGACATTGGAACCGGTCCTGGGGGAGGTGGGACCAGTACAAACCGGATGGTCTGCACCTGGGCAGGACTGGAACCAATGTCCCAGGGGAAGTGTTTGCTAGTGCTGTTGGGGAGGAGTTAAACTAATATGGCAGGGGGATGGGAACCTATTGCAGGGAGACAGGGGGAAGTAGAATGGGGGCAGATGCAAAAGATAGAAAGCAGAATAGTAAAAGTGGAGGGCAGAGAAACCGAAGGCAAAAAACAAAAAGGGCCACTTTACAGCAGAATTCTAAAGGGTCAAAGTGTGTTAAAAAGACAAGTCTGAAGACTCTGTGCCTCAATGCGAGGAGTATTCGGAATAAGGTGGACGAATTAACTGTGCAGATAGCAGTTAACAGGTATGATGTGATTGGCATCACGGAGACATGGCTCCAGGGTGACCAAGTCTGGGAATTCAACATCCAGGGGTATTCAGCATTTAGGAAGGATAGACAGGAAAAGGAGACAGGGTGGCGTTGCTGGTTAAAGAGGAAATTAATGCAATTGTAAGGAAAGACATTAGCTTGGATGATGTGGAATCGGTATGGGTGGAGCTACAGAATACCAAAGTGCAGAAAATGCTAGTGGGAATTGTGTACAGGCCACCAAATAGTAGTAGTGAGGTTGGGGACAGCATCAAACAAGAAATAAGGGATGTGTGCAATAAAGGTACAGCAGTAATCATGGGTGACTTTAATCTACATATTGATTGGGCTAACCAAACTGGTAGCAATGCGGTGGAAGAAGATTTCCTGGAGTGTATTAAGGATGGTTTTCTTGACCAATATTTCGAGGAACCAACCAGAGAGCTGGCCATCCTAGACTGGGTGATGTGTAATGAGAAGGGACTAATTAGCAATCTTGTTGTGCCCCTTGGGGAAGAGTGACCATAATATGGTAGAATTCTTTATTAAGATGGAGAGTGACAAAGTTAATTCAGAAACTAGGGACCTGAACTTAAGGAAAGATAACTTTGATGGTATGAGGCGCGAATTGGCTAGAATAGACTGGCAAATGATGCTTAAGGGGTTGACGGTGGATAGGCAATAGCAAACCTTTAAAGATCACATGTAAAAATAAAATGGGGAAGGTGGCTCAACTGTGGCTAACAAGGGAAATTAAGGCTAGTGTTAAATCCAAGGAAGAGGCATACAAATTAGCCAGAAAAAGTAGCAAGCCAGAGGACTGGGGAAATTTAGAATTCAGCAGAGGAGGACAAAGGGTTTAATTAAGAGGGGGAAAATAGAGTACGAGAGGAAGCTTGCCGGAAACATAAAAAATGACTGCAAAAACTTCTATAGATATGTGAAGAGAAAAAGATTAGTGAAGACAAACGTTGGTCCCTTGCAGTCGGATTCGGGTGAATTTATAATGGGGAACAAAGAAATGGCAGACCAAATGAACAAGTACTTTGGCTCTGTCTTCACAAAGGAAGACACAAATAACCTTCCCGATGTACTAGAGGTCCGAAGGTCTAGTGAGGACGAGGAACTGAAGGATATCTTTATTAGGCGGGAAATTGTGTTCGGGAAATTGACGGGATTGAAGGCCGAGAAATCCCCAAGGCCTGATAGTCTACATCCCAGAGTACTTAAGGAAGTGGCCCTAGAAATAGTGAATGCATTGGTGATAATTTTCCAACAGTCTATCGACTCTGGATCAGTTCCTATGGACTGGAGGGTTGCTAATGTAACACCATTTTTTAAAAAAGGAGGGAGAGAGAAAATGGGTAATTATAGACCAGTTAGCCTGACATCAGTAGTGGGGAAAATGTTGGAATCAATCATTAAGGATGAAATAGCAGCACATTTGAAAAGCAGTGATAGGATTGGTCCAAGTCAGCATGGATTTATGAAGGGGAAATCATGCTTGACGAATCTTAAATTATTTGAGGATGTAACTAGTAGAGTGGACAGGGGAGAACCAGTGTATGTGGTGTATTTGGACTTTCAAAAGGCTTTTTACAAGGTCCCACACAAGAGATTAGTGTGCAAAATCAAAGCACATGGTATTGAGGGTAATGTACTGACGTGGATAAAGAACTGGTTGGCAGACAGGAAGCAGAGAGTTGGGATTAATGGGTCCTTTTCAGAATGGCAGGCAGTGACTAGTGGAGTGCCACAGGGCTCAGTGCTGGGACCCCAGCTCTTTACAATATATATTAATGATTTGGATGATGGAATTGAGTGTAATATCTCCAAGTTTGCAGATGACATTAAACTGGGTGGCGGTGTGAGCAGTGAGGAGGACGCTAAGAGGCTGCAGGGTGATTTGGACAGGTTAGGCGAGTGGGCAAATACATGGCAGATGCAGTATAATGTGGATAAATGTGAGCTTATCCACTTTGGGGGCAAAAACACAAAGGCAGAATATTATCTGAATGACGGCAGATTAGGAAAAGAGGAGGTGCAACAAGACCTGGGTGTCATGATTCATCAGTCATTGAAAGTTGGCATGCAGGACAGCAGGCGGTGAAGAAGGCAAATGGTATGTTGGCCTTCATAGCTAGGGGATTTGAGTATAGGAGCAGGGAAGTCTTACTGCAGTTGTACAGGGCCTTGGTGAGAACCCACCTGGAATATTGTGTTTAGTTTTGGTCTCCTAATCTGAGGAAGGACGTTCTTGCTATTGAGGGAGTGCAGCGGAGGTTCACCAGACTGATTCCTGGGATGGCTGGACTGACGTATGAGGAGAGACTGGATCGACTGGGCCTGTATTCACTGGAGTTTAGAAGGATGAGAGGGGATCTCATAGAAACATATAACATTCTGACGGAACTGGACAGGTTAGATGCAGGAAGAATGTTCCCGATGTTGGGGAAGTCCAGAACCAGGGGACAGTGTCTTAGGATAAGTGGTAAGCCATTTAGGACTGAGATGAGGAGGAACTTCTTCACTCAGAGTTGTTAACCTATGGAATTCCCTACCGCAGACAGTTGTTGATGCCAGTTCGTTAGATATATTCAAGAGGGAGTTAGATATGGCCCTTACGGCTAAAGGGATCAAGGGGTATGGAGAGAAAGCAGGAACGGGGTACTGAAGGAATGATCAGTCATGATCTTATTGAATGGTGGTGCAGGCTCAAAGGGCCGGATGGCCTGCTCCTGCACCTACTTTCTATGGCCCCAAGTTTCGGCCTGCGCCGAAAACGGCGCACCTCCGAGCTGCACGCCTGTTCTTCGCGCCTAAAAGTGCGCTAGAAAAAAACTGCGATAGTCTCCGGCTCCTCGGAGCTCGATCTCAGCTTGGCGCAGCGCGCTCTTCACAGCGGGGGGCGGAGCCAAACACTCGCGCCGATTCTGTAAGTAGTGGGGGGCAGGTCCAATTTAAATGAGCCAACGTGGTGCCGGCAACCCTGCGCGTGCGCGCACGCGCAGTGTCAAACAAACATTGGCACTCGGCCATTTTTAAAAGGACTGGAGAAAAAGTGAAGATTTGTCTCTTGGACCCCTGCAAAGGCTTGTAATTTAATTTTTGTGATATTTCTGTGTGTGAGGGAGTGCTTTTAGCAGCACTGTTGAATAAATCACCTGCTGAAATCAGTGAGTTCAGCTTTTCACTGCTAAACTTACAGAACCGGTGCTGCATTGGTGCATGCAAATTAAGGACTGTGTGTTTTGAGAAATAAGAGTGCCAATTCAACTTTGCAATGGATCAACATCCACCAAGAACAAAGAATTTCTTGCATGAGGAAGTAGAGATATTATTCAACGTAATTGAGCAGAGATGGCAGGAGCTAGATACCAGCAACAGAGGTCGCATAAAAGTGCCACCAAAAGAAATGAAGAAACGCTGGAACCAAATTGCAGAAGATTACTGCGCAGTGGTGCATACCAGGAGATCTGGAACCCAGTGTAAAAAGAAATGGCACGACCTTGGTCAAGTAGTTGGTGTAAGTAATATTTCCCATTTTTAATTTAATCGTAATTGTAACCTGGCTATCTGTATGTCCCACCTTGCAGACTGACACACTCTGTAAAAAGTTATATTTTACTCTTTGCAGAAGAAATTGGCCAACAACAAAAGGGAGGCAACTCGGACAGGAGGAGGCGTGCCCAATCTGCATCCACTGACACCCTTGGAACAAAGGGTAGCTGCTATGATGAGTCGTACATGGAGAAAAGCAATCGGTACAGCACAAGCTGGGCCCGCACGCGAGGAAGAGGGTAAGTCCTGAAAATTCATCATGGCCCTTTAAATCAACCTGCTGCCTAACCTGCTATGTGTGAGAGTACTCATGCCACCCACCTGGCCCCCTCCCTTGCTGTTAAGCATTTGACTGTTCTTATGTATTTTGCAGAACACGATGATGATGATGACGATGCTGCTGCTGCCAACCCTGAGGATCCTGAGGGTACAGAACAAAAACCAGTACAACCAGCAGCGGATGAACCAGACTGGATGATGGCAGTGATGACTGAAATGTCTGCAGGGGAGAGCTTCCAATTTAATGTTTATGAGCCCCCATCAAGGGGCATCAGAGTTTCAACCCCTAGCATAGGTCTTGGTTCCACCTTCCATGGTTTCGCTTTCGATGTTGCGGGTCCCAGTGGTGCTGCTGGTATAATGCAGCATTCTACAGTCAGTGCACTACCGTCCGAGCCTGCAGCTCCCTCTCGCATAGGTTCTGGTTCCACCTACTATAGTTTTGATTCCGACGCTTCGGGTCCCAGTGTTGCTGCTGATATCATAGAGCAGTTTACACCCATTCGTCCGACATCCCAGCCCACGGCTCGCACTCGAGTGCTGTCGTCTGGAACACCGAGCGCCCCATCATCCCAGCCCGAGCCTCTCTCTCTAGTACTGCCGTCTGCAACACAGAGCACTCTACCGTTCCAGCCCGAGCCTCTACCTCTAGTTCTGCCGTCTGCAACATAGAGCATCCCACCATTCCAGCCCGAGCCTCTCCCTCCAGTTCAGCCGTCTGGAACACAGAGCGTCCCACAGTCCCAGCCCGCGCCTCCCTGTGTAGTGCTGCCACAAGGCAGACCCAGGCAGAGGAGAAGGAGATTGGAGACACGCTCTCCTGAGATGCAGCGTGCAACAGATGCGACTCAGTTTGTGGCATTGGGTATGGAGACCAATGAGCTTACCCGATCACTCATCGGTGGCGTCAGTGCAGTGGGTGAAGAGTTGACGGTCCTGACGGGAGAAATAGCAGGGAGAACTTAGGGAGGTAATGTCCGAGGGAGTGCAATTGATGGCACAGGCCATTAGGGAGGGCATGCAAGTGTCGGCACAGGCCGTCAGAGAGGGCCTGGTTGAGGTAGCTGCTGCAATAAGGGCACACAGCCCAGCCAATCAAATAACACCCCCATGAGGAAGTGAACATTCACTGAGATATGGATGAGACATGGTTGCAGCCTTTCTTTGCTGCTTTTGTTCTTGTTCTTGATGTAGCTGTAGTAGCGTTTTTCAAAATGAAATTGTTTTGTAAGTTTTGTAACTTTACAACTTATAAGGGATCTTATGGTTTTTAAGTGATCTTATAGTGTAAATGCTCTCACATTTTTTTGTATCTTATTTAATTTTGCAGCTAAAAAGTGATCCTGAAGTTTAAGTGTTCTTCAGAGTGTAAGATTTTTCACAATGAAACTGTTTTGTAAGTTTTGTAACTTTACAACATATAAGTGATCTCAGGGTTTTCAAGTGATCTTATAGTGTAAATGCTCTCACATTCTGTACATTATTTAATTTTGCATCTAAAAAGTGATCTTGAAGTGTAAGTGATCTTAGAGTGTAAAATTTTTCACATAGAAAGTGTTTTGTAACTTTTGTAACTTTACAAGTTTATAAGTGATCTTAAAGTTTTTAAGTGATCTTCAAGAGTCATATTAAAAAGTATAGTTTGATACAACAAATATTTTATTAGAGTGACATTAACTTTTCAATAAAATATTTTTTCATTAAAACTGTTTCATGTTCCATTAACGCAACACAACGTAGGACAACTGCAAAGAATAAACATGTCCATACGCAAAAGTGGTCACAGAGCCCTCAGGCATCAGTAGTTGAAGTGTTCACGGATGAGCTGCTGGCGCAAGGCTCGAGCAATCGTTAAAGGGGCACGATGGACGGCCCTCCTCCGACCTCGTGCTTCGGCATCAGGCACTTGCATGCTTTCCTGATCGTCGTTATCATCCACATCCTGCTGTTCCGTAATACTATCATCATGCACTGGACCCTCACGTCGGTCTTCGGGTTCCACTACCAGCTCCTGCTGCCTCATGATGGCTAAGTTATGAAGCATGCAGCACACAACAGTGAAGTGACCGACAATCTGAGGAGAGTATTGCAACTGTCCTCCAGAATGGTCCAAGCATCGGAATCGCTGTTTCAATATGCCAATGGTCCTCTCAATTATGCTGCGCGTCGCAATGTGCGCCATGTTGTATTGACGGTCAGCTTCTGTCCGTGTCACGCGTAGGGACGTCATGAGCCAGGTGGTCAGGCCGTACCCTTTGTCTCCCAGTAGCCAGCTCTGCCCTTCTGGCTGCTGCTGAAACATGTCAGATATAACGCTGTCGCGTAGGATGAACGTATCGTGGGTGCTGCCAGGGTATCTCGCATCGACTGACATGATGCGCTGCTTGTCGTCACACACTAGCTGCACATTGATAGAGTGGAAACCTTTCCTATTTCGGTACTGCTCAGAATCCTCCTCAGGTGCTTGCAAGGCTATGTGGGTACAATCAATGCAGCCCTGTACCTTTGGGAAGCCGGCAATCCTGAAGAAGCCCACAGCTCTCTCATGGATCGCTTGTGCGATCATTGGGAAATTGATGAAGTCATTCCTTTGCGCATAAAGTGCAGCCGTGATCTGGTAAATGCAGGCATGTATTGCACGTTGAGAGATGGCACACACATCTCCAGTTGTAGCCTGAAACGATCCCGAGGCATAGAAAGAAAGTGCAGCTGTTACCTTCACTGCAACAGACAGGGCAGTTGGCGTTCTGCTTCTGGGCTGCAAATCTTCTCTCACCATATCACAGATCTCAGTGACAACTTCTCTGCGAAAACGCAGCCTTTTCACACAATCAGCCTCGCTCATGTCCAGGTACGAGCGCCTGGCTCGATATTGTCGACGTGGGTAAGGTCTCCTGCCCATCAATCTACAGGCTACGACGTTCCTGGTGCGGTGAGCTCCAATCAATTTTCTCCTATGCAGTGAATTGATGGCGAACCATTGCATAATACGTGGTGTTGACAATACAGCACACATTCTGCAAATTTAAATATAAAACTGTCTATGTGGCTGCCTCTCCCTGTCCAAATGGCCTCAGTCCCCCTCACAGCTCGAAGGCTGCTGCTGTATTTTCGGCTGCCAGCCAGCCACTGACGCCGCCCTAAAGCGTGGCCGAATGGCCTCAAGAACCTTAAAGAGCTGCGTGTGTCCTGCGTTGATTCTTCGGCTGCCGGCCAGCAACTGACGCCGCTGCTATCCCATGGCTGAATGGCCTCACGTCGGTCCAGTGCTGATTCTTTGGCTGCCGGCCAGCCACTGAGGCCGCTGCTATCCCATGGCTGAATGGCCTCAAGTCCATCCGGTGTTGATTCTTCATGGCCAGCCACTAAGAGAATGAAGGCCTGCCTCAAGCATTGCAGCTCAGCTCAAAGGCTGCTTGCTGCCACTGTTGGGGCTGCCGTCGAGACACTGACGCCACACCCCTGCCTATCTCCAACATGAAAGGCCTGCC
The DNA here is from genome assembly GCF_044704955.1 of Pristiophorus japonicus. NCBI lineage: Eukaryota > Metazoa > Chordata > Chondrichthyes > Pristiophoridae > Pristiophorus > Pristiophorus japonicus. The sequence continues at coordinate 136,289,984 of NC_091988.1, forward strand.
TGAAGCACAGCAGCTCGAAGGCTGCTGCTGTTTCACACAGGTAGGAACATGGTTTATTTAATCTTTTCTTTGCTTATAAATTTTTATTCAGGTTGGATTTATTTGTATAATATTTGTATAAGTATAACTAAGGATTGATTGTCGAATTTAATGACTTCCCTTCCCCCCCCTCCTCCCCCCACCTCATTCCCTACACCTAATTTGTAACCTACGCCTGATTTTCTAAAGTGTAGACAAGGTTTTTTCGAGCGTACAAAAATCTTCACTTACTCCATTCTAAGTTAGTTTGGAGTAAGTTTTCACTGCCGAAACTTTGAAGTCAGGCGTAAGTGGCCGGACATGTCCCCTGTTGAAAAAAAAATTCTGTTCCAAAGTGAAACTGTTCCAACTGAACAGTTCCGAGAATTCTAATTTCTAAGATACTCCGTTCTAAACCAGTTGCTCAAAAAAATCAGAAGCAACTCAGGCCGAAACTTGGGCCCTATGTTTCTATGCTTCAATCAGCAGACTGGGCTCTGAGCCTTAACTTTTACATTAAGCTCATATCGAATTACAGTACAAAGAATTCACAATAGCCACACGAGTCCCTACCTCAATTTCCTCCATCGATTTACTTCTCAAACTATCTTACTTACAAATTTCTTATTGTTTTAGCGATCAGGACATGTCCTGATTCCATTTTCCAAGGTGGTTGGTCTCTCACACAGAATGGCCGAATCAAATTTAGGTCGGTGATTTTTCGGCCTGTCCCCAATTCCGCACCGCCGCTCTCCCTCACCTCTAGAATACTTCCCCCCCCCAAATACAGGTCAAAAAATCGTTGCTCTGCCGTGCGGTGCCCCCGACTGCTTTCTCTGTCGGTGCACCTTCTCCTTACTGAGTGCGGCCCGGCAGCACAGTGGCCTTTCAAGGGGATGGCGCACTGCCTCGGCCGCCATGATTTAATTTTTGCCAGCCGACTTCCCGATTGGCCGGCAAAATATTGCTCACGGGTTTGGCCGGGCCGCCAACAGGCAGCCTGGCACTCCGTCGCTTGGGTGCCAGGCCACTGGCCCAACAGAAACCCTCTCTGGTGGCTCAGTGGCCAAAGCTAAAAAAATACCCGCTTCTCTCCCATTTAACGGAGAGGAGAGAGCGTGGTGTCACACACGCACAGTGACATCATCACCGCAGCGGCGGAGGCTCGATCTCGCCTCAATTTTCGCCCCTCAGGAGGACATGCCGCCGCACTTCCACTCCCACTATAACCGACTTCCGGTCCGACGTCAAAAAAAGTACTAAGTCCCAAAAATTGATCCAGAGTCCGCCTCATCACTCCCGGCGGTGAAACCAGGTTGGAAATCGTTGGTGCGCCAGCTTTCTGGCGTGCCTGAATTTCAGCCCCCTAGTCTTCAAGACTGCCAGATGCTTTAACGAGGTCTTTCTTGCTGTAAGAACTCAGATTCATGTAGGGGCTTACTTTGGTCACCCCTTTAAATGCACTCAACAAAAATAATCATCCAATAGAGAACTGAACAAAAACTGACCTAGGGCAGTAATAAGCTGATGCAGCACCGCAAATCCAGACTGTTCCTGCACTGAGAAAACCAGTAATTCAACTTGCATTGTCCCTTAAACTGTACACATACACAGTAGTGTGTAACTGCTGTACACATACACAGCAGTGTGTAACTGCTCTCCACATACACAGCAGTGTGGAACTGCTCTACACATACACAGCAGTGTGTAACTGCTCTACACATACACAGTAGTGTGTAACTGCTGTACACATACACAGCAGTGTGTAACTGCTCTACACATACACAGCAGTGTGTAACTGCTATACACATACACAGCAGTGTGTAACTGCTGTACACATACACAACAGTGTGTAACTGCTATACACATACACAGCAGTGTGTAACTGCTCTACACATACACAGCAGTGTGTAACTGCTATACACATACACAGCAGTGTGTAACTGCTCTACACATACACAGCAGTGTGTAACTGCTATACACATACACAGCAGTGTGTAACTGCTCTACACATACACAGCAATGTGTAACTGCTGTACACTTATGCAGCAGTGTGTAACTGCTCTACACATACACAGCAATGTGTAACTGCTGTACACTTATGCAGCAGTGTGTAACTGCTGTACACATACACAGCAGTGTGTAACTGCTATACACATACACAGCAGTGTGCAACTGCTATACACATACACAACAGTGTGTAACTGCTGTAGATTAAGACCAACATTCTGTCCCCCTCCTCTCTCTCCCTCTCTGATTACCACTTCTCTCTCCCCCTCCATTCACTCTCTCCCTCCGATCCACCCTTTCTCCCCCCTCCTCCCAATTCCCTCCACTCTCTCTCCTTCTCTCTCTCACCCCTCCAATTCCTTCCTCTTTTCCCCCCTCCAATGCTCTCTCTGTCCCACCTCTGTTCTCCTCTCTCCCCCCTCCGATATCAGCGCTCTCCCGCATTCTCTCTCCCGCTCTCTCTCTATCCACCTCCTCTCTCCCCTCCAATACGCTCTCCCCTAATTCTCTCTCCCTCTCCCCCTCCTATATCCTCTCTCTGCCCCCACTCTCTCTCCCCCCTCCAATCCCCTCCTCTCTCTCCCGCCGATCCTCACTCTCCCCCCTGCCTCCTCTCCAATCCTCTCTCCTGCCTATGATTCCCTCTTCCATGTTTTCTTCCATGATGGACACATCCAGCAATGCAATAATATTCTAAATGCTTTTCATTTGTTGCAGACAAAATGCCTCTGCAAATAACAGTGTCAAACAAATCTGACTAGCCTGTTATTTTGGTCACAATAATGATGAGTAATGATGTTCTAAAGTCATATTTATACATTGAGAATGTGTAATAAAAATAAATAAAAGAGCTCGACTTTGTGAAGCATTAATCCCTGAGTAAATGTTAGCCATATCTGGAGCATAACAATTCAAACATACTTCTTCCTGCATTACAGAAACAGATAAATGAGGACCAATCTTGCCTTTTACTTTCACATATTTAACTGGAGTCGGAGGTACTTAATGATGAAAAAGCAATTTAATTTCTTTTTAAAGAAGCAAATTACTTCTGTGCTTTGGTTTACGTGTCTAGGAATCTAGAACAGAATGTCATTGGATATTGGCACTGCTGGACTAATTGTCTGCGTTGTACAGAGAGAATTTCAATTTTTACAATGATCCCAATCAATAGGAAATGTCTGTCATTTCATACTTTACAGTGCCTTGTGATTTCACAGAAGACAAATCTTTGGCCAGTGAAAAGAATGATAATTAAAATAAAGTTAGAAATCTTCCGCGGCCAGCGATCTATAAGTGAGTCAGTAGTAGAGTAATACAAACAGAATCAGATGGAGACTACATGGCCTGTGTTGAACAACGACTCTCAACCAGAAAATGGTTGGGAGTGGTTGAAACGAGTAGTACAGATGCATTTAATGGGAGGCTAGAAAAGCATGTGAGGAAGAAGGGAATAGAGGGTTACGCTGATAGAGTTCGATGAGGAAAGATGGGAGGAGGCTCGAGTGGAGCATAAACGGCATGGACTGGTTGGACTGAAAGGCCTGTTTCTGTGCCATATATCCTATGTAATGAACAGTTTTGCACTGCGCATTAACAGAGCAATAGGCACTCGTTCCACTAAAAGTATGTTTTTTAAATTATAAGTATTTGCAAAAAATGGTTGGGAAGCGATGGCGCAGTGGAGTGGGTTGAAATATATCTTCATTTGAGGCCAGTTTGATAAAACTTATTTTTCAGGAGCCCAGGCTAAAGCTGTCAGTGCTGAGCACCACCAAGGATGACCATGCTAGGAGATATGCTGACCGAATTAAACTAGTCATGGTTATATGATTTCGAGTTTGAGTTTTAAAAACTTGGGGGAGAAATTGGGCTACTTTGCGCCTCCTGTTTATACCCGCGGGGCACGCTAAAAGGGCGCAAATGAGTTGCGTTGTTAATGACTCTTGCCATGTTGGGCAGGTGTTTAGCGGTGGCGTTATGGATTTGCGCCCTGATCTCTTACTCCCGGAGATTGTGACATCATCGCCGTCCGCATTGCCCCGGACCTGAAATTGGCTTTCGACCACCCCCCCACCCCCCCCCACAAGCTACATGAGGCGATAACAGCGACAGCTTCAGGGTACGCGTATCAGGCAGGCGGCCGCTTCGGGGGCAAAAATTAAAGGGGAGATGGCCGATTGCTGAAAAAAACGGACCCTTTCGTTGCCGCTCCTGATGCGGTAGCTTTGCGGGGCCGTGGCCGCGATCGCTCAGCCTGGCACTCTGCTTGAGTGTCGGGCTGATCACGTGACACCCCTCCTCCCCGCTCCCCGGTGGTCCAGGTAGGCAGCTTCCGTTTTTGCAGAGTCGGCAGCGTGGGCCCTTCCCTTTACTCGATGGCAGAGCCCCTCGGATATGGCAGTGCCATGCCGCCAAGTGACCGGGGGTGGTAACCCGAATTTATTGGGAGGAGCGAGACTTCTGCGCCTGGCAAAGGATGGTGGAGGGAGGCGAGGAGCTCAACTGTTTCGAGGTCCTGAGGAAAAGAAAGACTTGGATTTATCCAGCGCCTATCATGACTATTGGACGTCTCAAAGCGCTTTGCAGTAATTTTGGAGTGTAGGCACTATTGTTAGAGTTGGAGGTTGTGGAGTTGGCATTTGTTTCTGTTGATGTTAATAATCCTTCAACTAGGCTGGAGTTTAATATTTTGATATTTCAAATAACAGTGTTGATATTTGATGTCTCCAAGATAAGAGGAGACAAATTAATGTCCTGTTTCTGACTGCTCCATTTTTGATCGGAACAGAGGAGCAGTGAGCGTCGTGATTGAGGCCCAGGAGAGATGAGGTTCCAGGGGCAGCACGGGCCAGCCCACACTGCGATCGATGGATAGTAGGAACATGTGTGCGCACTAGGTCCATGCAGCAGAGCTTGGTCTCCAGTCGTCTTGGTTAACCCTTGCCACTGGATCAAAACCTAACTCTGTCAAGCCGGTGTAGTGGCTGGTGTGCAACGGCCACTCCACGTTAAAAGAATCCACGCACCGGCATCTTCCACCCTTCAATATGTAGTTTGGGATCTAGAATATCATGTCCCTCATTGAAAAACCTCTAAACTCATTCCTTTTTGGTGTGGAAGCAGGTCATCTTTGATACGAGGGACTGCCTAATACTATACTATAGTGTGGGCTTTATTCCAAACATGAAAACAAATGACCTAGTTCAAGAGCCAGCATGAGTTGTGCATTCATCTGGAAGTGTTCGCACCCTTGCTCCATTCAAATGTTAATGTTCAGGAACAGTAGCACTGCATGAGCAGTTAGTTCTAAGCTACCAGAAATTGACTACTGTGCATTCTTGCCCTGATATCATACATCGGAATCCTGTCAGAGGCTGGAGACCGCCAGGGAAGCGAATCTGCAGCTGTGCATCGAACGTGCCAATCATTTTGCATGTATCCCATAAACAATCAATGGCCAGATTGGTTTCTCTGTCATCTTCCCACTAATCAACTCTGCAATTATTGTGGCCAGATGGAAGTCATGAAACACTGCCGATCAAACTCTGGTGGAATGTGCTAAAGGCCTCGCATTAGAACGGATCTTTCTTCCCCAGTCCTGGCTGAAGGAAGCTCTGTTACAGTCTATTGCGTGTAACCCCTGATAAAGTAAACCTCGTGAAGGAAAACAGATTAGCAGCTCCATCTTGTATGAATTTTTAGTCGATCTATAACAGACTGCACAGCATAATTGTTTTGGCCGAGTGCCATCGGAATCTTCCCGGATACAATTCCAGCACAAGCAACAGTCGAGTAACGGCATGAGACAGTAGATTGTCCATTGAGTCTGCAGAATGGGATAAGAACAGATGGTCACATCTCAGCTGGATTCCGAATGGAAACTGCCACAGCTTTTCTTTGGAATATTTTGTAATGGTGAGTCTTAACCGTACTGTTCTGAGGTTCTGCCCAGAAGGCGTATCATTGTAGCGGCATTTAATTGCAAGCCATCAGAAAAACCCCCATCGTGATTTTTTTTGTTTGTCCTGGATATTGCACATCAAAGTCCTGAAGGAGGTTCTGCAGACTTCAGGATGCCTAACCCCACCAAAGCCCGTACATCACAGCTAAACATAAATTGTGCTGAGATATATACGTAGCTGACTCAAAACATTGCATTGGAACGAAAATGTTTGATGAGTGCAATTTATTTTCCATTTTCTTGGGAGTGAGAGGGAATTTCTAGAACAGAGTTGGACAGAGATTTGTCTCCTTTGGCTTCTAACTTGCATCCGAGTGCCCAAAAAAGTATAATTTACTGCTCTGACTCAATGTATTATTACATCTGTAGGCATTCCAGTGCACTCTAAAACTGTACCCATTTTTTCACTAATTATTAATAACTTTTGCATGGCATTGCTCACGTTAAGTCAGAGAATATGGTGCTCCTGCCATTATGAAACGTTATACCGCACAATGTATTATTCTGTTGCTAAGGTGCGCTTAACCGCTCTGGCATGTAATGACCACCGTTGTAAATTGTGCACACACATCGTAAGTCGCTGTATAGCACTGCCGCCCCCAGTCATCATGATCCACAGTGCGGCCCTGGACAACGTGGACATTTCCCATACCTCGGGAACCTCTTATCAACAAGAGCAGACATTGACGACGAGATTCAACACTGCCTCCAGTGCGCCAGTGCAGCCTTTGGCTGCCTGAGGAAAAGAGTGTTCGAAGACCATGCCCTCAAATCTGCCACCAAGCTCATGGTCTACAGGGCTGTAGTAATACCTGCCCTCCTATATGGCTCAGAGAGATGGACCATGTACAGTAGACACCTCAAGTCACTGGAGAAATACCACCAACGATGTCTCCGCAAGATCCTACAAATTCCCTGGAGGACAGACGCATCAACATTAGTGTCCTCAACCAGGCCAACATCCCCAGCATTGAAGCACGGACCACACTTGATCAGCTCCGCTGGGCAGGCCACATTGTTCGCATGCCAGACACGAGACTCCCAAAGCAAGTGCTCTACTCGGAACTCCTTCATGGCAAACGAGCCAAAAATGGGCAGAGGAAATGCTACAAGGCCACCCTCAAAGCCTCCCTGATAAAGTGCAACATCCCCACTGACACCTGGGAGTCCCTGGCCAATGAAGGAAGGAAGTGCACCTGGAAGGCGTTGAGCACCTCGAGTCTCATCGCCGAGAGCATGCAGAAATCAAGCGCAGGCAGTGAAAGGAGCGTGTGGCAAACCAGCCCCAGCCTCCCTTACCCTCAACGATTATCTGTCCCACTTGTGACAAAGACTGTGGTTCTCATATTGGACTGTTCAGCTACCTAAGGACTCATTTTTAGAGTGGAAGCAAGACTCCTTCGATTCCGAGGGACTGCCTATGCTAAATTGGCACATTTTGAGGCCAAATAGGAGCATATTGTTGAAGCAGGTTTGTCTTGTGGTTGGCAGTTGCTTAAAGTGCCTGACTCTTCCCCTTAAATAGCAAGACAAACCCAACAAGAAATGACTCCCTCTCTTCCTCCAAAAGGATGCCGCATGTTAACTGATGGGCGCCTCTCTATTTAATTAAAATTTGTTGGCTGCTTTCTGAATATGACATTTTGTCCAAATCACATGCAAGCATAACAGAGTTTATGTGTGAAACTTTCAAGTGTGATAGGCACAATAGGCAATCATTTTATTTATATGTTTCAGTGAAATCACTGCAGCCACTTAGAAACTGCTTTGCAAATCCATTAAAATGCTAAATGTGACTAAACTGTTTTAATTGCTGTGCTAAATTTACATACTTCAATGTCTTTGAGTTGAGGCATGTAGGTTTTTTTTGTTTGGAAGGAGTTGTTCTGCAGTAGTTTTATTAAGCAAGTTGCAAAGCATTCCCTACTGATTCGACCAAGGACATTGATGTTCTATCCAACTGGGTCTGACCCTTCAGCATGCCACCAGGGCAGGTGCATTTCATTTCTCGTGTGATGCCCAGATTCTGCACCTGTCTTCAAGTCCATGAACAATAATAACTGGAGTAACTAGTTCCTTATATCAGTGTGGAAAAAACATACTTGTCACATTACTTTCTCCACACGGAATCTTTATTCTCTCCTCTTTTAACTAATCCTCATCATTGTGTTCATGATATGACATCTTTGAACCGACGTGCAAATTAATATTGCTACTGTGTTTTTGTAAAGGTGCAGTGGTCTGGACACCCAGGACAAATAAAGTCGGAGACAAACCCAACAAGAAATGACTTCCTCTCTTCCTCAAAAGGATGCCGCATGTTAAATGATGGGCGCCTCTCTATTTAATTGAAATTTGTTGGCTGCTTTCTGAATGTGACATTTTGTCCAAATCACATACAAGCATAACAGAGTTTATGTGTGAAACTTTCAAGTGTGATAGGCACAATAGGCAATCATTTTATTTATATGTTTCAGTGAAATCACTGCAGCCACTTAGAAACTGCTTTGTGGATTGTGGTAGCCATGGCTTAGTAGGTAGCACTCTGACCTCTGATTCAGGAGGTCGTGGATGCAATCCCCTCTCCAGGATCCAAGTACACGGGAATGGTAACATAGTGCTTATGTTACTGGACTAGTAATCCAGAGGCCTGGGCTAATGTTCCCCAGACATGAGTTCAAATCCCACTACGGCAGCCGGGGAATTTAAATTCAGTTAATTAAATAAATATGGAATAAAAAGCTAGTGTCAGTAATGGTGACCATGGAACGACCGATTGTGGTTAAAAACCCATCTGGTCCTGACCTGGTCTGGCCTATATGTGACTCCAGACCAATAGCAATGTGCCTCTGAAATGACTGCTCCATCACCATCCCTGGATATGTCCTGTCCCACCGGCAGGACAGGCCTACCAGGGATGGCTATATAGTGATATACAGTCAGGAGGGAGTGGCTCTGGGAGTCCTCAACATTGACTCCAGACCCCATGAAGTCTCATGGCTTCATGGGCAAGGAAACCTCCTGCTGCTTAACAGCTACTGCCCTCCCTCTGCTGATGAATCAGTACTCCTCCATGTTGAACACCACTTGGAAGAAACACAGAATTTACTCTAGGTGCGGGTCTTCAATGCCCATCACCAAGAATGGCTCAGTGGTACCATTACTGACCGAGCTGGGCGAGTTCTGAAGGAAATAGTTACCAGACTGGGCCTGCAGCAGGTGTTGAGAGAACCAAAACAAGGGAAAAACCTACTTGACCTCGTACTCACCAATCTACCTGTCACAGATACATCTGCCCATGATAGAATTGGTAGGAGTGACCACCACACAGTCATTGTGGAGACGAAGTCCCACCTTTACACTGAGGCCACCCTCCATCGTGTTGTGTGGCACTCATCGTCATCATAGGCAGCACTTCGGAATCGAGGAAGACTTGCTTCCACTCTTAACATGAGTTCTTAGATGGCTGTACAATCCATATGAGAACCACAGTCTCTGTCACAAGTGGGACAGATAGTCGTTGAGGGAAAGGGTGGGTGGGACTGGTTTGCCGCATGCTCTTTCCGCTGCCTGCGTTTGATTTCTGCATGCTCTCGGTGACGAGACTCGAGGTGCTCAGCACCCTCCCGGATGCACATCCTCCACTTGGGGCGGTCTTTGGCCAGGGACTTACAGGTGTCAGTGGGGATGTTGCACTTTATCAGGGAGGCTTTGAGGGTGTCCTTTTAACATTTCCGCTTTACCACTATGCTAAATGGGATATATTTATAGCAGATCTAGTAGCTCAAAATTGGGGATCTGTATGAGGCACTGTGGGCTATCAGCAGCAGCAGAATTGTATTCCACCACAATCTGTAACCTCATGGCCTGGCATATCCCTCACTCTACCATTACCATCAACAAGTGCAGAAGAGCATGCCAGGAGCAGCACCAGGCGTACCTAAAAATGAGGTGCCAACCTGGGGAAGCTGCAACACAGGACTACATGCATGCCAAATTGCAGACGCAGCATGCTATAGACAGGGCTAAGTGATCCCACAATCAACGGATCAGATCAAAGCTCTGCAGTCCTGCCACATCCAGTCTTGAACAGTGGTGGGCAAGTAAACAATTAACGGGAGGAGGAGGCTCCATGAACATCCACAATGATGGAGGAGCCCAGCATGCGAGTGTAAGAGACAAGGCTAAAGTGTTTGCAACCATCTTCAGCCAGAAATGTCGAGTGGATGATCCATCTCGGCCTCCTCCTGAGTGGTCCCCACCATCATAGAAGCCAGTTTTCAGCCAATTCGATTCACTCCACGTGATATCAAGAAATGGCTGAGTGCACTGGATACAGCCAAAGCACTCGAATTCCCTATCACTATAGCTCTCCCACTCGTTCTCCTCCCCTCCTGTGCAGCAGAGCCACCCTTGGTGCCATGAACTTGGCTGCTGCTGTGGTGTATGTGTTTTGCAGGGGGATGACCGCAGGGGACCCCTGCACAACCATCCTTCCACTGCTCTTCCTGTTGGCCACCCATCCCCTATCTGGCAGTGTACCCTTTACCTGCGGTGTGGCCAACTCACTAAACATGCTATTCCTGGGACATTGGAACTGCTTCTGGGGGAGGTGGGACCAGTACAACCCGGAGGTTTGCGCCTGGGCAGGACCTGAACCAATGTCCTAGGGGGAATGTTTGCTAGTGCTGTTGGGAAGGGGTTAAACTAATATGGCAGGGTGATGGGAACCTATGCAGGGAGACAGAGGGAAGTAAAATAGGGGCAGAAGCAAAAGATAGAAAGAAGGAAATTAAAAGTGGAGAGCAGAGAAACCCAAGGCAAAAATCAAAAATGGCCACATTGCAGCAAAATTCTAAAAGGGCAAAGTATGTTAAAAAGACAAGCCTGAACGCTCTGTGCCTCAATGTGAGGAGTATTCGTAATAAGGTGGAAGAATTAACTGCACAGGCAGCATTTAATGAATATGATATCATTGGCATCACGGAGACATGGCTCAACATCCAGGGGTATTCAACATTCAGGAAGGATAGACAGAAAGGAAAAGGAGGTGGGGTAGCGTTGCTGGTTAAAGAGGAAATTAACGCAATAGTAAGGAAGGACATTAGCTTGGATGATGTGGAATCTGTATGGGTGGAGCAGCGGAATACCAAAGGGCAGAAAACGCTAGTGGGGGTTTTGTACAGACCACCAAACAGTAGTAGTGAGATTGGGGATAGCATCAAACAAGAAATTAGGGATGCGTGCAATAAAGGTACGGCAGTTATCATGGGTGATTTTAAGCTACATATAGATTGGGCTAACCAAACTGGTAGCAATACGATGGAGGAGGATTTCCCAGAGTGTATTAGGGATGGTTTTCTGGACCAATATGTTGAGGAACCAACTAGAGGGCTGGCTATCCTAGACTGGGTGATGTGTAATGAGAAAGGACTAATTAGCAATATTGTTGTGCGAGGCCCCTTGGGGAAGAGTGACCATAATATGGTAGAATTCCTCATTAAGATGGAGAGTGACACAGTTAATTCAGAGACTAGGGTCCTGAACTTAAGGAAAGGTAACTTCGATGGTATGAGACGTGAATTAGATAGAATAGACTGCCAAATGATGCTTAGAGGGTTGACGGTGGATCGGCAGTGGCAAACATTTAAAGATCACATGGATGAACTTCAACAATTGTACATCCCTGTCTGGAGTAAAAATAAAATGGGGAAGGTGGCTCAACCGTGGCTAACAAGGGAAATTAAGGATAGTGTTAAATCCAAGGAAGAGGCATATAAATTGGTCAGACAAAGCAGCAAACCTGAGGACTGGGAGAAATTTAGAATTCAGCAGAGGAGGACAAAGGGTTTAATTAGGAGAGGGAAAATAGAGTATGAGAGGAAACTTGCCGGGAACATAAAAACTGACTGCAAAAGCTTCTTTAGATGTGCGAGAAGAAAAAGGTTAGTGAAGACAAATGTAGGTCCCTTGCAGTCAGATTCAGGTGAATTTATAATGGGGAACAAAGAAATGGCAGACCAGTTGAACAAATACTTTGGTTCTGTCTTCATGAAGGAAGACACAAATAACCTTCCGGAAGTACTAGGGGACCAAGGATCTCGTGAGAAGGAGGAACTGAAGGATATCCTTATTGTTGTGTACCTGTAAAGCATGCACTCCCATGTTCCACCAACAGGGAGCGCATCCCCCTGAAATCCCAAGGGATCCCAGCATCCCTTGGGAGCACTGTATATAAGCCAGCCCCTAAGGCCTGTTCCTCACTCTGGAGTGTCTTAATAAAGACTGAGGTCACTGTTACTTTAACCTCCCTGTGTGTAGTCTCATCTGTGTAGGAACACAATACTTATTAGGCAGGAAATTGTGTTAGGGAAATTGAAGGGATTGAAGGCCGATAAATCCCCAGGGCCTGATAGTCTGCATCTGAGAGTACTTAAGGAAGTGGCCCAAGAAATAGTGGATTCATTGGTGATTATTTTCCAACAGTCTATCGACTCTGGATCAGTTCCTATGGACTGGAGGGTAGCTAATGTAACACCACTGTTTAAAAAAGGAGGGAGAGAGAAAACGGGTAATTATAGACTGGTTAGCCTGACATCAGTAGTGGAGAAAATGTTGGAATCAATTATTAAAGATGAAATAACAGTGCATTTGGAGAGCAGTGACAAGATCGGTCCAAGTCAACATGGATTTATGAAAGGGAAATCATGCTTGACAAATGTTCTGGAGTTTTTTGAGGATGTAACTAGTAGAGTGGACAAGGGAGAACCAGTGAATGTGGTGTAATTGGATTTCAAAAGGTTTTTGACAAGGTCCCACACAAGAGACTGGTGTGCAAAATTAAAGCACATTGTATTGGGGATAATGTACTGACATGGATAGAGAACTGGTTGGCAGACAGGGATAAATGAGTCCTTTTCAAAATGGCAGGCAGTGACTAGTGGGTTGCCGCAGGGCTCAGTGCTGGGACCCCAGCTATTTACAATATACATACATTTTTTCGATGAAGGAATTGAGTGTAATATCTCCAAGTTTGCAAATGACACTAAACTGGGTGGCATTGTGAGCTGCGAGGAGGATGCTAAGAGGCTGCAGGGTGACGTGGACAGGTTAGGTGAGTGGGCAACTGCATGGCAGATGCAGTATATTGTGGATAAATGTGAGGTTATCCACTTTGGGGGCAAAAACACGAAGGCATATCTGAATGGCGGCAGATTAGGAAAAGGGGAGGTGCAACGAGACCTGGGTGTCATGGTACATCAGTCATTGAAAGTTGGCATGCAGGTACAGCAGGCGTTGAAAAAGGCAAATGGAATGTTGGCCTTCATAGCTAGGGGTTTTGAGTATAGGAGCAGGGAGGTCTTACTGCAGTTGTAGAGGGCCTTGGTGAGGCCTCATCTGGAATATTGTGTTCAGATTTGGTCTCCTAATCTGAGGAAGGACGTTCTTGCTATTGAAGGAGTGTAGCGAAGGTTCACCAGATTGATTCCCGGGATGACTGGTCTGACATATGAGGAGAGACTGGATCGATTGGGCCTTTATTCACTGGAGTTCCGAAAGATGAGAGGGGATCTCATAGAAACATATAAAATTCTGACAGGACTGGACAGGTTAGATGCAGGAAGAATGTTCCCGATGTTGGGGAAGTCCAGAACCAGGGCACACAGTCTAAGGATAAGGGGTAAGACATTTAGGACTGAGATGAGGAGAAACTTCTTCACTCAGAGAGTTGTTAACCTATGGAATTCCCTACCGCAGAGAGTTGTTGATGCCAGTTCATTGGATATATTCGAGAGTGAGTTAGATGTGGCCCTTATGGCTAAAGGGATCAAGAGGTATGGAGAAAACGCAGGAAAGGGGTACTGAGGTGAAAGATCAGCCATGATCTTATTGAATGATGGTGCAGGTTCGAAGGGCCGAATGGCTTACTCCTGCACCTGTTTTCTATGTTTCTATATTTCTATAATGAAGCGGTCCATGTGCATACAGCAAGACCTGGATAATATTCAGGCTTGAGCTGCTAAGTGGCAAGTAACATTTGCACCACACAAGTTTCAAGAAAGCAGCTCACCACCACCTTATCAAGGACAATTAGGGGTGGGCAATAAATTCTGGCCTTGCCAGCTACATCTATATCCCATAAACAAATAAAAAATGTGTTTGATGGTGAGATCACGCTTGAGGTAGCGGAAATGGCAGCGGGTAATTCATTGAACATGGGGGTTGGAGGGGTGGAAAGTGAGGACAAGGGGAACGCTATCATGGTTCTGGAAGGAAGGGGGAGTGCAGAAGTGTGGGAAACGGAACAGGCACGATCGAGGGTCATGTCAACCACAGTGGAGGGGAATCCTCAGTTGAGCAAAAAGGAAGGCATATCGGAAACAGTAATGTGGAAGGAGTCATCATCCGAACAGTTGCGGCGAAGATGGAGAAAGTGGGAGAATGGAATTGAGTTCTTCTAGAAAGTGGGGTAGGAGGAAGTACAGTCAAAGCAACTGTGAGCATCATAGAAACATAGAAAATAGGTGCAGGAGTAGGCCATTCGTCCCTTCGAACCTGCACCGGCATTCAATGAGTTCATGACTGCACATGCAACTTCAGTACCACATTCCTGCTTTCTCGCCATACCCCTTGATCCCTTTAGATGTAGTAAGGACTACATCTAACTCCTTTTCGAATATATTTAGTGAATTCGCCTCAACAACTTTCTGTGGTAGAGAATTCCACAGGTTCACCACTCTCTGGGTGAAGAAGTTTCTCCTCATCTCGGTCCTAAATGGCTTACCCCTTATCTTGAGACTGTGTCCCCTGGTTCTGGACTTCCCCAACATTGGGAACATTCTTCCTGCATCTAACCTGTCTAATCCCATCAGAATTTTAAACATTTCTATGACACCCCCTCTCATTCTTCTGAACTCCAGTGAATACAAGCCCAGTTGATCCAATCTTTCTTGATATGTCAGTCCCGCCATCCCGGGAATCAGTCTGGTGAACCTTCGCTGCACTCCCTCAATAGCAAGAATGTCCTTCCACAAGTTAGGAGACAAAAACTGTACACAATACTCCAGGTGTGGCCTCACCAAGGTCCGCTACAACTGTAGTAACACCTCCCTGCCCCTGTACTCAAATCCCCTTGCTGTGAAGGCCAACATGCCATTTGCTTTCTTAACCGCCTGCTGCACCTGCATGCCAACCTTCAATGACTGATGTACCATGACACCCAGGTCTCATTGCACCTCCCCTTTTCCTAATCTGTCACCATTCAGATAATAGTCTGTCTCTCTGTTTTTACCACCAAAGTGGATAACCTCACATTTATCCACATTATGGGCCCAAGTTTCGGCCTCAGTTGCTCCCGATTTTTTGGAGCAACTGGTGTAGAACGGAGTATCTTAGAAATTTAAATTCTCAGCATTTAGTTTGCTCCAGTTCTCGTCAGTTAGAACAGTTTCACTTTGGAACAGGATTTTTTTTTCAAAAGATGGTGTGTCCGGCCACATACACCTGTTTTCAAAGTTTCGGTAGTGAAAACTTACTCCAAACTAACTTAGAATGGAGTAAGTGAAGATTTTTGGACGCTCGAAAAAACCTTGTCCACACTTTAGAAAATCAAGCGCAGGTTACAAATCAGGCGTAGGGAATAGCGGGGGGCGGGGGGGTTTAAAGGGAAGTTTACAAACATTAAACACTTCAGTTTTACAAATAAAGAGCCATCATCAATAAGAAATAATAAAAACATCAATAAATCAACCAATAAATCAATCAAAAAAAATTGATAAGAAATAATTTTTTTTTAAAAAGCAATAAATAAAACATTTTCTACTTACCGACTGCAGCACCAGGAGCCCTCCAACAGCGTGCTGGGATGCCGCGCCACCTCCCCATTGTGTCTCTGTCAGTGTCTCTATCTCTCTGTCTGTCTGTGTGTGTCTCTCACTCTCTGTCTGTCAGTGTCTGTGTTTCTGACAGCGAGGGGAGGGGGAGGAGGGGGGTAGAGGGAGAGAGGGGGGGGCAGGGGGAGGGAGGCAGAGGGATGGGGAGAAGGGGGAGGGGGGGAGAAGGGGAGGAGAAGGGGGGGAGAAGGGGGAAGGGGGGAGAGGAGAAGGGGAAAGAGAAGGGGGGAGAAGGGGAAAGAGAAGGGGGAGAAGGGAAAAGAGAAGGGGGAGAAGGGGAAAGAGAAGGGTGGAGAAGGGGAAAGCGAAGGGGGGGATAAGGGGGGGAGAAAGGGAAGGAGGGGAAGGGAGAGGGGAAGGGAAGGGGGGAAGGGAGGGAGAAGGAGAAGGGAAGGGGGGTAAAATGGAGGGGGGAAGGGGGTTGGAAGGGAGGGGGAAGGGGGGAAGGGGGTGGAAGGGAGGGGGTGGAAGGAAGGGGGGGAAGGGGGGCGGAAGGGAGGGGGAGAAGGGGGTGGAAGGGAGGGGGGGAAGGGGGGGTGGAAGAGAGGGGGAAGGGAGGGGGGGAAGGGAGGGGGGGTAAGGGGGGAAGGGAGGGAAGGGAGAAGGGGAAGGGGGGGAATGGAGGGGAAGGGAGGGGGGATGGGGGGGAAGGGGGGTGGAAGGGAGGGGGGCAGGGTGGTAGAAGGGAGGGGGAGGGAGGGGGGAAGAAGGGAGGAGAGGGGAGGGGGGAAGGGGGGAAGGGGGGAAGGGAGGGGGGAAGGGAAGGGGGGGAAGGGAGAAGGCGAAGGGGGGAAGGGTGAAGGGGAAGGGAGGGGGAAATGGGGAAGGGAGGGGCGAAGGGAAGGGTGGGAAGGGAGAAGGAGAAGGGGGAAGGGTGAAGGGGAAGGGAGGGGGGGAAAGAGAAGAGAGGGTGGGAAAGGAGAAGAGAGGCGGAGGAGAAGAGGGGGGGTAAGGAGAAGGGGGGGAAAGGAGAAGAGGGAGGGGGAAGGAGAAGGGGGGAAGGACGGGGGGGAAAGGAGGGGAGGGAAGGAGAAGAGAGTGGTGGGGGGGGCTGAACGGGCCGGGCCCGGCCGGGCCCAAGACTTCGGGCAGGGCCCGTCCCCAGCACCAGATTTACAGGTAGGTGGCGTTGGGTCAGGTCGGGTCCGGGGTCCGGGGTCCGGCGTCGGGAGCGCGGGTCGGGTCGGGGGGGGGGGCAGAGGGAGGTCGGTTTGGTTCGGGGGGGAGGGAGGTAGGGAGAGGGAGGTCAGGTCGGGTCGGGGGGGGGGAGGGAGGTTGGTTCGGTTCGGGTCGGAGGGAGGGAGAGGGAGGTCAGGTCGAGTGGGGGGGGGGGGCGCGGGTCGGGTTGGGTCGGGTCGGAGGGAGGGAGGGAGAGGGAGATCAGGTCGGGTGCGGGGAGGGGGTGAGCGCGGGTCGGGTGGGAGGGAGGTCGGTTCGGTTCGGATCGGTAGGGAGGGAGGGAGAGGGAGGTCAGGTCGGGTCGGGGGCTGGGGGGGAGAGCGTGGGTCGGGTCCGGTCCGGGGGCAGGGGCTGGAAGTGAGAGTCGAGTCGGGTCGGGAGGAAGCAGGAGCTGGGCGTGGGAGGCAGCCTTATGCACACAGCCCCAGTGAGGCCATTCGGCCAGGGCTAGGGGCTGCGTGCTTTGGGCCCCTTCCACACAGTTTTAGGTGCCTGGAGCTACTGCACATGCGCGCCCACTGTAGCGCGCATGTGCAGAGGTCCCGACACTGTTTTCACCGTAGTGACCTAGCTCCGCCCCCAACTGCTCGTGCTGCGCCGCGCCTGACTCAAGAGGACTAGCAGGGAGCCGGAGAATCTGGAAGTTTTTTTTGGACGCACTTTGTGGCGCGGAAAACGGGCGTCCAGGTCAGGGCTGCGCCATTCTAGGTGCGGCCCGAAACTTGGGCCCTATACTGCATCTGCCATGCATTTGCCCACTCACCTAACCTATCCAAGTCATTCTGCAGCCTCATAGCATCCTCCTCGCAGCTCACACTGCCACCCAACTTAGTGTCATCCGCAAATTTGGAGATACTACATTAATCCCCTCGTCTAAATCATTAATGTACAATGTAAACAGCTGGGGCCCCAGCACAGAACCTTGCGGTACCCCACTGGTCACTGCCTGCCATTCTGAAAAGTACCCATTTACTCCTACTCTTTGCTTCCTGTCTGACAACCAGTTCTCAATCCACGTCAGCACACTACCCCCCAATCCCATGTGCTTTAACTTTGCACATTAATCTCTTGTCGAACGCCTTCTGCAAGTTCAAATACATCAATCAACTGGTTCTCCCTTGTCCACTCTACTGGAAACATCACTGGGCTTATAATGAATGTTTGTCGATAGCCTATCCCCAGAAATGGAGACAGAGAAGTTGAGGAAAGGAAGATAAGGGAAGACTCAGAGATGGACCATGTGAAGGTGAGGGACGGGTGGAAATTGGATGCAAAGTGAATGAAATGTTCTGGTTCCGGGCGAGAGCCAGAAACGGCACCGATACAATTATTAATGTATCGGGAAAAAGAGGTGAGGGAGGGGACCCGAGTAGCACTGGAACAAAGAATGTTCCACATATCCCACGAAAAGACAGGCCTAGCTGGGACCCGGGCGGGTTCCCATAGCAACACCTTTTATTTGGATGAAGTGAGTGGAGTCAAAGGAGAAGTTGTTCAATGTGAGAACAAATCCAGCCGGGCGGAGGAGGGTGGTGGATGGGGACTCGATGGGAATGGCTATATCTGCTTCTGCTGTATAATCCCCTGCAGACAATATATCGTTATGTGCTACCGCTGTGCAGCACACCCTGCCCAATATTCTGACATATGTGCACTCGTGCTGTGCAATTGTCTGCACCCAATATGCCGATATGCGAACCCGATGTGGCATGCTTCACTCCCAATATTCCAATTGCCTGTTTTGCGATGCTCTGTGCCAAAACACAAAAGCGAGAAATGAACTTGCAGAGAGCGAGGACGTCATTAATGTGAGCCACTCTGGGCTAATTCGAACTGGTGACTAGTCGGAGAATGGAATCGACCAAGGCCCAGAAGCAGATCACCAGAACCTCACCCTGAACTGGCAATGCAGAAAATAAATTGAATTTAAAGAAAAATTCTCATATCCTGACAAAATTCAAGGGATTAACCTGTTATCTCTGCAGGTAAATGCTGTGCTGGGGTCGTCATTCATCCATATCGACAGACAGCTCAGAGTTTCCACTGCGGGCCTGTGCTGCATAAGCTGATCTGAGTCCGGCAACAGTTGACGTGCTACAGCTGCTTCCCGAAGTTAGTTAGATTGGGGTGGGCGGGGAGGTGAAATCATCCGCTTTTAATTGTTATCTGGAAGGTGGGTATTGAGCGAGGACAGAATGGGACTTGACTGTGCAGCCTCCTGTAGTTAATAAGCCTGCTGCTATTCACCCATGAGAAATGACACTTGGGGCCATGGCTCAGCGAGCGGTGAATGCCCCCTAGATTGTACTATGGCAGGAGTTAGTGCTCTCAGCAGTGGAAACAGTGAGAGAATGAAAGTCATTTCTCAATAGAAATGACAGCAAGGCTCCCAAAAGGACTGTTTTTTAATTTGCCATCAATCCCACACACTGAATGTTGCAATCTATTGCACTGAAGGACAAGAAAAGTTATTATAGAATGGATCTTAAGGTGGAAAGGCACTCTCTCTCTCTCTCTCTGTAAAAGTTTTTATTAAACTTTGTTCCATTTATTTGCAGTGGTATAGACCCTGTCAAGGTGCATCAACGTGACACTTGCAGGAGATGCCATTGTGGCGAGAGTGTCACACAACTCTTCTGCCCCTTGACCTTTCTCAAACAATAACCTTTCATTGTTGTCGTGCTCATCAAACGAAGGGCATCATCTCACATGGGTGCAGAGGAGAAATGGATACAGAGCAGAGGGCAGTCGGGTAAACAAAAGCACAGCTAAAGAGAAAGATTTGAGAGGCTTCTGAAAAGGAGGGAGGCGGCAGGGACAGAGGCTATCGGGGAGCAAGGTTCACAGGACAGGAGTGTGGTGGTGGAAAGATTTATATTTGCTCAAACATTTTCAATGAAACCAATGCTGTTGTGATTGTAAATCCAGTCCGATCCTTCGGAAACTGACTTGTAAATTCATTTTAGCCACAAGCATTTTAAATAATGGAGCAGGTATTAATCAGATAGAATCTTTTTCTTGTCTCTCTCGGCTTCCCATGAGTTGCTTCAATGAGCGCTGAGTGCGGTGGTTAGGAATTAAAGCTTCGTACCTGCTGCCATGTTTACTTGTGTTAAATAAAATGGATTTATATACACACTGGATCATTGATTCTGTCACATCATAAACTCCAATGATTGCTGCTATTGTTGAAACAGTACAACCCCTGCCAGACTCAATCCAACGCTGCAGAATGGGCTCAATGCGACAACACTTGAGCACTATGTACGAAGGAGAGATGTTTTATTTCAGCTTGTTTTTGACTTTGACCAGACTTGTAGAACACTGATGTGTTAGTACAACAGGTGGCACCCTGAGTAACTCACCATCTTCAATATATAAATCTCAGGGGGCCGAAATCTGCTTTATAAAGCTGACCGTTAGCACCGGCGCTAGGCGGCAAACGAGCGGCAACGGCCGACCTTCGATGGTAAGCAGCGTCGACGCCTCGACCTACGTTCAGTCGGCTCTTTGGTAGAGGCACCAAGAGGCAATGCTGCGCTGGCTAACGCCACCCACGTGGTGACATCATCCGGCGTGCAACGCCTCCTTGACGCCTCCGTCGCAACATTTGCTTTGTGCGGCTGTCGTACAAATTGGCGGCTGTGCAGCCAGGAAATAGTGGTTGTAAAAAAGCGGATCTCAGGCGGAATTGCTCAGCTTTTCTCTTTATTTATTTCTGCATTTTTTCATTCGTTTTAAGAGTAGGGGAGTGTGTGTGCGTGTGGATCGGAGAAGTTTGAGGTTTTTTTTCCTCCCTTTTTTTTCTAGCATAGCGGCAGCCTCCCGTCAGGAACTTGAGTAGCCCTCCCGAGCTGTCACTTTTTAGCGCCGCTCTCTCATGTTTGGACATGAAAACTGAATTTGGGACATTGAGGCTGCTCCTAACGTCCGGCGCTAAAATCAGCACACGAGCGGTGATACCGCCTCAAAAATGACCATAACGAATTTCTATCCCTAAATCTATAACGTGCCTCTGGAAACTTGGAGATGTCTGATTACATTCTCTTAACTGGAATTAAACCAGCATTATAAAGGCTAAACCTAGGTATTGAATCGTTGAAGTTCTAGGTTGAGGGGCACAGATATAGCGATAAAAGATGAATTGGATATATTTTGGTCTGATTACACTCCTGTGAAGCATCTTGGGATGTTTTGCCTTGTGAAAGGTGCTATATAAATGAAAGTTGTTGTTGTAGGTGCAACATCAGGTGGTACTGGGTCAGTCACACAGTTGAAAGACTCAGAAATACAAGGGGATGGGAATGTTGGAGAGCAACAGAGCCACTTAATGGCAGGAGCCAGAACTTAATGTCATCACAAGATGGCACAACTTTCTTCTGTCCCTTTCAACTTCTACAACAGTTCCAGATCTATTGAAAGCACAAAAAAGGATTTACAAGGATGATACCTGAACTGAGAGGCTATAACTATCAGGGAAGTTTGAACAGGCTGGGTCTCTCTTCACAAGAAAAGAGAAGGAGGGGTGACCTCATAGAGGTCTTTAAAATTATGAAGGGGTTTGATAGGATAAACCTAGAGGAGATGTTTCCAATTGTGGGGAGACCAAAACGAGAGGCCATAAATATAAGATGGTCACTAATAAATCCAATACGGAGTTCAGGATGAATTTTTTTAAGCAGAATAGTTAGAATGTGGAACTTGGTACCAATTGGAGTAGTTGAGGCAAATAGCATAAATGCTTTTAAGGGGAAGCCAGATAACTACATTAGGGAGAAAGGGATAGAAGGATATGATGATGGGGTGAGATAAAGTAAGGTGGGAGGAGGCCCATGTGGAGTATAAACACTTGCATAGACCATTTGGGCCGACTGGCCTCTTTCTGTGCAGTATATGTATGTCATTCTGTGCTTGTCTCAACTCTATTGTTTCTCTTTGTTTTAATCAATTCCTCCTGAATTCCCAGTGCCATCCTATTAGTTCCTCTTGCTCCCTGCTTCCTCACTGTGTTGAAATTAAAATTATTACATTACCCGTGGTCTAATTCATCTGTTGTGAAAAGCTCCCTTTTCTCCATTGCATTTCCCTTCATCCTACAGTCTACAGGCTTAAAAAATCCCAAGTTTGGTGTCCTGTACTCAATAATACTTGATTTACCTTATTTTCTTTTTTCCAACTTCAATGGCATTCTTCTCTATGGCCCTAAACCCCTTGAGAGAGAAATTCGGCTGCTTAGCGGCTCCCATTAGCGCCTGGGGGTGGGGGGTACTAATGGAGAGCTCAGGCAGTAGCGCCGCGGTGGGGCAAATCCCATGCCACACGATAAATTCGCCGGCCCCCTAGTGCCGCAGTAACAGTGAGCGCCTCAGCACCTTTCACCACGCAGATTGTAACGGCAGTGAGCGGGCAACGTTCACTGGGCGCCCGATCGGCAAAGTTCAGTAGCACCAACAGCGCCAGGGAGCAGAGGTGTAAACAACTCGTCTGGTGGCTGGCGGGGCGCTACTTAAAGGGATGCGCCCCACTGCTGCCATTCCAAAGGTCATTTCTGCATGCCGGAGAGCGCATGATGCGTCTCCAGCCAGATAAATACTGCTTAGTCCACGGATCGTCAAAGCACTTCGCATTTCATCCCACAGCATATCGCAGTTCTGAATCATTGGGGGTGGGTGTGCAGTCTCCAGTGACCCTCCCCTTTCATGGCTGGAAGGCGCCTTCGCCAATGCTCACTCCTGATTACACAACACTTCGTATTTGTTATCGTTTGGAGCCTAACGCCACTCACCGATGCCATTAGCGCCTGATTTAGCGGCCCCCGCCCCCCCCCTCCACATGCATTCAGTGCAGAGACTGAACTTCGCGGGTGTAGATATTGGCCGGCGCTAAACGCACAACTTTTCAAAAGTTAAAGCCTCAACCAGGTGGTAACGAAATTTCTAGCCTCTTGTCTTTAGCCCAGCTTTCTCAATAAAGACAAAAAAGCAACTTGTCAGACGGAAGTTCTCCTGAATCCCCATCAGCTACACATGTACTACTGAACCCTTGCACTAGTTACTTCATTTAATTATATTTTGTGATGTGAGCATGACGAGCAATGGTGATTTGCACGCAGAGTGGGATTCAGAGTCAACCACATTGGTAGGGTTTGGAGTCACATATAGGCCAGACAGAGTAAGGACAGCAGGATTCCCTCCCTGAAGGACATTAGTCAACTAATTGGACAGTTTCATGGTCATTTTTACTGATACCAGCCTTTGGCCCCAAGTTTCCACATGATTTGCTCCTGATTTTTAGGAACAACTCGTGTAGAACGGAGTATCTTACAAATCGGAATTCTCCACATTTAGTTTGCTCCAGTTCTAGTCAGTTAGAACAGTTTCAGTTTGGAACAGAATTTTTTTTTCAAAAGGGGGCGTGTCCGGCCACTTACGCCTGATTTCAAAGTTTCGTGAGTGAAAACTTACTCCAAACTAACTTAGAATGGAGTAAGTGAAGATTTTTGTACGCTCGAAAAAACCTTGTCTACACTTTAGAAAATCAGGCGTAGGTTACAAATTAGGCGTAGGGAATGAGGTGGGGGGGGAGGGGGAGGAAGGGAAGTCATTAAATTCTACAATCAATCCTTAGTTATACTTATACAAATATTATACAAATAAATCCAACCTGAATAAAAATTTATAAGCAAAGAAAAGATTAAATAAACCATGTTCCTACCTGTGTGAAAGTGCTTCAGGCAGGCCTTTCATGTTGGAGACAGGCAGTGGTGTGGCGTCAGTGTCTCGACGGCAGCGGCAGCAAGCTTCGAGCTGAGCGGCAGTGCTTGAGGCAGGCCTTCATTCTCTTCGTGGCTGGCCGCTAAGAAGCAGCACCGGACGGACCCGAGGCCATTCAGCCATGAGATATCAGCGGCGTCAGTGGCTGGCCGGCAGCCGAAGAATCAGCAGACCGATGTGAGGCCATTCGGCCATGAGATAGCAGCGGCGTCAGTGGCTGGCCGGCAGCCAAAGAATCAACGCAGGACACATGCAGCTCATTAAGGTTCTTGAGGCCATTCGGCCACGCTTTAGGGGCGGCGTCAGTGGCTGGCCGGCAGCCAAAGATACAGCAGCAGCCTTCGAGCTGTGAGGGGGAATGAGGCCATTTGGACAGGGAGAGGCAGCCACATCGACAGTTTTATATTTAAATTTGCAGAATGGGTGCTGCATTGTCAACACCACATATTATTGCAAAGTTGAATTGGCACTCTTATTTCTCCAAACACACAGTCCTTAATTTGCATGCACCAATGCAGCACCAGTTCTGCAAGTTTAGCAGTGAAAAGCTGAACTCACTGATTTCAGCAGGTGATTTATTCAGCAGTGCTGCGAAAAGCACTCCCTCACACAGAAATATCAAAAAAAATTAAATTACAAGCCTTTGCAGGGGTCCAAGAAACAAATCTTCACTTTTTCTGCAGTATTTTTAAAAATGGCCGAGTGCTAATGTTTGTGTGAGACTGCGCGTGCGCGCACGCTCCAACGCGCATGCGCAGGGTTGCCGGCACCACGAAGGCTAATTTAAATTGTACCCGCCCCCTGCTACTTAGAAAATCGACGCGAGTGTTAGGCTCCGCCCCCTACTGCGAAGAGCGCGCTGCGCCAAGCAGACATTCGAGCTCCAAGGAGCTCGAGAATATCGGACTTTTATTTAGGCGCAGTTTTCGGTGCGAAAAACAGGCGCCCAGCTCGGAGGTGCGCCGTTTACGTCGTGGCACGAAACTTGGGGCCAATATTTCTAGATCTTTTTAAAATTCTGAAACTGTCATGGTGGGATTTCAAATAATGTTCGCTGGATTATCAGTCCAGGTCTCTGGATTACTGGTCTAGGAACATAACCACTACACTACTGTACGACACTGATGTTCTTCTGAACCCCCATTAGTTACTGAATTTATTCTGAACTTCCATTAGTTACTGAATTATTCTGAACCCGCATTAGTTGCTGAATTTATTCTGAAGCCCCGTTAGTTATTGACGTTTAGAGCAGATTATTGGGGGGTAAGGTAAAATAAATGTTTTCCAGGAGATGCTGATTTCTGGTTTTGAATTGTAGGCCTGCTTTTCTCAGCTAAAAAAGATGAAAGGCAATGTTCACAGCAGCAGCACTCACTGGATTTCATCAAAGGGACAGTTACATGAAACAAAGCATCTTTAAAGTATTCAACAGCTTTGATTTTACACCTCAGGAATTGTTAAGAGATGAACAGAGCAGTGTCTAAATGGGATTAGATCTCTTTGATTGTTGATGTATGTCTTAATGCAGCATATATTAGTGTTGCAGGAGACATAGTCACACAGATTTAAATGAGCCTAGTAAATGAACTACTTGATCTATCACACACTGTGTGTATTGATACTGCAAACATGCCGGGGCTGAAATTCAGGCCCACCAGAAACCTGGCGGAACTACGATGTTTTAACTGTTCTTACCGCCGTATTGGAAGAGGTGGACTCCTGATCGATATTCAGCTCTTTGTCGTTTTTTTTCGACCAGACTGGAAGTGCGGTGGTAATTGCTGGTGAGGGGCAGAAGTTGGGGCGGGACCGAGTCTCTGCCGCTGTCACTCAACGGCGGAGCGGTGGTGACGTCAGTGCGCATGTGCATCACCATGTCCCTCCCCTCATTTTGTACATTCGACCACTGGGCCACCAGGGAGGGTTTCGGCCGGGCCAGCGGCCTGGCACCCAAGAGGGGGTGCCAATTGTCTGGCCAATCGGGAAGTCGGCCGGCAAAAAAAAACATGGCGGCCGCAGCAGTGCGCCCTCCGCTTGAAGGGCCGCCGCGATGGTGTGGCTCACTCACACAAAACAAGGTGCCCCGACAGAAAAAGCTGTCACGGGGCACCGTGGGCGGATGAAAGATTTTGGCAGGTAAATTTTGCACGGATTGGGATGGAGGTGTGGGAGATCGACGGTGAGAGCTTTGATGGCATGCTTGTGGCGGTCGGCCGCAGTGGGGTGGAAGTGGGGACAGGCCGAAAAATCCCCGAGGTGAATTTGGATCATAGCAGCCAATTGATTCCACCGCATGGCCGCCGCAAAACGGCAGTAATGGGCCTTATCCAACCCTGAATTATGGCCCCTCTGTTTTTGAATGCATTTACAAGGATGCTACACATAATAACCAGAGCAGATGTTATTTTGATAGAGAAGTACTGAGTATGGTAACTACCTCTTCTCTTCCCTGGGGCAGCCCCCCGGAGTCGAGGATGACTTGCTTCCACATTAAAATGAGTTCTAAAGTGACTGATGAGACCAATGCGGGATCTCTAGTCTCCGTCACAGATGGGGCGATAGTGGTTGGAGGGACGGGTAGGTGGGGTGCTTGATTTGTCGTGCGCTCCTTTCGCTGTTTGCATTTGGCTTCCGCGTGCTCCCGGTGAAGAGACGCGAGGTGTTTGGCGCCTTCTCCAATGCTTCTCCTCCACCTTGAGCGGTCTTGGGCCAGGGATTTCCAAGAGTCGGTGGGGATGTTACATTATTTTGAGGAGGCTTTGAGGGTGTACTTGAAGCGTACACTTCCTCCTGGAACCCGCTTGCTGTGACGTAGCTCGGAGTATTGCGCTTGTTTCTGGAGTCTAGTATCGGGCCTGTGGACAATGTGGCCCACCCATCGGAGCTGGTTGAGCGTGATCAATGCCTCGATGATGGGGATGTTGGCCTCAGCGAGAACACCGACATTGGTGCGCCTATCCTGCCAGTGAATTTGTAGGATTTTGCAGAGGCAGCATTGGTGGTACTTCTCCAGTGCTTTGAGGTGCCTGCTGTACATAGTCCATGTCTCTGAAGCATATAGGAGGTGCGGTGCCACTACTGCTCTGTAGACCATGAGTGTGGTGGCGGGTTTGGGATCCTGGTCTTCGAACACTCTTCTCCTAACGAACTAATTGTGCGATTAGACACTTTACAATCTGTCCGACTCAACATTTAGTTCAACAACTTCAGATCATAACCACTGCTCCTATTTTCTCACACAGCAGGGGCTGTAATGGTTTTGCCATTTACACTTCCTCTGTTCTTACCTTTTTGTTTCTTTATTTGTACCATTACCTATGGCCCCCTTTTACTTTGCCCCATCACCCCTTTTTTTTCATTTAATCACTCCTACCTATCACATGCCTTCCCTTCTGTACATTCCATCCCCTCCTCTCCTTTCCCACCGTACTTGCTGATAAACTGTTAAATCTCTAACTTCTTCCAGTTCTGACAAAGGGTCATCGACCTGAAACGTTAACTCCGTTTCTCTCTCCGCAGGTGCTGCCTGACCAGCTGAGCGTTTCCAGCATTTTCTGTTTTTATACTGGTTGAGGTTTTGTATTGGGTCTTGTTGGAGAAACGGCTGGCAGGAGTGGGGGGGGGGGGGCGGGGGCGGCGGGGCGGCGGTGGCGGGACAAAGAAGATGATGAGGAATTTTGTGATCATTTAGGAAAGGAATGTCAGTACTGGATATTGGAACTTATGGCAATTTTGGGCACTTCATCATTGCACTGCAGTGGTGTAAACTTTTCCAATTCCAATTCAACCGGCCTTACTGTCCATTTGAATGAGACTGCCCATTAGTTTTGAATTAAAGGTGGTTTTGTATCACACCCATTAGTGCCATGGAATGTATTACTACACAATCTCACACAATCCAAACAGTCAGTAGATGGGCTGGATTTTAACTCGGATCCTGGGGGTAAAAGGCCAGTGTGTAACCCACTTATCCAGCTCTCAAAGTACATTTAAATATAGCTCACTTCCAAAGAAACATAGAAAGATAGAAAATAGATGGAGGAGCAGGCCATTCAGCCCTTCAAGCCTGCACCACCATTTAATATGATCATGGCTGACATAGAACTTTAGTACCCCATTCCTGCTTTCTATCCATACCCATTGATCCCTTTAGCCGTAAGGGCCACATAGAAACATAGAAACATAGAAAATAGGTGCAGGAGTAGGCCATTCGGCCCTTCGAGCTTGCATCACCATTCAATAAGATCATGGCTGATCATTCCCTCAATACCCCATTCCTGCTTTCTCTCCATATCCCTTGATCCCTTTAGCTGTAAGGGCCACATAGAAACATAGAAAATAGGTGCAGGAGTAAGCCATTCGGCCCTTCGAGCCTGCACCACCATTCAATAAGATCATGGCTGATCATTCCCTCAGTACCCCTTTCCTGCTTTCTCTCCATACCCTTTGATCCCTTTAGCCGTAAGGGCCATATCTAACTAATTCTTGAATATATCCAATGAACTGGCATCGACAACTCTCTGCGGCAGAGAATTCCACAGGTTAACAACTCTCTGAGTGAAGAAGTTTCTCCTCATCTCAGTCCTAAATGGCCTACCCCTTATCCTTAGACTATGTCCCCTGGTTCTGGACTTCCCCAACATCGGGAACATTCTTCCCGCATATAACTTGTCCAGTCCCGTCAGAATCTTGTATGTTTCTATGAGATCCCCTCTCATCATTCTAAACTCCAGTGTATAAAGGCCCAGTTGATCCAGTCTCTCCTCATATGTCAGTCCAGCCATCCCGGGAATCAGTCTGGTGAACCTTTGCTGAACTCCCTCAATAACAATAATGTCCTTCCTCAGATTAGGAGACAAAAACTGAACACAATATTCCAGGTGAGGCCTCACCAAGGCCCTATACAACTGCAATATGACCTCCCTGCTCTTATGCTCAAATCTCCTAGCTATGAAGGCCAACATACCATTTGCCTTCTTCACCGCCTGCTGTACCTGCATGCCAACTTTCAATAACTGATGAACCATGACACCCAGGTCTCGTTACACCTCCCCTTTTCCTAATCTGCCGCCATTCAGATAATATTCTGCCTTCATGTTTTTGCCCCCAAAGTGGATAACCTCATACTTATCCATATTATACTGCATCTGCCATGCATTTGCCCATTCACCTAACCTGTCCAAGTCACCCTGCAGCCTCTTAGCGTCCTCCTCACCGCTCACACCACCACACAGTTTAGTGTCATCTGCAAACTTGGGGATATTACATTCAATTCCTTCATCTAAATCATTAATGTATATTGTAACTCCCTTTTGAATATATCTAATCAACTGGCCTCAACAACTTTCTGTGGTAGAGAATTCCACAGGTTCTCAATTCTCTGAGTGAAGAAGTTCCAGCAGCTGTTATGAAGGAAAGTAAGATTTGCATTCATATAGTGCCTTTTACGACCTCAGGACATCCCAAAGCACTCGACAGCCAATGAAGTACTTTTGAAGTGTAGCCACTGTTGTAATGTAGTTTACAGGGCAGCCAATTTGCTCACAGCAAGGTCCCACAAACAGCAATGTGATAATGACCAGATAATCTGTTTTTTAGGTGTTGGTTAAGAGATAAATATTTGCCAGAACACTGGGGAGAACTCCCCTGCTCTACTTCAAAAGAGTGTCATGGGATCTTTTAATTCCATCTTAAAGGGCAGATTGGTTTAACGTCTCATCCAAAAGACGGCACCTCCGACAGTGCAGTGCTCCCTCAGCACTGCACTGGAGTTACAGCCTGGATTTTTGTGCTCGAGGTTCTGGAGTGGGACTTGAACCCACAACCTCCATGACATCAGAGGTGAGGATAGCAGCAAGTGAGCCATGGCTGACATTATGTGGGATGGGGCTTGCTTCCATCCTATGTGTTATTATTAATCTGACCAAATGATAAACAGTGTAACACAGCAAACTCAGGCAAACAATCCTTACGCACACACCTGAGGAGAATGATAATAAGACTGTGCACTGCTCTTCAGCAGATGCTGTGATAGGTTAACAGAATGGCCCTGGGCTTTACAACTCATGTGACTGTGCTCAATCGTAGTGATAAGAAACCTTCTTTATTGCGTTTGATGTTTCTCTTTTTTTGTTCCGTTCATTCATCCTCCTCCTGAGATTACTGGCTTCCTTACCCTTTCCGCTCTGTCTCTGCTCACCATCCCCCCCGAGCTGAGTACTTGGGATGCAAGCCAGGCATCAGATGGGAATGATGGAGACTCTCTCTTATTCGCAGGTTACTACGTGGCAGATTATAATGAGATTTATCAAATATACAGCTGTGGGTCGAATGTGTTTTGTGCGACATGGGACATTTTCTACAGGAACTATATCTATTCCCTCTGGTTCGCATTATAATCATAGAAAGTATTACCATGACATTGATGGGCAGATACTTAATGTGTTTATATGATCTTCCTCTACCCGTTGTTTCAAATTTTGAGTTAATCCACTTACAATAAACAGGTTAATTCCTCCATTGAAATAACAGAGGGAAAGTGTCATGTGAATCCACTAACAGTGGATTTCTAGGCTATAATCTCTCTCTCTCTCTCTCGCTTTACCTTAAATTCACTTCTTCCGCTTTTTCAATCCTTCGGCTATTTGTCCAATTATTTTCTATTTTGCCTTGCACCTAGTGTAACTCATTCTTTCCCAGAATCTCAGAGCTATTCAGCCCTCACCTTCTCAGCCTCCTTTTAAAAACAAATAAGTTTGGTAACACTTTAACCACCATTCCTTGCTTTATCTCATCCTCTGTTCGAATCTTTTTCTATCAGTTTGGTATTCTACACCCTAGGCCATGGTCCCTTCACCTGGTTTCTCAATAAAAGAAACATATTTCATGACACAACATTTTAAATTCATTTAAAATCACCTTATTTTTCTAGAAAACTTTACTGAAGAGTCTAACTCTCAAATATTGCGTCAATATAGACCAAGGAATAGTTTAATAGGATGGCCTTCATAGAGTGCTCCTATATCTGCTATTTTAGTTGAGGTGCTTCTCTGTTTATTTTAAATGCACTAACCCCTACTTTAAAATAGTGGACAGAGAGATGCCTGTGGTAAGTCATTACTGGGATTGAAGCCTTTGGTTAATATTGAAGACAGACTGGGAATTATGAAATCATACCAACTAACAACACACAAGGGGAGGCACTTGTGTGTTTTAGTCAATGTTTCTGTTAATGTGCTATCAAACATTGAAATCTTTATTTTCATCACTTTGAGTTCTTGGACAGATTTCTGTGCATCTTTGGAAGTGGCTTCGTGGGTTCCATTGAATGGTGAGACATAACAATACTGCCAGCAATGCTGATAAGTGTGAAAGGAATGGCTTGGCATTGTACGGATGCTTTATGGTGTTGTTGTGGGGTGGTGCCAACCTGGTGCATCATGTGGCAGCCAAGGTGTATGGTGTCAAGTGAAGTATGGTGAGGCCATCTCTGACATCCTGGGCAGCAATGTGGTCAGATTCTGATGCCCTGTGTCCTGTGCAGCATCAGTTGATTTCAGAGAAGTTTGGTGTTGTTGTTGGTGCTGCTGTTGTGCCTGGTGATGCTG
Organism: Pristiophorus japonicus; assembly: GCF_044704955.1. Lineage (NCBI taxonomy): Eukaryota > Metazoa > Chordata > Chondrichthyes > Pristiophoridae > Pristiophorus > Pristiophorus japonicus. Next base: position 136,321,428 of record NC_091988.1, read on the forward strand.
GTGTTGGGACTGATCATGGTGCAATTCTGAGGACCAAGGTGAGACTGTTTCGAGGACACCAATGCTGAAGTAATAGATGTCAGGTAAACTTGTGATGATAGAAGCGATGTGTCAGTGGTGAGAGAGGTTGTTCTAATAAGGTGACACCGGATAGAGAATTTATTCCAAATACTTACAACCTGCAAAAAGCTCAATCTATCTTCCAAATGCCAATAGCTTCTGAGCTTGGAAAGTGAACAGCTGTGAGATGGGAGCTTTTATATCACATTTGTAGTTGCCAACCTGCTTACATGATGTGATCCCTGAGTGGCGTAGACCTGGTAATCTCTGATTGTGAGTTCAAAATAGTTCTTAGTGGTCTGTTAACAAGGTCATGGGATCTTTTACATCCAATTGAGAGGGCAAGCAGGGCCTCGGTCTAACATCTCATCGAAAAGACAGCACCTCTGACAGTGCACACTCCCTCAGTACTGGACTGTCAGCCTAGCTTTTTGTGCTCAAGTCTGTGGAATGGAGCTTGAACCCACAAGCTTCTGACTCGGAGGCAAGAGTGCTACAGCTGAGCCAAGGCATAATACCATCTATTTTCCTTCCTTTTCTCTCCTCTCAATGTCTCCCTCCCACCATGGCCATGCATTTTCTGCCTTCAATAAAACAAATTGGGCAGTCTACCACAAATCCCTCACCATTGCTGCTTTCAGGTAGCTGGAATAAAGCAGACAGAAGTATCTCACTATAGGCTCCTTGGCCGAAATTCAGGCAAGCAAGGAGAGCTTAGATCATTTTGTGGCTTCCTTCAGTCGTATCACTGAGATCAGAAACTCAGAGTAAGCGATATGACATCCACCCCACCATATTATGGGTTGGTGTGCCAACAAGCTGTGCTGCACTGGTGCCATTTTAAAGGTGACTCACCCTCATGTGATGTAATCAGAAGTGTCCACGATACCGTAGTTGTAGCAATAAATGGAATAATGCCAGATCACAATCAAGACTGTCACTATGGATTGCAATTACTCCTGCTTTGGCCTCTTCAATATCTATTTCCACAATCTATAAACCAGGATTGGGATGAGAGGAGGTGGAGAATCACTTTATATCAATGTTGTAAAGCATATAAAAAAGGCTATCATATTATGGACCCTACATCACCCTGAGGGAAAGTTTGATGTCAATACTCGCTGATCCACAAAGATAATCAAGCAAGATTTCATCCATCCCCCAGCTTCACTATTAAATCTTGCCCCACTGCAGTCCAATGACACTATTTTACTCCTCTCTCATCAGCAGAGCTTGATTATATCTAATGGTTCATTTATACCCTTCCCTTTATCTTCCAAATCCATTCACATTCAAAACTGAGAACAACTTGCAATAATATAAGCACCTTTAACACACATAAATATTCTGAGGTGCTGCACAGAGGCACAAAAAGAATAAAATGGATGCTAAGACCAAAACGAATAGATTAGGACAGCTCAATAAAAGCTTGGTCAAAAAGTTGGGTTTTAAGGAATGTATTAAGGGAGGAGAGGGAGATGGAGTTTTAGAATCATCGAATCATACAGCACAGAAGCAAACCATTCAGCCCCTCGTGCCTGTGCTGGCTCTTTGAGAGCTATCCGATTTATCCCATTCCCTGCTCACTTTTTTCCTTTTCAAGTATTTATCCAATTCCCTTTGAAAGTTAAAATTGAATCTGCTTCCACCACCCTTCCAGGCAGTGCATTCCAGATCACAACATAGAAACATAGAAACATAGAAAATAGATGCAGGAGTAGGCCATTCGGCCCTTCGAGCCTGCACCACCATTCAATATGATCATGGCTGATCATGCAACTTCAGTACCCCATTCCTGCTTTCTCTCCATACCCCTTGATCCCTTTAGCCATAAGGGCCACATCTAACTCCCTTTTGAATATATATAACGAACTGGCCTCAACAACTTTCTGTGGTAGAGAATTCCACAGGTTCACAACTCTCTGAGTGAAGAAGTTTCTCCTCATCTCGGTCCTAAATGGCTTAACCTTTATCCTTAGACTGTGACCCCTGGTTCTGGACTTCGCCAACATCGGGAACATTCTTCCTGCATCTAACCTGTCCAATCCCAACAGAATTTTATATGTTTCTATGAGATCCCCTCTCATTCTTCTAAATTCCAGTGAATATAAGCCTAGTCGATCCAGTCTCTCCTCATATGTCAGTCCTGCCATCCCAGGAATCAGTCTGGTGAACCTTCGCTGAACTCCCTCAATAGCGAATGTCCTTCCTCAGATTATGAGACCAAAACTGTACACAATATTCAAGGTGGGGACTCACCAAGGCCCTGTACAGCTGCAGTAAGACCTCCCTGCTCCTATACTCAAATCATCTCGCTATGAAGGCCAGCATGCCATTTGCTTTCTTTACTGTCTGCTGTACCTGCATGCCAACTTTCAATGACTGATGTAGCATGACACCCAGGTCTTGTTGCACCTTCCCTTTTCCGAATCTGTCACTATTCAGATAATATTCTGCCTTCCTGTTTTTGCCAGCAAAGTGGTTAACTTCACATTTATCTCCATTATACCGCATCTGCCATGCATTTTCCCACTCGCCTAGCCTGTCCAAGTCATCCTGCAGCCTCTTAGCATTCTCCTCACAGCTCACACTGCCACCCAGCTTAGTGTCATCTGCAAACTTGGAGATACTGCATTCAATTCCTTTGTCTAAATCATTAATGTATATTGTAAATTGTCCAACTCTTGCTTAAAAAAAATTCCCCTCATCTCCCCTCTGGTTCTTTTGCCAATTATCATAAATCTCTGTCCTCTGGTTACCGAGCCACCCACCACTGGAAACAGTCTATCCCTATTTACTCTATCAAAACCCCTCATAATCTTAAACACCCCTACTAAATCTACCTTTAAACTTCTCTGCTCTAAGAAGAACAACCCCAGATTCTCTAGTTGCTCCACTCCCAGGCCGCGATTTACCGTACCTTGGCGGGTCCGACCTCGCCGTTGGCTCCTGCCCGCGGTGTAGAATGATTTTACGTTGATTGGGCTTGTTAACCCTGCCCAGCGCGTTTGTCGGCTAATTGAAAGAAGCGGGTCTTATGATGTCATTTGATGGTGTGTCATCAGCCGGTTTCCTTAAAGTGACCATGCGCAAATTAATTTTGACAGTTGTGCTGTAAGTGATCTACAGCATTGAGGTGCAGCAAACACTCACGGAACAGAGGTGCATGGCTGCACCTAGTCCCTCCCTTGACTCCCTCCAGATGCTTATGGAGAGATTCAGAGCATGCAGGGAGGTTCTCTTCCCTTCCAATGGGTGGAAGAGACCTCCCCAGGACACCAACGCAGCCTGGTTACACATTGCACCAGAGGACACAAGCAGGGATGTCGTCAGGAGGAGCTGGCTGCAGTGGCACAAACCTTTCAATGATCTCAGTAGGTCATGAAACATTACTGCAAAGGCACATTCAACCTTATCCTGCTGTGTCACTCATCACATTCCCATCACACTGCCTTCCCTACCCTACTCCTGCACGTCATTAGTCACACCAACTTACCTTGCACCTCCACCCATCACTCTCTCTCTCTCTTCATTATCACTTCCCCATCTCACTAGCTACCCTTCACCCTCACCCTCATCCTTGTCCAATCATACCAATTAACAACACAAATGGGTAGAGTTTCTATTAATGTGCTGTCAAACATTGAAACCTTTATTTTCAACACATTGTGTTCTTGGATAGACTTGTGTGCACCTTTGGAAGTGGCTTAGTGAGTTGCAGTGAATGGTGAGACATAACAGTACCGGATGCAATGGTGATGAGTTTGAAAGGAATGGCTTGGGAATTGCAGGGATGCTTTATGGTGCTGATATGGGTTAGTGCCAAACTGGCACATCATGTGGCAGCCAGGATGTACAGTGTCAATTAAATAAATCTTGGCATGTCGAGGCCATCCCTGGCGTCTCAAGCAGCAATGTGGTCAGATTCTGATGCCCTGTGCCCTGTGCAGCATCAGTTGACTGCAGTGAAGGTTGGTATAGTTGGTGCTGCTGGTGTTGGGGTTGATCATGCTGGGATTCTGAGGACTAAGGTGAGATAGTTTCAAAGCTACTGATGCTGATGTAATAGATGTCCGGTAAACTTGAGATGACAAAAGTGATGTCATTGGTGAGAGAGGTTGTTCCAATGAGGTGACACAACAGAGAATTTAACTCCAAACACTTGCAACCTGCATAAAGCTCAATATTTGTTCCAAATGCAGTGAGCAACAGCTTCTGAGCTTGGAAACTGAGCAGCTGTGAGATGGGAGCTTTTATAGCACATTTGTAGCTGTCAAGTAATGAAATGATTCCATGGTCACACAAGTCCTGACTTCCCTTCCTGCCATGATCCCCAAGTGGCGTGGACCCCGTGGGTGACCTCGTAACATGTAAAGGTGAGCTCAAAATACTGTTTAATGGACTGTTAAAAATGTCATAATGACCTGAATTGCATTCCCCGCCGCTGCGAGCCGGGTCTGTTCAGCGCCGACAGACCCGACATTTGGGAAAGGCCCGTGGCGGCGGGGTGACAGCGGGTTCCCGGTCCGCTGTCAAAAAAAACATTCCCACCCGACCTGCCACCGACTGCACCTGATGAGTCCTCCCAAAAAAAGTTGTACCGGGGTGATTGAAGGTGCAGTAGCCAATGATGGGGTGAAGGGAGAGGGTGTCAAGGGAGAGGAGGTGAAGGTATAAGAACATAAGAACATAAGAAATAGGAACAGGAGTAGGCCATACGGCCCCTCGAGCCTGCTCCGCCATTCAATAAGATTATGGCTGATCCGATCATGGACTCAGCTCCACTTCCCCGCCCACTCACCATAACCCCTTATCCCCTTATCATTCAAGAAACTGTCGATTTCTGGCTTAAATTTATTCAATGTCCCAGCTTCCACAGCTCTCTGAGGTAGCGAATTCCACAGATTTACAACCCTCTGAGAGAAGAAATTCCTCCTCATTTATGTTTTAAATGGACGGCCCCTTATTCTAAGATCATGCCCTCTAGTTCTAGTCTCCCCCATCCTCTCTGCATCCACCTTGTCAAGCCCCCTCATAATCTTATACGTTTCGTTAAGATCACCTCTCATTCTTTTGAATTCCAATGAGTAGAGGCTCAACCTACTCAACCTTTCCTCATAAGTCAACCCCCTCATCCCCGGAATCAACCTCGTGAACCTTCTCTGAACTGCCTCCAAAGCAAGTATATCCTTTGTAAATATGGAAACCAAAACTGCACGCAGAATTCCAGGTGTGGCCTCACCCATACCTTGTATAGCTGTAGCAAGACTTCCCTGTTTTTATACGCCATCCACTTTGCAATAAAGGCCAAGATACCATTGGCCTTCCTGAGGAAAGGTAGATGGATGTGATCGGGGTCCAGGAGAGGCGTGAGTTTGGGGCACAGAAGAGGCGCGGGCCCAGGGGCAGCCCACACCTGAGATATGTTGCACGCTAGGTCCGTGCAGCAAAACTGGTCTCCAGTGATCTTGGTTAATCCTTGCCACTGGACCAAGACCTAGCTCTTTCAAGTCTGTGTGGTGGCTGGTGTGCAACAGCCATTACACGTTAAAAAAATCCATGCACAGGCAACTTCCACCCTTCAATATGTAGTTCGGGATCTGAAATATTAAGTCCTTCATTGAAACATCTGTGAACTCATCCCTTTTTTGGTGTGAAAGCAAGTCATCCTCGCTTCGAGGGACTGAGTAAGATGATGAAGAAGGGAGAGGGTGTGATGTACAAGGGACCAGAGTCAGAGAAACAAAGAGTTCCTAGTGAGGATGGGGTAGGGTGTGGGGGACGGGGTGGTAATCGGACTGGAGGAGGTTACAGAGATGAGATGGGAAGACATTTTTCAAATCTATATAAAGGAGCCTCAATTAGTTTGGTTGAATTTTGTTGAGATTCTGTTCCGTGTATTCACTACCTTGTGGAATTAGAAATTTCTTCCAATCTGAAGTATACAAATGTATATGTTTCTGTATTTTGGCACCGCTGAGAGATTGTAGCAACAGCCACTGTTACCACGGCTACAGCTCTGCAGTCCTAGGCACATCTGATGCTATTTCAAACATGTCAAATGGATGTAAACCACCAGAATCAATACCGGAATATGGTTTTGCATTATCTGCACTGAGGCAATTTTTCAAACTGATTGTTAATGAAATAAGCAAGTTATCAGAACATATTACAGACACAGTGATACACAGCAAGCAATGGGCAGCTTCCAAGCGAGTCTGACAGTGATTATTAAAAATAGCATTGCGTCTATTATTCAAAAAGGCCCCAAAACCTCCAGTCACAGCATCAAAGTACTTACTACTTAAAGGGGTAAGCGATATCAGAATGATTTGTTCAGGTCTCCGTCTTCCTGTTTGCAGTGTCTGGGACTGGTGCACTTTCTCCAGGATATTTACGTCCATTCTACTTGCATCATCCTCAGCTAGCACTCTACATCAGCACAGATCAAAGCCACCTTTAAAGGGGGACCAGGCCTTAACTCTCTGCGACTGCAGTAACATTTCTCTATTCAAATGGAAAAAATAAAATCAAGGCCACAACCCTCCCTCATTATAAGGCCACATTTTGATCATGTAACTCGAGTCAGGTAGGTGTCAGCCGTGGTTCAGTTGGTAGCACTCTCGCCTCTGAGTCACAACAGGTTGTGGGTTCAAGCCCCATTGTAGAGACTTTGAACACAAAACCTAGCTTGATGCTACAGTGCAATACTGAGCCTGCTGCACTGTTGGAGGTGATGCTTTTCAGACGACATGATAATCCGAAGCCCCGTCTGCCCTCTCAGGTAGATGTAAAAGATCCCATGGCGTTAGTTAAAAAAAGAGCAGGGAGTTATCCCCAGATTTACCCCTCAACCAACATCATAAGAACTGGTTGATCTGGTTACTATCACGTTGCTGTTTGTGGGATCTTACTGTGTGCAAATTGGCTGCCGTGTTCCCTACATTATATCAGTGGATACATTTAAAAGCACTTCATTGAGATGTTGTACATAAGAACATAAGAAATAGGAGCTGGAGTAGGCCACCTGGCCCCTCGAGCCTGCGGCGCCATTCAATACGATCATGGCTGATCTGATTTTGGCCTCAACACCACTTCCCTGTCCACTCCCCATAACCCTTCACTCCCCTATCTTTCAGAAATCTGTCTATCTCCACCTTAAATATATTCAATGACCCAGCCTCCACCCAGTCAGGACCTCAGAACCCAATCCTGAGGTCACAAAAGTCTATATAAGTGCAATGCTTTCTTTTTTCTATTATTATAACAAGGCTTTCCGTTGCAAATTTAACCTGAAGTCGAGACTCGAGATTTTTTCTTTTAGCCAAGTCACGTACAACAGATACTTTTATGTAGGTTGTGTGCTGAAATGGCATGAGAGAGAGGGATAATCAATCATATCCTTGCCAAACTAGAGCACTAGCAGAAAATGACCAACAGCTTCGAAAAAGCTGACCACTCGAAAACAGCTCTAAATATAGTCTGGTGGAACAAGGAGGCAGGGGGTTACACTGAAAGTGCAGCGGGACATGGTTTGTCATGACCTCAGCTGCAGCTTCCCCAACATTGCATCGCTTTTATTGCAGGGAAAAGAACCAAAACTGGAACAACAACAATTTGCATTTGTGTAGCGCCTTGTCCGTAGAAAAACGTCAAGGCCAGAATGTTCACATTGCAGAGCGTGCGGGATTGGGAGCGGGTCAGAGGTCAAAAGCACTGAAATTGACAGCGCCTCGGGAACCTGCCACCACCCCACCGACTTCTGCATTTAACTGCCGCCCGTTTCGAAGCGCGCCACGGACCCGCTGGCCTCATTGAGGTAGATAACTACTCGCTGAGAGACCCTTAAAAGCGAAGTTCGAACTTTAACTGGTTGTGCAAGGGATTCACGGTCCTCGGGAAGCTCGCCTATGCAGGCGAGGCAGGAGCTCAGTGGCCATTGTGCGAGTCCATTAAGTGATGGATGGAAAAAAACACATAAATACTCACACCTTTCACCTGCTTCCTTGCCTAAGGGAAAGGCTTTTGCTGACACCATTTTGTGCAGAGATTTTGCCTTCAGGAGCTTGCAGTTGATTTCTGCAACTCGGAAGCTGCTCTCACCACATAGCAACTCACTTTCACTATGTTGGAGCATTGTGCCTCTGGTCTCCACTTTACCTGCCATCTATCAGATCAGCATGGGAGCCGCTTATGCTATCTCACATTGAACCTCAGCTTCGGACCAAGATCAGCCCCAGCACCAATACCAGCAGCCTTCTCCTCACCGACCTGATGCTCCACAGGAGAGAGGGGGTTAGAACAGGGTTGCATCATGCTGGAGGTGATACCCCCACACAGGGTATCAGGCAGAGGAGGAGCTTCCTGGACATGACTGAACAGCAGTGCTTTAGGAGGCTCAGGCTATAGCGCCAGGTTGTGACAAACATTTGCTGGATGATGACCTGCTGCCCAGAGGACCTGGTGGACATGCCTTACCTGTGGCTGACAAAGTCATCACCGCCCTCAACTTCGTATCAGACTCCTTCCTGGGATCTGCAGCAGACATGGGGAAAAGTAGTTTCCACTGGCAGGAGCGTCGGTAACTAAGGTAATTGGCAAAAGAACCGCAGGGGAGATAAGGAAATTTTTTTTTATAGCAGCAAGTTATGATGATTTGGAATGCACTGCCTGAAAGGGTGTTGGAAGCAGATTCAATAGTAACTTTCAATACTTGAAAAGTGAAAAATTTGCGGGGCTGTGTGGAAAGAGCGGGGCAGTGGGACTAATTGGAAAAATCTCTCTAAGAGCTGGCACAGGTCGAATGGCCTATATAGCAAAATACTATTTCATTCTAAAATTTTGGAGCCTAATGTAATTCTGCCTTTTGAGCCATAGTTATTGATCCTGGAAGGGTTATGGTTCAGCTTAACTTTTTTGTTTTTCTATTATATTTTATTTTTCAGAACAGAAGGAGGCCATTCGGCCGATCGCGCCTGTGCCAGCTCTCCGAAAGAGCTAACCACTTAACTCCATTCCCTTACTCTATCCTTTTTTATTTCTTTTTCACACTCATTATAAAACTTCTCTGTCTGACGTTTGTGTGCCATTAACAGTGAAAGAAATTAACATCTGATTGGTTCTGACAGCCTTCACTTCTGCCCTCAAACCAATCTGATGTTCCATTCACAAAAACAAACTGACCTGATTGGTCAGGACACCGTCCAGTGCCACCTTCTGTCTCTTCTGATTGGTTGATACTTAAAACCCCCAATCCCAGTGGGGGACAGAGTGCTGCCTTGCCTTTTGAAGCACCAATAATCTGAACTATGGATTGAAATGGTGATTGTTTACTTAATCTCTCCAGATAACACAACCTCCCAACTGGCTGGAGTCTCAATCCCGGCCTCTCACTGTGAAACTCCAACTGCTGGGAGATGCCTGGTCCTTCGATTCCCACCCAGCAGTGCAGAAATATTTGGCTTCTGTTGGACACTGGCACTGCTGATTGTGAGATCTCACTGTGTGAGGAATAATATTGTGAAGCCACTTTCTACCTTTCAAAGGAAAAAGTGTTTTGGAATTCGAGTGGATTTTGGGAGGAAATCTCAACAAATATGGTGGTGTGAAGATGGGACTTTAACAAGTGGTGTGACAATGTGCACTGTTTGGTAATCCCTAGCATGCGATGAATTGGGTTTCTCTAATTCAACCATGCAATCTCTGTTCTTCTCTTCCATGCCAAGAGGCAACCCATTTCTTCCACTGCTTTGCATCCAGCTAATCATGATCTGGCTCATTTCTAAACCAAAATCCCTTTTTACATGGACAGGTCATTAGCCTGACACACAACCTCCGGCCAGGGAGGAAAGCTCACCACTTCTTTCAGCCGTAAGCCCCCTGCTGTTTGTCAATCTAGCATTCAGAGGCCGGAGCTCGGGTCTCCGACTCGCCAGGGCATGACCACGCAATAATCAGCACAAGACAGAAATACGCATCCAAGCTTCTTTGCAGACATTACATTAAAGAAGACAGTTGTCTTTGAAAGCTGCTAAAGTCCATAAGTATTCAAAGTTAATCACTGAAGAGACGGCAAGCTAAATGTATGAACATATAAATTCATGGGGAGTGGGTTCTGAAGATTGTCACAGTCTCCTATATAACATGAAGCCTGCTAAAATCTACTGCCCCATTCATAATGTTTCATGAGTAGATATTGAGTCACATTTCACATACTGGTCGCTTCGAGATGACTTCGATCAGCAGCTTTTGAAATACACAACTTGATAAGAGGAGGCGACACCAAAGACTCTCAAATATATCGATTTAAACCATTGTGGATTATTGGCAGCTCTCTCGTGGCACTGCTCATGCTAAAACAGAAGAGACAAGCATTTAATAGTCTGCCATATAATGCACTGCTACATGGAGCTGAGTGGACCCGGCCTGCCCCTTTAAAGTCACGAGGCCCTGTTGTTGCAAACACCCTATTAATTGGTGATGTTTGCAGATTGCCAGGGGCTTGGAAATTTTCCAACTCCACGTCAATCTCCAGACTTCAAAAGCAGCTGACCTGAAATTGACCTCAGCATAAAATCTGCCTTTCTTTACTATTTTTTCAATTATAGTTTTGATGCTTTGAAATGCGAAATCTGAAGTGTGATGGACACTTTGAAATCTTTCATACTGATAGATAACTATGGCAGTTCAGTTGTATATGCTTCTTTCTTCAGTAAGGTGTGGTGAATGTATGCTGTGATCACTATTTGGTACACCAGATGGAGCATTTCTGGGAGCACATCCTACTTCCTTAATGGGTATCATTTTGATTGCTGCTAAATATACTCAGGCCAATAGTTACTGACCATTATTAATGGGCAAAAAATTGCGGCCTCGCTGGGTGCATACGAAGGGCGCATGGATCCGGTGAGGCCATGCAAAAGGCGGTTCTTGGGGCTCTCGATCTGTCAAAATGTCTTCAGACAGATCGAACGCATCCCCGCAGGAAGGACCTCCGCTATTTGCCCAACTCTTGCCCAGCGAATGTCCTTCAAACTTTTACACCTGTTAAAAGCAGGTTCATAGCTTACCTTTACCAGCATAATACTTTTACAACATAGAAAAATTACATTTAATCATTCATTTTTATAAGAACATAAGAAATAGGAGCAGGAGTAGGCCGTTTGGCTCCTTGAGCCTGCTCCGCCATTTAATAAGATCATGGCTGATCTGATCATGGACTCAGCTCCTCTTCCCTCCCCGCTTCCCATAACCCTTTATTCCTTTATCACTCAAAAACCTGTTTATCTCCGCCTTAAATATATTTAATGACCCAGCCTCCACAGCTCTCTGGGGTAGAAAATTCCAAAGATTCACGACCCTCTGAGAGAAGAAATGCCTCCTTATTTCTGTCATAAATGGGCGACCCCTTATTCTGAGACATAAGGCTCAATTTTCCCGGGTCATTCGCACTGTTTTGTTCTGGTTTAATTATTTAATTAAAAGTTTTCCCCTGGAATCTGCATCGGCGTAACTGCTTTAGTTACGATTTTTCAAGGTTAGGTTTTTTTGACAGCTGTTCCCTATGTCTGTGCCAGTTTTAAGCATTCTTTTTGCAGTTTGGCCAAAAAATGTTTATCCTAGGTTGGCATATCTAGCCACTCCTGCGAAACCTTCTGTTGAGTTAACAGAAAGCAACGCATATTGAGAAATCGGCGCGGAAAGACGACACTGATTTTCAGCAAAGTTTTTGGAGGGAATCTCTAACACTTGAAATATCCATAATAAAGTTCAACTTTTTTTTACCATTCAATGGAGTACATGGAAGTTTCTTGGATTTCTGAAGTTTTCATTTTTTTTACTCACGCGCCACACCGAACGTCTTCAAATAGGGCTAGAGGGTTGTAGCGTCGGCGTCAGAATCGGCCCCACGCTCGGACACAGGGGCTCGGGGCTCAGCTGGAAAACAAGCTCGGGGTGTTAGAAGAGGTGGTGATCAGAAGGCTTCAGCAGTAAGCCCGGGGAGAGAGGTGGCGATCGGGAGGCTTCCGCACTAGGCACAAGGCTGCAAAGAGTTGGGGGGGCGGGGGAGAGAAGTCCACCAATATAGACCTTGGGGAGAGAGAACAAAGAACCTGTCCTGCCTGCTGTGTTAATAATGGAACAAATAATGAAAATGATTCAGATTTAATGTGAAATATATTTTATTCAAAAATTTAATGAACAGTTTGTACTTAACTTAAATAAAATTATTCTTCTTTCAAACTTTAAAGTTTTCAGTTATGATCACTTAAAAACTTTAAGATCACTGACTAACTTCTAACTTGTAAATTTACATAATTTACAAAAAGCTTTTAATTTGAGAACAACAGTTACAACAGTAACAATAATAACAGCAGCAGCAGCAACAGCAAAGAAAGGCTGCACCCATCTCTCCTCCACTTTATTCTAAGACTGCCCGCTGCATTTGTTCTTGGCAACTCCACCCCTACAAACAGGTGGTGGCGCAGTGTTTCTGGGGTTGGTATCAAGCTTATTCTTTCTAACATATCAGGTAATGTGCACCTGTTAAGGGGGGGGGAAGTGGAGTGGCAGGCAGCAATGTGGAGGGCCCAGGCGACAATGTGAAGGGCCCAGGTGACAATGTGAAGGGCCCAGGTGACAATGTGAAGGGCCCAGGTGACAATGTGGAGGGCCCAGGTGACAATGTGGAGGGTCCAGGCGACAATGTGAAGGGCCCAGGTGACAATGTGGAGGGTCCAGGTGACAATGTGGAAGGCCCAGGTGACAATGTGAAGGGCCCAGGTGACAATGTGGAGGGCCCAGGTGACAATGTGGAGGGCCCAGGTGACAATGTGGAGGGCCCAGGTGACAATGTGGAGGGCCCAGGTGACAATGTGGAGGGCCCAGGTGACAATGTGGAGGGCCCAGGTGACAATGTGGAGGGCCCAGGCGACAATGTGGAGGGCCTGGCTTGGGGCTCTTCAGAGGCTGGTCTGGGGATTGGAGTGAGAGTTGTTTCTGTCAATGGGTGCCGGATCTGGGCATGTTCCCTTATTGCAGCAGCTAACTCCAACATGCCGTCCCTCATGTGCCCTGGCAGTGTCTCAACGACCTGCAACAGTCTCTCGCTCATGTTGAGCAAAACTGTCTCACCTACCTGTGACATTCCCTCCCTTGTGTTCAGTGATAGTGTTTGCACTATCTCTGATGTTTCCTCTCTGATGTTCACTGACAGCGCATCAGCTACCTGTAACATTCCCTCCCTCATGGTCACTGACATAGTTTCAGCTGACTGAGATATTCCCTCACTCATGGTCCTGGACATCGTTTCCATTTCTCGTGAGATTGCTGTCACTTCTCCCGACACTCCCGCTACCTCCTCACCCACCCCACTGATGGTGTCCAGGAGTGATCTCCCCACTCATTGCCACATCATCTGAACCACATCTGTTAGATCCTGCACCTCAGGAGAGCATGGTCGAGCTCTCCTTCCCCTCCTCTCCACAGGTGTGACTCGCACCCCACCACTGAGACCCGCAGCATTGGAAGATGGGGCCCTGGGTGTGCCTCGCTGCATTCCACTGCTGGGACCCGCAGCCTCGGAAGGTGGGGCCTTGGGTGTGCCTCGCTGCATTCCACCACTGGAACCTTCAGCCTCGGATGTTAGGAAACTGTGAAATATCCCACCAACACTCAAACCACTAGTCACGGAAGGGGCTGGCACCTTAATGGGCACCTGCACCTTCACCAAAGTCAGTAAAATAGTGGGGGCTTCATCCATCCCCTACCCTCCCCCTCACCCCCTTGCTCTTGGTCTGGAAGGTGGGATTGGAAGATGTTCTCTTCAGGCTCATCCTCGTCTGAATCTTCTTCTGCATCATCAGGGTTGGCCTCAAGATCTGCAAAATATAACAGAACACAGAAAAATGGTTAGCAGCAGAGGAGGGGGCAGGATGGCATGAGTAGGCTCACACAGTGCAGTCAGCAGGCTGATTTGAAGGACCACAATGAATGATAGCACATTGCATCAACCGAAGTGTAGCTGATGGAGACGTCCCCATGAACCGAAGCATGGCTAGCCTGCGCAGTACTTAACATTTAGCAAAGCCAGACTGTGGAATTTGCAGGACTTACCCTCTCCCTCGAGTGTGGGCCCAGCTTGTGCAGTGGTGGTTGCTTTTCCCCAGGCAGGACCCATCAAAGCAGCGACTCTCTCTTCGCTAGTTTCAATCATTGTCGATTTTTCGGGCCTCCTTCTGTTCGAGTTCTTTCCATTTTATTATGTGCCACCTTCCTCTGCAAAGATGAAAATGCAATTTTTTAGAGAGGGTGTCTTTCTGCTGGGTGGGACATATACAGCTGGTCACATTTACAATCGCAATTCCATTGAATTAATGAAAATATTACTTACACTAACTTCTTGACCAAGGTCCTGCCATTTCTTTTCACACTGGCCTCCAGATCTCGTGGTGGTCACCATTGCGCAGTAATCTTCTGCAACTTGGTTCCAGCGTTTCTTCATTTCTTTGGGTGGAATGTTTATGTGACCTCTGCTGGTGTCCAGCTCCTGCCATCTGTTCTCAATCACAGTAACTAGTGCCTCCACTTCATCCTGTAAGAAATTTTTGGTCCTTGCACCGCATTGCATCTTGTATTGCTGCAGATTTGATTTTTCCAATGCTCGAACACAGCACTCCTTCTCACACAACTGGCTCTTTAAAAATGGCCGATTGCCAACCAGGAGTGTACTGCGCATGCGCGTCGATTGAAATAACATCAAAATCGTCATTTTTTTTGTCGCGCATGCACAGAAGGTGCGGCATCATTTTTTGGTGCAGAGGCGACTGGACACACTGCACTGTGCCAAATTTCAATTATACAATAGGGAAACTTTGGCAAAATATTTCTGGCGAATTTCTGGCCTAGAAAAACGAACATAACTCTGGCAATACGCCAGAAAACGGGCTTGGGCAAAATTGAGTTGTATGTCCCCTAGTTTTAGTTTCCCCTATGTGGAAGTATCCTGTCTGCATCCACCTTGTCGAGCCCCACCATTATCTTATATGTTTTGATAAGATCACCTCTCATCCTTCTGAACTTCAATGAGTGTAGGCCCAACCTACTCAACCTATCTTCATAAGTCACTCCCCTTATCTCAGGAATCAACCTCGTGAACCTTCTCTGAACAGCCTCCAATGTAAGTATATCTTTACTTTCCAGAAGAGCCGAGGGCCCAGGGGCAACACTTGCCTGCCCACACTGCGATATGTGTGCACACTAGGTCCGTGCAGCAGAGCAGGTCTCCAGTCGTCCTGGTTAACCCTTGCCACTGGATAAAGGCCTAGCTCTGTCAAGCCCGTGTGGTGGCTGGTGTACAACGGTCACCACATGTTAAAAAATCCACGCAAAGGCATCTTCCACCCCCTCAATTGGAGTTCAGGATTAGAACATCGGGTCCTTCATTGAAACATCTGTGAACTCATGTGGAAGCAAGTCATCCTCGTTTGAGGGACTGCCTATGATAATGATGATGATAGTGATGATCTTTCCTTAAATACGGAGACCAAAATTGTACACAACTCTAGATGTGGCTTCACCAATACCCTGTATAGTTGCAGCAGGACTTCTCTGCTTTTATACCCAATCCCCCTTGAAATAAAGGCCAACATTCCATTTGCCTTCCTGATTAATTGCTGTACCTGCATACTAACTGTGTTTCATGCACAAGGACCCCCAGGTCCCTCTGTATTGCAGCACTTTGCAATTTTTCTCATTTAAATTTTAATTTGCTTTTCTATTTTTTCTGCCAAAGTGGATAACCTCACATTATACTCCATCTGCCAAATTTTTACCCACTCACTTAGCCTGTCTATATCCCTTTGCAGATTTTTTGTGTCCTCCTCACAATTTGCTTTCTCATCCATCTTTGCATCATCAGCAAACTTGGCTACATTTCATTCGGTCCCTTCATCCAAGTCATCCAAGTTGTAAATAGTTGAGGCCTCTGCACCGATCTTTGTGGCACCCCACTAGTTACAGTTTACCAACCGGAAAATGACCCATTTATCCCGACTGTCTGTTTTCTGTTAGTTAGCCAATCCTCTATCCATGCTAATATGTTACCCCCAACCCCATGAACTTTTATCTTCTGCAGTAACCTTTTATGTGGCATCTTATTGAATGCCTTCTGGAAATCCAATGGTTCCCCCGAATCCACCCTGCTTGTTACATGCATAAAGAACTCCAGCAAATTTGCGAAACATGATTTCCCTTTCATAAAACCATGCTGACTCTGCTTGATTGAATTTGCTTTTCCAAATGTCCTGCTACTGCTTCCTTAATAATGGAATCCAGCATTTTCCCAATGACAGATGTTAGGCTATATAGTCTATAGTTTCCTGCTTTTTGTCTGCCTGCTTTTTTTAATAGGGGCGTTACATTTGTGGTTTTCTAATCTACTGGGACCACCCTAGAATCCAGGGAATTTTGGTAGATTACAACCAATGCATCTGCTATGTCTGCAGCCACTTCTTTTAAGACCCTAGGATGTAAGCTATCAGGTTCAGGGGACTTGTCTGCTTTTAGTCCCATTATTTTACCGAGTACGACTTCTTTAGTGATAGTGATTGTATTAAATTCCTCCCTCCCTATAGCCTCTTGATTATCCACTATTGAGATGTTTTTAGTGTCTTCTACGATGAAGAGCAAGACAAAATATTTGTTCAATGTCTCTGCCTTTTCCCTGTTCCCCATTATTAATTCCACAGTCTCATCCTCTAGAGGACCAACATTTGCTTTAGCCATATTTTTCCTTTTTATATACCTGTAGAAACTCTTACTATCTGTTTTTATATTTTGAGCTCCTTTATTTTCATAATCTATCTTCCCTCTTTCTTATTTTTTTGTCATTCTTTGCTGGCTTTTAAAAGTTTCCCAATCCTCTGGCCTCCCACTAGTCTTGGCCACATTGTATGCCCTTGTTTTCAAGTTATTTCCCTTCTCTTAGTCTTTCCTTCCAATTGGGATATATTTCTATTGTGAGTTATGAAATATCTCCTTAAATGTCTGCCACTGCTCATCAACCATCCAAGTCCACTTTAGTCAACTTTGCCTTTATACCTGTGTGGTCTCCTTTATTTACAGTTAGAACACTCTCCCTCAAGGCTACCCTGGCCAATTTGGTTTGTCCAATCATTATGAAGGTTAAAATCGCCCATGGTTATTACCATTCCTTTTTTACAAGCCTTCATTATTTCTTGATTTCTACTCCGCCCAACAGTATAGCTACTGTTAGGGGGCATATAGACTACGCCCATCAGCGACTTATTATTATTTATCGCCACCCAAACTGATTCACCATCTTGATCTTCTGAGCCAATATCGTTTCTCACTAACCCACTGATCTCATCCATTGTTAACAGAGCTACCCCACCTCCTTTTCCTTTCTGTCTGTCCTTCCGAATTGTCAAATACCTCTGAATATTTAGTTCCCAGTCCTGGTCATCTTGCAACAATGCCTGTTATGTTAAAATCCCTGTCCATTAAGGTAAGTTTATTTTTAACCCTATTAAAACACATTTAAAAAAATATATATATTTTTTTTTTCTAAAACTTTTAATTACATTTAATTTTAATTAATTTTAAATATGTGAGGTGTTTTTGTTACTTATTGTGCTGTGTTTCGGTGTTTAAGGGGATTATTCTCATTAATAGTACTGGGAACTCATACAAACGGAGTTCCCATTATGGTCAATGAGAATACTACCTAGTGATTGATGGTCCAGGCCCACGTGATGGGAACATAGACGTCCGTACGTGGAAGGCAGATACTCAAACGCTGTGCAGCGAATGAAGGCCTCAGATCGGAATCCTCCGTTTCTCCGGGACCAACGGTGAGTTTCATAGATTTTTGGGGGGTCGGATGCGTTTGTACGAAGGAAGCCTCTGACCACAATTTCCCCCCCGGCCCCCCCACTGCAATATGTATGTTTAAAATAATGGACTTTGATGCTAATGTTGAGTAACCGATTCTGCCCCTCCATTTGTCCCCCAGTGTCCCGGGTCAGGTGCAACAGAGATGAATGCACAGGATAGCTCTTCTATTATTTCCCCAGCAATGCACCTTAAATCCAACCCAAGTTCACCCACCTCCTACTGCACCAGTCTGACGTTTCCCATGTCTTGCACTATGCCTCTCTGGTTGTTTCCACTGGGTGTACATAATGTTCTCAAATTCAGGCCCCAAGGAACCCTTGCAGTAATAGAATCATAGAAAATTTACAGCATGGAAGGAGGCCATCGTGTCCGTGCCGGCCAACCGGATTATCCAGCATAATCCCACTTTCCAGCACGTGGCCGATAGCCCTGTAGGTTACGCCACTTTTACTGCACATCCAAGTATTTTTTAAACGTGTTGAGGATTTCTGCCTCAACCAGCCTACCTTCTGCCACTGGAAATAATTTTTTCTTATTTAGTCTATTAAAACTCTTTATGATTTTGAACACTCTATGAAATCTCCTTTTAACCTTTTCTGCTCCAAGGAGAATAACCACATCTTCTTCAGTATCTCCACATAACTGAAGTCCCTCATCCTTGGGACCATACGAGTAAATCTCTGCTGCACCCTCTCTAAGGCGTAGACATCCTCTCAAAGTGTGGTGCCCAGAATTGAACACAATGCGTCAGCTGAGGTCTAACCAGTGTTTTATAAAGGTTTAGCATAAATAATCATCAAATGCTGATATTTATGTGATGGGGTTTAGACAGACGAGGTTTATCCAGTCAGGTGGATGTGAGCTGAAACATGTGTATTTGGAGCGGAGAGCCAGAGAAACGCTGTGTAACCGGGCACACACACTCTGCACAGCCCAGACATCACTTGGCCCAAAAGGAATATATTAATTGCAACCGATAGAGAAAATAAGTGTTTTCATAATGAATTATGTGAGTGATCAAAGCTACACTTTGAAAAATCAATTACAGTTTCTAATTGATAAATAATTGACATTTGCAGTCAGATCTTGAACATTTTCATGGAAGTACTGAACCTCCTGTAGGGTCTCCATTAACCTTCCCCTGACACTGACAGAGCCCCAAAGGCAACACAGAGAACTGCTGCAGGCAGAAGTGGCACAGCAGGAAATGGTTGAGGCAAATAGCTTAGATGCTTTCAAAAGGAAACTAAACAAGTGCATGACAGGAAAGGGAACAGAAAGATATGTTGAAAGGCTGAGATGAGGCAGATAGAATGGGAGGCAATTCATGTGGAGTATGAACACCAGCTTTCGTATGCCTCGCTGAACATGTTGATGATGGCTTGTGATATGTCCTTACTATAAGGTATAAATGCACACGAGGCCCATACTTGAGAGAAGGTCACTCTGTGACCAGTTACCTTTATTACCAAGAACTCAAGAGGTGAAGGTGGGTGGAGCTTCCCCTTTGATTCCTGAAAGTCCAGGTTAGGAGTGTCTCCCACAGGTTCACCCCCTTGTGGACAATGTTCTCAAGGTGTACAACTTAGGTCAGCTTATACATGGGTTACAATGATAGTTGAATATATGACATCACCTGCCCCCCAAAGTCTTATTGGGATCACAGGTTAAGTCTCTCTGGTGGTTTACATTCCCTTGTAGAGCGCCTGAGTTGGGGCTCCGTTGTTGGGCGCTAGCCTGAGTGCCTGCTGTTTGCAGTGCCTCGGGCCTGTCCGGACTGCCCACAGTGACTGGGCTCTCCTCCACTTGGTTCCGATGTTCGGTCACCTGTGGTGGAGTAAACTCTACGTCGTGTTCTTCCTCTGCTTCTTCTGTGGGGTTGCTGAACCTCCTTTTAGTTTCATCCATGTGTTTATGGCAGATTTGTCCATTGGTAAGTTTAACTACCAAAACCCTATTCCCCTCTTTGGCAATCACAGTGCCTGCAAGCCATTTGGGCCCTGCAGCGTAATTAAGGACAAAGTCAGAGTAATTGACATCAATACATCGTGTTCTCTCATTCCTGTCATGGTAGTCACATTGTGACTGACGCCTGCTCTCAACAATTTCTTTCATAGTACGGTGTATAAGGGATAACCTGGTTTTGAGCGTCCTTTTCATTAGCAGCTCTGCGGGTGGAACCCCTGTGAGCGAGTGTGGTCGGGATCTATTGGCCAACAGGAGGCGTGATAAGTGGCTTTGTAGGGAATCCACTTGGATTCTGAGCATCCCCTGTTTGATTATCTGCACTGCTCGTTCTGCCTGGCCGTGTGACGCCGGCTTAAACGGTGCCGTTCTGACATGGTTAATTCCATTGCCTACCATGAAGTTCTGGAATTCAGTGCTTGTGAAGCACGGGCCATTGTCGCTGACCAAGACATCTGGTAGACCATGGGCGGCGAAAATTGCCCGTAGACTTTCGACCGTGGCAGAGGATGTGCTTGAATTTAAAATGGCACACTCAATCCATTTGGAGTAGGCGTCGACTACAACCAAAAACATTTCACCCATGAAAGGATCTGCGTAGTCCACATGGATGCGTGACCATGGCTTGGCGGGCCAGGAGCAGGGGCTAAGGGGAGCTTCCCTGGGTGCATTGCCCAGCTGAGCACACATGTTGCACCTGCGAACACAAAGTTCCAGGTCTGCATCTATCCCTGGCCACCAAACGTGTGACCTGGCAATTGCCTTCATCATGACAATGCCCGGGTGCTCATTGAGAAGTTCTCTGATAAACAACGCTCTGCCCCTCTGGGGCATGACTACTCGGTTTCCCCACAGTAGGCAATCGGCCTGAATCGAGAGTTCATCCTTGTGCCTATGAAATGGTTTAATTTCATCAGGGTATGCCCCGTACGTGGCTGCCCATTCCCCATTCTGGACGCATTTCTTAACTAAAGACAGTAGCGGGTCTTTATTTGTCCAGACTTTAATCGGACGGGCTGTCACAGGTGAGCCTTCACTTTCGAAAGCTTCAACAGCCATGACCATCTCAGCATCGTGCTCAGTTGCCCCCTCAGTGGTGGCTAGTGGGAGCCTGCTGAGTGCATCGGTGCAGTTTTCACTGCCTGGTCTGTGCCGAATTGTGTCGTCATAGGCGGCTAACGTCTGTATGCGGGCCGATGCATTCGCATTTATGGCCTTGTTGGCGGCCAAAAGGGACGTTAGGGGTTTGTGATCTGTCTCCAGCTCAAATTTACTGCCAAACAGGTACTGGTGCATTTTATTTAATGCATATACACATGCTAGCGCTTCTTTTTCTACCATCCCGTAGTCCCTTTCTGCCTGGGACAGACTTCTGGAGGCATAAGCTACCAGCTGTAACTGACCATTGGCATTCACATGCTGCAACACACACACGACCCCATAGATCGATGCATCGCACGTTAGAACAAGTTTCTTACACGGGTCATATAACGTTAACAGTTTGTTGGAGCATAACAAGTTGCGTGCGCTATCAAAAGCCCATTCCTGGCTGTCCCCCCAGACCCAATCATGACCTTTGCGTAGGAGCACATGTAGCAGCTCTAACAGCATGCTCAATTTGGGAAGAAAGTTACCAAAATAGTTCAAGAACCCCAGGAACGAACGCAGCTCCGTCGTGTTACTGGGTCTGGGTACTCTCTGGATCACTTCCGTTTTGGACGCAGTGGGTCTGATTCCGTCTGCTGCTACCCTCCTCCCCAGGAATTCTACCTCTGGAGCTAAGAAGACGCATTTCGCCTTTTTCAGTTGCAGCCCTACCCGGTCCAGTCTGCGTAGCACCTCCTCCAGCTTGCGGAGGTGTTCTTCAGTATCGCGACCCGTGTTGAGGATGTCCCCTTGAAAAACTTTCGTCCTTGGAATCGACTTGAGGAGGCTTTCCATATTTCGCTGAAAGATTTCGGCAGCCGAATGAATCCTAAACGGACATCTGTTGTACTCAAACAACCCCTTGTGTATCGTGATGGTGGTCAGCTTCTCCGACTCACTCGCCAGCTCCTGGGTTATTTAAGTTGAGGTCAGGTCCAATTTTGAAAAAAGTTTGCCACCAGATAGCGTCGCAAACAGGTCCTCCACTCTCGGTAGCGGGTACTAGTCTTGGAGTGACACCCGATTGATGGTGGCCTTGTAATCGCCACATATCCTGACTGACACATCCGCCTTGAACACCGGCACGATCGAGTTCGCCCAGTCACTGAATTCGACTGGCGAGATGGTGCCTTCCCTCAGTCGGCGGTCAAATTCGCATTCTATCTTTTCCCGCATCACGTACGGCACCGCTCTGGCCTTGTGGTGTACTGGCCTGGCGTCCAGGTTTATGTGAATCACTACCTTGGCCCCCATGAAAGTGCCAATGCCGGGTTGAAATAATGAGTCAAATTTGTCCAGGATCTGTGAGCATACTTGCTCCACAGAAGAAATTGCATTGACATCGCCCCATTTCCAGTTCATGACAGCAAGCCAATTCCTCCCCAGTAGTGCGGGACTGTCCCCCGGGACCATCCAGAGTGGCAATCTGTTCTCTGAATCTTTGTGGGTCACGACTACCGTGGCGCTGCCCAGCACCGGAATGATCTCCTTTCTATATGTGTCCATAGCTGTGCGTCAATCGGCAATAATTTTGGCCTCCTGGTCTTGGACACCCACAACCTTTTGAACTGTTTGATACTCATCAGGGACTGGCTGGCCCCTGCGTCTATCTCCATTAATACTAGGATGTCTTTGAGGAGCACTATCATCATTATCGGTGGCATCCTGGTATATAAACTGTATATGTGCTCCACATGAACTCACAGAACTTCAGCTTCCAGCGATTTCCCCCAGTATTCATTTGGCCTCGTGGGGTTTACATCAGGCCCGCCCTCCTCGTACATCAACCTGGCTGCAGGCTTCCTGCACATAAACGCCAAGTGACCGCTGACGTTGCAGTTCTGCAGGTATATTGCTGATACCTGCAAGCTCTGGCTGGGTGTTTGCCTCCACACCTCCAGCATGAGCTGGAGGCCCCATTGTTGGAAACAAAAGGTCCATTCCCAGTCTATCGTCTCTGACTGTCTCTGTAACTGTCCTTAAGTGCACCATTAACAGGCGTTTATGGCCCCATTACTGGCCGCATTGTCCATTGCGATGGCGTGAATCGCCGTTCAGCTAGCCATTGTCTCTGCTGAATTCCCCCTTTGGGTTCGATTAGATGTTGGGGCATGTCCGATTGCCCTTGTCTGCCTAGAGAACTGTGTGCCACGTTAACAATGTTGACTCTCTGGTCGTTTGCCGCATTTGAGCCAAGATTTTTGTCATACATCATTCTGGTCTCTTCCTCCCCTGAGATAAATATCTGGGCTATCAGAGCCGCCGCTTCCAAGGTCACAATCAGTTTCCTGAAAACCCCAGCCTGCCCGATGCCCTCAATAAAAAAGTCTCACAGCATCTCCGCATGCATCTGGGAACTTACATAGGCTCGCCAGTCACCGGAGATCTGCCACGAAGTCTGGAACACTTTGCCCTTCTCGCCATGTGCGTGCTGCTCGCCGGTTTAAGGTGTTCCCCGAACAACTTACTGAGCTCTTCGAACGTCTTATCTGCCGGCTTCTCTGGCGCTAGAAGATCCTTCATCAGGGAGTACATTCTAGATCCACAAACCGTCAGGAGATGAGCCCTGCGTTTGTCGGCCGAATCCTGTCCCAACCATTCCTTAGTGATAAAACTTTGCTATAGTCTTTCAATAAAGTCGTCCCAATCATCACCAACACAGTACCTCTCTTCTGTGCTGCTAGTGGCCATGCTCGCATGGTTTAAATCCCAGTTTCTCGTCGCTAATGATATGTCCTTACTATACAGTATAAATGCACACGAGGCCCATACTTGAGAGAAGGTCACTCTGTGATCAGTTACATTTATTACCAAGATCTCAGGAGATGAAGTTGGGTGGAGTTTCCCCTTTAATACCTGAAAGTCCAGGTTAGGAGTGTCTCCCACAAGTTCACCCTCTTGTGGTCAATGTTCTCAAGTTGTACAACTTAGGTCAGCTTATACATGGGTTACAATGATAGTTGAATACATGACAGCTTGAGGTTCAGCCTCTGAATGAGCGCAGGTGCAAGCATCATCCGCATACTGTAGTTCGATGACAGAGGATGGGACGACCATATACAGTAGACACCTCAAAGCGCTGGAGAAGTACCACCAATGCTGTCTCCACAAGATCTGGGAGGATAGACGAATCAACGTCGGTGTTCTCACTCAGGCCAACATCCCCAACATCAAAGCACTGACCACAGTCGACCAGCTCCGTTGGGCATGCCCGAGACTCCCGAAGCAAATGCTTTACTTGGAACTCCTACACGGCAAGCAAGCTCCAGGTGGGCAGATGAAATGCTTCAAGGACACCCTCAAAGCCTTTTGATAAAGTGCAACATTCCCACCGGCACCTGGGAGTCCCTGACCCAAGACCACCCTAAGTAGATGAAGAGCATCCGGGAGGGTGCTGAGCACCTCAAGTCTCATCGTCGAGAGCATACAGAAACCAAGCGCAGACAGCGGAAGGAGCTTGTGGCAAACCACCTTTTCCTTCAACCACTGTCTGTCCCACCTGTGACAGAGACGGTAATTCCCATCTTGGACTGTACAGTCAGTCACCTGAGAACTCACTTTTAGAGTCGAAGCAAGTCTTCCTCGATTTCGAGGGACTGCCTATGATGATGATGATGATGATGATGAACATCAGCATGGACTAGTTGGGCCGAATGTGCTACATATTCTGTATATCGTGTGCAATTTCACGGTTTATCAGCCAGATAATTACTGTTTTTAGGATTCTAAAGGGACTAGATAATGACGACCATGACGAGCTGTTTCACCTTGTCCAGAACAGTAGAATGAGAGTATACGGCCTGTGTTTGAAGGGGGTAAATTTGCAGAAACAATGGGCTGAATATTGCGGCCTCACCGGGTCATGCGCTGAGATCTGGCTTTTGCGATCTGTCAACATTTCTTTTGACACATCCAAGACATCCCCGCAGGAAGGACATCTCCAGGCCAGAAATTGGGCGATTTGTCCAACTCTTGCCCAGCGAATGTCCTTCAAACGCTTATGCCTGGTAAAAGCAGGCGTATACCCTACTTTTACCAGTGTAAGTGTTTAAAAACATGGAAAAAATAAATTTAATTACTCATTTTTACATTAAAAACCCTATCTATTAAGGTAAGTTTATTTTTAACCCTATTATAACACGTTAAAAAAATTCAAACTCTTTTTTTTAAAACATTCAATTTCAATTAATTTTAATTAAGTGAAGTTTTTTTTTTATTTATTGTGTTGTGTTTCTTGTTTTAGGGAGGTCTTCTCATTGATGATAATGGGAGCTCATACAAACAGTGAATTATTAATGAGAATATTCCATAGTGATTGGTGGACCAGGCCCACATGATTCCAGGATACGCATACATATTTGGAGGACATGTTCCTGTACGCTGCAATGCAAATGAAGGCCTCCTACATTCCTCCAGGACCATCAGGTATTTCCGTTCAAAATTTTGGGTGGGAAGTGTTCGTACGAAGGAAGCCTCCGTCCGCAATTTTCCCCTCAATATTTCAGTGAGCGATGGTCAATCTATGGAACAAGCTCCCGAGAGAGATGATGCAAATATATAGTGTGAAATCATTCCGTTGCAAAATAAATAGATTTCTTTCAGAAAATAACATTTTGTGATACGGTATACGGGTAATTGGAGACATGACATGTGGTAAATGTTACATGCTTGGGAGGAAAAAGGTGACTTGGGCCTAAGGTTTCCAAAGCTCTCCGTCACTGGGGGTTTTCCTCGCCTCATGTATGGGTCTGTTGTACACTAATTGACAGAGATTGATTGGTGTGGTTAGTCAACAACTCCATTATCATTGCATCATGTGCCACCAGGATGGAAAAGGCTCACCAAATGGTCCTTGCTCATTTTCCACTTAGCAATTCCCATATACTCAGGTGTACATGTCCATCTTGAAGTGTTTGCAGCTGGCTTTTTGCTCTGTGCTGTTACATTGCAATTACTTGAGCAGTATGGTGGCTGGTTTGAATACTAATGCTGCAAAATATTGGAACCAGCTCCTATCTACACAGAGTAATTATATAAAGATTTAAAACATTGGATATCATGTATTTATAATGTAAGCTCAGTCATTATTTCTAATTACCTATTTTTATTGTGCTCAGAGAAAGATCCTGTCAGCTACCTTTGTGTGTTGAACCCACCATTAACTGAATCAAAGTCAAAGGGAAATCTGAATTGGCATCTTACAGCTCACTCTCTGGATGAAGCAAGCTCGGTGTGGAAAGGAATCAGTCCTCAGGCTAGGGGGGAGCTTCCGGGCTCTGGTTAGGCAGCACCCACCTTTCTCAGGATGATAATCCCTTCCTGTGCTTCCGTGTCTGTCACCACGCTGAATCTGTTGGAACCATCCTCTTCTTTCAGGGTGTAGGTCATCTCAGAGTTCTGGCCCAAGTCAACATCTTCAGCCTTCACCCTCCCCACTGTTGTTCCAACAGCAGCCGACTCGAGCATACTCAGCTGGTACAGCTCTGTAAAAGAGACCAGAGTATTTCTAGCAATTCACCTGTTTGATACGACATCACTCGTGGCTCCTCACCTTCCCCTTCACGCTGCCAGACACTCTTATCTGAAAGAGCAAGCTCTTTAGATTCGCACAAAGTGAATAAAAACTGCATTTACATAGTGACTTTTATTGCCAAGGCATTTTGCAGGAGCATAATCAGACAAAAATGGACACTGAGTCAAAGAAGGAAATATTAGGTGACCAAAGGCTTGACAAAGAGGTAGCTTTTAAGGAGCATCATAAAGATGGTGGAGAGGGTTAGGTTGGAAATTCCAGAGCTTAGGGCCGAGACGGCTGAAGGCATAACTGCCAATGGGACTGAGGGATGTCCAAGATGCCGGAATTAGGGGCCAGCAATGTTCTCGGAGAGTTGGAAGGCTGGAGGAGGTCAAAGAGGTAGGGAGGAGCAAGATTCTTGATCTGGTAATCAGAAGCAGCTTTGGTGGCTGACAGATCTATTGGCCACTATCTTTTTACATAGAGTAATCAACTCTGATGAAGGGTCATCGACCCGAAACATTAACACTGCTTCCTCTCCACAGATGCTGCCTGACCTGCTGAGATTGGAATGGGTTGTCACGAAGACGAGTTGAGGGTAGGGCTCTCACTTCAAGAAACAATCAGATGCTTTAAGGGGAAATGGTAGAGTTAATATTTTGACGGATGAGATCAGATGGGCTGAAAGGCTTTCATCTGAATCTATCTTGTACTCTGGAGTGTTTGTTCCTCCACTAAGAGCTGTTTACGATCAAGAAATGGACATGGCTTACCATTCTCACCTGCAGCACATTGCATTGTTTAAATTGTTAATCCCAGCCTAGAAAAATGACATGGTCTAGTAGAACAGCCTGTCTGGGACAGGCTTGATGGACCAGCTGGTCTTATCTGGCCATCATTGTCCGTATGAGTGGAGACGCCAATTAGTGCCAGAGTCAGGACATTTTGTGCTTTCGGTCCATGCTTGCAGGGAATGAGATTAAAGCAGCCCAACCTCACTACACAGGACCCCAATAGCCAGAGGAGACTTCCATCTCATTGATCTGGGATAGATTTAAATTCAGGTCCCAGAGGTGAAAGGCTAGTGTCTAACCCACTGCTCCGCCCAGGACCCATGAAATATATGCCACCAGTTTCAATTCAATTCCCGGTAGGCCACAGCTTAGAACCACAGCTGGCAACAACACACTGAGTTTTAATACAAGTCATCCTGACAGGATGCGAATTGTAATCCTGGCTTTTAGAAAAAACATTTCAACAAACTTGACAGGCCAAGTATTTCTACATTGAAATTTATGTTGTTTCTCATTATATCCGTATTTATTCTGCATCTTGATTCAACATCTCATCTAACAGGCAGTATCTTCAGTAGCAGGCCAATCTGTTACTGGGTGACAGTATTCAGCAGCAGCAGAGGATTCATTGGAACTGAATCCTGATTCCGTCAGGTCAAAAACAAACTAATAGGAAGCAGGTCATTTTGATGGCTCCTAAATGATACCGCAAATCTCTGTGAAAATACACATATTTATCCCTGGCCTTCTTACTAATAAGAAGTGCACAGCTTCCTAGTAGGTCAATCCACTGCCTGACACTGAACCATATAAACCAGGGTGCTCACAGGCCTAATCCCCAAATGGTACATTTATTGATCCCACCCAGGATTTGTTATAGAGTCATTGAAAATGGTCCCAGTGGAAAACAAATCGTCCAGATTTCCTGCCCCTGATCCCTGTTGGAAAATGCACATGTTTGGAAATGAGGTGATGGAGGCATCTGGCACAGGTGTGACGCCATCTATGGAATAGTCAGCCAATGCCCAATGGCTCGGGTCACATCGGAGGAATGACCAATTGGATGAGGTGCTGGATGGTTGCCAGCACTGGTGGAACCATATGCTAGCAGCAGTCGGAGTTGTCAGGACAGAAAGCTAGAGATTGAACATTAGGCAGCGTTTCAACTGACGATGTTCTGACCCATCTGCTAGATATGTTGCCTCCTGGCTATGAGAAATTTGTCTCTTCACACAGCTATGCTGTCAATAATAATTTACAGATGGAGAACAAAATATGGTCAACCAAATCTGCCAAGAAACTGTATGACTGACATCATTTTGTATATCATGTGTTGAAATAATTTATGAGGAGATCAACAGAAATTCAAAGTTTCGAGCTTTATTACAGGGAACTCCAAGAAAATTATTGTACTGAAAGGCACTCTCTGGAAAAGTCTACAATAACAAACACTCGAGGAGTTTGGGTGGATAGAGAGCTTTCACCTCTCGCCCTTGGGGAAACAAGAGTCAATGAGGGCCAATCAGTGTGGGCTTCTCAAAGGCAGGTCGTGCAAGACCAACATTATAGGCTTCTTTGAAGAATGTAGTGGATGTGGTTTATGACGATTTTTAAAAGGCATTTGATAAGGTACCTCATGCAAAGACTTGTGGCACATGGAAATAAGGAGAATGCGATTATAGAAACATAGAAAAACATAGAAAATAGGTGCAGGAGTAGGCCATTCGGCCCTTCGAGCCTGTACCACCATTCAATGAGTTCATGGCTGAACATGCAACTTCAGTACCCCATTCCTGCTTTCTCGCCATACCCCTTGATCCCCCTAGTAGTAAGGACTACATCTAACTCCTTTTTGAATATATTATAGGGATAGCAAGATTGTGGAGGGTGGAAAGAGAAGGTAGAGGTGAAAGGAAGTTTCTCAGACCGGAAATATATAGTGAGTGATGTTCACAGCGGGGGCAGTTGTGTTTTCTGACCATTCTTATTCGCTATATACATAAATGATCCGGATTTAGAGAAAAATATTACAATTCACTGATGACCTCAATTTAAATGGAGAGGTGGGACGGCAAATTGTATCGAGGATTCTGAAAAATTGTAGGATGACATAGAAACTAGGGGCCATAAATACAAGATAGTTACTAATAAATCCAATGGGGAAATAAGGAGAAATGTCTTTTCTCAGAGAGTGGTTAGAATGTGGAACTCGCTACCACAGTAAGTGATTGAGGCAAATGGTGTAGAAGCTTTCAAAAGGAAACTAGATGAGCTCATGAGAGAAAATGGAATGAGATATGCTGAAAGGCTGAGATGAGATGGATGGAATGGGAGGAGACTCGTTTGGAGTATGACCACCTGTTTCTGTGCTGTATATTCTATACATTTCTATGTAATCAGAATTATCAGAGTTGACTACTGGAATTTTGAGCTTGGAACAGTGTCTGAAGTGAAGCCAATGATGTGTGTAGAAGTGGGGTTCATGCTGTGTGTGTAGAAGTGGGGTTCATGCTGTGCGTGTAAAAGTGGGGTTCGCAGTGTGTGTAGAAATGGGGTTCACAGTCTATGTGTAGAGGTGGGGTTCACAGCATGTGTAGAAGTGGGGTTCACAACCTGTGTAGAAGTGGGGTTTGCAGTGTGTGTAGAAGTGAGGTTCACAACCTGTGTAGAAGTGGGGTTCACAACATGTGTAGAAGTGGGGTTCACAATGTGTGTAGATGTGGGGTTCACAGCATGTGTATATGTGGGGTTCACAACCTGTGTAGAAGTGGGGTTCACAGCGTGTGTAGAAGTGGGGTTCACAACGTGTGTAGAAGTGGGGTTCACAGTGTGTGTAGATGTGGGGTTCACAGCGTGTGTAGATGTGGGGTTCACAACCTGTGTAGAAGTGGGGTTCACAGCGTGTGTAGAAGTGGGGTTCACAGCGTGTGTAGATGTGGGGTTCACAACCTGTGTAGAAGTGGGGTTCACAACATGTGTAGAAGTGGGGTTCACAGTGTGTGTAGATGTGGGGTTCACAGCATGTGTAGATGTGGGGTTTGCAGTGTGTGTAGAAGTGAGGTTCACAACCTGTGTAGAAGTGGGGTTCACAACATGTGTAGAAGTGGGGTTCACAGTGTGTGTAGATGTGGGGTTCACAACCTGTGTAGATGTGGGGTTCACAGCGTGTATAGAAGTGGGGTTCACAGCATGTGTAGATGTGGGGTTTGCAGTGTGTGTAGAAGTGAGGTTCACAACCTGTGTAGAAGTGGGGTTCACAACATGTGTGGAAGTGGGGTTCACAGTGTGTGTAGATGTGGGGTTCACAACCTGTGTAGATGTGGGGTTTGCAGTGTGTGTAGAAGTGAGGTTCACAACCTGTGTAGAAGTGGGGTTCACAACATGTGTAGAAGTGGGGTTCACAGTGTGTGTAGATGTGGGGTTCACAGTCTGTGTAGAAGTGGGGTTCACAGCGTGTGTAGAAGTGGGGTTCACAGCGTGTGTAGATGTGGGGTTCACAACCTGTGTAGAAGTGGGGTTCACAACATGTGTAGAAGTGGGGTTCACAGTGTGTGTAGATGTGGGGTTCACAGCATGTGTAGATGTGGGGTCTGCAGTGTGTGTAGAAGTGAGGTTCACAACCTGTGTAGAAGTGGGGTTCACAACATGTATAGAAGTGGGGTTCACAGTGTGTGTAGATGTGGGGTTCACAGTCTGTGTAGAAGTGGGGTTCACAGCGTGTGTAGAAGTGGGGTTCACAGCGTGTGTAGATATGGGGTTCACAGTCTGTGTAGAAGTGGGGTTCACAGTGTATGTAGAAGTGGGTTTCGCAGTGTATGGAGAAGTGGGGTTCACAGTGTGTATAATGTGCATGGTTAAGGCTGATTATACAGTAGAGGTGAATTCTGCTTCAAGCTCTGATAAGCCCAGGTTCTCTCTGATCCTGAATTGCTGGGCTTTAAAGAACAGCACTGCAGTGGAGATATAGTGCCGAACGCCACCTTGTGCAAATCGCACAGTTGGAAATTCACCCAATTCTTTTTTCTTTAAATTATGTGTGAAATTTGTGCTCATCAACATGATAGATGTAAAGCAAGTAAATGCAGACAGGCACAGCAGAGCTGGATGTAAAGGGAAGCCTCCACTGCCCTGTCCCAACAGATGCCTCAGTTTCAATCTGGGAAGAACCCCGCTGTCAGTGTTTCCTGTTGCTTCCATTTGCCGCACGAGCCCTCCTGTGGCCTATCTGCGTGAGATTACTAACTCTGCCCTAATTAGTGTTGTAGTTCTGTCATGTCGGCCTTTGAGCGCTTGGATTGAGACTCATTTCCAATCAACGAAGGTTAAAGACTTGCCCTGTTTTGTGTGTAGAACAGTGTCGTAAACCAGTGCTTTAATGAACACAGTTGCAATGTCGTCACACACAGAGACCAGAGCCATGATTCCCTCAGGGAGAGGAGGTGTTCACCGCATCAGTCTGAGCTAGCTTTAAACCCAGGTCCCAGAGAAAGCAACAAAATCTTCACTTGTGAAAGATTCAGTTGGATGTTGCAGATCCTAACGACTGAAACCCTTAACCCATCAACATTAATTCGATGTTTGCAGGCGACTGCAGGTCGTGAGCGATGAAACTGTGCTCGAGTTACGCAAGGTTTTATATTCCCCAAAATGAGTGTGTGATACACAAGTCACCTCACTGACGTGTGGTAATCTCTTTGTATGGGGAGTGTGATTTGACTCTGATTTATTTGAGTTTTAGTTGTGCTACAGATAGGACAATGGGATGAGCAGTTTCCAATCTGCTGGCTTCATATTGGTTATCCAGATGCCAATCAGAGCACAAGCCAGTGCAATTGCTTTACTAGCTTTACTAAAGATTTTTACTGCAGTCAATTTAAAATCTTAACATCCTACCAGTGCATAATTTACAACCCCAATTTGCAAAGTCATAAAAATCTGCATGAAAATGCAATGTATATTGAGTGGTAGTCAGACATGGATTTGTGTCTGTAATTTGCCTGTAGCAAATCCATCGACTTGGAACTGGAGAGAAAATGCTGACACAAAAGTGTTGGTGAGCATCCTGGGTGTGCACCTCCTAGTGTCCAGTGGGAGAACAGCAATCGCAAAGAACACTGACGCAAATCTTTGAAAGTGGGAGGACAAGTCGCTAAGACTGTCAAAAGTAAAGAATGCAGGATCCTTGGCTTCACAAATCAGGGAGGTTATGTTAAAGCATTCTAAATCAATAGTTGGCATCAGCTGGAGCACTGTGCCCAATTCTGGGAATCACACTTCAGGAAGAATGTCAAGGTCCCAGAGAGGGTGGAGAGGAGATTTCCCAGATTGATACCAGGGATGAGAGACTTCAGTTATGTGGAGAGACTTGAGAAGTCTCCTTAGAGCAGAGAAGGTTATGTGGAGATTTATTAGAGCTGAGCTTTTTTGAAAGAGTACAAAAATAACAACGTGCATTTATACAGCACCTATAACAGAGTAAAACGTCCTAAGCACTTCACAGGAGCGTTATCAAACAAAATTTGACACAGTGGCACATAAATGAGATATTAGGGCAGTTGACTAAAAGCTTGGTCGAAGAGGTAGGTTTTAAGGAGCGTCTTAAAGATGCGGAAAGAGAGCTTTAGGGAGGCAATTCCAGAGTTTATGGCCTAGGCAGCAGAAAGCACAGCTGCCAATGGTGGAACAATTAAAATCGGGGATGCACAAGAGGACAGAATTGGAAGAACTGGTTGTTGGGCTGGAGGAGGTTACAGATAGGGAGGGGTGATGCCACAGAGGGATTTGAATACAATGATGATCATTTTAAGATAGAGGCATTGCTCAGCCAGGAGCCAACGTAGGTCAGCGAGCACACAGGAGGTGGGTGAACGGGACTTGACACGGGCAGCAGAGTTTTGGATCAGTTTAAGTTTATGGAGGGAGGAATATGGGAGGCCTGCCAGGAGTACGTTGGAATAGTAACAAATAGATGGATGAGGTTTTCAGCAGCAGATGAGCTGAGGTGGGCGGAGTTGGGCAAAGTTATAGAGGTGGAAGTAGACAGTCTTTGTGATGGAGAGGATATGTGGTCCGCAGCTCATCTTGGGTTCAAGTATGACAACCAAGGTTGCCAACAGTCAAGCTCAACTCCAGACGGTTGCCAGGGAGAGGGATGGAGTTGGTGGCGAGGGAACAAAGTTTGTAGCGTGGATCGAAGATAATGGCTTCGATCTTCCCAATATTTAATTGGAAGAAATTTCTGCTCATCCAATACTGGATGTCGGACAAGCAAGGTGACAAATTAGAGACAGTGGAGGGGTCGAGAGAGGTGGTGGTGAGGTAGAGCTGGGTATCATCTAGGTACATGTTGAATTTGATATGTTTTCGGATAATATCACCATGGAGCAGCATGGAGATGAGAAATAGGAGAGGGGGACAAGGATAGATCCCTGGGGGACTTCAGAGGTAATGGTGCAGGAAAGGAAAGTGAAGCTGTTGCCGGAGATTCTCTGGCTACGACTAGATAGATAAGAATGGAACCAGGTGAGTGCATTCCCACCCAGCTGGACAATGTAGGAGAGGCCTTGGAGGAGAATAGAGTGGTCAACTGTGTCAAAGGCTGCAGACAGGTCAAGAAGGATGAAAAGATGAAGGGAAAATATGTTTTAAACATCCCTAACAAAAAGAAGAACTTTAATGATAGCTAAACTGTATTAACTGCAAGTTGAAAAACAGGAATATAGAGGAACATTAACAGACACCTTTCAGACAAAGGCAGATGGTAACCAACGACAAATCTTGGGATGTTATGGATCAGAAGAACTGACTGGTACAGTTTTGAGATAAGAAACCACTGAGCAGCACGTAATCTCTGGAGTACTCCCGGTGCCACGTGCGAGTGAGTGTAGAAATAGAAGGATAGAGCAGATGAATGCATGGCTGGAGAGATGATGCAGAAGGGAGGGCTTCAGATTCCTGGCTATTGGGGCTGGTTCTGGGGGAGGTGGGACCTATACAAGCTGGATGGGTTGCACCTCAACAGAGCTGGTACCAATATCCTCATGGAAAGGTTCGCTAGTGTTGTTGGGGAGGGTTTAAACTAAGTTGGCAGGGAGAAGAGGCTTTCATCATATCAGTTTGAGCTAGTGTTAAACCCAGGTCCCTAAATGGCCAACCTCTGTGACCCCTGGTTCTAGATTCCCCACCAGAGGAAACATCCTCCCTACGTCTACCCTGTCAAGCCCTTTAAGAAATGTGTATGTTTAAATTAGATTACCTCTCATTCTTCTAAACTCTAGAGAATATAGGCCTAGTCTACTCAACTCATAGGACAACCCCTCTGCCCACCCACACCGCCACCCCCCTCCCTCCATCCAAGGAAATGAGCCTGGTAAACCTTTGTTGCACTCCCTCTGTGGCAAGTATATTCTTCCTTAGGTAAGGAGACCAAAATTGTACATAATAATCTATGTGTGATATCACCAGAGCTCACCAGAACAGTGGTCTTTATTCATCTTTATTCATCTCAGTCCACCACACTGCATGTATTTTTTCTTTGAAGAACCATCGCTCTTAATTCCTGCAGGATTGCCCTTGTCATCCTTGGAAGGATGTTTTCAGTGAGGTTCCGCAGGGCTCAGTATTAGGTCCCTTGCTTTTTGTGGTATATATCAACAACTTAGATTTGAATATAGGGAATATGATTAAGAAGTTTGCAGACGACACTAAAATTGACTATGTGGTTGATAATGAAGAGGAAAGTCATGGGCTGCAGGAGGATATCAATCTACTGGTCAGGTGGGCAGAGCAGTGACAAATGGAATTTAATTCAGAGAAATGTGAGGTGCTGTCCTTTGGGAGGACAAATTAAGAAAGGGTATACACATTAAGAGGTAGGCCATTTAAAATTGTAGATGAACAAAGGAACCTTGGAATGCTTGTCCACAGATCACTGAAAGTAGCAGGTGGTTAAGAAGGCATACAGAATGCTTGCCTTTATTGGCCGAGGCATAGAATATAAGAGCAGGGAGATTATACTTAAATTGTATAATACTTTGGTTAGGCCACAGCTGAAGTACAACATGCAGTTCTGGTCGTCGTATTAAAGGAAGGACGTGATTGCACTAGAGAGGGTGCAGAGAAGATTTACGAGGATGTTGCCTGGAATGGAGAATCTTAGTTATGAGGACAGATTGGATAGGCGGGGTTTGTTTTCATTGGAACAGAGGAGGTTGAGAGGAGACCTCATTGAGGTGCACAAAATATTGAGGGACCTGGACATAGTGGATAGTAAGGGCCTATTTCCATTGGTGGAGCGGTTTATTATGAGGGGGCATAGTTTTAAGGTGGTTGGTGGAAGCTTTAGAGGAGATTTGAGGGGGGGCTTCTTTACGCAGAGGGTTGTGGAGATCTGGAACTCATTGCCTGGAAGAGTGGTAGATGCAGAAACCCTCACCACTTTTAAGAAATGGTTGGATGGGCACTTAAAGTGCAGTAACCTGCAGGGTTACGGACCTAGAGCTGGTAATTGGGATTAGACTGGTGACCTTTTGTTGGACGGCGCAGATATAATGGTAAGTACTGCAGGGAATAGAATATAGCCAGGGTGATCTCCTGGACTAGTTTCAATCGCTTGGATGGGTCGGAGGGGAATTTTCCGATATTTTTTCTCCCTAAATTGGCCTGGGTTTTTATCTGTTTTTTGCCTCTCCCAGGAGATCACATAGCTGCGGTTGGGGTGGAGTGTAGAATGTTTTTGTATAAGGGGTGTCGCAGTTGTGTGAGGCGGACTTGTTGGGTTGGGTGCTCTTTGCCTTTCTGTCATTGTTCATAGGTTTATATGTAAACTTTACAGCTGCTGACCAAGGGCCGGCGCGGACACGATGGGCCGAAGTGGCCTCCTTCTGCGCTGTAAATTTCTATTTTTCTATGTTTCTATATAATTGCAGTAAGACATCTTTACTCTTATATTCAAATCCTACGGTAATAAAGGCTAACATACCATTTGCTTTCATGATTTCTTGCTGTATCTGCATGTTAACTTTCAGTAATTTGTGTACAAGGACATTAGAAAGGAGAAAAAAAGGGCACAAAGAATTGGGAGATGAATAGCACTAAAGTAAGAAATAGTAAGGTATTAGGTGAGGTCAGACTAAGAGAGAACACAGGATGGTCTGAGATAGGTTTACGGTGTATGTATGTGAACGCACAAAGCATAGTAAACAAGAATGGTGAGCTGCAGGCACAAATAACCACATGGGAATATGATGTCATGGCAATGACAGAGACCTGGCTCATAAAATGACAGGATTGGGTATTAAATATTCCTGGATATCGGGTGTTCATGAAAGATAGGGAAGGAAAGATAGGAGGTGGTGTGGCAGTAGTAGTTAACGAGAATGTTACAATGCAGAACAGAGAGGATGCCCTGGAGGGTTAAGGACAGAATCTAAATGACTAAAGTTAAGAAATAATCTGGGTGCCAATACACTACTAGGGGTATTTTATAGGCCATCAGCTAATGGGAAGAATTTAGAGTAAATTTGTAGAGAAATTAGAAAGAGAGGCCAGAATTATAGAGTAATGATAATGTGGGACTTCAACTATCCTAACATCGACTGGGATAATAATAGTGTAAAGGGCAGAGAGGGGGATGAATTTCTAAAGTGTGTTCAGGAGAACTTACTTGATCAGTATGTTTCTGGCCCAACGAGGCAGGAGGCATTGCTGTATCTGGCGCTGGGGAATGAGATAGGCCAAGTGGAGCAAGTGTCAGTAGGTGAACATTTAGGGAACAGTGATCATAGTGTCATAACGTTTAGATTAGCTATGGAAAAGGTCAGTCAGCAATGTAGAGTAAAAAAATATTTAATTGGTGGAAGGCCAATTTCAGTGGGATGAGAATAGATCTGACCCGGGAAAATTGGAAACAAAGATTGGCAGGCAGGCAGGCAAAACTGTAGTGGAACAATGGGCCACCTTTAAAGAGGAAATAGTTCAGGTACAGTTGAGCTACATTCCCACAAGGGGGGGCAAGGCAGGGCAATTAAAGTCAGAGCTCCCTGGATGACGACAAAGATAGAGAGTAAGATGAAGAAGAAAAAGAGCACATATTACAGATATTAGGTGGAGAATACATCTGAGAATCTGGCTGAATATAGAAAGTTCAAAGAAGAAGTGAAAAATAAAATAAAAGGTGCAAGGAGATGGCATGAGAATAGATTGACAACTAACATAAAAGGGAATTCAAAAGTCTTCTATAGGCATATAAATAGTAAATGGATAGTAAGAAGAGGGGTGAGGCTGATTAGGGACCAAAAAGGAAGCCTGGAAGCAGAGGGTATGGCTGAGATACTAAATGAATACTTTGCATCTGTCTTCACCAAGGAAAAAGATGCTGACATAGATATAGGGAAGGAGGAGGTAGAGGAGATACTGAATGGGATAAAGATGAGGTACTCGAAAGGCTGGCTGCACTTAAAGTGGATAAGTCACCAGGAGTGGATGGAATACATCCGAGGGCAATAACGGAAGTGAAGGTAGAAATCCTGGAGGTACTGGCCATAATATTGCAATCCTCCTTAGATACAGGGCTCGTGCCAGAGGACTGGAGAATTGCAAATGTTGCACCATTGTTCAAAAAAGGGTATAAAGATAAACCCAGCAGTTACAGGCCAGTCAGTTTAACCTCAGTAGTGGGGAAGCTTTTAGAAACAATTATCAGGGAGAAAATTAACAGTCACTTGGACAAGTGTGAATTAATTAAGGAAAGCCAGCACGGATTTGTTAAAGGCAATCGTGTTTAACCAACTTGATGAGGTAATAGAGAGGATTGATGAGGGCGATGAGGTTGACGTGTTGTACATAGATTTCCAAAAGGCTTTCGACAAAGTGCCACATAAATAGGCTTGTCTGCAAAGTTGAAGTCCATGGAATAAAGGGACAGTGGCAGCATGGATACAAAATTGGCTAAGTGACAGGAAACAGAGAGTAGTGGTGAACGGTTGTTTTTCTGACTGGGGAAGGTATACAGTGATGTTCCCCAGGGGTCGTTACTAGGACCACTGCTTTTCTTGATATATATTAATGACTTGGCTGTGGATGTACAGGGCACAATTTAAAAATTTGCAATGACACAAAACTTGGAAGTATCATGAACAGTGAAGAGGATAGTGATAGACTTCAAGAGACAGACTGGTGGAATGGGCAGACACACGGCAGATGAAATTTGATGCAGAAAAGTGCGAAGTGATACATTTTGGTTGAAAGAACGAGGAGAGGAAATATAAATGAAAAGGGTACAATCCTAAAGGGGGTGCATGAAGAGAGAGATCTAGGGGTATATGTGAACAAATCGTTGAAGTTGGCAGAACATGTTAAGAAAGCAGTTAAAAAACCTGGACTTCATGAATAGAGGTATAAAGTATTATGATGAACTTGTATAAAACAATGGTTCAGCCTCAACTGGAGTATTGTGTCCAATTCTGGGCACCGCACTTTAGGAAGAATGTGCAGAAAAGATTTACGAGAATTATTCCAGGGATGAGAGACTTCAATTATGTTGATAGACTGGAGAAGCTGGGATTGTTCTCCTTGGAGCAGAGAAGATTGAAAGAAGATTTAATTGAGGTGTTCAAAATCATCAGAGGTTTGGACAGAGTAGATAGAGATAAACTGTTCTCATTGGCAGAAGGGTTGAGAACCAGAGGACACAGATTTAAGGTGATTGGCAAAAGAATCAAACGCGACACAAGAAAAAAATTTTGATGGGCTATAGGGAAAGGGTAGGCGAGTGGGACTAGCTGAAATGCTCTTGCAGAGAGCCAGTACGGGCTCGACAGGCCAAATGGCCTTCTTCCATGCTGTAACAATTCTATGATTCTATGATAAGTAACATGCAATGTGAGGTAACACCATTAAACTTTGAACCACCCATGAACAACAAGGGATGTAGGCACACCGAACGGAACCAATCAAAGGAAGCATAGCCACAAAGAATATAAGAATTTAACGATACCAAGCTCTTGCACTGCAGTCAACTGGGATAGACGGTTCCTAGTCTAACAGGAAGATGGTGTCTAAAGATTCAACAGACTTTAGGTGATCGTTGGTCTGGCCAACCGGGGCACTTGGAAGACTCAAGAACAGGTCGAGTTGTGTTTCTTATTTAATTCGTGTATTAGTGGTTAAATAAAGATAGTCTCTGTGAGAGACCCTTGTATCCGTATGTTTCTGTTAAGGTGGATTCAGGTCCACGGACCCCACTCAAACATCTACTGTGGCAGGTGAAAGCCAGGATAATTCCTACAGATGGATAGGTTACCACGGTTACAGTCACATAGGATGTCATTTGTGACTTTGGTATGGGCTGTTTCAGTACAGTGGCTGGGGCGGAAAACTGATTGGAAGGATTCAAACATGGAATTTTGGGAAAGATGTTCATGGATTTGGGACGTGACTTTGGAGAGGAAAGGGAGTTTAGAGATGGAATGGTAGTTTGCAAGGACAGAGGGGTCAAGGGTGATTTTTTTGAGGTGGGTCTGATGCCAGCAGAATTGAAGGGGAAGTAAACAGTATCTGTGGAGAGAGAACCATTAACAATATTAGCTAACATGGGGGCCAGAAAGAGAAGTTGGGTGGTCAGCAGTTTGGTAGGAAACATGCTTCCACGCCAAAAAAAAAGATGAGTTCACAGGTGTTTCAAATGAAGAACCTGAACTACATCCTCAAGGGTGGAAGATGCCTGTGTGTGGATTTTTTTAACATACGTTGGAATAGGGTCGAGGGAAGAGATGGTGGGTCTCATAAGTGTCATGTATTCAACCAGCATTGTAACCCATGTATAACCTGACCGAAGTTGTACAGCGTGAGAACACTGACCACTAGGTGGGAGACACTCCTAACCTGGACCTTCAGGTATAAAAGGGGAAGCTCCACCCACCTTCATCACTTAAGGCTAAGGAATAAAGGACAGGTCACAGACTGACCTTCTCTCAAGCATGGGCCTCGTGTGCATTTATACTGTGTAGTAAGGATGTATCAATGGCGGCAAGAAACTGGGATTTAAACCAAGCGAGCATGGCCACGAGCAGAACAGACGAGAGGTACTGTGTTAAGAAATGGTTGGGACAGAGATTCAACATTGTTAAAGCAGCACACAGTTCTCCAGGCAGACAAGGGCAGTCAGGCATGCCCCAACATGTAGTCGAACCCAGAGGGGGAGTTCGACAGAGACAATGGCGAGCTGAACAGCGATTCACGCCATTGCAAGGGACAATGCGGCCAGTAATGGGGCCATCAACACCTGTTAATGGTGCACTCAAGGACAATAACAGGGGCAGTCAGGGACGATCGACTGGCAAGGGACCTTTTGTTTCAAACCGCAACTCATGCTGGAGGCGTGGAGGCATACATTCAGCCGGAGTTTGCAGAGATGAGCAAAATACCTGCAGAAATTGCAGAAATGGACACTGGGGGAAATCGCTGGAAGCTGAAGTTCAGCGAGTTCATGTGGAGCACGTATACAGTTCATGCACCAGGACGCCACCAATAATGATGAAAGTGCTCCTCAATGGCATCCCAGTATCAATGGAGTTAGACACAGGTGCCAGCCAGTCCCTGATGGGTATCAAACAGTTCGAAAAGTTGTGGGCATCCAAGGCCAGGAGGCCAAAATTATCGCCGATTGACGCACAGCTACGGACTTACACAAAGCAGATCATTCCGGTGCTAGGCAGCGCCACGGTAGTCGTGACCCACAGAGATTCGAAGAACAGGTTGCCACTCTGGATTGTCCCAGGGGACGGTCCCGCACTACTGGGGAGGAGTTGGCTTGCTGTCATGAACTGGAAATGGGGCGATGTCAATGCAATTTCCTCTGTGGAGCGAGTATCATGCTCACAGATCCTGGACAAATTTGACTCATTATTTCAACTCGGCATCGGCACTTTCATGGGGGCCAAGGTAGTGATTCACAAAAACCCGGACGCCAGACCAGTACACCACAAGGCCAGAGCGGTGCCGTACGTGATGCAGGAAAAGATAGAAGGCGAATTGGACCGCCTGTTGAGGGAAGGCATCATCTCGCCAGTTGAATTCAGTGACTGGGCAAGCCCGATTGTGCCGGTGCTCAAGGTGGATGGGTCGGTCAGGATATGTGACGATTACAAGGCCACCATCAATCGGGTGTCACTCCAAGACCAGTACCCGCTACCGAGAGCGGAGGACCTTTTTGCGACGCTATCCGGTGGCAAACTTTTTTCAAAATTGGACCTGACCTCAGCTTACATGACCCAGGAGCTGGCGAGTGAGTCGAAGAAGCTGACCACCATCACGACACACAAGGGGTTGTGTGAGTACAACAGATGTCCGTTCGGGATTCGCTCGGCCGCCGCGATCTTCCAACAAAATATGGAAAGCCTCCTCAAGTCGATTCCAGGGACGGTGGTTTTTCAGGACGACATCCTCATTACGGGTTACGATACTGAAGAACACCTCCACAACCTGGAGGAGGTGCTACGCAGAACTGGACCGGGTAGGTCTGCGAATGAAAAAGGCGAAGTGCGTCTTCCTAGCTCCAGAGGTAGAATTCCTGGGGATGAGGGTAGCAGCAGACGGGATCAGCCCTACAGAGAGCACCCAGACCCCGTAACATGACGGAGCTGCGTTCGTTCCTGGGGCTCCTGAACTATTTTGGTAACTTTCTTCCCAAATTGAGCACGCTGCTAGAGCCGCTACACGTGCTCCTACGCAAAGGTCGCGAATGGTTCTGGGGGGACAGCCTGGAAAGGGCTATTTAATAGAGCACGAAATTTATTATGTTCCAACAATCTGTTAACACTCTATGACCCATGTAAGAAACTTGTGTTAACGTGCGATGCGTCGTCCTATGGTGTCGTGTGTGTGTTGCAGCATGTCAATGCCAAGAGTCAGTTACAGCCGGTAGCTTATGCCTCCAGGAGTCTTTCCGAGGCAGAAAGGGGCTACGAGATGGTAGAAAAGGAGACGCTCGCATGTGTATATGCGGTAAAGAAAATGCACCAGTACCTGTTTGGCAGGAAATTTGAGCTGGAGACAGATCACAAACCCCTAACGTCCCTTTTGGCTGACAACAAGGCCATAAATGCAAACGCATCGGCCCGCATACAGAGGTGGGCACTCACGTTAGCTGCCTATGACTACACAATTCGGCACAGACCGGGCACCAAAAACTGCGCCGATGCACTCAGCAGGCTCCCACTAGCCACCACTGAGGGGGCTACCGAGCATGGTGCTGAGATGGTCATGGCTGTTGAAGCTTTCGGAAGCGAAGGCTCACCCGTGACAGCCGGTCAGATTAAAGGCTGGACAAGTAGAGACCTGCTATTGTCTATAGTCAAGAAATGTGTCCTGAATGGGGACTGGGCAACCACGTACAGGGCATGCCCTGAGAAATTTAAACCATTTCACAGCGCAAGGATGAACTCTCGATTCAGGCCGATTGCCTACTGTGGGGAAACCGCATAGTCATGCCCCAGATGAGCAGAGAGGTGTTCATCAGAGAACTCCACAATGGACACCCGGGCATTGTCACGATGAAGGCAATTGCCAGGTCACACGTTTGGTGGCCAGGGATAGACGCAAATCTGGAACTTTGTGTTCGCAGGTGCAACACGTGTGCCCAGCTGGGCCATGCGCCCAGGGAAGCACTCCTTAGCCCCTGGCCATGGCCCGCCAAGCCTTGGTCACGCATCCATTTGGACTACGCAGGTCCTTTCATGGGGAAAATGTTTTTGGTTGTAGTAGACGCCTACTCCAAATGGATCGAGTGTGACATTTTAAATTCAAGCACATCCTCTGCCACGGTAGAAAGTCTACGGGCAATGTTCGCCGCTCACGGTCGACCGGACATCTTGGTCAGCGACAATAGCCCATGCTTCACAAGCACTGAATTCCAGGACTTCATGGCAGGCAATGGAATTAACCATGTTAGAACGGCACCGTTCAAGCCGGCCTCAAACGGCCAGGCAGAAAGAGCAGTGCAGATAATCAAACAGGGGATGCTCAGATTCCAAGGGTGTTCCCTATAAACCCGTTTATCACGCCTCCTGTTGGCCCTATAGATCCCGACCATACTTGCTCACAGGGGTTCCACCCGCAGAGCTACTAATGAAAAGGACGCTCAAAACCCGATTATCGCTTATACACCCCACCATGAAAGAAATTGTCGAGAGCAGGCGCCAGTCACAATATCACTACCATGACAGGAATGCGAGGGCGCAATGTATTGATGTAAATGATCCTGTTTTTGTCCTCAACTACGCTGCAGGGCCCAAATGGCTCGCAGGCACTGTGGTTGCCAAAGAGGGATATAGGATTCTGGTAGTTAAACTTATCTGCCGCAAATCTGCCGCAAACATGTGGATCAAACAAAAAGGAGGTCCAGCAACCCCATAGAAGAAGCAGAGGAAGAACACGATATAGAGTTCACTCCACCACAGGTGACCGAACACCGGAACCAAAGGGAGGAGAGCCCAGTCACTGTGGGAAGTCCGGACAGGCCTGAGGCACTGCAAACAGCAGACACTCAGGCCAGCGTGCAACAACCGGAGCCCCAACTCAGGCGCTCTACAAGGGAGCGTAAACCACCAGAGAGACTCAACCTGTGATCCCAATAAGACTTTGGGGGGAGGTGATGTCATGTATTCAACCAGCATTGTAACCCATGTATAATCTGACCGAAGTTGTACACCATGAGAACACTGACCACTACGTGGGAGACACTCCTAACCTGGACCTTCAGGTATAAAAGGGGAAGCTCCACCCATCTTCATCACTTGAGTGCGAAGGAATAAAGGACAGGTCACAGACTGACCTTCTCTCAAGCATGGGCCTCGTGTGCATTTATACTGTGTAGTAAGGACGTATCAATAAGAATATAAGAAATAGGAGCAGGAGTAGGCCATACGGCCCCTCGAGCCTGCTCCGCCATTTAATACGATCATGGCTGATCGATCATGGGCTCAGGTCCATTTCCCTGCCCGCTCCCCATAACCCCTTATCGGTTAAGAAGCTCTCTATCTCTCTCTTAAATTTAATCAATGTCCTGGCTTTCACAGCTCTCTGATGCAGCGAATTCCACAAATTTACAACCCTCTGAGAAGAAATTCCTCC
Organism: Pristiophorus japonicus; assembly: GCF_044704955.1. Classification (NCBI taxonomy): domain Eukaryota; kingdom Metazoa; phylum Chordata; class Chondrichthyes; family Pristiophoridae; genus Pristiophorus; species Pristiophorus japonicus. The sequence goes on from NC_091988.1 coordinate 136,365,954, forward strand.
TCATCTCAGTTGTAAATGGGCGGCCTCTTATTCTAAGATTATGCCCCCTAGTTCTCGTCTCCCCTATCAGTGGAAACATCCTCTCTGCATCCAACTTGTCAAACACCTCATAATCTGATATGTTTCGATAAGATCACCTCTCATTTTTCTGAATTCCAAAGAGTAGAGGCCCAACTTCCTCAACCTTTTTTCATAATTCAACCCACTCATATCTGGAATCAACCTAGTGAACCTTCTCTGAACTGCCTCCAAAGCCAGTATATCCTTTCGTAAATATGGAAACCAAAACTGCACGCAGTATTCCAAGTGTGGACTCACCAATACCCCATATAACTGTAGCAAGACTTCCCTGCTTTTATACTCTATCCCCTTTGCAATAAAGGCCAAGATTCCATTGGCCTTCCTGATCACCTGCTGTACCTGCATTCTAAACTTTTGTGTTTCATGCACAAGTACTGCTAGGTCCTGCTGTACTGCAGCACTTTGCAATCTTTCTCCGTTTAAATAATAACTTGCTCTTTAATTTTTTTCTGCCAAAAGTGCATGACCTCACACTTTCTAACATTATACTCCATCTGCCGAATCTTTGCCCACGCACTTAGCCTGTGTATGTCCTTTTGCAGATTTTGTGTGTTCTCCTCATACATTGCTTTTCCTCCCATCTTTGTATTGTCAGCAAACATGGCTACGTTACACTCGGTCCCTTCTTCCAAATCATTAATATAGATTTTAAATAGTTAGGGTCCCAGCACTGATCCCTGTGGCACCCCACTAGTTACTGATTGCCACCCCAAGAATGACCCATTTATCCCTCTGTTTAAAAAGGGGGGCAGACAAAACGCAGGTAACTATAGGCCGGTTAGTTTAACATCTGTAGTGGGGAAAATGCTTAAAGCTATCATTAAGGAAGAAATAGCGGGACATCGAGATAGGAATAGTGCAATCAAGCAGACTCAACATGGATTCATGAAGGGGAAATCATGTTTAACTCATTTACTCGAATTCTTTGAGGATATAACGAGCTTGGTGGATAGAGGTGTACCGATAGATGTGGTGTATTTAGATTTCCAAAAGGCATTCGATAAGGTGCCACACAAAAGGTTACTGCAGAAGATAAAGGTATGCGGAGTCAGAGGAAATGTATTAGCATGGATCGAGAATTGGCTGGCAAACAGAAAGCAGAGAGTCGGGATAAATGGGTCTTTTTCGTGTTGGAAATCGGTGGTTAGTGGTGTGCCATAAGGATTGGTGCTGGGACCACAACTGTTTATAATATACATAGATGACCTGGAAGTGGGGACAGAGTGTAGTGTAACAAAATTTGCAGATGACACAAAGATTAGTGGGAAAGCGGGTTGTGTAGAGGACACAGAGAGGCTGCAAATAGATTTAGATAGGTTAAGCGAATGCGCTAAGGTTTGGCAGATGGAATACAATGTCGGAAAATGTGAAGTCATTCACCTTGGAAAAAAACACAGAAAAAGGGAGTATTATTTGAATGGGGAGAAATTACAACATGCTGCGGTGCAGAGGGGCCTGGGGGTCCTTGTGCATGAAACTCTTTTGAGTTTACCTGCAAAAACATAAACATTAAAACCATGCCACCCGACCTGGGTGACACAGCAGACATTTTCAAGGCCCCTTTTTTTTTTTTGGTTCTTTTGGGGCGCTAAAATCAAATTTTTCCAGTGCCCCCTATAAAAGGGGAGGGGGACACTAAAAGCACCGGCAATGAAAACAAATTAAACTTTAAAACGTAAAATCAAATTAAAATTTGGTTGCCGGGCGTGATGATGCACTCCAGTCCCTCCGGTGCCCACCTCTCGCGGAAGGCCGTGAGCGTACCGGTGGACATCGCGTGCTCCATCTCCAAGGACACCCTGGACCGGATGTAAGAGCGGAAGAGAGGCAGGCAGTCAGGTTGAACGACCCCCTCGACCGCCCGCTGCCTGGACCGGCTGATGGCACCCTTGGCCGTGCCCAGGAGCAGTCCTACGAGGAGGCCTTCGGACCTACCCGCTCCCCTCCGCACAGGGTGCCCAAAGATCAGGAGAGTGGGACTGAAGTGCAGCCAGAATTTCAGGAGCAGCCCCTTCAAATAATGGAACAGGGGCTGCAACCTTGTGCACTCAATAAAAACATGGAACACGGACTCCTCCAGACCGCAGAAATTGCAGGCGGCCTGGGAGTCCGTGAACCGGCTTAAAAATTTATTGCACGGCACTGCTCCATGCACCACCCTCCAGGCCAAGTCCCCGATGAATAGTGGGAGGACCCCTGCGTAGAGTGCCCTCCATCGGGGACCCCCGCCTCCTCCGGACGGCAAGATGGTACGCCATGGCGTGTCCGGACGGCCGGCGAGGATGGCAAAGTTGAGGGTGTGCAGGAGCAGCCCGTACAGGAAACCCCTCTGCGTGGAACTGAAAGGCACGGAGGGGATTTCCCCGAGGCGGCTCAAGTTGTGAGGCGCCGGCCCCCGAGGGAGGTTCCGGGGTTTGGCGCCGATGAGGAATTCCGTCCGGACGGGGGTCAGTTCGGACGGGATCTCCCCACGTGCTTGAGCCTCCTCGATGCACCTAACGGAGTCAGGGTCCAGAGCTGTTTTTAGCGACTCGATGGCATCGGCCGCGTGGCGGATGTTGGCAGAGTTTAGGCGCCGCGCCAGCGTGTCTGGTGCCATCCAGCCCGCTCCTCTACCATTGAGCAGGTCCCTGACCCTGGTCACCTCACCAGCCACAGCCCTCTCTTCCGACCGCCACATAAAACCTCGGCCGTGGAGGTACGGATTTCCTTGTGCATGAAACTCTTTTGAGTTTATCTGTGAAAACATAAAACATTAAACGGTGCCACCCGACCTGGGTGACACTCCAGACATTTACAAGGCCCATTTTTTTTTTTTTCCCCCTTTTTTGTGTTTTTTTTTGTGTTTTTTCTTTTTTTTTTTTGTTTTTTTTTTTGGGCACTAAAATCACAATTTTTCCCCAGTGCCCCCTATAAAAGGGAAGGGGACACTAAAAGCACCGGCAATTAAAACAAATTAACTTTAAAACGTAAAATCAAATTAAAATTTGGTTGCCGGGCGTGATGATGCACTCCAGTCCCTCCGGTGCCCACCTCTCGCGGAAGGCCGCGAGCGTACCGGTGGACACCGCGTGCTCCATCTCCAAGGACACCCTGGACCGGATGTAAGAGCGGAAGAGAGGCAGGCAGTCAGGTTGAACGACCCCCTCGACCGCCCGCTGCCTGGACCGGCTGATGGCACCCTTGGCCGTGCCCAGGAGCAGTCCTACGAGGAGGCCTTCGGACCTACCCGCTCCCCTCCGCACAGGGTGCCCAAAGATCAGGAGAGTGGGACTGAAGTGCAGCCAGAATTTCAGGAGCAGCCCCTTCAAATAATGGAACAGGGGCTGCAACCTTGTGCACTCAATAAAAACATGGAACACGGACCCCTCCAGACCGCAGAAATTGCAGGCGGCCTGGGAGTCCGTGAACCGGCTTAAAAATTTGTTGCACGGCACTGCTCCGTGCACCACCCTCCAGGCCAAGTCCCCGATGAATAGTGGGAGGACCCCTGCGTAGAGTGCCCTCCATCGGGGATCCCCGCCTCCTCCGGACGGCAAGATGGTGCGCCATGGCGTGTCCGGACGGCCGGCGAGGATGGCAAAGTTGAGGGTGTGCAGGAGCAGCCCGTACAGGAAACCCCTCCGCGCGGAACTGAAAGGCACGGAGGGGATTTCCCCGAGGCGGCTCAAGTTGTGAGGCGCCGGCCCCCGAGGGAGGTTCCGGGGTTTGGCGCCGATGAGGAATTCCGTCCGGACGGGGGTCAGTTCGGACGGGATCTCCCCACGTGCTTGAGCCTCCTCGATACACCTAACGGAGTCAGGGCCCAGAGCTGTTTTTAGCGACTCGATGGCATCGGCCGCGTGGCGGACGTTGGCAGAATTTAGGCGCCGCGCCAGCGTGACTGGCGCCATCCAGCCCGCTCCTCTACCATTGAGCAGGTCCCTGACCCTGGTCACCTCACCAGCCACAGCCCTCTCTTCCGACCGCCACATAAAACCTCGGCCGTGGAGGTACGGATTTCCTTGTGCATGAATCCCAAAAAGTTAGTTTGCAGGTGCAGCAGGTAATCAGGAAGGCGAATGGAATGTTGGCCTTCATTGCGAGAGGGATGGAGTACAAAAGCAGGGAGGTCCTATTGCAACTGTACAGGGTATTGGTGAGGCCGCATCTGGAGTACTGCTTGCAGTTTTGGTCACCTTACTTCAGGAAGGATATACTAGCTTTGGAAGGGGTACAGAGACGATTCACTAGGCTGATCCCGGAGATGAGAGGGTTACTTTATGATGATAGATTGAATAGACTGGGTCTTTACTCGTTGAAGTTCAGAAGGATGAGGGGTGATCTTATAGAAACATTTAAAATAATGAAAGGGATAGACAAGATAAAGGCAGAGAGGTTGTTTCCACTGGTCGGGGAGACTAGAACTAGGGGGCACAGCCTCAAAATATTGGGGAGCCAATTTAAAACCGAGTTGAGAAGGAATTTCTTCTCCCAGAGAGTTGTGAATCTGTGGAATTCTCTGCCCAAGGAAGCAGTTGAGGCGAGCTCATTGAATGCATTCAAATCACAGATAGATAGATTTTTAACCAATAAGGGAAGTAAGGGTTATGGGGAGCGGGCGGGTAAGTGGAGCTGAGTCCACGGCCAGATCAGCCATGATCTTGTTGAATGGCGGAGCAGGCTCGAGGGGCTAGATGGCCTACTCCTGTTCCTAATTCTTATGTTCTTATGTTCTTATATCCTGACTCTCTGTTTTCTGTTCGTTAGCCAATCCTCTATCAATGCTAACATATTACCCCCAACCCCGTGAATTTTTTCTTGTTCAGTAACCTTTTACGTTGTCAAATGCCTTCTGTAAGTCCAAATACACCATATCCACTGGTTCCCCTTTATCCACCCTGTTCGTTACATCCTCAAAGAATTTGAGCAAATTTGTCAAACATGACTTACCCTTCATAAATCCATGCTGACCCTGCTTGATTGAATTATGCTTTTCCAAATGTCCTGCTACTGCTTCTTTAATAATGGACTCCAACATTTTCCCATCACAGGTGTTTGGCAAACTGGTCTATAATTTTCTGCTTTTTGTCTGCCTCCTTTTTTAAAGAGAGGTGTTACATTTGCAATTCTCTAATCTGCTCGGACCTCTCCAGAATCCAGGGAATTTTGGTAAATTACAAACAATGCATCCACTATCCCTGCCACTACTTCTCTTAAGACCCTAGAATGCAAGCCATCATGTTCAGGAGATTTATCCACCTTTAGTCCCATTATCTTGCCAAGTACCACCTCCTTGGTGATTGTGATTGTGTTAAGTTCCTCCCCCCCGCAATAGCCTTTTGACTATCCACTGTCGGGATATTGTTAGTGTCCTCTACCGTAAAGACTGATACAAAATATTTGTTCAGAGATTCTGCCATCTCCATGTTCCCCATTACTAATTCCCCGGTCTCGTCCTCTAAGGGACCAATATTTACTTTAGTCACTCTTTTTCTTTTTATATACCTATAAAAACTCTTGCTATCTATTTTTATATTTTATGCTGGTTTACTTTCATAGTCTATCTTCCCTTTCTTAATCATTTTTTTAGTCATTCTTTGCTGGCTTTTAAAAGCTTCCCAATCTTCTGTCCTCCTACTAGTTTTGGCCATTTTGTATGCCCTTGTTTTTAATTGGATACCATCCTTTATTTCTTTAGTTAGCCACGGATGGCTATATTTTCATTTACACCCTTTTCTCTTCACTGGAATATATTTTTCTTGAGAGTTGTGAAATATCTCTTTAAATATACACCACTGTTCATCAACCGTCCTACACTTTAATCTATTTTCCCATTCCACTTTAGCCAACTCTGCCCTCATACCTTCATAGTCTCCTTTATTTAAGCTTAGTGCGCTGGTTAGAGATCCAACTTTCTCACCCTCCATCTGAATTTTAAATTCAACCATGCTCTGATCACTCATTCCAAGGGGATCCTTTACTAGGAGATTATTTATTAATCCTGTCTCATTACACAGGACCAGATCCAAGATAGCCCGCCCCCCCTGGTTGGTTCCGTTACATACTGCTCAAGGAACCCATCCCTTATGCATTCTATGAACTCTTCCTCAAGGCTACCCTGACCAATTTGATTTGTCCAATCAATATGGAGGTTAAAATTACACATGACTATTGCAGTTCACTTTTTAGAAGCCCCCACTATTTCCTGGTTTATACTCCGACTAACAGAGTTGGTACTGTTAGGGGGCGTATAGACTATGCCTACCAGTGACTTTTCCCCTTATTATTCCTTATCTCCAGCCAAACTGTTTCAATATCCTGATGATTTGAGTCAATATCATTTTTCACTATTGCAGTGGTTCCATCTTTTATCAATAGAGCTACCCCATCTCTTTCTCTTTTCTGTCTGTCCTTCCGGATTGTCATGTACCCCTGAATATTTAGTTCTCAGTCCTGGTCACCTTGAAACCATGTTTCTGTTATGGCGATCAAATCATACCCATTTGTATCTATTTGTGCCATCAACTCATCTATTTTGTTACGAATGCTACTTGCATTTCGACAAAGTGCCTTTAAATTTGTTTATTTTCCCTTTTTTCCTGCTTGTTTCTTCTCTCCTTCAAAGTCACTTTCTTTATTTTTGCTTTCTAATTCCAGCTTTACTCCCCTCCCTACTGAATCTAGTTTTAGGTTCCCATTCCCCTGCCAAGCTAGTTTCAACCCTCCCCAACAGCACTAGCAAACCCCCTCGCAAGGATATTGGTTCAGGCTCTGTTGAGGTGCAAACCTGTCCAGCTTGTACAGGTCCCAGCTCCCCCAGAAGTGGTCCCAATGCCTCAGGAAACTAAAGCCCTCCCGCCTGTGCCATCTCTCCAGCCACGTATTCACCTGTTCTATCCTCCTATTTCTTTACTCACTAGCTCATGGACAAGATGATCTTGGAGAAGGCATGAGGGGTGATAGGCCAGAAACTAGATAAAAATACTGGGCTAGGACAGGAATGAACATTGGGGGAAGTTTGGCCTGGTGGGCTAGGGGAAGGGAGGGAAGCAGAGAGGCAGCTGAATGCATGGTCTCAATCCTAGTGACAAAGAGCTCCTCACACTTGTTGTTGGAGGTGAGGGTGAAGGAGAAAGGGGAAATGGGTTTAAGAGGAGAAGCGAAGTTGGGGGTTATCTTTGCATTCCAGAATGATCCTGGATTAATGAGCCGTTTTGGCAGAGGAGAGCAGGACTTGATAATGCATTATGTGATCGAACGAGTTCTGGCTAAACCAGCTGTCCAACATAATCGTTCACTTTTGTGTATCTTGGACTCCAGGATGTGGAGATGAGAGCTGTACCAGGAGGAATAACCAGCATGAGGAGAGAGTAATAGTTTAATGGGGACTAGGGCATCAGTGGGGTTGCAAGAAATCGTGGATTGGAAGAAATTGTGAATTGTAAAGAAATAATAGTCTTACATGGGTTCCCTAACTTAGCAGTTTGCCTAAGTTGATGACACAAGGATTCCGGCCATGTCAGCTAAGGAGTTGTACAGAGAGATGCATTACAAAGGCATATGCAAAATCAGACCTTGATAAGGGGTCTAGCAAGGAAACTTGAGATAAACAAACTGTCCAAGAGAAGCTATGATCTTACGGGATGGACATGGTTTTTCAGCTGAGAGTTGAGACAAAGAACCCGACATACCATTGGGTACCCTGGTTTGGGAAGAGCTCTTATGGGTTAGATAGTCCTGTACATCTTCTACCCCAAGCCCACCTCTATAAAGAGAATAAAAGAGATATCTAAAGGGCAATTAGCACAGACGTTACAGAGAAAAGCTGTTCGCGCACGCCAGCCGTCTGTCGATTGGGACCAATACCAGCAAGCTTCTGTTCTGAGAAAAATAAAACGCACGATTTTCTGAGACAGGAACATTAAAAAATGCTGGAATTTCAGTTTGTGTGAAAGTGTGTGTTAAAATGTGAAAGTTTCTCTGACAATGAATGTTTAAGAAGTTACAGTGTTCCTTTCATCTGAAAGTCTGTCTTTAAAAGAATGTCTGTTATGTTTGCTTAACTCCACCCATTTCTCTGTGCACAGATCTAAAAGCCTTTTAACCCTTTGTAGCCTTGTCTTGGTCTGGCAGTTTTAAGAATGTGTAAATATGTTGAGTGTGTTCATTTTAATTCAGGAAGATTGTGCACCCAGAATTGGGAAAAAAAAACTTTCAACTATAATTTAAGTTAAGTTGCTGTGGGAAAAACTGAGAAAAAAAAAGTTTGTTTAACCAAAGACTAAGTTTCAGTTGAAGATTTAATCTTGGATTTGTGGTTGCTATTGTGAAATTTCCAAAGCAATTTGATTTGATTTGATTAATTGTGAAAATGAATTTATCCCCAGTTATATTCAATATGTTTTTAGTGATTTGAAAAGGCATCTGAAGAAATACGATGTAATTTACTGGGTTTTTTGTAATCTAAAAATGCTGTCATCTCTGATGAGAATGTTTTATTTAAAGGTAATAATGATGGGGCATGGTGTAACAAGAGATCCAGCAGTTTTAAGAATTTAAGAACATATCTGCAGACATAGACAGACATAAAAGTATGGTGACAATATCGGGGTTATAAAGAATTTTAAAAAGTGTTAATAACTTGGACCAAGTGGGAATGTTTCATCTATGTTTTCTATCTTTAATACAGTACTGGACAGTAAACTTTCTCCAAGGCTCATGAATCAGATATGAATGGTGATTAATGGGATGTGTAATTTGGTGACAGGAAGTGATTGAGGGTATAAGATAGAAACAGGGGACACTATTAAATTGAACTTACCCAGCTTTCTAGTGAAAGTCAGGAAAGTGTAGTTACGAATCGTGAATTGATAGCTTTCTCTTGGAGACGTTTGTGTCTGTGCCTATAATGAACTTTTTAAGAAACCTGAATTTGATAGTCTGGCCACTACCTAAGACATTTGGCAATTGGAGATGAGCAAAGTTCTCCAGACAACTCCAATCTTTTAATAAGATCACCTGAAAGCGTGAGAATGGCTTATATCGGACGGAACGTGTGGCATGATATTGAGATACCGGTATGAGTGTGCAAATGTGATTCGCACTGAAAAATGCGTCTCAGACATGCTCAGTTATTTGTTAACTGCAAGTCATGAAATGGTTAATGTGGCTCAGGAGAGTGAGACAACTTTTAAAGCATTGACACATACTTCATTGAGAAGCTATCTAATTAATACAACAATGAGGATAGAGTTAAACACACTGTTAGCGGGATTGAAACGGAGAGTTACATGGAATTTGGAATGGGACAATTGAAGGCTAGGGAGAAATATATTTAGCAAGAATTATCCACAAGATGGATATGAATAAAAGAGAGATTTGGGGAATCTTTTAAATCCATGACTTGTGGATTAGATGTTAAACTGTAGTGTCGCTTGAAATGATTGTAAGACTGAATTTAACTGTGTCTGTGATAATTGTGTTTTGTAGGTAAAAGAGCGTGAGAAAAGCCAGTATGAATCCAGCTTGAGGTGGTTTTGATAGTGCCTCCTGTGTCACTACTACCGTAACTACCGTGCTTTATGGGTCTAACATAAACTGTCCCATTAATAGCCACAGTTTTTGCTTCACACTGCATTTACCCACAATCATCAACCAACACATTTTACTCAAAATCAAAACCTATGCTCAAGTGGAACCAACAGTAAATGAGTTACCTAAGTATGAGTTGCACAATTACACTTGGGTACGACATTCCTCTGTTGCCTGAGGGCTTCAGTGAGCTTGTGATGCAACTGAACTCCTCCCTAAAGTTTTGGAGCAAGACAACTTGAAAATAGATATTGAAGTTGACAGCATAGAGAACAATTCACAGTGCTGGGATATTGAGCTTAATATATTAGCCACCCTTGGGTTCATATTATTTCACACACTCTGGTAGTTCTTCAATGTGTAATGATAGTATTTGAATCACGTACCTCGTATAATAAGACTTTGATGCATAAGCCAATTGTGCACTCGTGCCCATGACTAACCAGCACTAACAAATTAATTGAGCACTCCGAAAGTGAAGATACAAAGCAACGTAGAGGAGACCCCAGGCGGGGTAAGATCGGGAAAGATAGAAGAAACAGAGGATACCCCAGGCAGAACAGAATTGGCACAACGGAACAGTGAATTAAATTTGAGTAAGGGGGTCAGAGGTTGCTCCTCCCCCTCAAATGAATGGACTGTAAGAAAGGGAGAAATCTTAATTTCTGAGTCTCCCTAATAACGCCCAAGTGGAGAAAGCAATAAGTAAATGAGGGGAACATGAGTGGTGGGAAGTAGCTTATAATGCCAGCCAGCATCCCTGGGCATGGATGGTATCAGCGGGTTGATTGTGAGAATATGGATACTCCCTTCTCCAGGTGGAGACATGGCTTAGAAGAAATTGTGAATTGTAAAGAAATAATAGTCTTATACGGATTCCCTAACTCAGACGCTTGCCTACGTTGATGTCAGATAAGGATTTGTACAGAGAGCTGAGTTACAAGGGCATAATGTAAAAACAGGCCTTGATAAGAGATCTAGAGATAAACAAATTGTCTGAGAGAAGGCATGTAATAAAGGTGCAGCAGTTATAATGGGTGACTTTAATATGCACATAGATTGGGCGAGCCAAACTGGAAGCAATACGGTGGAGGAGGATTTCCTGGAGTGCATAAGGGATGGTTTTCTCGACCAATATGTCGAGGAACCAACTAGGGGGGAGGCCATCTTAGACTGGGTGTTGTGTAATGAGAGAGGATTAATTAGCAATCTCATTGTGGGAGGCCCCTTGGGGAAGAATGACCATAATATGGTGGAATTCTGCATTAGGATGGAGAATGAAACAGTTAATTCAGAGACCATGGTCCAGAACTTAAAGAAGGGTAACTTTGAAGGTATGAGGCGTGAATTGGCTAGGATAGATTGGCGAATGATACTTAAGGGGTTGACTGTGGATGGGCAATGGCAGATATTTAGAGACCGCATGGATGAACTACAACAATTGTACATTCCTGTCTGGCGAAAAATAAAAAAGGGAAGGTGGCTCAACCGTGGCTATCAAGGGAAATCAGGGATAGTATTAAAGCCAAGGAGGTGGCATACAAATTGGCCAGAAATAGCAGTGAACCCAGGGACTGGGAGAAATTTAGAACTCAGCAGAGGAGGACAAAGGGTTTGATTAGGGCAGGGAAAATGGAGTACGAGAAGAAGCTTGCAGGGAACATTAAGGCGGATTGCAAAAGTTTCTATAGGTATGTAAAGCGAAAAATGTTAGTAAAGACAAACGTAGGTCCCCTGCAGTCAGAATCAGGGGAAGTCATAACGGGGAACAAAGAAATGGCAGACCAATTGAACAAGTACTTTGGTTCGGTATTCACTCAGGAGGACACCAACAACCTTCCGGATATAAAAGGGGTCAGAGGGTCTAGTAAGGAGGAGGAACTGAGGGAAATCTTTATTAGTCGTGAAATTGTGTTGAGAAATTGATGGGATTGAAAGCCGATAAATCCCCAGAGCCTGATGGACTGCATCCCAGAGTACTTAAGGAGGTGGCCTTGGAAATAGTTGATGCATTGACAGTTATTTTCCAACATTCCATTGACTCTGGATCAGTTCCTATCGAGTGGAGGGTAGCCAATGTAACCCCACTTTTTAAAAAAGGAGGGAGAGAGAAAACAGGGAATTATAGACCGGTCAGCCTGAACTCAGTAGTGGGTAAAATGATGGAATCAATTATTAAGGATGTCATTGCAGTGCATTTGGAAAATGGTGACATGATAGGTCCAAGTCAGCATGGATTTGTGAAAGGGAAATCATGCTTGACAAGTCTTCTGGAATTTTTTGAGGATGTTTCCAGTAAAGTGGACAAAGGAGAACCAGTTGATGTGGTATATTTGGACTTTCAGAAGGCTTTCGACAAGGTCCCACACAAGAGATTAATGTGCAAAGTTAAAGCACATGGGATTGGGGGTAGTGTGCTGACGTGGATTGAGAACTGGTTGTCAAATAGGAAGCAAAGAGTAGGAGTAAATGGGTACTTTTCAGAATGGCAGGCAGTGACTAGTGGGGTACCGCAAGGTTCTGTGCTGGGGCCCCAGCTGTTTACATTGTACATTAATGATTTAGATGAGGGGATTAAATGTAGTATCTCCAAATTTGCGGATGACACTAAGTTGGGTGGCAGTGTGAGCTGCGTGGAGGATGCTATGAGGCTGCAGAGTGACTTGGATAGGTTAGGTGAGTGGGCAAATGCATGGCAGATGAAGTATAATGTGGATAAATGTGAGGTTATCCACTTTGGTGGTAAAAACAGAGAGACAGACTATTATCTGAATGGTGACAGATTAGGAAAAGGGAAGGTGCAACGAGACCTAAATGTCATGGTACATCAGTCATTGAAGGTTGGCATGCAGGTACAGCAGGCGGTTAAGAAAGCAAATAGCATGTTGGCCTTCATAGTGAGGAGATTTGAGTACAGGGGCAGGGAGGTGTTGCTACAGTTGTACAGGGCCTTGGTGAGGCCACACCTGGAGTATTGTGTACAGTTTTGGTCTCCTAATTTGAGGAAGGACATTCTTGCTATTGAGGGAGTGCAGCGAAGGTTCACCAGACTGATTCCCGGGATGGCGGGACTGACCTATCAAGAAAGACTGGATCAACTGGGCTTGTATTCACTGGAGTTCAGAAGAATGAGAGGGGACCTCATAGAAACGTTTAAAATTCTGACGGGTTTAGACAGGTTAGATGCAGGAAGAATGTTCCCAATGTTGGGGAAGTCCAGAACCAGGGGTCACAGTCTAAGGATAAGGGGTAAGCCATTTAGGACCGAGATGAGGAGAAACTTCTTCACCCAGAGAGTGGTGAACCTGTGGAATTCTCTACCACAGAAAGTAGTTGAGGCCAATTCACTAAATATATTCAAAAGGGAGTTAGATGAAGTCCTTACGACTCGGGGGATCAAGGGGTATGGCGAGAAAGCAGGAATGGGGTACTGAAGTTGCATGTTCAGCCATGAACTCATTGAATGGCAGTGCAGGCTAGAAGGGCTGAATAGCCTACTCCTGTACCTATTTTCTATGTTTCTATGTTTCTATCTTACGGAATGGGGAGGGTTTTTCATCTGAGAGTTGAGACAAAGAACTCGACGTACCATTGAACACCCTGGTTTGGGAAGAGCCCTTATGGGTTAGATGGTCCTGTCCATTTTCTACCCCAGGCCCACCGCTAAAAAGAGAATAAAAGAGATACCTAAAGAGCTGTGAGCACAGATGGTGGAGAGAAGAGCTGTTCATGCACGCCAGCCGTCTGTCCAATTGGGATCGATACCAGCTGCTTGTCATGGTCGTATGCTTTCTATGGCTATCCTGATTATGTGTTGTATTTGACTATATTTGAATTACCCCTCCTTAATAAAATGGCCTATGAATCCTAAGACCCTTGTGTAATCGAGATGTAACCTGTGATCCAGATCTTACAAGGTGAGATTGAGCAGATCAGTAGCTGCAGAAATGCCATGGTGAATGGATTAAAGGCTAGACAGCTAGGAATTTAAAAGTGCAGTTGCAAGTGAGTTAGCGGTGAATTTTTTTCTGCAGGGATTGGCGCAGAAGGAAATGGGGTTGGGAGGGAGAAGGGTGTTGTAAGTGGAGAGGAATACATGGAAGTGATCAGAGATGGCCTTATTTGTGATTGATATGATGGGAATAGGAAGGGCCAGTGAGATGGCAAGGTCATGGGGATGGCTGTGAATATGGATGGGTAGTTTATCATCATTATCATAGGCAGTCCCTCAGAATCGAGGAAGACTTGCTTCCACTCTTAGCATGAGTTCTTAGGTGGCTGTACAGTCCAATACGAGAACCACAGTCTCTAACACAGTTGGGGCAGATAGTTGTTGTGGGAAGGGGTGGGTGGGACTGGTTTACCGCATGCTTTTTCTGCTGCCTGCGCTTGATTTCTACATGCTCTCGGCGACGATACTCGAGGAGCTCAGCGCCCTCCCGGATGCACTTCCTCCACTTAGGGTGGTCTTTGGCCAGGGGCTCCCAGATGTCAGTGGGGATGTCACGTTTTATCAGGGAGTCCTTGTAACATTTCCGCTGCCCACCTTTGGCTCATTTGCCGTGGACGAGTTCCGAGTAGAGCACTTGCTTTGGGAGTCTCGTGTCCGACATGCGAACTATGTGGCCTGCCCAAGTGTGGTCAGTGCTTCAATGCTGGGGTTGTTGGCCTGGACAAGGATGCTAATGTTGGTGAGTCTGTCCTCCCAGGGGATTTGTAGGATCTTACGTAGACATCATTGGTGGTATTTCTCCAGTGACTTGAGGTGTCTACTGTACATGGTCCACGTCTCTGAGCCATACAGGAGGGTGGGTATTACTACGGCCCTGTAGACCATGAGCTTGGTGACAGTTTTGAGGGCCTGGTCTTCAAACACTTTTTTCCTCAGGCGGCCGAAGGCTGCACTGGCACACTGGAGGTGGTGTTGGATCTCGTCATCAATGTCTGCTCTTGTTGATAGGAGGCTCCTGGGATAAGGGAAGTGGTCCAAGTTTATATGGGAAGTTTATATGGGAGGAGTGATTAAGGGAAGATAGGACAGCGGTGAACTCAGAGGAAAGAGAACATGATGAGTTGAGATGGAGGTTGAAATCACTGAGGATGAAGTCACTCAATGCAAAGGCTGAAGGCAGAAAGCAGTGAAGATATTTTGCATGGTACTTGGGTGGGTCAAGAACAATGATTTTAAATGACAGGTGAGAGGGGAGGATGCTCAAAGGAGGAGCAAGTGATAGAGGAGTAGGGGGACAGACCAATGTGTGATTTGATCATAAGGGCCAAACCACCACCATGGCGATCTGAGCGGAGCAGTGGTATAAGGTATAGCCAGGCGGGGAAGCTTCATTTAGGGGGAAAGTGTCATCACCCCTTAGCCAGTTTTCCGTCAAGGCTAGGATGTCGATGCAGTCATCGACAATAAGCTTATAGATGGCAAGGTCCTTGTTCACAAGTGAACAGATATTCTGGAGGGAGATACAGGGAGGTGCGGTGATAGCTGATCCGCTGACAGAGTCGACAGGGGCAGAGCTTGGAGAGGTGAGTTGGATGTGGAAGAGATTGGCAAGGTTAGCTCCTAGCATGCACACTGGGCAGGGAGGTCAGCAAGAGTGTAGGGTGTGGCATTTGGGGTTGCTGCTCTTAAGAAGACAGCAACGAGTACCTCGATGGGCCCTTCGGAGGTTGCCAAGTGATGCACAGAGGGAAGCTGTAGGCTTATTTAAGAGGAAATCAAGCCTAGGATGGCGGCAGGAGAGTAGGAAGGTCAGAGAGTAATGAAAGGTTGGGGTAGGGATTTTGGAGGGCAAAATACCCGAGAGGAGAGCAATGAAAGAAGGCATGATGGCATGAGAGAAGGGTCTAGTATGCGTAAAGAGAAAAAAAGAAAAAATGGAAATCGGTGCGATGGGCTCAGGTCCAGAGCAGCAGGCAAAATGTGCATGTGAATGGACACAGGGAAACTCAAGTCACATATGCCTGGGTGCACAGCAAGGTTAGGTATGTCCTGGTAATAAACGGGAAATAGAGATGACACAACAGGAGGGAGTTCAGAGTAGATAGGCAAAAACCATCTCCACAGGTCGGTAACCAGAGGACACAGATTTAAGGTAATTGCTAAAAGAACCAGGCAGGAGATGAGAATATTTTTATGCAGCGAGTTATGAGGAGCTCGAATGCACTGACTTAAAGGGTGGTGGAAGCAGATTCAATAGTAACTTTCAAAAAAATAATTGGATAAATACTTGAAAAGGAAAATTTAGCAGGGCTATGGAGAAAGAACAGGTGAGTGGGGCTAATTGGATAGCTCATTCAAAGAGCTGGCACAGGCACGATGGACTGAACAACCTCCTTCTGTGTTGTATGATCCTATAACTGAGGAGGTTTCCTCTCTATTTTCTCCAACGGGCAGAATATATGGGCAGAAGGAAAACTTGAGCTGAGGAAAGGGGAAAATATATCGGTTTATACATTTGCTGGAAATTCTCTCCACACCACAGGGTTTACATAGCTGTGTCACTGGTAAGAGAGAGACGATATCTTACTCTGGTTGAATCGAGGAGGGTTATCATTGATGTCCGTGATGGTGATGGTGACAGTAGTGGATCCGGACAATCCCCCCAGCTGTCCTGCCATGTCCTTGGCCTGAATTACCAAGATGTATTGGTCCTTCTTTTCACGGTCCAGGTTTGCTACAGCGGTTCGGATTATTCCTACAGAAAGCACAGAGAAGGGGGAAAAAGGATAAATTGCCTACTTTCTCGTGTCTTAATTCTTCAAATTATATTTCACACAATACAGTAACTTAGCCAAGTTTGATGGCTTCTGGGAAATGTATCAGTGCACTTACATTGTCTTTTAATTGTGACATTATACTGGGTCGATTAACAAACTCCTCTTGCTAAAGCACCAGGACCTGCACATCACCTCTCAACGAGGTCGGAAATCTATCTACCACGTTCATCTGAGCATCCTTCACAAAGTACAGGAGCCTTACCAAAGTAGCATGGAATCTGAGAGAGGGGGGGAGCTTCCTGTTGTGGGGGATCCAACGCAGGAAAGATCTGCAAGAAACTTTGTTTTGTGCATTTGCCAAAGTTGAACAGTATCCTTCTGTAAGCATCGAGCTGCTTTGCAAATATTGCCAATCGAGACCTGACTAAGTGATGTCCAGCGAGTGGCTGTGGAGTGAATGGAACCTGGACCTCTAGCTTTCTTTTCAGGCAGATATGAGCAGCAAAGAATATCTGCTCCCAACGCCATGCTAACTGGTGTCTGTCATTGATTTGCCAAGGGCATTTATCTTTCCATAATACCGAAATAGCTGTCCAGAATACCCAAACTCCTAGATTTTGTGAACTTCAAAAACAAAGCTCATTTAAGGGCAACATGACGAAACGCACACTCCAACTCGGTTTGCTGCACCCGCAGAAAAAATGAGGGAAGAACAATTCCAGGATTTAAATTAAACTGGAAAGTAGCTATCCCTAAGCTTTGTCAGCTGTGGCTCAGTGGGTAGCACTCTTGCCTCTGAGTCAAAAGGTTATGGGTTCAAGTCCCACTCCAGTGATTCAAGCACTAAAAAAATCTAGGCTAACAATCCTGGGCAGTTGGAAGTGCTGTTTTTCAAATTAAATGTTAAACCGAGGCCCTGTCTGTTCTCTCAAGTGGATGTAAAAGATCCCATGGCACTATTTTGAAGAAGAGCAGGGGAGTTCTCCCCAGTGCCCTGCCCAATATTTATACCTCAATCAACATAACAAATAACAGATTATCTGGTCATTATTACATTGTGGGAGCTTTCTGTGTGCAAATTGGCTGCCACATTTCCCACATTACAACAGTGACGACACCCCAAAGGTACTTCAGTGGCTGTAAAGTGCTTTGAGCCACCCGGTGGTCATGAAAGGTGCTATATCAGTCCGAGAACTAAAAACTCATCGAATTTCCGCCCATTTTTTTGCTGATATTTCACCGTTTTTGGCGAAAAACGGCGAACCGGAAAATTCGAAGTCTTACGCTGGCAGTTTTTTAAGTACCGCTGGGGAGCGATCTGCCGGCGTGCAAGACTGGAAATAGCGCTTTAACCAAAAATTTGGCTCACAGCGCACCTGTAGATAGGATGGAAGAAAACGCCCAGGAAAAACCTGCGCTGCAGCTCTTAGAACAGCGGTACATAGAAACAGAGAAACATAGAAACATAGAAAATAGGTGCAGGAGTAGGCCATTCGGCCCTTCTAGCCTGTACCGCCATTCAATGAGTTCATGGCTGAACATGCAACTTCAGTACCCCATTCCTGCTTTCTCGCCATACCCCTTGATCCCCCGAGTAGTAAGGACTTTATCTAACTCCCTTTTGAATATATTTAGTGAATTGGCCTCAACAACTTTCTGTGGTAGAGAATTCCACAGATTCACCACTCTCTGGGTGAAGAAGTTTCTCCTCATCTCGGTACTAAATGGCTTACCCCTTATCCTTAGGCTGTGACCCCTGGTTCTGGACTTCCCCAACATTGGGAACATTCTTCCTGCATCTAACCTGTCTAAACCCATCAGAATTTTAAACATTTCTATGAGGTCCCCTCTCATTCTTCTGAACTTCAGTGAATACAAGCCCAGTTGATCCAGTCTTTCTTGATAGGTCAGTCCCGCCATCCCGGGAATCAGTTTGGTGTACCTTCGCTGCACTCCCTCAATAGCAAGAATGTCCTTCCTCAAGTTAGGAGACCAAAACTGTACACAATACTCCAGGTGTGGCCTCACCAAGGCCCTGTACAACTGTAGTAACACCTCCCTGCCCCTGTATTCAAATCCCCTCGCTATGAAGGCCAACATGCCATTTGCTTTCTTAACCGCCTGCTGTACCTGCATGCCAACCTTCAATGACTGATGTACCATGACACCCAGGTCTCGTTGCACCTCCCCTTTTCCTAATCTGTCACCATTCAGATAATAGTTTGTCTCTCTGTTTTTACCACCAAAGTGGATAACCTCACATTTATCCACATTATACTTCATCTGCCATGCATTTGCCCACTCACCTAACCTATCCAAGTCACTCTGCAGCCTCATAGCATCCTCCTCGCAGCTCACACTGCCACTAACTTAGTGTAATCCGCAAATTTGGCGATACTACATTTAATCCCCTCGTCTAAATCATTAATGTACAGTGTAAACAGGTGGGGTCCCAGCACAGAACCTTGCAGTACCCCACTAGTCACTGCCTGCCATTCTGAAAAGTCCCCATTTACTCCTACTCTTTGCTTCCTGTCTGACAACCAGTTCTCAATCCATGTCAGCACACTACCTCCAATCCCATGTGCTTTAACTTTGCACATTAATCTCTTGTGTGGGACCTTGTCGAAAGCCTTCTGAAAGTCCAAATATACCACATCAACTGGTTCTCTCTTGTCCACTCTACTGGAAACATCCTCAAAAAATTCCAGAAGATTTGTCAAGCATGATTTCCCTTTCATAAATCCATGCTGACTTGGACCTATCATGTCACCTCTTTCCAAATGCGCTGCTATGACATCCTTAATAATTGATTCCATCACTTTACCCACTACTGAGGTCAGGCTGACCGGTCTATAATTCCCTGTTTTCTCTCTCCCTCCATTTTTAAAAAGTGGGGTTACATTGGCTACCCTCCACTCGATAGGAACTGATCCAGAGTCAATGTAATGTTGGAAAATGACTGTCAATGCATCCGCTATTTCCAAGGCCACCTCCTTAAGTACTCTGGGATGTAGTCCATCAGGCCCTGGGGATTTATCGGCCTTCAGTCCCATCAATTTCCCCAACACAATTTCCCGACTCATAAGGATTTCCCTCAGTTCCTCCTCCTTACTAGACCCTCTGACCCTTTTTGAATCCGGAAGGTTGTTTGTGTCCTCCTTAGTGAAAACCGAACCAAAGTACTTGTTCAATTGGTCTGCCATTTCTTTGTTCCCTGTTGTGACTTCCCCCGATTCTGACTGCAGGGGACCTACGTTTGTCTTTACTAACCTTTTTCTCTTTACATATCTATAGAAACTTTTGCAATCCGTCTTAATGTTCCCTGCAAGCTTCTTCTCGTACTCTATTTTCCCTGCCCTAATCAAACCCTTTGTCCTCCTCTACGTATGAAGACCTGCAAAAAAGGTCAGTTAAAGTTTTTATTTTTTAATTCTTTCGTGGCGATCCGATAGTTAAGTGTCTTGTAAATGTTTTGTGATTTTTTTTATTTTTGAAAATTTTTTTTTGTATTTCCCGCCCAACCAAAGCCTCTCTCGCAACGATATCGGCCTCGGAGAAAAGTTGCAGAAAATCTGCGGTTTGGCCACGACACCTCGTGCAACGTCAAATTTTACCGCTGGGCGAACTGAAGCCCAAATTTTAGACCCCGTCGTGGTAGCAGAGTCATAATGGTATTTTTGCCGAAACAATACTGCTATCACCATAAATGGAATTTCTAGCCCAGAGTCTTTCTTTCCTTCATACCAAATCATATAGGGCGGCTGTACAAATGTAGTTTGCAGTTCAAGAACTCTGTCCTAATTGGAGAGATTTAACTGTCGAGGTGTGCGGAGTGTGATGATATTCAGATAAAATGGATGATACATTTTAAAATGCACCTCAAATTTCAGAAAGTCTCTGCATCATCACCTTTGTACCTGAAGGTAAGTTTCAATTTTCTTTGTGGGCTGCAAGAGATTGGATTTCTCAGTGAAACATTTTGTAACCTTCATTGCTTTTTAGGAGAGACAGCGTGTGTGTGTTCAGTATAAAGGATGACTATGTCTTGTTCAGGTCAGGGATGATACAGGTTTGATAGGATACATAACCCGGACTGACTGCTTCACTGGTTACCATAATTCAGTAACATCTATCTCTTTTCACACACACATGCCTCTACATACTATCACACACACAAACACGCGCACTCACACACCTCAAACAAACGCACACACATTCACGTACACCAACCAGATAAACACCTCACACACACCACACACACAAACACATGCACCACACACACACGCGCCACATGCACACACAGACACTACACACACCTTCCATTTCCCAGACATGCTATTTCCCAGGCAGGGTTACAGACCCCGAGCTTGTAATTGGAATTAGACTGGATGACCTTTTATTGGACGGAGCATATATAATGGTAAGCACTGCAGGGAATAGAATATGGCCAGGGTGATCTCCTGGACTAGTTTCGATCGCCTGGTTGGGTTAGAGAGGAATTTTCCCAGATTTTTTCTCCCTAATTTGGCCTGGACTTTCATCCGGTTTTTGCCTCCCCAGGAGATCACATGGCTCTGGTTGGGGTGGAGTGTAGAATGTTTTAGTATAAGGGGTGTCGCAGTTATGGTGAGGCTGGGTGCTCTTTGCCTTTCTGTCATTGTTCATAGGTTTATATGTAACCTTTAGGGCTGCTGACCAAGGGCCGTGCGGCTCTTTGTCGGCCGGCACGGACACGATGGACCGGAATGGCCTGTAAATTTCTATGTTTTTATGTTTCTATGTTTCAGTGAGACATTGGCACATTAGTGTCAATTATTTCAGAGCATGTGAACCCTATGATCCTATTGGAAACACAACTAATGCTGGGATTAAGCTGCTCAAACTCAGTAATGCTGAGGATTTTCCTCCGCCATGGTTAACATGGCTCTCGACCGTGTCCTTTCTATTTCTCGTACCTCTGCTCTCACCCCTTCCTCTCCCTCTCAGAACCACAACAGGGTTCCCCTTGTCCTCACCTTTCACCCCACCAGCCTCCACATTCAATGGATCATCCTCTGTCATTTCTGCCACCTCCAGCGTGATCCCACCAGCAATCACATCTTCCCCTCCCCTCCCCTCTCAGCATTCTGAAGAGACCGCTCACTCCGTGACACCCTGGTCCATTCCGCAATCACCCCCAGCACCCCCTCCCCTTCCCATGGAATCTTCCCATGCAAGCACAGGAGATGCAATACCTACCCTTTTACCTTCTCCCTTCAGTTAAGTATGAATAAAGAGTCTGACCAGATACTGTGAGCTCAAAGTAAAGTGTGACCGTAGTTTTTTATTTCAGGTCTCCAGAGTGCCTCTCCAGCCTGTGGGGCCTCCTTAAGTACAGGTGCTCCCAAGGGATTGTGGGATCCCTTGGGACGCCAGGGGATGAGCCTCCTGGTGGTTAAACAAGGTATTTACAGATTTACATATATAACAACACTCCCCCGCAAAGTCAATAGTGTAACTAATTACAAGGTGAGTCGATCTGGGGCCTTTCTTTCCCTGGTTGATCGTCTCAGTGCAAATGTGGTTTTGGTGAGTCATTTATTGAGCCCTCGCTGGGCCGCTGTGCAGCTGGCCTTGCTGGGCTGCCTGGTATAGTGAGTCCTGCTGGACTGCTTCGTGGTCAACTGCTGTGTCGGTTTCCACTGGTGTGTGTGTAGGGTCTAATGTGGGTTGCTCTGGATAGTCCGTGAATCTGAGTTTGGTTTGGTCCAAGTGTTTCCTGTAGATGAGTCCATTTGAAAGTTTGATCCGAAACACCCTACTCCCCTCTTTGGCCATGACAGTGCCGGGAAGCCACTTGGGACCATGTCCATAGTTCAACACAAATACAGGATCATTAATTTCAATTTTGTGTGACATATTTGCGCTATCATGATATGTACTTTGTTGAAGCTGCCTGCTCGCTACATGTTCGTGTAGATCAGCCTTGTCTTAAGTGCCCTTTTCATGAGCAATTCAGCGGGTGGAATCCCAGTGAGCGAGTGGGGTCTCGTGCGGTATCTAAGCAGGACTCGAGATAGGCGAGTCTGCAATGAGCCTTCAGTTACCCTCTTCAAGCTCTGCTTGATTGTTTGCACTGCTCTCTCTGCCTGACCATTGGATGCTGGTTTGAACGGCAGATGTAACATGTATGATCCCATTGCGAGTCATGAATTCTTTGAACTCGGCACTGGCGAAACACGGCCCGTTGTCGCTCACAAGGACATCAGGCAGGCCTTGCGTGGCAAACGTGGCCTACAGGCTTTCAGTGGTGGCAGCGGACGTGCTTGCTGACATTATCTCACATTCAATCCATTTGGAGTACGCGTCTACAACCACTAGGAACATTTTACCCAAGAACGGGCCTGCATAGTCGACATGGACCCTAGACCACGATTTGGAAGGCCAAGACCATAAACTTACTGGCACCTTCCTGGATGCATTGCTTAACTGTGAACATGTGTTACATTTGTGCACGCAGGACTCTAAGTCCGCATCGATACCGGGCCACCACACGTGGGATCTGGCTATCGCTTGCATCATTACAATGCCTGGGTGGGTACTGTGGAGATCACTAATGAAAGTGTCCCTGCCCTTTTTGGGTACCACTACCCGATTACCCCAGAGAAGGCAGTCTGCCTGTATAGACATTTCATCTTTGTGCGTCTGGTACAGCTTTATCTCTTCTAGCATTTCTAATGGGACACTGGACCAGCTCCCTTGAAGCACACAGTTTTTTACTACAGACAATAAGGGGTCCTGGCTTGTCCAGGTTCTAATATGTCGGGCGGTAACGGGTGATTGCCCACTCTCGAAAGCTTCTATTACCATGACTAAATCTGCGGGCTGTGCCATTTCTACCCCCATGGTGGGCAATGACTGAGAGCATCGGCACAGTTTTCTGTGCCTGGCCTGTGGCGGATGGCGTAGTTGTATGTGGACAACGTGAGCGCCCATCTCTGGATGCGGGCTGATGCATTCGTATTTATTCCCTTACTTTCAGAAAAGAGGGATATCAGTGGCTTATGGTCCATTTCTAATTCAAATTTGAGCCCAAACAGATATTGATGCATTTTCTTTACCCCATAGACACACGCTATCGCTTCTTTTTCAATCATGCTGCAGGCTCTCTCAGCCTTAGACAGACTTCTGGATGCATAAGCAACCGGTTGCAATTGCCCGGATTCATTAGCTTGTTGCAATACACACCCGACACCGTATGACGATGCATCACATGTTCGTACTAAACGCTTACATGGATCATACAACACAAGCAATTTGTTTGAGCATAACAGTTTTCAAGCTTTTACAAAGGCATTTTCTTGGCTTTTAGCCCATACCCATTCATCTCCTTTACGCAGTAAGGCGTGCAGTGGTTCTAACAGTGTGCTGAGACCCGGTAAGAAGTTATCAAAGTAGCTCAGGAGTCCTAGAACCGACCGCAGCTCCATCACGTTCTGTGGCCTCGGTGCATTCTCGATTGCCTCCGTCTGTGAATCGGTGGGCCTGA
The DNA here is from genome assembly GCF_044704955.1 of Pristiophorus japonicus. Taxonomy (NCBI): domain Eukaryota; kingdom Metazoa; phylum Chordata; class Chondrichthyes; family Pristiophoridae; genus Pristiophorus; species Pristiophorus japonicus. The sequence goes on from NC_091988.1 coordinate 136,389,868, forward strand.
TCCCTTCCGCCGCGATTCTTCTCCCCAGGAACTCCACTTCAGGTGCCAGGAAAATGCGCTTCGAGTGTTTTAACCTGAGCCCCACGTGGTTAAGCTGACAAAAAAACCTCCTCCAGGTTCTGCAGATGCTCGATTGTGTCCTGACCTGCAACCAAGATGTCGTCCTGGAAGACCACTATGCACGGGACCGACTTCAGTAAGCTTTTCTCTGGAAAATCGCTGCGGCTGATTGAATCCCAAATGAGCATCTGTTGTAAATAGAAACATAGAAACATAGAAAATAGGTGCAGGAGCAGGCCATTCAGCCCTTCTAGCCTGCACCGCCATTCAATGAGTTCATGGCTGAACATGAAACTTCAGTACCCCCTTCCTGCTTTCATGCCATACCCCTTGATCCCCCGAGTAGTAAGGACTTCATCTAACTCCCTTTTGAATATATTTAGTGAATTGGCCTCAACTACTTTCTGTGGTAGAGAATTCCACAAGTTCACCACTCTCTGGGTGAAGAAGTTTCTCCTCATCTCGGTCCTAAATGGCTTACCCTTTATCCTTAGACTGTGACCCCTGGTTCTGGACTTCCCCAACATTGGGAACATTCTTCCTGCATCCAACCTGTCCAAACACGTCAGAATTTTAAATGTTTCTATGAGGTCCCCTCTCACTCTTCTGAACTCCAGTGAATACAAGCCCAGTTGATCCAGTCTTTCTTGATAGGTCAGTCCCACCATCCCGGGAATCAGTCTGGTGAATCTTCGCTGCACTCCCTCAATAGCAAGAATGTCCTTCCTCAAGTTAGGAGACCAAAACTGTACACAATACTCCAGGTGTGGCCTCACCAAGGCCCTGTACAACGATAGCAACACCTCCCTGCCCCTGTACTCAAATTCCCTCGCTATGAAGGCCAACATGCCATTTGCTTTCTTAACCGCCTGCTGTACCTGCATGCCAACCTTCAATGACTGATGTACCATGACACCCAGGTCTCGTTGCACCTTCCCTTTTCCTAATCTGTCACCATTCAGATCATAGTCTGTATCTCTGTTTTTACCACCAAAGTGGATAACCTCACATTTATCCACATTATACTTCATCTGCCACGCATTTGCCCACTCACCTAACCTATCCAAGTTACTCTGCAGCCTCATAGCATCCTCCTCGCAGCTCACACTGCCACCCAACTTAGTGTCATCCGCAAATTTGGAGATACTACATTTAATCCCCTCGTCTAAATCATTAATGTACAATGTAAACAGCTGGGGCCCCAGCACAGAACCTTGCGGTACCCCACTAGTCACTGCCTGCCATTCTGAAAAGTCCCCATTTACTCCTACTCTTTGCTTCCTGTCTGACAACCAGTTCTCAATCCACGTCAGCACACTACCCCCAATCCCATGTGCTTTAACTTTGCACATTAATCTCCTGTGTGGGACCTTGTCGAAAGCCTTCTGAAAGTCCAAATATACCACATCAACTGGAAACATCCTCAAAAAATTCCAGAAGACTTGTCAAGCATGATCTCCCTTTCACAAATCCATGCTGACTTGGACCTATCATGTCACCATTTTCCAAATGCGCTGCTATGACATCCTTAATAATTGATTCCATCATTTTACCCACTACTGAGGTCAGGCTGACCGGTCTATAATTCCCTGCTTTCTCTCTCCCTCCTTTTTTTAAAAGTGGGGTTACATTGGCTACCCTCCACTCAATAGGAACTGATCCAGAGTCAATGGAATGTTGGAAAATGACTGTCAATGCATCCGCTATTTCCAAGGCCACCTCCTTAAGTACTCTGGGATGCAGTCCATCAGGCCCTGCGGATTTATCGGCCTTCAATCCCATCAATTTCCCCAACACAATTTCCCAACTAATAAAGATTTCCCTTAGTTCCTCCTCCTTACTAGACCCTCTGACCCCTTTTATATCCGGAAGGTTGTTTGTGTCCTCCTTAGTGAATACCGAACCAAAGTACTTGTTCAATTGGTCTGCCATTTCTTTGTTCCCCGTTATGACTTCCCCTGATTCTGACTGCAGGGGACCTACGTTTGTCTTTACTAACCTTTTTCTCTTTACATATCTATAGAAACTTTTGCAATCCGCCTTAATGTTCCCATAAGCTTCTTCTCGTATTCCATTTTCCCTGCCCTAATCAAACCCTTTGTCCTCCTCTGCTGAGTTCTAAATTTCTCCCAGTACCCAGGTTCGCTGCTATTTCTGGCCAATTTGTATGCCACTTCCTTGGCTTTAATACTATCCCTGATTTCCCTAGATAGCCACGGTTGAGCCACCTTCCCTTTTTTATTTTTACGCCAGACAGGAATGTACAATTGTTGTAATTCATCCATGCGGTCTCTAAATGTCTGCCATTGCCCATCCACAGTCAACCCCTTAAGTATCATTCGCCAATCTATCTTAGCCAATTCACGCCTCATACCTTCAAAGTTACCCTTCTTTAAGTTCTGGACCATGGTCTCTGAATTAACTGTTTCATTCTCCATCCTAATGCAGAATTCCACCATATTATGGTCACTCTTCCCCAAGGAGCCTCGCACAATGAGATTGCTAATTAATCCTCTCTCATTACATAACACCCAGTCTAAGATGGCCTCCCCCCTAGTTGGTTCCTCGACATATTGGTCTAGAAAACCATCCCTTATGCACTCCAGGAAATCTTCCTCCACCATATTGCTTCCAGTTTGGCTAGCCCAATCTATGTGCATATTAAAGTCACCCATTATAACTGCGGCACCTTTATTGCATGCACTCCTAATTTCCTGTTTGATGCCCTCCCCAACATCACTACTACTGTTTGGAGGTCTGTACACAATTCCCACTAACGTTTTTTGCCCTTTAGTGTTCTGCAGCTCTACCCATATAGATTCCACATCATCCAAGCTAATGTCTTTCCTAACTATTGCATTAATCTCCTCTTTAACCAGCAATGCTACCCCACCTCCTTTTCCTTTTATTCTATCCTTCCTGAATGTTGAATACCCCTGGATGTTGAGTTCCCAGCCCTGATCATCCTGCAGCCACGTCTCCGTAATCCCAATCACATCATATTTGTTAACATCTATGTGCACAGTTAATTCATTCACCTTATTGCGGATACTCCTTGCATTAAGACACAAAGCCTTCAGGCTTGTTTTTTAGAATTTTGCTGTACAGTGGCCATTTTTGTTCTTTGCCTTGGGTTTCTCTGCCCTCCACTTTTCCTCATCTCCTTTCTGTCTTTTGCTTTTGCCTCCTTTTTGTCTCCCTCTGTCTCCCTGCATAGGTTCCCATCCCCCTGCAATATTAGTTTAACTCCTCCCCAACAGCACTAGCAAACACTCCTCCTAGGACATTGGTTCCGGTCCTGCCCAGGTGCAGACCGTCCGGTTTGTACTGGTCCCACCTCCCCCAGAACTGGTTCCAATGCCCCAGGAATTTGAATCCCTCCCTGCTGCACCACTGCTCAAGCCACGTATTCATCTGCGCTATCCTGCGATTCCTACTCTGACTAGCACGTGGCACTGGTAGCAATCCCGAGATTACTACTTTTGAGGTCCGACTTTTTAATTTAGCTCCTAGCTCCTTATATTCTTTTCGTAGGACCTCATCCCTTTTTTTACCTATGTCGTTGGTACCAATGTGCACCACGACAACTGGCTGTTCTCCCTCCCATTTCAGAATGCCCTGCACCCGCTCCGAGACATCCTTGACCCTTGCACCAGGGAGGCAACATACCATCCTGGAGTCTCGGTTGCAGCCGCAGAAACGCCTATCTGTTCCCCTCTTCATCGAATCCCCTATCACTATCGCGCTCCCAATCTTTTTCCTGCCCTCCTGTGCAGCAGAGCCAGCCACGGTGCCATGAACTTGGCTGCTGCTGCCCTCCCCTGATGAGTCATCCCCCCCAACAGTACTCAAAGCAGTGTATCTGTTTTGCAGGGGGATGACCACAGGGGACCCCTGCACTATCTTTCTTGCACTGCTCTTCCTGCTGGTCTTCCATTTCCTATCTGGCTGTGGACCCTTCTCCTGCGGTAAGACCAACTCACTACACGTGATACTCACGTCAGACCTTTGTGCAAGTTGATGCAGGTGAGGCCCTTCGATGATTCCTCCAGCTTCTGCGTCATGTAGGACGAGGTCAAGTCCAGCTTCGTGAACGTCTTTCCTCCCGCCAGCATCGCAAAAAAGGTCGTCTGCCTTTGGTAATAGTTATTGATCTTGCAGGGAGAAATGATTGATAGTTACTTTGTAATTACCACAGATTCTGACGGTGCCGTCTCCCTTGAGGACTGGAACAATCAGACTGGCCCACTCGTTGAATTCAGTCGGCGAAATTATGCCCTTTCGTTGCAGCTGGTCCAGCTAGATCTCTACCCTTTCATCATGTACGGTACCGCTCTCGCCTTGTGATGGATGGGTCGCGCCCCCGGATTTAGGTGGATCTGCACTTTTGCTTCTTGGAACTTCCCGATGCCTGGTTCGAACAGCGAGTGGAACTTGCTTAAGACCTGAGCACACGAAGTGTCGTCGACGGACGAGAACGCTCGAACGTCTTCCAAGTTCCAGCATATCTTCCCCAGCCAGCTTCTGCCGAGCAGCGTGGGGCCATTGCCCGGTACCACCCAGAGTGGTAGCTTGTGCACCGCTCCATCGTAGGAGACCTTTACGGTAGCACTGCCGGTTACGGGAATCAGTTCCTTTGTTTATGTTCTCAGTTTAGTGCGAATGGGAGTCAGGACTGGCCTTGAGGCCTTGCTGCACCACAATTTTTCAAAAGTCTCATAATGGACTGGCTCGCTTCAATGTCCAGCTGCATTGACACCGGGAGTCTATTTAATTCAACTTTCAGCATTATCGGGCGACACTTTGTGGTAAATGTGTGCACTCCATGTACCACTGCCTCCTTGGCCTGAGGCTCTGATTCGCTGTGATCCGCCGTGAATCTGTCCTCCTCTGCAACATGGTGGTTTGCAGGATTAGCAGGGTTTGCAGCTCGCCTGCACATATGTTGGAGGTGTCCCATTGTTCCACAGCCCTTGCAAACGTGTCCTTTGAAGCGGCATGAATGGAAACGATGATTAACACCTTATTGATGCTTCGGGGGTGATGACCTAGCACTCATCACCCTTGATGGTGGACTCTGAGACATTTGCGGATGTGCAGCTGTAGGCATGTGAGGCCTGCCCTGTACGTTGTGATTCGAAAACAACATCACTTTGTTCACAGTACTTGTAGCAGCACTCATGTGCTGAGAGATTTGCTTGGTATTGTCACTGGTGGACATGAATGCCTGAGCTATCGCTATGGCTTTACTCAAGGTTGGGGTCTCTACAGTCAAAAGTTTGCGAAGTATCACTTCATGGCCAATGACAAGTACAAAGAAATCCCTGAGCATGTGCTCCAAATGTCCTTCAAATTCGCAATGTCCTGCAAGGCGTCTACCTTGGCGACATAACTCGCCACTTCCTGGCCTTCAGATCTTTTGTACGTGTAGAACCGATATCTCGTCATCAGAACGCTTTCCTTCGAGTTAAGATGTTCCCGGACCAGTGTGCACAAATCATCATACGATTTCTCTGTGGGTTTCGCTGGAGCAAGCAGATTTTTCATGAGGCCATATGTCAGTGCCCCGCAAACGGTGAGGAGAATCGCCCTTCGTTCGGCAGCGTTCGCTTCTCCTTCTAGCTCGTTGGCCACGAAATATTGGTCGAGTCGCTCCACGAAGGTTTCCCAATCATCTCCCTCCGAAAATTTCTCCAGGATGCCCACTGTTCTCTGCATCATTGCGGTGAGATTCGTCATCTGTATCTCGTCGCTAGTTGTTATGTATGAATAAAGATTCTGACCAGATACTGTGAGCTCAAAGTAAAGTGTGACCTTAGTCTTTTATTTCAGGTCTCCAGAGTGCATCTCCAGCCTGTGTGGCCTCCTTAAGTATAGGTGCTCCCAAGGGATTGTGGGATCTCTTGGGACTCGAGGGGATGAGCCCTCTGGTGGTTAAACAAGGTATTTACAGGTTTACATATATAACACCTTCTCAATATCCAGGGCCCCAAATACTCCTTCCAGGTGAAACAGCGATTTACTTGTACTTCTTTCAATTTAGTATACTGTATTCGCTGCTCACGATGTGGTCTCCTCTACATTGGGGAGACCATGTGCAGATTGGGTGACCACTTTGCAGAACTCCATTTAGTCCTCAAGTGTGACCCTGAGCTTCCGGTCGCCTGTCACTTTAATTCTCCACTCCAGTCTCACTCTGATATCGCCATTCTCGGACTCCTGCACGGTTCTGATGAAGCTCAACGCAAGCTCGAGGAACAGCACCTCATCTTTTGTTTAGGCACTTTACAGCCTTCTGGACTCAACATCGAGTACAACAATGTCAGAGCATAACCGTTGGCCAATTTTGACTCCCTTTCCCCCCCTCCCCCATCTATGTTTTTTTTTCTCTTTGTTTACATTAGCAGCTGGTTATTATTCCGCCATTCACACTCTATCTGGACTAACATTTTTCTAACTTCTGCCATTACCATTTCAATTCGGCCCATCATCTCTTTTGTCTCTCTAATCTCTCCTGTCTTCCTCTCTATCACAGACCTTCCCTTTTGTTCTTTCCTCCCCTCCCCCTTTCAGTGCTTAAGAATGTGTTCTTTTCGAACATTCACCAATTCTGACGAAGGGTCATCGACCTGAAACGTTAACTCTGTTTCTCTCTCCACAGATGCTGCCTGACCCGCTGAGATGTCCAGCGTTGCCGTTTTTATTTCAGATTCCAGCATCCGCGGTATTTTGCTTTTGTGTTAATGCTGAAGTGGCCCCATCCATTCGACATGAACCTGGGTCTGATAGCAGACCAAGCACACCAGAGGAAGCATGGCCCCCATATAAATGTGCCGTAACAAAGGGTAAACATCTTCCAGGGAAGAGAAGATTGGTGAGGAAATTAAACAAGCACATGGGTGTACTGCTCTGCACTGAGCCAGACTTAGAATCAGACAGCACAGAAGGAGGCCATTCAGCCCATCGGGCCTGTGCTGGCTCTCTGAAAGAGCTATTAAATTAGTCTCGCTCCCCCTGCTTTTTCTGCAATAGCCCTGCAAACTATATATATATCCGATTTCTTTCTGAAAGTTACTATTGAATCTGCTTCCGCTCCCCTTTTAGGCAGAGCGTTCCTGATCTCAACAACTCGCTGCATAGAAGGAGTGCACCTCATCTCCCCTCTGGTTCTACATTAAAGTTCATGGAAATTCCATCCTTGTGGAGCAGCATTTACCCTTTACGGAGGAATGTTAAATGCCCTCGTACAATGCGAGTCTCACTCCAAAGGGGCAAGATGTGCCAGCTTTCTTCTTGTCTCCCATTACTCGATATTCAGCGATTATAGAATCATAGGGATTTCAGCACAGAAGCAGGGCATTTGGCCAACAGTGTCTGTGCTAGTGCTAAATCCATGTTGGAGCAATGACATGGCTATGTCAGCAGTGGCTCAGTGGGTAGCACTCTTGCCTCGGAGTCAGAAGGCCATGGGTTCAAAGTGCCACTCCAGAGACTTGAGCACATAATCCAGGCTGACACTCCAGTGCAGTATTACAGGAGCGCCATACTGTCCGAGGAGCCGTCTTTCAGATGTTGTTAAACAGAGGACATGTCGGCCCTCTCAAGTGTATGCAAAAGATTCCACGGCACTATTCGAAGAAGAGTAAAAGTAGTTCTCCCTGATCTCCTTGTCATTATTTATCCCTCAATCAAGACCTAAAAATAGATTATCTGGTCATTATCACATTGTTGTTAGTGGGACCTTGCTGTATGCAAGTGGGCTTCTCCATTTCCTACATTGTAATAGTGACTACACTTCAAAAGCACTTAATTGGCTGTGAAGTACTTTAGCATGCCTTGAGACTGTGAAAGACGTTTTATAAATACAAGTCTTTTATTCTGTACTTCAATCGTATTTCCTGTTATTTGAAAATAATCAAATTGTAATCAGAAATGAAGCAGTGAAGATGTTCACGTCAAAGGTCTGTGGTCATGGTTTAAAGTTCCATGCTGTTTGATAGCTTGTCAAAACAGACCCAGTAATTGAATCTGCAAATGAAGATTGAATGAAGGGCCTTAATTTGTGCTGTTGGACACTTCAGCGGCTATGGCATTAATTGGATTCTGCTTGAGCACACGCATGTTATATAGGTTGAGGTGTCAGACGTGAACACACACGTGTGTAGTGGGGAAATTCTTTTTGCATGCTTTTCAATAAAATGTTAGATCTGTCACGAGCAGATGGTGTGACATTTGGCAGTGGCATAGGGAAGGTAATTAGAAAAGACATGTGATGATGAGCACATTGAGAGCAGGAGGATATTGCATGTGAGCCAACCAGCCTTTATGTGTGCATCCAATTGTATTCAGGTAGGCACCAGACTAATGGCCAGAGATTGCAGCAGGAACAAAACACAATGGGGAGAAAATTGCGGTCGGAGGCTTTCTTCGTATGAACGCCTCCGATCCGGAAAAAATCTGCGAAAGTACCTGGTGGTCCCGGAGGAACGTAGGATCTCAGTCAGAGACCTAGATTCACTGCGGAGTGCATGGGGAGATCCTTTTCAGGTACGTGCGTACATGCTGGAGTCACGTGGGCCTGGACCACCAATCATAATGCAGTATTCTCATGGATAAAAATAGAAACTCTGTTTGTCCGAGTTGCCAAAACCTCCTAAAACACCGAAACACAACATAATAAATAAGTAAAACACCTCACCTATTTAAAATTAATTGAAATTAAATGTAATTAAATGTTTTAGAAAAACTATATACTTTTTTGAATTTTTTTTAATGTGTTTTATTAGTATTAAAAATAAACTTACCTTTAATATAAAAATGAGTGTTTAAATTTAATTTTTGTATGTTTTAAAAGCTGGTAAAAGTAAGCTATGCGCCTGCTTTTACAAGGTGTAATAGTCTGCAGGACATTCGCTGGGCAAGATTTGGGCAAATAGCCCGATCTCTCCCGCACGGATACTCTTCCCCCGGGGATGCGGAGGCTTTCTTCGTATGAACGCCTCCGATCCGGAAAAAATCTGCGAAAGTACCTGGTGGTCCCGGAGGAACGTAGGATCACGCCCAAAAATCGGCTTTAGCGAGGCCTCGCCTGTTCCGTGCGCACTTTGTAGGCACTCGGCGAGGCCAGAATTTTCGACCCAATATTCAGTTGACATTCCACGGCTCAGTGGTAGCACTCTTGCCTTTGAGTCAGAAGGTTGTGCGTTCAAGTCTCATGCTAGATATTGGAGCACACAATCCAGGCATAGTTCCCTCAGTGCAGCCCTGAATAGGCTCTTCCCTGTCAGAGGTGCCATCTTTCAAATAGGTCCGAGGCCCTGTCTGCTCTCAGGTGAATATAAAAGATCCTTGGCACAATTTCGAAGAAATGCAATGGAGTTCTGCCCGGTATAGAAAGAGAAAATGCTGGAAATATTCAATAGGTCAGGCCAAACTCTCAGCATGTTCTGTTTCTATTTCAGATTTCCAGCATCCGCAGTATTTTGATTTTCTCCCTGGTCTCCTGGCCAATATTCATCCCTCAACCAACATCACTGAGAACAGATTATTGGGTCATTCTCTCATTGCTGTTTGTGGGAGCTTGCTGTGCGTAAATTGGCTGCCGTGTTTCCTACATTATAGCATTGATTATACTTCAAACTTACTTAATTCGCTGTAAAGCACTTTGGGCCATTCTGAGGTTGTGAAAGGTGCTATATAAATGCAAGTTCTTTATTTCATTCTTTACATTGGCCAAGAAAGAGCAGAGTTCAGACTCTTCTCCTTTCGTATGGTAGTAGCAAATCAAATCAAATGGCAATATCTAAGTCAGAGTTCAGACTGTTTTCGGTCAGCAATCAAGTACACTGAATTGTGCCCTTTCCAGCATAGGCCACAAACTGGAGGTCCTCACGAAAGCAGAGCAAGGTTATTTGCCTCTAAAGTTCCACAAAGTCAGTGGGAATCGGTGTTGTCCAAAAATTGATGAAAAGCACTATAAACTTGATTGATAAATGTCAGGAGAGCCCCTGAGCCGACAAATCACAAACCATCCTGACTTGGACATATATCGTTGTTCCTGCTTCTTTGCTGGGACAAATTGCTAAACAGTATTTTGGGAGGACCTTCACCACACTGACTGCAGCAGTTTAAGAAGTGGTTTAAGATCCACCACCATCCTCTCAAGGGCAACTAGTAAATGTCACTAACACCATGCAGAAGGTGTGATCCTACTGATCAGGAATGCAAGCACGATACCATGACAAGATGCAGGAATGCTCACCTGTGGCTCTGCATGCTCCATTGGCATCCGTTTAACATGAGCCTTTTTAAAAATATCCATTCTTGGGGTGTGAGCGCCGTTGGCAAGGCTGATGGTGATGGGTCTTAAACCACTTCTTAAAATGCTGCAGTCAGTGTGGTGAAAGTACTCCCAAAATACTGTTAAATAGGGAGTATAGCAACTTGCAGGAACAATGATATATGTCCATGTCAGGATGGTGTGTGACTTGTAGGCAAACTTGGAGGTGGTGGTGTTCCCATGCACCTGCTGTCCTTGTCCTTCTAGGTGGTAGAGGTTGCGGGTTTGAGAGGTGTCGTCGAAGAAGCCATGGCAAGTTCCTGCAGTGCATCTTGTAGATGGTACACACTGCAGCCAAAAATCTTACTGGTGCACCAATATAAAATGCAGCCTGCTGACCTGACTTACTGTCACTAGGCTGACACTCCAGTGCAGTGCTGAGGGATTGCCGCACTGTCGGAGATGCGGTCTTTTGGATGAGTCAATAAACCGAAGCCACGTGGGCTCTCTCAGGTGGGCAGTAAAGATCCCATGGCACTATTACGAAGAAGAGCGGGGGAGTTATCCCCAGTGTCCTGGTCAATATTTATCCCTCAATCAAAGTCGCAAAAACAGATCATCTGGTCATGATCACATTGTTGTTTGTGGAAGCTTGCTGTGCTCAAATTGGATGCCGCGTTTCCCACATTACAACAGTAAATACACAACAAAAAGTTCATAATTGGCTGTAAAGCGCTTTGAGACATCCAGTGGTCATGAAAGGCACCATTTAAATGCACGTCTTTCTTTCTTTCTCTGTGCTAATCTGTCATCTGCCTGTTTTTGTATCTGTCTCAAGGTTATTTTACAAAAAGTTGACCACCAACCAGAGCCATTTCTATATTTTTTGCAGTACTTTTGTAGCAAAGGCTATGGGCCCTGACAACATTTTGGCTGCAGTGCTGAAGACTTGTGCTCCAGAACTAGCCATGCCTTTAGCCAAGCTGTTCCGGTACAACTGGACCACTGACATCTATCTGACAATGTGGAAAACTGCCCAGGTTTGTCCTGTCCACAAAAAGCAGGACATATCCAATCTGGCCAATTACCGCACCATCAGTCTAATCTCAATCATCAACAAAGTGATGGAAGGTGTCGTCAACAGTGCTATCAAGCGACACTTACTCACCAATAACCTGCTCACCGATGCCCAGTTTGGGTCCCAAGGACCAGGACCACTCGGCTCCCGACCTCATTACAGCCTTGGTCCAAATATGGATGAAAGAGATAAATTCCAGAGGTGAGGTGAGAGTGACTGCCTTTGACATCAAGGCAGTATTTGACCAAGTGAGACATCAAGGAGCCCAAATAAAGTTGAAGTCAATGGGAATCAGGGGGAAAACTCTCCAAGAGCTGGAGTCATACCTAGCACAAAGGAAGATGGTTGTGGTTGTTGGAGGTCAATCATCCTAGCCCCAGGACATCCTCAGGGCAGTGTCCTATGCCCAACCTTCTTCAGCTGCTTCAGCAATGACCTTCCCTCCATCATAACGTCAGAAGTGGGGATGTTCGCTGATGATTACACAGTGTTCCGTTCCAATCACAACTCCTCAGATAATGAAGCAGTCCATGCCTGCATGCAACAAGACCTGGACAACATTCAGTCTTGGTCTGATAAGTGACAAGTAATATTCGCACCACTCAAGTGCAAGGCAAAGACCCTCTCCAACAGGAGAGTCTAACCACCGCCCCTTAACATTCAATGACATTACCATCGCCAAATCCCCCACCATCAATATCCTGGGAGTCACCATTGACCAGAAACTTAACGAGATCAGCCACATAGATACTGTATCAACAAGAGCCAGTCAGAAGCAGGGCATTCTACTGCGAGTGACTTACCTCCTTTCCACCACCTACAAGGCACAAGTCAGGAATTTGATAGACTACTCCACTTGCCTGGATGAGTGCAGCTCCAACAACACTAAGATGGCTAAAAGGATCCGGGGGTATGGAGAGAAAGCAGGGGTGGGGTACTGAAGTTGCATGAAACTATTGAATGGCGGTGCAGGCTAGAAGGGCCGAATGGCCTGCTGCTGCACCTATTTTCTATGTTTTCTAAAGAAGCATCCAGAACAAAGCACCTGCTTGATTGGCACTTCATCCATCACCTTAAACATTCACTCCCTCCTCCATGGCTGCAGTGTGTACCATCTATAAGATGCACTGCAGCAACTCACCAAGGCTTCTTTGTCAGTGCCTCCGAAACCCACGACCTCTATCACCTAGAAGGACAAGGTCAGCAGGCACATGAGAACACCACCACCTCAAGTTCCCTCCGAGTCACACACCAGCCTGACTTGGAAATATATCACCATTCATTCATCGTCGCTGGATCAAAATCCTGGAACTCCCTCCCTAACAGCACTGTGGGAGGACCTTCACCACACAGACTGCAGCGGTTCAAGAAGGTGGCTCACCACCACCTTTTCAAGAGCAATTAGGGATGGTCAATAAATGCTGGTCTTGGCAGCGACGTCCACATCCCGTGAATGTATATGATAAAAGCAAAAGCTTAACCTACTGTGTAATTGAGTCACGCCCATCTTCACTGCGATCCTGTCAATGTTGGTAGCACTCGATGCATTGCAGGCAAACTGTTCCTATCTCGCCCCATCCCTTCCCCAATTTCCAGGAAAACACCAGGACACTCGGACCCAAGTGGTGCCGCTAATGCGGCGTTACAAGTTGCAGCTATCGGTGGTGCTTTCAAAAAAAGAAATGATTCAGGGTGCACAAACAAAAAAGCACAAATCTTGCTCAGTACCCACTGTGCTGGCTATCAAACAGCAGCTCTGGTTACTCCCAAATGAGAATGTAAGAATCCTTTAAAATTCATTTGTACCTCCAGTGAAAGAGCAGCTTAGCCCTTTTCATAATCATTTAGATGATTTGTCAGCTTCTGGCCAAAATATTTTAGCACTTTGCTGCGCTGACGCCGTATTTTTATTTTGGCTTCCGACTGGTCACCTTTCCTGCTGTTTGATTTATTCTTTCAGAAGTATTCCTGTTCTCACTCCCTCTTGTATGTCAGTACATTCCTCTGTTTATCAGTCTCTTTTGACCTTCTGAAGATTATCTGCACCTCTTTCTTTGGTTTGATACATTCCCTCCTTGCCAAAATGTTCTCCCTGCCTCTCGCCAAAGGCCCTTATTCTCAGGGTCGCTGTTAGGACTGTGCAATTGTAGGTGATATCTAGTGTAGGGTCCCCAAATATTTGCAAGGCATCCTGCTTACACTTGAAAAAAAAATCATTCTGAGAATGTGGGTGTCACTGGCAAGGCCAGAATTTATTTTGCCCTTGTTATCACATTGCTGTTTTTGGGACTTGCTATGCACAATTTGTCTGCCATGTTTCCTACATCACAACAGTGACTACACTGTAAAAGTACTGTAAAATGCTTTGGGAAGTCCTGAGATCGTTAAAGACAGTATAGAAATACAAGTTATTTCATGCTTTCTTTTTTCAGCCACATTCTGATGGCCTGTATAACCGGACACCCACAACCGCCACACAATTCACCTTGCCCCTCTCAACTGGCACCTTCTGCATCCATTCTGGATATTTTGTTGTTGTTTTTCTCCATTCAGTTATATTCTCTGTCATGTTGTGAGGCTGCAACAGTTGCTAGGATCCAGTTGTATAGACACTGTTGGCAACCCTATGTTACCTCATCCAAGTGGTCATTCTCCATCTGTGAGCTGAGACCGGAAGTGGCTGCAGGCTCCTCAGTTGCTGAATCTGAGCCTGCCTTTTCCCTGTTTTCATGGTCACTTTGCAGTGATGTCACTGGATGGGGAGGGGCCTGATTCCTCCCTCCCTCCACCCCTCCTTCAGCAAGGACAGACATCGAGGACGAGGTCCAACACCACCTCCAGTGTGCCAGCATAGTCTTCGGTCACCTGAGGATGAGAGCTTGAAAATCTGGCACCAAGCTTATGGTCTACAGGGCAGTAGTGATACCCACCCTCTTATATGGCTCAGAGACGTGTACTATATATAGCAGACTGTAAAGTCCTTATTCTACAGCATGAAACCACACGACGCACATTCCAGGGACAAGGCCACTCTGTGACCTTAACTCTTTTTTACAGGACTCCAGAAGTGATGACCCTGCGTGGGACCTCCCTTTATATACCTGTGTGATCAGGTAAGGAGTGTCTCTCACAAGTTCCTCTCACCCCTGTGGTCAAGGTGTGCATCTGAGTTGAGTGTATACAGTAATACAGTGGTGTTACATTGTAGTTACAAACATGACATCACCTTCCCCCCCCCAAAGTCTTACTGGGATCATAGGTTTAGTCTTTCAGGTGGTCTACGCTCCCTCGTGGAGCGCTGCAGTTGGGGCTCTGGTTGTTGGAAACTGACGTGAGTGTCTGTCACCTGTGGTGATTCCGGCCTGTCCAGGCTGACCTCAGGGACTGTGCATTCTTCTGATTGCTCTTGTTGCACATGGTCTTCTTCAGGTTCCTCTGTGTCCATGCTGAACCTTTTTTTTTTACTTGGTCCAGATGCTTATGGCATATCTGGTCATTGTTGAGTTTTACCACGATGACCCTATTCCCCTCTTTGCCAATTACAGTATCCTCAAGCCATTTGGGCTCCATGGCGTGATTGAGGACGAATACAGGATCATTTATTGCTATACATCTCCCCCTTGAATTACGGTCATGGTACTCATTTTGTGACTTGCGCTTGCCCTCAACTATGTCGGTCAGGACTGGGTGGATGAGGACAAGAGAGTTTTGAGTGTCCGTTTCATAAGTAGCTCTGCGGGCCGGACCCCCGTGAGCGAGTGCGGGCGGGATCTATAGGCCAGCAGGAGGCGCGATAGGCGACTTTAAGGGAGGGTCCTTGAATCCTGAGCATCCCTTGCTTAATGATTTGGACTGCACGTTCCGCCTGGCCATTGGAAGCCGGCTTGAACGGTGCAGTCCTGATGTGGTTGATGCCATTGCCCGACATAAACTCCCGGAATTCGTAGCACGTGAAACATGGGCCATTATCACTAACCAGGATGTCTGGCAAGCCATGGGTTGCGAAGATCACACGTAGGCTTTCCACAATGATGGATGATGACATGCATGAATTCAGGATGATGCACTCGATGATGCATTTCGAGTACGCATCTACTACAATGAGGAACATCTTCCCCATGAATGGGCCCATGTAGTCAACGTGAATGCGTGACCATGGCTTGGTGGGCCAGGGCCACGGGCTGAGCGGGGCCTCCCTGGTGGCATTACCCAGCTGGGCACAGGTCGTGCACCTGCGAACACAGTGTTCCAGATCTGAATCAATTCCAGGCCACCAAACGTGTGACAGGGCAATGGCCTTCATCATCACAATGCCTGGGTGCTCGCTGAGGAGTTCCCTGATGAATGCCTCCCTGCCTTTCTGGGGCATGACTACCCAGCTGCCCCATAGTAGGCAGTCGGCTTGGATGGAGAGTTCATCCATCCACCTGTAGAACAGTCTGACCTCCTCAGGGCATGCTCCGTGTGCGGGCGCCCAATCCCCTGTCAGGACACATTTCTTAATCAAGGATAGGAGGGGATCTCTGTTTGTCCAGATTTTGATCTAGCGGGCTGTGATGGGGGAGCCTGCACTGTCAAAGGCATCGACAGCCATGACCATCTCAGCGCTTTGCTCAACTGCCCCCTCGGTGGTGGCCAGTGGGAGCCTGCTGAGCGAGTCAGCGCAGTTTTCAGTGCCGGGCCAGTGCCGGCTGGAGTAGTCATAAGCAGCTAGTATGAGAGCCCACCGCTGTATGCGAACTGATGCGTTGGCATTGACAGCCTTGCTATCTGACAACAGGAATGTGAGTGGCTTGTGGTCCGTCTCTAATTCAAACTTCCTACCAAAGAGGTACTGATGCATTTTTTTTACACCATAGACACATGCAAGCACTTCCTTCTCGACCATCCCATAGCCCCGTTCTGCTTGAGAGAGCGACCTGGAGGCATAAGCCACAGGTTGTAGCTGACCCTCAGCATTACCCTGTTGCAACACGCACCCAATCCATAGGACGATGCATCACATGTCAGAACCAATTTTTTACAGGGATCGTACAGGGTCAACAACTTGTTTGAACAAAGTAGGTTTCGCACCCGATCAAAAGCCCGTTCCTGACAGTCCCCAAAACCAATCGCAACCCTTACGCAGGAGCACGTGTAGCGGCTCCAACAATGTGCTCAAGTTCGGCAGAAAGTTCCCAAAATAGTTCAACAGTCCGAGGAATGAATGCAACTCCGATGTGTTGCAGGGCCTGGGTGCTCGTCAAATCGCCTCTGTTTTGGATTCGGTGGGCCGAATCCCATCTGCAGCAACCCTCCTGCCCAGAAACTCAACCTCAGGAGTTAAGAACATGCATTTAGACTTCTTGAGTCGCAGGCCTATCCGGTCCAGTTGGCGTAGCACCTCCTCCAAGTTGTGGAGGTGTTCCTCAGTGTCTCGACCCGTGATGACGATGTCGTCCTGGAATACGATTGTTCCCGGAATGGATTTAAGCAGGCTTTCCATGTTACGTTGAAAAATCGGGCCGCTGATCAAATGCCAAACGGGCACCTGTAATACGCAAACAGTCCCTTGTGCGTGGTGATGGTGGTCAGTCGTTTGGATTCGTTGGCCAGTTCCTCGGTCATATAGGCTGAAGTGAGGTTCAACTTGGTGAACAGCTTGCCGCCTGCCAGTGTGGCGAAGAGGTCATCCGCTCTTGGGAGCGGGTATTGGTCTTGTCGGGACACCCGATTGATGGTGGCCTTGTAGTCGCCAAAGATCCTGACAGAGCCATCCGCTTTCAGAACAGGAACAATGTGCCTCGCCCAGTCACTGAATTCAACAGGCGAGATGATGCTCTCTCGCAACAGCCGGTCCAATTCGCTCTCGATTTTTTCCCGCATCACAAACGGCACCGCTCTGGCTTTGTGGTACACTGGCCTGGCGTCCGGGGTGATATGTATCACTACTTTAGTGCCTTTGAAAGTCCTGACGCCCGGTTGGAATTGTGACTCGAATTGTTGTAGGACTTGTGAGCACGAACTTCGTTCCACCGAGGACATTGCGTGAACATCCCCCCATTTCCAGTTCGTCTCGGCTAACCAGCTCCTCCCCAACAGTGCAGGACCATTGCCCGGCACAATCCAGAGTGGCAGCCGGTTCACTAACCCATTGTGTGTGACAGCCACCATTGCACTGCCTAGCACCGGAATGATTTCTTTGGTGTAAGTCCGTAATTGTGTCTCAATACGTTCTAATTTGGGTCTATGGCTTTGAGTGGCCATAGCTTCTCAAATTGCTGAATACCCATGAGTGACTGGCTGGCCCCAGTGTCCAGCTCCATGTGTACTGGGATACCATTTAACAAAATCCTCATCATCATTGGTGGCGTTTTGGTGTATGAACTGTGAATATTCGCCGCATGGATCCGCTGAACCTCGGCGTCCATCGATTTGCCCCAAAAGTCATCCTGCCTCACAGAACCCTCTTCTGGTCCATCTGCCTCATATCTGTCTGGTTGCAGGTTTTCTGCACATTTGAGCTAAATGGCCACTGAGATTGCAGTTTCTGCAATCAAACTGTTGGAATCTGCAAGATCTGGCTGAGTGTTTTCCCCCACACCTCCAGCATAAGTTAAAGTTTCCATTGTTGGGGACAAAGGGATTATGTCCAGGAATTCCGTGTTGATTGTCCCTTTGACTGCTCTTATTAGTGGGTGTCAATGGCCCCATTCTGGGCTGCATTGTCCACTGTGATGGCGTGAACGTCCGTTCAGCCTGCCATTGTCTCTGTTGAGGTCCTGCTCTGGGATCTAGTGCTGCCTAGTAAATGTCGGACTGCCCCTGCCTGCCTGCGGGGCTCTGAGTAGCATTGATGATGTTGACTCCCTGATCCATTGCCGCATTAGAGGCAGAATTGCGTGTGTATATTATTTTCGTCTCTTCCTCTCCCGCCATGAAAGTTTGAGCTAACAACGCTGCCGCTTCCAAGGTCAAGTCCTTGGTCTCAATTAACTTGCGAAAAATTCCGGCATGACCGATACCCTTGATAAAGAAGTCCCTTAGCATCTCCCCCCTGCAGGCGTCTGTGAACTTACAGAGGCTGGAGGTCCGCTACAAAGTCCGGTATGCTCTGTCCTTCACGACGTCGGTGGGTGTAGAATCTGTGTCGAGCCATGTGTATGCTGCTCGCTGGTTTGAAGTGCTCCCCAATTAATTTGCTAAGCTCTTCAAAGATTTTGTCCGATGGCTTTTCAGGTGCCAGTAAGTCCTTCATGAACGCATAAGTCTTTGGCCCGCAGCTGGTCAGGAGATGAGCCCGTCGCTTGTCAGCCGCTGCATCCCCCAGCCAATCTTTTGTAATGAAGCTTTGCTGAAGCCTCTTGACAAAATCATCCCAGTCTTCCCCAACACAGTACCATTCCTCTGTGCTACCGGTGGCCATTCTCGTGGGTCGTGAATTCCAGTTTCTCGTCGCCAATGTAAAGTCCTTACTCTGCAGCATGAAACCACACGACGCACATTCCAGAGACAAGGCCACTCTGTGACCGTAACTCTTTATTACAGGACTCCAGAAGTGATGACCCTGCGTGGGACCTTTCTTTATATACCTGTGTGATCAGGTAAAGAGTGTCTCTCACAAGTTCACCCCCTGTGGTCAAGATGTGCATCTGAGTTGTGTGTATACAGTAATATAATGGTGTTACATTGTAGTTACAAACATGACACAGACATCTCAAAGCATTGGAGAAGTACCACCAGCGCTGCCTCCACAAGATCCTGCAAATCCACTGGGAGGATGGACGCACCAACATCAGTGTTCTCGCTCAGACCAACATCCCCAGCATCGAAGCACTGACCATACTCGACCAGCTCCGTTGGGCAGACCACAACATCCGCATGCCCAACACAAGACTCCCTAAGCAGGCGCTCTACTCAGAACTCCTACACGGCAAGTGAGCTCCAGGTGGGCAGAGGAAACATTTTAAGGACACCCTCCAAGCCCCCTTGATAAAGTGCAACATCCCCACTGACACCTGGAAGTCCCTGGCCCAAGACCACCCTAAGTGGAGGAAGAACATCCAGGAGGGCGCTGAGCTCCTTGAGTCTCGTCGCCGAGAGCATGCAGAAATCAAGCACAGATAGCGGAAGGAGCATACGGCAAACCAGACTCCCCACCGCCCTTTCCTTCAACCACTGTCTGCCCCACCTGTGACAGAGACTGTAATTCTCTCATTGGACTGTACAGTCACCTGAAAACTCACTTTTAGAGTCTTCCTTGATTTCAAGGAACTACCTACGATAATGATGATTCCCCATGTATAGGCAGGGAGCCCCGAATCAAATGGGGTTAGCTGACAGTAGATCAGTTACTCAGTACAAATGGGGCTTACATCACTCTGGCTCTGTCTGGTTAAGTACCTCACCATGCTGTGCATTTACCCACTGATGCATTGCTGACATTTAATCTAAAGGATAAACATCTGGCCACACACGTGCATGACAAAAATTCACACCGCAACTGCAAAGCTATCTTGCTGCAGCTGCTTCCATAAACATTGAATTCCCCCGCTGGGATGTAAATACTGGAGGCTGCATTACAATTTAGCCTCAGCATAATTGATCACTGCTTAACTTTAATCCATCCTCAGCCCTGTTATTGTTGAACCCCAATATAGTCAGGACACAAGTAAATGTAATGCATCCATTTTCAACAATTCAGCCATTGGAAAGTCGTATGCACTTTAGGTTCCATTATTGTGTCATACCTTGTATCTGGTGTGTGATAGACAGCTGAATCTGTGCTGTCTCCTCCCTTTGAAGTGCAGATATTTAACTCCCAAATGATTGCCCTGTTTTCCAGAAATGTTGAATCGTATTGTTGCTGATAGGGCTTGCATAACCTGCTGCGTAATTCCTATAATTCATGCCTTATTAATTGAACAATCTGGTTCGAGCAAGTCCTGAGAGGCCGTCTTGTGCCACAGCCTGCTTCATTGTTCAGCCTCACAATTTATTCGGGCTGTTTGACCCAGAGACGGCCAACGTGGAGCACATCATATTTTCATCCCAATGGAATCTAAAATGATGCAGGAAGCGGTAATTAAATACCCATCCCATCTGTGGCAGTGACGTCAAACAAGGTCTATGACAATTAGTCAAAAAATAGCCCTGACACAGCGGAGCCTACCTGGACTCCTTGTCCCATCTTATCTCCTTATTGTCCTAAATTAAAAGAAAGTGGAAAATGGCACTCCATTTCTAATGCATCGCTATAAACTGAAGCTAATTTTACATCATGTGATGTCAAGGTTTAGAATACATTAGCAGATGCTAATAGTGCAATACTGTGTGCTGCTAGTGACTGATCCTAGGTTGACATAGGTAGTAGCTAGGTGCAGGGTAACCACTTGCCATCATTGCTAGTTATAGTGCATGGTATGAGAAGAAAAAGTGCCATCAGATTGTATGACGAATTTGGTGTCTTTCCACATATATTCTCTCATGCCATCATCATATCATAGGTGGTCCCTTGAAATGAGGATGAGTTGCTTCCATGCCAAAAAGGATGAGTTCACAGATTTTTCAGTGAAGGATCTGAACTACATCCTGAAGGGTGGAAGATGCCTGTGCCTGGATTTCTTTAATGTGTGGTGGTTGTTGTACACCAGTCACCACACGGGCTTGACAGAGATAGGTTTTGGTCCAGTGGCAAGGATTACCCAAGACGGCTGGGGACCTGCTCTGCTGCACGGACCTAGTGCGCACACATATCGCCGTGTGGGCTGGCCCGTGATGGCCCTGGTCTCTCATGTGCAGCAGTGCTAGTCACTACTGTAAGTTTTCCTAGCATTTTATATTTACATTTACAATGTGTCCATATGTCTAATATCTAACTCGACAAAGGCATAACCCAGGGAAGTAACAACAGGATCTACTTGTGATCTGAACTAGCTATCTTTTACATGCATGCTGCTTCAATCTCGAAATGGCAGCCTGAGAAACCACTTGGTAAGATGAAATCAGATACTAATCACTAAGCTGCTTTATTTCACAACATGTGGTGTCAGCCTTGGCTCAGTTGTAGGACTCTTGGTCGAGTTACTCTGAGTCAGAAGCTTGTGGGTTCAAGCCCTCCTCCAGCTCATAAGCTCTGCTGTGAGAATGACTGTGCTCTAAAAAATCCATGCACAAAGAAGAGCAGGGGAGGTGGCCTGGCCAAAGTTAATCCCTCAACCAACATCAGTACAATAGATTACCTGCCCATTTATCTCAATGCTGTTTTTTATGGCCTTGCAGTGCAGAAATTTGTTGCCGCATTTCTCTGCAACAGTGGCTATAACTCAAAAGTACTTCCTTGGCTCTAACAGGCTTTGCGACGTCCTGAAGTTGTGAAAAGCGCTATATAAATGCAAGATATCTCTTCTTTCTTTCTATGTGAACATACAGAACAACCGTTATGGCCAGATTCACAGAGTTCAAACAGTACAACTTGCCTTTGCATAATAATAATAATAATAATGCATAAGCCACACTTCCCCACATCAGCGGTTTGTCTTATTTTATTTAAGTGCACAAATTGTTTTGTGTCCTTCTGCGCATGTGCACCATGGACTCCGCCCCCTTTTTGCGCATGCGCGCTCAATCCAGTCGCACATGTGCAGAACGGATATATGAGGAAGCCGGAAGTACGGTTAAACCATGAATCGCGTGGAGCTCATTGCCGCTTGAGCCTGGAACTGGAGCTGCTGCTAGAGCTTTTGGGTTATCTCCAGGACTTTTGCCGAGAATATCGCTGTGATTGTCTACACAAACATTTTCATAGCCTTCTGAAAGAGAGAGGAAATCGGAGGTGGGAGAGAGAGAGAGAGAGAAAGAAAGAGAGAGAGTGGGGGAAAGTGAGAGAGACAGAGACTGGGGGAGAGAGAAAGAGACTGGGGGGGAGAGAGAGAGAGATAGAGACTGGGGGAGACAGGGGCAGAGAGAGTGAGGGGATGGGGATAGGGGATCGAAGGGGAGAAAGAGAGAGAAAGGGAACTTTGGGAGAGGAGGTCAGGAACTCGGTGGGAGAGGGAGGTAAAGAGCATGGAGAGCACAGTGGGGATTGAGGAAGAACGTGATCCAGGTTTAACGTCGGGGGTGGGGGGGGGGAATATGAGAGCGAGAACATGATCCAGATGGAAAGACCCACCCCCTGCACCACATTCTCTCTCTCCTCCCCTAAACCTGGTTGATTTCTCAGAAAACTCGGTGCGTGTATGGCAAGTGACATCACTGGAGTGGACGAAATCCAGAAGTCATGGCACTATCACTATTCAGTTTATACCCAATAAACCTGATAACTATTCGTGACCAACACACAATGGCCCATCTATGGCTTGGGGGGGGGCGGCGGGGAGGGGGGGGTAAGGTCATGAATTTGTTCGGAGGAGGTGGTCAGGAACCCGGGATGGGGGGAAGAAGGTTAGGAACTTGGGCTGTCAGGGTGGGCGGAGGGTGAGAGGAGGTCAGGCACTTGGGCAGTGGGGGATGGGACAAGGAACTTGTTTGGGGGGTGGGGTTGGGAGAAGGTCTTAACCCATGAAAGTGAGCTCTGTCTGTTCCAAGTGAGCTGTATTCTGTCTGCAGTCGGCAGTCAGAATGGCTCGAAATTACAATTTGCAAAGTCACTGATTTATGTAGGCCAGGTGGTTCTAATTACACATTCCAGAAAAACTGCTGGGGGTGTCTTATCCTCCAAGGGGACCAATCAGCAATCAGGTGATCAAGGAGACCCAATCAGAGCTTTAGGTGGTAGAAATAAATGTGTCCATCTATTTGAAGAGCTGACTGCCAACCTGGGTCTCTGTCTTTTTTTTAATCTCGCTTTATTCACTTCCAGAAAGTAACATAGACTTCTCAGCACATGTGAAATGTTTTATCATCTAATGAATTGTTTGTCATTTAGCTTAGTTGATTAGCGCTTAACCACCTATCATTTCAGTGCTTTTTAAACTTATGCGAAGACAGTGTCCGATTTAAGTGCAATCAATGATCCGAGCGCAAGTTGCACCCAAAATTCTGCCTGTTTGAGAAGTGTTTTTACTTCTCGAGTTTCTGCTCAAACTCTTTTGCCCATCACATAACACACAATCTGCCATGAACCGTGAAATCGGGCAGCATTTTAAAACATTCCTTGATATATTTAAGAGTGGTAACTTGGTGCCGTGTGATTAATACGGCCGAAAATGGGTTTATCACAAAAAATAAGAATTTTTAATCAATCAGTGACAATCTACTACCTATGAGTAACTTGCTTTTAAATATAAGTTTTAAGAAATATTAGGAACCATTTTCTAGTTATATTGGGGTACAATAGTCAGTTTCTTCATAAATAAAAAAAAATACATTCAAAACCTTTTGAAACATGGTCATTATTGGCCTTAGAAACATAGAAATTTACAGCGCAGGAAGAGGCCATTTCGGCCCATCGTATCCACTATATCCAGGCCCTTCAATATTTTGTACACCTCGATGAGGTCTCCTCTCAACCTACTCTGTTCCAATGAGAACAAACCCAGTCTATCCAATCTGTCCTCATAACTAAGATTTTCCATTCCAGGCAGCATCCTAGTAAATCTCCTCTGCACCTCTCTAGTGCAATCACGTCATTCCTATAATACGCCGACCAGTATTCCAGCTGTGGCCTTACCAATTTAAGCATAACCTCCCTGCTCTTATAGTCTATGCCTTGGCCAATAAAGGCAAGCATTCCATATGCCTTCTTAACCACCTTATCCACCTGGCCTGCTACTTTCAGGGATCTGTGGACAAGCACTCAAAGGTCCCTTTGTTCATCTACAATATTAAGTGGCCTACCGCTTAATGTGTATACCCTTGCGCCCAAAAGAACCAGCTTAATTTTTAGAGCCTCTTCAAAGGCCTGCAAATGAGCGCAATTAGCGGAAACACCCAATGGTGATTAATTCATCCTGGGGTGTGGCCAGTGTTGTGGGCAGGGCGGCTTCAAGCGCAATGTTTTTTGTTTAAAAGATTGCGGAAACTTGATTTGCACTGAACACAATTTGCGCTTAAAGTTCCGCCATATTTTACGCATGTTGTAGCGGAGAAGAAAACAGTGCAACAGAGCGGAAACTCGGCCCCACTATACATTAAAAGTAACTTTCTTTTTCCAAATCCTTTCAATGGAAAAATGATCAAAACATACTGAAACGGGACACCTTGATAAAAAGTGAAATAATGAGAGACAATGGTGCTGTGCAAATGGTAGATGCCAGGCTACACTGGATCAGGTTTGTAACATTGCAATAAAAAAACCTCCAGGAATGTCCTGATCTAAAACTGTGACTTTCAGTGGGAACAGGATGGAGCAGTTGATTAGATATTAACCTTTCACCTCCGGGGCCAGGGCTTAAATCAGATGCATCTCTTCTGCCTGTTGGGTGCGAAATGAGTTTGCCCAGTCTCAATCCAGTTTGTGGTGGGCATGGATCCACAAGACTCTTATCCCTAATTTGGCAATGAATTGGTAAGCTAAATAAAGAGTCAACATTATTCTCAGCAAACAGATGTGAATGAGCGACTACTTTGTAAGCTTTTTGGAAGCTCAAGTGTGTTAAAATGAATGTGCAACTGAGTAGATAAATGCAACCTCTGCCCATATTTTTCAAACTTTCCTCCTTTTTGTAAACCCCCCCGTCCCCCGATCTAATGTAATATTTTTCTCTGTTTCCCATGGCAGCTAGTAATTATCCCGCCATTCACATCCTATCTACACTCATCTTTTTCTAATTTCTGCCATTACCATCTCAAGTCGGTCCATCATCCCCTTTTGTCTCTGAAATCTCTCCTGTCTTCCACCCAATCACAGACCTTTGCTTTTGTTCTTTCCTTCCCTCCCACTTTCAGTGCTCCTTAAGAATCTGTTCATTTCGAATACTCTCCAGTTCTGATGAAGGGTCATCGACCCGAAACGTTAACCCTGTTTCTCTCTCCTATGCTGCCTGACCCGTTGAGATTTCCAGCATTTTCTGTTTTTATTTCGGATTCCAGCATCCGCAGTATTTTGCTTTTGTGGATAAATGCACGTGCTGCTCAATTAGATTTTTTTTAAAGCCTCTTATCTGTTGGAACATACTCCTCTTCGCTGTGTTGTTTCTGGGTTAAATGAGCAGTTGGCTCAGATTCATAATCGATGGTGTCAGTGAAATGCTCTGCATGAGTTAGCGAGGCAACCCACCAACTTCCCAAGTGTCAAGCTGGCATGAGAGGCCACCACGCTGGCCTTGTGTCAGGAGGCGCTGGAGGGATCCTCGGGGTAAAAACAAGAGTGTCTGATCTTATGAAAACTGCCAAGATAGTAGGCCCCTACAGTTGCATTGAGCAGCTTAGTATACATAACCTGAATTGATGCACCAGCCTGTTGCAATTGCAACACAAAGGGAAGTGGTGAAGATAATTGAGAATTAGTAGAGCAGACCGTGAAAGGGTAACCAACAAAGATGCCACTGAGACTGATTGAAAGCTAGCTACAACTATTCACACAGACGCCTGGCCATTTCGAATCTGTTCAACTTGGTCTCAAACAATCGGTGGCAATACATGTCGAAACAGGGTGTTTGTGACTCCTAGTTTGGCAGTGATGAACAAAGAACTGGCTGATGTTTGCTAAGCCTTGAGCTGATGTGTGGCAGGATCATAGAACCTTACAGCATAGAAGGAGGCCATTTGGCCCATCGTGCCTGTGCTAGCTCTTTAAAAGATCTACTCAATTAGTCCCACTCCCCTGCTCTTTTCCCATAGCTCTGAAAAATGTTCACCTCAATTTTTGAATTTATAATTTATTCCATCACCCTTTTAGTCAGTGCAGTCCAGATTATAAAAACTTGCTGTGTAAAAACATTTTTCCTCATGTTGCCTCTGATTCTTTTACCTTAAATCTGCCTTCTCTGGTTACCGACCCTTCTGCTACAGTTTTTCCTTATCTACTCTATCAAAGCCCTTCACAATTTTGAGCAATCTAGCTTCTCCAGTTTACTGCCAATGGTAGTGCATGGCTGACATTGCTCAAGAAGCAGGTCCAAAGTTTGTGGTGGCAAAGTTTGTCCGAGGCTTTCCTGGCAAGGTGTAATTTCCGCACATTCTGCTTCTTGGTGGGGTAGAGCTAGCTCTGTTGCCTGCTATTCCCCATCGTATGGCCTCGGACCACTCTAGCCCTCCTGTTCTATTGCTCCTCATCCTTCTCCTCCTGCAAAGCATCTGCAAAGTTACCGAATTCACCCACTGGATTTAAACAGTTGAGTCGCTCCTTATAATATCACTTCTGTGTCCCATGCTAGGTCATTTCTCTCCACTGATTGAACACTATTATATTAATATTAATTGTGTGCATCATTAGTGCAGTGTGGACTGACTGGCAGGCATGAGCAAACATGCACGTTCACCTTTAATTGGTGCTTAACAAGCCAGAAAAGAACATTAAGATTGTGATCCTGCATTAACCCAGATTAGTTCTCTGGGGAATATTAGAAGCACGGTCAAAACATTTGAGACCACTCTTATTGATGATGCAGAACATTTCTGAACATTAATCAATCTTTGTTTCATTGCACATGGCAAGTCAAAGCCAAGTTCAGATAGGTAAAGTGGGAAATAATTGGACCCGGTGCGTAGTCGTAATTCAGCCCCCATTTTAAAGTCATATAATCCTGTCCTTAATTTTATGTAATACTTACTTTATTTATAACTAAAAAACAAAACTTACAGCAACTGGAGGAGTGTAGGGGCAGGGGATAGAGAAGTAGAGTTGATTGGAGAATAGCAATTTCTCTTCTCTACAGGCTGAAGAGCTAGGAGACTCAAAATGGAGGCGCTACAACATCACCACTGGCGGGATGGTGTAATTACAATGTGACACGTTGACATGGGGCAGTTTCCATTATAAATCTGGGCATAAGGATTTATAGTGGAAAAAAGTTAACACTAAAGTGTGACAATAGGAAGTCAAGTTTTGTGAACAGAAGTTCATGCAGATGCAAGTTTTTAATGAATCAATATAGATCATCAGTATTGATCTAATTGAATGTTAGAACAGGCTAAAGAGCTAAATGGCCTACTCCTGTTCCTATGTTCCTATGATTAATGCATACATTAGCCCGGATGCACAGAGGGATTAATGGCCACGAGATGTCTGATGTGGAAAATGGAAACGTATCACACTGATTCATTACTGGGTGAGGTGTCTACTGTACATGGTCCATGTCTCAGAGCCATACAGGAGGGCAGGTATTACTACAGCCCTGAAGACCATGAGCTTGGTGACAGTTTTGAAGGCCTGGTCTTTTCCTCAGGCAGCCAAAGGCTGCACCTCAAGTCGCTGGAGAAATACCACCAATGATGTCTCCGCAAGATCCTACAAATCCCCTGGGAGGACAGACTTACCAACATTAGCATCCTCGACCAGGCCAACATCCCCAGCACTGAAGCACTGACCACACTTGATCAGCTCCGCTGGGCAGGCCATATCGTTCGCATGCCAGACACGAGACTCCCAAAGCAAGCGCGCTACTCGGAAATCCTTCACGGCAAACGAGCCAAAGGTGGGCAGCGGAAATGTTACAAGGACACCCTGAAAGCCTCCCTGATAAAGTGTAACATCCCCACCAACTGCTGGGAGTCCCTGGCCAAAGACCGCCCTAAGTGGAGGAAGTGCATCCGGGAGGGTGCTGAGCACCTCGAGTCTCATCGCCAAGAGCATGCAGAAATCAAGCGCAGGCAGCGGAATGAGCAAGCGGCAAACCAGTCCCACCCACCCTTTCCCTCAATGGCTATCTGTCCCACCTGTGACAAGGACTGTGGCTCTCGTATTGGACTGTTCAGCCATCTAAGGACTCATCTTTAAGAGTGGAAGCAATTCTTCCTCGATTCCGAGGGACTGCCTATGATGATGATGATGATGATGAATGGGTGTGGACTTGAGCTCCTCTCGGTCTGAGTAAAGGTATTGATTAATATTATACCTTTCCTGAGGAGTCTGATGCTGACCGCGTTATTGAAATAGTAAGTGTTCTATTTCCAGCACTAACATCCCTTTTCTGATGAACACAAAAATCATAAAAAAAAGTCACAGTGCATGTGACATTTATAAGCATATAATTTGTTGAGAGTACTGGGAGAACATTGGCAGCATTTATATCGAATAATGGACAGTGGGGTGTAATAAACTGGATGTAGAAGTGTTTCTGGTGGTTTGTATGCGCATTTGAAGTGCAGTGTGTATTTAAAAGTGAGATACTGGCTGAAATCTAACTGAATGGTCCAGGTGCCTTTTCATAGGGAATAATGGATGGTTGAGAATGGGATCCAGCTGGCACCGGAACTGAGGGGGTGTAGATGACTTCATGAACTGGCTTGATATATGATATAGGACCATTAGGTGCAGGACGAGGCCGTTCAGCTCCTCGAGCCAGTTCCGCCATTCAATTAGATCATGGCTTATCTATCCCTCAATTCCATGTTCCCGCCTTTGCTCCCGATCCTTTGATACGCTTACCTAGCAAAAATCTATCTATCTGAATTCCAATTATCCCCAAGTATCTATAGTATTTTTAAGGCAGAAAATTCCACATTTCGACCATTCTGTGTGTGAAAAAATGCATCCTGTTTTCACTCCTCAATGGCCTAACTCTAATTTTTAACATTATATCTCTGGATTCCTCCACCAGAGAAAATAGTTTCTCAGTTTCTACCCTATCAAATCATTTTACCTTTTTAAACACCTCGATCAGATTACCCCTCAATCTTCTAAACTTAAGAAACTACAAGACCTGCACAATTTGTTGAATTACATTGTATTAATGTGCTTTATACAATAGGTAAAAAAATAACTTGTTTTGGAATGACATTGTTCAGTGTTATTTTGGGGCATTTTGTGGGCAAGTACAAACTAATTCTTAACTAATTCTTAACTAATAAAACAAAACCTTGGATGTATATAGTGCCTTTCGTGACAACATACGTTGGAGTGAATTACATTTTGAAGCAGGGTTACTTTCATTATGTAGACCATTCTACATTGCCCACAAATGCCTGCGTTTGCACGGAGTCCTTTGGGCAAATGTGTACATTGCTCGGAGGTGACGTAAGAGCCATTCAACCCCTGGACAACTGACCGGGGCCCCGGCGGATCCAGTCTCCTTAAATGCTGCCACTGGCAGCAGTGGTCAGCCCAGGCAGTCTGAGCCTTTGCACGGCCCCGCACACAAGGCAAATGCTGCCCGCTGAACCTGCCAACCACCTCGATTGAATCTGCATGTCTGACCTGAGCCAAGTGAAAATCGGAGCAGTCTGGCTGTCTCCCCGTTCTGGAGCCCCCGACCCCTATTCTTGCTGCAAGAGGCTGAACACCACTGCCTCCTGTGTGTGGGAATACTCACGAGATCAGGAGGTCCTCCTATGCCGATCTTCAGCCCCTTACAGCAACAATGGCACCAGGAAAGAGGCCCGGATTGGAGCGTTGGGAGCAGAAGGCATGGAGGGGTGGAGAAAATGAGTGTGGTGGGGGAAGAGAGTGCCAGCATTAACTGGGAAAAATGTACCAGATTGAATGAAGGTGGAGGAAGAGTGCCAACATAAACTGAGGGGGGGAATGAAAAGAATGAAGAATAAACTTGGATGGACATTTAACTGGATGAGGAAATGGCACAAGGTAATATTAAATTGAGGGGCAGGGGGGAAGAGAAATCAGAACATGAACTGGCATGATTGGAGAAGAAGAGTGTTGTGGATTCAGGTTGGGGGGGGGAGCAGTACCTCAGTCAATAGGGAGGGGTGAGCTGGAGGGGTAGATTGTCTGTAAACTTGTGGACGGGTATTCTGATTACCCTGTTTAACACTCCATCAATTGTGAAATATAAAACTGCTTTCAACCTGTTGTTCCTGTGCCGGCTCTTTGAAAGAGCTAGCAAATCAATCCCACTTCCCTGCTTTTTCCCCATAGCCCTGCAAGTCTTTTCCATTTCGCGTATTTATCCGATTCTGTTTTGAAAGATGCTATTGAATCTGCTACCACCATTCAACATTTTCTGATGAAACAAGACCCCAGCCCCACCATCCCATCCCAGAAATACACTACTAGTTGTACGGGGAAGGGGAGGTGACAACATAATTTCCTGCCTACAGCCCTGACCTGAATGACCCCATGATCAATAAGGAATGCTTCGACTCTCCTGTTTGCTAATTAAGCAAATGTCCCTTCCTTCCTTAGATGGGAAAAACGTAATGCTCATCTTTAAAATACTGGAAAAATACCAAAGTGTCAAAAATCAAAATCTGCTGCCGTTTGCCTCTAAATAAATCTTGTGCCTTGAAAAATTGTGCTCCCATTCAGGCTTTCATATATTATTGTTTATTTGCTCTGGCAGAAGTGCAGGAATTCCAGCTATAGCTGCAGGTTAGGTTACAAGCCTGTGTCCTACTGCACTTTCAGTGTAATTACTTGTGTTCACATATCAGAGACTTATACTTGAAGTGTTAGACTTTCCACCATCATTGCTATAATGGGCGATATTCCGGCATTGGTGCATTTTTATTTTTCAAGATCGTTAGAATATCGTCCATTTTAAAAATCGCTAGTTTCGCCTTTTTAATTGGGGCGATAGCGTTAGCGATCTGAAATGGGCGATAACGATGTATTCAGTCATGCAAGGTTGGTGTCCGTAGCAACGGTCGTTCTGCGCATGTGCATTTATTTTCAGGCAAAGAACTTTTCCTGCGATTCTGGAGGTCAGGGGTCATCTGCGCATGTTCAGAAGGCAAAGGGAGGGAGGGAGAGAAAGGATTTTTGAAAGAAGGTTTGTGGAGGATTGTGCATTTGAAGGAATTGAGAAAAAAAGTAATCGGATAACATGGAGATGGAATATGAGGAGTCGGGAGAGAGTGTTGGAGGGAGAAGGAGGGTGAATGCCTTCTCCAAAGAGGCAAACGAGGCCTTAGTCCATGAGGTGGAGACTCGGTGGGTCCAATTAACCCGGGGTGGGCGTGGGAAACCCCTGCCCCCCTCCCAAAGAGTATACCTGCAAATATCGCCGTGATAGTCTCATCGGCAGTCCATGATAGAAGAGAGGCAGATCAGTGCCGCAAGCGCTGGTACAGTCTTGTTTCATCCGCAAGCGTAAGTATTAACTTATTACATTTATAATTGTAATTATGTACTGGCTCATTAATTAGAATGTAAATCTGCCGGATTGTAATGAAGCTGGGTAATCTTGGGTAGCTTCCCTGTTAAGATTTGGACTGGGGTCGGAACTTGCGGCCTTTAGCTCTAATGTTGCTGAGATGCCTTAAACTGAATCAACAATATTAATTATTATTTAAACACTTTGATCAAAAATTGTGGCCAAAGCAATGACTGGAAACAGAGAGTCGGAATAAACGGGTCATTTTCAGAATGGCAGACAGTGACCAGTGGGGTACTGCAGGGTTCAGTGCTGGGACCCTAGCTATTTACAATATATATCAATGATTTAGATGAAGGAATTGAATGTAATATCTCCAAGTTTGCAGATGACACTAAGCTGGGTGGCAGTGTGAGCTGTGAGGAGGATGCTAAGAGACTGCAGGGTGACTTGGACAGGTTAGGTGAGTGGGCAAATGCATGGCAGATGCAGTATAATGTGGATAAATGTGAGGTTATCCACTTTGGTGGCAAAAATAGGAAGTCAGAATATTATCTAAATGGTGATAGATTAGGAAAAGGGGAGGTGCAACGAGACCTGGGTGTCATGGTACATCAGCCATTGAAGTTTGGCATGCAGGTACAGCAGGCGGTGAAGAAGGCAAATGGCATGTTGGCCTTCATAGCTAGAGGATTTCAGTATAGGAGCAGGGAAGTCTTACTGCAGTTGTACAGAGCCTTGGTGAGGCCACACCTGGAATATTTTGTTCAGTTTTGGTCCCCTAATCTGAGGAAGGACGTTCTTGCTATTGAGGGAGTACAGCGAAGGTTCACCAGACTGATTCCTGGGATGGCAGGATTGACATATGAGGAGAGACTGAATCACCTGGGCTTGTATCCACTGGAGTTTAGAAGAATAAGAGGGGATCTCATAGAAACATATAAAATTCTGACAGGATTGGACAGGTTAGAGGCAGGAAGTTCCTGGGGAGTTCCAGAACCAGGGATCACAGTCTAAGAATAAGGGGTAAGCAATTTAGGACCGAGATGAGGAGAAACTTCTTCACTCAGAGAGCGGTTAACCTGTGGAATTCTCTACCGCAGAAAGTTATTGAGGCCAGTTCATTAGATATATTCAAAAGGGAGTTAGATATGGCCCTTACGGCCAAAGGGATCAAGGGGTATAGAGAGAAAGCAGGAAAGGGGTACTGAGGTTGAATGATCAGCCATGATCTTATTGAATGGCGGTGCAGGCTCGAAGGGCCGATAGGCCTGCTCCTGCACATAATTTCTATGTTTCTATATTTCTATGACAGTCCACAAACACTCAGCATTTCTACCACTTTAGTTTAGGAGAACTTTTAAATTAAATCACTGCTAGTGTGCTGTGAGCAACTCTTTAACTTGGGCACTGTCTCCTTTTTGGTTAGGTTGGTGGACAGGGGCACGACTGAGCACTGAGGGGGCCGCTCAGCTTTGCCCAGACAGAGTGAGTCTCTCCAGCTGCTGTCAGTCACACAGTGACCCAGCCTGGACTGGGCGAGAGTTGCCCTGGCTCACTATCTGCCCTGGGACACTTTGGGACATTAGCTCCGGCCACACGAAGGTCTCTGAGCACAGCCCAGGGACATGGTGCCCCATCTCATTACACTCTTGTCATTGCCGATCTCACCAGCAGCCCTCGGGAACTTCCATCGATTGCAATAACCCGGCACCTTCCCCTCAGGCGCCGAATGGCATGTCCCGTGGATGGAGCCTTTCCTGGAGATTGTACACGAGAGGGTTGGTGTCAAGCATTAGTTCCTGATCTTATTAAATATTTTCTTTGAACATAGATGTTATAACCATGCATCCATTGGATACAAACCGTATTGGAAAATAACCTTTACATTAACGATGAATAGCATGTGAGGTGACTAATAGTGAATTGCAATATCTGTTGTGTTTCTGTAATAGTACCTGGGCAATTAGCTTATGACATGCTCTTGTCATGTTTGCAGAGGAAGATATTCAAGAATCAGGTGGAGTGGAGGCAGACTGGAGGAGGGCCTGCTGACCTTCATCCTATGACTGATCTGGAGGAGCGTGCCGCAGCCTTAGTGGGCAGGTATAATTGTTCTGCCATCCGCGGTGGTGCAGATCCTGTTGTTGCGCCATGTGAGTAATGTGTAAAGCAGTGGTAATTTAAAGTAATTTAATGCCATTTGATTATAATATATGAACGATGTAATGTTATGCATGCAGCGTCTGTATTCTCATGTTATTTATATGTAACATCTCTCGTTCACATTTATTACAGTACTGTTGCTCCTCGTACATATGCCTGCACAGCGCAAGTATTCTCATAAGGATATAAGAACATAAGAAATAGGAGCAGGAGTAGGCCATATGGCTCCTCGAGCCTTCTCCGCCATTTAATACGATCATGGCTGATCCGATCATGGATTCAGGTCCACTTCCCTGCCCACTCCCCATAACCTCTTATTCCATGACTGGTTATTCCCTCATGTCTCCCCTTCTCTTCTACTAACCTCAATTATGTTTTCCAGCTCTCCAGGTTCAACGGGAGGCCTCTGGAGCATCACCCCAATGACTGCAGGTTGTGCTGACCATGGGGGGAGAAGAAGATACGACCAAGGAGGAAGATGATGAATCTGAAGGGTCATCTGTAGTACCTGAGGCCACATCATCCTCAACGGATGAAGTAGCGGGGCCAAGCGGTTTGCAGCAGGGAACTCCGGATGGTCCAGTGCCCACGCCGACCCGGCGGAAGTTGGGTCAGCGAGGTAGGCACACGCAGCGACAGGCAGATGTAAACGAGGACATGGTGTCCCTGTCGAGGGCGAATGTTGACATTGGTCGAGAGCTCTTCCAAGCAATTGGTGGGTCGACTGGCAACATTGCCACACTATTTTCTAGAACCTCGGAGGGCATGGGGCAGATGGCTGCGGCAATGCGGCGAACGGCCGACTCCATCGATGCCATGCGGCAGGCGATGGTTTCGGGATACGGCACTGCACCCCAAGGTGCCGTACCACCACTAATGTTGACAGATGTGAGTCAGGAGGAAGCAGTTGCTTCTGACTCAGGAGTCTTTTCCATGGCCCTCTGACGTCAATCTGCCAACGTCACTCCCCCCCTCCCGCCCCCCCCCCCACAGTAGCAGCCCTCGAGGTGCTCTACCCCAAGACGACTTGGTCATCTTACTAAGGCGTAAGTGGGAAAGGGGGGGGGGGGCGTTATGATGGGGGTATAAAGGTAAAGGAGGGAAGCGTGGCCACAGGTGGGGATGCGGGGGGGACCTAATCTATTTTAATTAAAGTTGTTGACTGTTCTTATTGTTATTAAAAATGTGTTGAATGTTGGGGGTGGAGGGGGGGGGGAGATGGGTGTTATAGTTTGTTTATAAAATTTTACATCAATTGTTACATTATTACAATTATTTATTGAACTTTACAATTGTTGTGCAGTGTCTTCTAATAACGCAAGGTTAAACATCAATACAAGGGTTGCAAACAATGGCCAGGCCAGGCCAGGATCAAACATAACGCAACTGTAATTGTCACCAACGTAACTTCACGCAAAGCGTTCATTTATGAGCTGTTGACGCAAGAGTTTTGCAGCTGCATAACTACTACGCAGCTTTTCCAGTGTTGTCGGGGGGGGGGGGTGGGGGCGTTGGGCAGGGGCGGCATGGGTTCATCACCCTGATTATTCTCCTCGAGGTCCTTGTCCTCCTCCTCCTCCTCCTCTTCCTCCTCCTCTCTTCCTCGGCCGTCTCCCCTCTTTCCTGAGGTTGGTTTGGCAGTCCCATCTGGCAATTGTTGTCCTCTCCTGATAGCTCGGTTATGTAACACGCAGCATACCACAATGGACTCAAAACCTACTGAGAGTGGTACTGTAGATTGCCCCAAGTGGTCCAGGCACTTCAGAACTCCAATTGTCTTTGACGATATTACGTGTGGGTTTATGACTTTCGTTGTAGCGCTTCTTGGCTTCTGTCTGGGACTTACGCAGAGGGGTCATGAGCCAGCTGGCAAGGCCATATCTCTTAACACCCAGCATCCAACCATGACCTTGTGGCTGACTCAAACAGGTCAGAGACAGTGCTCTCACGCAAGATGTGTGCATCTTGGATGCTCCCGGGAAAATTTACTGCTATGATTATTTGGTTGTGGCCGACAATGAGTTGCACATTCAGGGAGTGGAATCCCTTTCGATTCTTAAACACCTCTGCATCCTATAAAGGTGCTCTCAGGGCAATGTGCATACAGTCTATTGCTCCATGCTCCTTGGAAAACTTTGCTATTCTCGAGAATCCCAAAGCCCTCTCACTCTGTGCCTCCCTGGTCATAAGGAAGTTTATAAAGTCCATCCTGCGTGCGTAAAGGGCTTCAGTCACCTGTCAAATGCAGCAATGTGTGGCGTGCTGAGAGATGCAGCAAATTTCGCCAGCTGAGGCCTGATGCAAAGAAGGAAAGTGCCTCAGTATCCTTTACCTCAATGGGCAGTGTGGTCTTGATGGTGCTGGTAGGCTGCAAATCTCCCTTAGTTAGCTGGCATATCTCACTGATGAACTCCTTTCAGAAGCGCAGGCTTTTAATGCACATGTTATCAGACAAGTCCAGGTATGATCGCTTATCCCTGTAAATGCGTTGGGTGTAATGTCTCCTCCTCCTCAGCAGTCTGCCATCTCTTTGATTGGGCACATAATGCTCTTCAATGAACCTTCTCCCACCTCTATTCTGCAGCTTGTGAGTAGTCATCCATACTGGTTGAGAAATTACAGGCTCTGTTACTATAAATCGCTATAAATGCCATAATCTATCTTCCAAATTCTTAAATTTTCCTCAACAAATACAATATAAAATCAAAATTAACCACAATGTGATTAGATGATGGGCAAGATTCTAAAATGCCCTTAAAATCACTCACAAATTAATTCAATGCTCCCATCCACTTTAGACAGCTTTTTATTAAACTTCCTCCATACTGCCGGGTTAAGGTCAGGTGAGTGCAGCTTTTCTTGAGCGTCTGTTTGGGCGAGCGATCATTTGGGCGCAATATGGGCAAAATGCCGAAAGTAGTGCTCGGCGATAATCTGGGTGATATTCGGGCGCTAGTTTCCATTATAAACAGTATTCTGGGCCTTGCACGAGTGATGACGTCAGATTTTTTTTTAAATAGGCCAGGCGATGCAGCTCATTCCTGTATGCCGAAAGTTGCGTCGACGATAAGTGGGCAATAATCGGGCGCTAGTTTCCATTTATCATCAAACATGGGTGATAGTCTGAATCTCAGCGCTTATCCGGGTGCTAAATAGGTGATTATGTGCTGAAAGTCTAGCCCTTAGAATCATTTTTGAGCAGTCCACTTTTTTTTTTGAAGCTAATGGTCAGCTTTTGCTTGCCCTCTCGGTTGGCATATATACAAACATATTTCACTGATGCAGCCATAAAAATGCAAAGCGTTTGTTATATATTCAGGTGGCCATTTCAAAGCCTCTGAGGGTTTGTTTGGATGGGCATGTGATATAACACAATACGGGAAAAAAACATTCCTAAGTTGTTGGCTACATTCTTTTCTCATTTGAAAGCAACTTGTTATCTCCCCTCCCTCAGTGGCTGGATTGAGCAATGCTGTTCCTCTCGGTCAGTTGCCTACTAACACTCACTGTCTGTACCCGCATGGGTAATGTGCAAGATAGCTTCCCAGGCCCATTCAACCACACTTCAGATGAGGAGCGAAGTTGAGCAGGGGTGATGAAGATGTGAGATATTGGGCTGGGCACCATATTGGCACAATTCAAATTGTGGAAGATGTTGCTATGGCTGCAGAGTAACGTTTCCTAATTTCCAAAATGGTGGCTCAAGCACAGAGGAGCTAAGACCACCTGAAAATCCTTCTGAAAAGGTGGCAGCATCTCTTTACACCTGGACGTTTCACTGAACTCCTGTCATTCCAGTGATTGTTCCAAGCAAATAATTCAACATTCTTTATTGCAGCCCCTGTGCCATTATTTTGTTGTGCCAAGAGCACGGCAGGAAATGTCCTGTGAGGCGACAGGAAACAAACCCAGAGAAACCCACCACCATCTACAACAACTTGTATTTATACATCGTCCTTAACGTAGAAAGAAAAGTGCAAGGGCACTTTACAGAGGGACAATCAGACAAAAAAATAGACATCCATCCAAAGAAGGAGATATTAGGAGGGGGCGACCATTAGCTTGGTCAAAGACAGTCAATGTCAGTCATAAAGGACAGCAGTGATGGGTGAACTGGACTTGGAGCAGGATAGGATACCAGCAGCAGAGTATTGGATGAGCTAGTCACTGTGAAGATATCTTTAGTTTACAGAGCATGGATGATGGGAGTCCAGCCAGGAGAGCATTAGAATAGTTGAGTCTGGAGATGTCAAGACAAAGTCATGGACAAGAGCTTCAGCAGCAGATGAGCTAAGGTAGGGGCAGAGGTGGGAAATGTTATGGAGTCGTCTTTGTGAATGAGCGGGTACGGGATCAGACGCTCAGAGTTGAATATAATGCCAAAGTTGTGAACAGTCTGGTTGAATCCGAGACAATGGCCAGCAAGGAGAATGGAATCAGAGAAACATAGAAACATAGAAATTTACAGCGCAGAAGGAGGCCATTTCAGCCCATTGTGTCCGCGCTGGCCGACAAAGAGCCGCACGGCCCTTGGTCAGCAGCCCTGAAGGTTACATATGAACCTATGAACAATGACGGAAAGGTAAAGAGCACTCAGCCCAACCAGTCCGCCTCACACAACTGTGACACCCCTTATACTGAAACATTCTATATTCCACCCCAACCGGAGCCATGTGATCTCCTGGGAGAGGCAAAAAACAGATAAAAACCCAGGCCAATTTAGGAAGAAAAAGTCTGGGAAAATTCCTCTCCAACCTATTCAGGCGATCGACACTAGTCCAGGAGATCACCCTAGCCGTATTCTATTCTTACCATTATATCTGCACAGTCTAACAAAAGGTCATCCAGTTTAATCCCAATTACCAGCTCTAGGTCCGTAATTCTGCAGGTTACTGCACTTTAAGTGCCCATCCAACCACCTCTTAAAAGTGATGAGGGTTTCTGCATCCAGCACTCTTCCAGGCAGCGAGTTCCAGATCCCAACAATCGGTGGCTAGAGTACTGACTGTGTGGTGGAGAACGAAGACAATGGCTTTGTGCTTGACAATATTTAACTGGAGGAAATTACAGCTCATCCATGAGTGGATGTTTGACAAGCAGTGACAATGGGGAGGTTGAGCCAGTTGTTGGAAAGGTAGACTTGGGGAACATCGTGCTGGCCCCATGGCTTCGACATTGATTCAAGGACCACTGGTTAGGTCTCATGTAGACCACTATTTCAATGAGCAGACCAATTTTCAAAGTGGGTCTGAAAGCAGGCCGAGTGCCTCTTTCAGGCATGTGCCCTGGGCACCTGTTTTCAGCCTTAATCAATATGGAGGGCGATGCACTTCCGGCACGGACTCCGACCATCTTATTGGATGCTCTAGCACCCATCATACTGTAAAACAGCAATGGTGCCAACCAATTTCTAGGCCCATGCCGTTAAATGATGTCACCAAGGGGCAGCGTGCAGATTAGGAAAAGGAGGGGACCAAGGATAAACCCTGGAGAGGACTAGAGAGGTAGTGGTGGTGGGCATGGAAAGGAAAGAGGTAGTTTTGGGGATCGAGAAGAGAAGCCATTGCTGCATTGCTAGAGATGTTCTGGCTATGATTGATTCAGTAAGAATGGAACACAGCGAGAATGGTCCCGTCGAGCTGGACAGTGGAGGAGAGCTCTTGAAGGAGGATGGGGAGGTTGGCCATGTCAAAGGCAGCAAGAGGGAAAATGCACCTTAGTCACAGAGGATGCCATTTGTGACTTTGATTCGAGTATTAGTGCTGGGGCAGGGTCAGAAATCTGGCCTTGGACAGGACCACAGTATTTATCTCTCCCTATAAACGCAGTGCTTTTAAAGCAAATTGCTGAGAAGGCTGCTTGGTTTTCCTTTGTTCCTGTCCTGAGTTATTAATATCTTGCTATATTGTGGGGGCCATCCTAGTTTAATGTCATTCTCCTGGTAATAGATTTGTTTTAACTTTGAAGATGTCTGTTTTTGTGATCTAAATTATTCGTTTAAGTAGCACAATGTCATGAATTACCCACAATGCATCACATCGCTCCCACAGCACTCAGGAAAATTAATGCTTTACTTCAAAACGACACAGCAGCCCACAGAGACCGAAAAACATGCATTTCAAATAAAAAAAATGCTAATTTAACTGTCCATCAAACGCAAGATTAAAAGGTAAATGCAAAATAATTTCTGTAATGTAGGTGAGATGTAGGTATGGTAGTTGGATTACTCAATGTCTTATTTGTTGTGATTGATTTGCAGTGAAACTACTTCTAAAGTGGCAATATGAGAAGCTTTATCTTTATCTAAATAAAAACACTCTGCCAAGAACACAACCCTTAATTAAAAAGCTGATCGGCTCACAACGGGGGAAGTAAAATGTAATCCCTATTGGTTGCCAATGAGTAGGGGAGTAGAATGCCAAAGCTATCCATCA
This sequence comes from Pristiophorus japonicus, assembly GCF_044704955.1. Taxonomy (NCBI): domain Eukaryota; kingdom Metazoa; phylum Chordata; class Chondrichthyes; family Pristiophoridae; genus Pristiophorus; species Pristiophorus japonicus. The sequence continues at coordinate 136,430,020 of NC_091988.1, forward strand.
ATCAGCACAGAAAAGCTTTCAGATATTATTTGGAAGGTTTGGAGTGTTGCGTTGATGCAAGACCTTCTACACAGTGTGAGAGACACGGGTGGGGAGGAGGGGGCTTCACGGCGGGGGGGGGGGGTTAAAATCCATATTGGTGGGAGCATAAAATGGGTGTTATTGTACCAGTTCTGATGAAGGGTCATCGACCCGAAATGATAACTCTGCTTCCTCTCCACAGATGCTGCCTGACCCGCTGAGATTTCCAGCATGTTCTGTTTTTATTCCAGATTCCAGCATCCGTTATTGCACCAGTGCCTGTTATACTCCCAGCCCGATATTCAGTCATTGGAACTGAAGATCGAGCCGGCAGTATAATAGGAAGCCCACGATGCCACCCATAATGCCCAAAACAGGTTTATTCCCCATTGTGCTTGGTCTATTGGTTACAATGCACTTTAGGTGATAGCGAGAGCAAGCAGAGCCATTATATTGTTGCGCTCTTACCTTTCACACTAGATCAATGATCTTTAGAAACTGAAGCATTTTGCCCCCGAGTCCTGAGCTCCTCTGGCAAAATGCACAGCTCACCATTGCTTAGTTTTCATCACCACGAAAACCCGGAATTTCCTCAAATGGCTTAATGGGCGAGTTCCGCCAAAATTTCCCGCCAATCCCATTAGCTTACGCTGGAAGGTAATAACCATCATATAACAAATGGAAATCAGCTTAAGCAGTCGGAGCCCAAGGAAAGCGTCCAACCTAAACCTTTATGTGTGAAATCTGAAGCCATCAAATTATGACTTGTATTTTTAAGAAATTGCAATCATAGAATTTTTTCATCTTTTAATGTAATTAATTCATTCTTGTGATATATTCTGACAACATCACTAACAACCACACTCTACAAGATGGCTCTAAACTATCATGTGACTTTGCCACATGACCCTTTATTGTATTTACATCAGTAGTTGCATTACATCAGTAGTGCACTAGGTGGAGCAATAGTCCACTAGGGGAGCTCGATTACACTTCGGACATCATAAAGTTGCATTCATAGATACTGAAAACTATCGTGGGTCTCAATGAGGAGACATTTTTTTTAAATCAATTTAAAAAATGACCATAAAAGACCAGAAATATAACTTTGGTTCCTGTTGCGCCTAAAATGTTAGCTGTAAATTTATATTGCATGAGGACCTGGCGTAGATTCAGGAAATTCTTGTGCTCTGCACTTTTGCATATGAGCGGGTCTATAATAATGAGCAGTAGAGTGTATTGGCAAATATTTCATGGAATTGGCATAAAATATTGAGGAAGTTCGGGCATAGTGGATGTTTCTTACGTCTGAATTTCTTCGATCTTTTACACCACAAAATGCCAGTCTGACCTGTCAGCATAAAGCCTTGTAGGATACAGGGAAATTGAGAGACTACACCCTCCAATAGAAGTAAGTACATGAATACAGTGTAGTGTGAAAAGGTAGGAGCAATTGCTTCATTTTCTCACCATCATGTTGCAGGGTACTGAAGTAGTGATGCCTCTTGACACGATTACATCTTCATGTCATGTATTTGTAAGTTAAATAAAACGGCGTCCTAAACACAACTTGTCACATCCCTTTAAATATACCAGTCATTGGCAGCTGTGCCTTCAGCTGTATATGCTCCAAGCTCTGAATTTCCCTCCCTAAACCTATCTGCCTCTCTTCCTTTAAGGCGCCCCTTAATACCTAGCTCTTTGACCAAGCTTTTGGTGACCTGCCTTAATATCTCCTTATGTGGCTCAGTGTCAAATTTTGTTTGATAATTGCTCCTGTGAAGCGCCTTGGGATGATTTACTGTGTTAAAGGCGCTATATAAAAGCAAGTTGTTATTGTTGTTGAAAGTCAGTTTATATATTAACAATTGAAACCAAAAGCATTTCATAAAACAATCATTATTTCTTCGTTTGCCACACCTTCAATCAACTTTGGTATTATCCTGCACTGTGGACTGTGGCTCTCTATTAAGGCATCTCAATGCAAAGATAGTCTATCTCTCTCTCTCCCATTGCCCTCCCCCACACACACATGAAATGTGTGGCACAGTTGTTCAGACCATTTTGAATGCATGTCCCATGCTGTGTTGTCAGAGTGTGTAGGTTATAAGCATCTATTAAGGGTTTGCTAATGAATTCGCATGCTGGTAAAGGTTGGTTGGGAGTGACATAATGATTTATAATTAATCAAACTGATGCACACATAGGCCTTCTTGCCAAATGTAAGATTGGAAGGACAATTGAAGGAGAAGACACAGGGTTGGTTCGTCGGTCTTTTTTTGTGGAGCCGGAAATGATCCATTGGTAAAGTATTTGTGCGGAGAATTTGACTTTTCTTGGGATTGGGTGTTCATGGATTATGACAGGAACATCTATTCTTGCTGCCCTGGATCCAGTCGCAAGGGTGATTGCTTTACCGTAATCTACCATTACATTGAGGCAACTTATAGTAGGATTGAGAAACTGGAAATATTTGTTCATATGCATCACAGTTTCCTTTCAAAGGAACAAGGCCATTCTTAATGAAAATTGTGCCTTTTGTTCCTTTCAGAGGGATTGATGTGGATATTGATTCCTAACGATCTAGGTTTGTCGAGCTCTCACATCCCCTTGTCAGTGTGCCCAAATCATTGCGTCTGCAGTAACTTCCAGTCATCGATGCAGTAAGTTATAGAATTGACTTAAATACATTAGTGTATGTAATGTAAAACCAAATTCAGATATTGCTTTTGCTTGTCCATTTCTAACATGGTTTTAATCAAGAGGCTAAAGGGTAAATTCAGCATGGCTTTGTTCTTGGTGATGGAAACACAGAGTGGACAGTTGGGCCTAAAGGTCATTGTGGTCCTCCGGTTATTTCAGTTAATCCCTGGCAAATCAAAAAGGCACCCACCTCAGAGCCCAATTCTCCAACTCGTCCGTAGGTCCATCCCATCAATTAGCAGGCTTTGAGTCTACCCTTATGAGCTGGGTAGTAGTGGCCAGAGGAAGAGTAGCTGTTATAATATAGTAATGCATGAGCTGACACAAGGTTTGTAGGCTGCACGGCCAGAACTGGGGCAGAAGGAGAAGGAAGGAGAAGGAAGGAGACGACAGATTGTAAAGAGACTAAAACAAAGAGAAAGACAGAGGAGAGTAACAGTCAAATCTTAGGCAGTCCCTCGAAATGAGGATGACTTGCTTCCACGCCAAAAAAGGATGAGTTCACAGGTGTTAATCAATGAAGGACCTGAACTACATCCTGAAGGGTGGAAGATGCTTGTGCGAAGATTTTTTTAACGTGTGGTGGCCGTTGCACACCAGCCACCACACGGGCTTGACAGAGCTAGGTCTTGGTCCAGTGGCAAGGATTAACCAAGACGACGGGAGATCAGCTCTGCTGCACGGACCTAGTGCGCACACACATTGCAGTGTGGGCTGGCCCGTGCTGCCCCTGGGCCCCTGGCCCCGACCTGATGCCTCCCCTGGGCCCCGATCACATCCCTCTACGGTCTCTCACCACTCCTTTGTCCCGACCTCGCCGCTCCTGCTGTATCTGCCCACGCTCCAATCACCGACCTGGACCTTGATGACATCACTCTTTGCTGCCATCTCCCTCCTGCACCAGCTCGCGCTGCTCCCTGAAGTGGTATGCCTCCACGCTGCTCCCTGAGCCCTCCACGCCACTCCTTTTATGGCCCCGACCTGCCGCTGGTGTTCTCACGCAGGTCGGGGCCTCCACGCTGCTCCCCGAGGCCACCACATGTTTAGAGAAAGAAAACAATCAAATAATGACAAAAGGAAAATGGAATAAAAGAGGGCAAGCAATTGAGGAGAAATGAGAGTGTTCTGCTGCTCAGTCGGTCAGAAAGAGTATGGAGGGTCTGTGGAGACATGCCCCATCGTGGGTAGGCAAAAGACCAGGCTATTCAGTGTGTTGGCTGACAAGCTACAACTGTCCAAGTTCCTTTCTTATTGCCTTTTGTATTTCACATATTGAGTTTTCTTTCCCCATTGAAGAAATTCCATAGTCAAAGCTATAGAGCAAAACAAGCATTGCAAAAAGTAAATTGCAAATTGAGTGCAGAGAAGAAAACACTTGCCCCCTGACAAACGTATAACCCAACTTAGTTGAAGTGGATTGAAGGTTATTATCTGTGGCAGCGTCTCTTAAAAAACAAAAGGATGGTTGAAGTATTTGGTCAAAACAAGCACTAGAACCCGCTCGTGGAAGATTGTTCATCCTCAAAAAGAATGCTATTATGTTTGATAGAAAGGGTTGGCATAAAGAAGCTGTTGCAATAAGAATGTGAAATCCTTGCTTTAAACATCTCCTTTTTCTGTTGGCTTTGTGTCTTCAATAAATACTATCAGATCTCCCATACTCTTGTCATGCAGCATTAACTAACATGCAGATTATTTGGCCATAAACTTCAAAAGTTCTCTCGATTCAGAAATTATCTCTTTAGATTTAGATTGCAAAATTGCAAATGTAACTATTATTTAAGAAACGTGAGAGAGGGAAATCAGGAAATTATAGACCTAACAGTCCAGCATCTGTTGTGGGGAAGTTATTGGAATCTATAATTAAGGACTGAGTAACTGAGCACATAGAGAAATGTGAGCTGATTAGAGAGAGCCGACATGAATTTGTAAAGGGTGGGTCATGTCTAATGAAGCTTACTGAATTTTTTGAGGAAGTAGCTAAAGTAGTAGACAGGGAAATGTCCATGGATGTAGTTTTTATGGACTTCCAGCAGTAATTTGATAAGGTTCCACATAACAGACTGTTAACTAAAATTAAAGCACAAGGAGTTGAAGGCAAATTTTTGACCTGGTTAGAAGATTGATTAGGTGGTAGAATACAGAGTGGTGAAAATTCGATATTCTGCCGCCCCTCTTGGCGCCCCAGAGGGGCAGCAATGGCGATGGAAAGCAGTTGCGCCCGGGCGGCCAGTTTCCCGCGCCCTGCCTGGACATTCGCTGCCGGTATCGACGGGGAGAGGCGAGCTGGTGTGCAGCACCACTGGTTGTGACACCGGCTTGATTTTTGAGTCACGCCCGACTCGTAGCACCTGTGAAAGCAGGCGTTCCGAGCTGTAGCGGCCAAAGTGAGGTAAGTAATGCCGACCTCAGGTAAGTGTTTATTTATTATTGTCAATTCGTTCAAATAATTGCGGTGCATTTAGTTTGTTGCACGACTGGAGGAATTGCAGCTCGTTTTCTGGCGCAAAATTTACCGCTCTGTCTGGGACACCGCCTCAACTGAGGCGCAATCGAATTTCCACCCCAGAGAATATGAATAATGAGAACATACTCTAATTGGAAGGAAGTGACTAGTGGTGTCCCACAAGGATCTGTGTTGGGGCCTCAACTATTCACAATATTTATTAATGGCTTAGCCAACACAGTAGCATGCCATATATCCAAGTTTGCTGATGACACAAAGATTGATGGCATAGTAAGTAATGCAGACGGGATCATAACATTACAAAGAGACATTGATAGATTAAGTTAGTGGGCAAAATTGTAGCAGATGGATTTCAATGCAGGTAATTGTGGGAGAATCCATTTTGGACCAAAAAGATAGATCAGAATATTATTTAAATGATGAAAAGCTAGGAACAGTGGCAGTCCAAACAGATTTATGGCTCCATGTACATAGATCACTAAAATGTAGAAGTCAAATATAAAAAAATAATCAAAATGGCTAATAGAATGTCAGCCTTTATAACTAGAGAGCTAGAATATAAAGGGAGGAAGTTTTGCTAAAGCTACACAAAGCCCTGGTTAGACCACACCTGGAGTACAGTGTACAGCTCTGGGCACCACATCTCAGAAAGGATATTGGTCTTTAAAGGAGTGCAGTGCAGATTTACCAAAATATTACCAGGGCTCCAAGAGTTGGATTATGAGGAGGGATTCTCAAGAACATAAGAACATAAGAAATAGAAACAGGAGTAGGCCATACGGCTCCTCGAGCCTGCTCCGCCATTCAATAAGATCATGGCTGATCTGATCATGGACTCAGCTCCACCTCCCTGCCCGCTCCCCATAACCCCTTATCCCCTTATCATTTAAGAAATTATTTCTGTCTATTTCTGTCTTAAATATATTCAATGTCCCAGCTTCCACAGCTCTCTGAGGCAGCGAATTCCACAGATTTACAACCCTCTGAGAGAAGAAATTCCTCCTCATCTCTGTTTTAAATGGGCGGCCCCTTATTCTAAGATCGTGCCCTCTAGTTCTACTATCCCCCATCAGTGGAAACATCCTCTCTACATCCACCTTGTCAAGCCCCCTCATAATCTTATACGTTTCTATAAGATCACCTCTCATTCTTCTGAATTCCAATGAGTAGAGGCCCAACCTACTCAACCGTTCCTCATAAGTCAACCCCCTCATCCCCGGAATCAACCGAATGAACCTTCTCTCAACTGCCTCCAAAGCAAGTATATCCTTTCGTAAATATGGAACATAGAAGGTTAAGGGGTGATTTGACTGAGGCTTTTAAGATTTTGAAAGGAAGCTCGACAGAGAGAAACTTGTCCCGCTGTTGAAGGAATCTAGGACCAAGGAGCCATAAGCTTAAAATCAGAGCCAGGCCATGCAGAAGAGAAGTTAGGAAACACTTATTCACACATAGGGTGGTAGAATGTGGAACTCTCACACAAAAAGCAAGAGATGATAGCTCAATTTAAATCTTAAATCTGAGATCGACAGACGTTTTCTAGCCAAGAGTATAAAAGGATAAAGACCCAGGGCAGTGAGATGGAATTAAGATACAGATCAGCCCGATCTCATTGAAGGGCTTAAGGGGCTGAATGGTCTACACCTGCTCCAATATTCTCATGTCACTTTGTAAATTGTAACACTTTGTAAGGGGCATTAATGCCATGTAGAAAACATCAGGGCCACTGATTTATAGTGACTTATTCCATCAATTCCATTTTTATTAAAATGTTTATGGGATTTTTACTGATGCTTTGGGGATTGAATTTCACAACTCTGTCCATTATTCCATGAAAATGAACTTATATATTTCCTATTCTTACATGTTTGATTTTTAATCCCTTATCAGTTTTAAAGCTGACAATACACAGCAAAATGGCATGGAAAGTGCACCAGTTGGAATGAGGTATCTTGTGGTAGACTTTCCATGGGTGTTCTCAAAAACTGCCCCTCTAACTTTGGTGAAAGGTTGGTGTAAACTGTTGTGCTGTTTCCACAAAGCTTCAGCTGATCTTCCACTGAAGAAAGTGCGGGAGAGCGAGCAAACTCTATGAGATTCTACAAACTGGGCATTTAGCAGCACTAGGCAGGGGGGCGTGGGCTTTAGTTGCATTGGAGATGGCCCTTTAGTTGGACCTGTGCTTTGGTTGCAGCGGGGAAGGGCCTGAGTTTTGGTAGCATTGGGAGGTGGTCCTGGGATTTAGCAGCATTGGGAGGTGGTCCTGGGATTTAGCAGCATTGGGAGGTGGTCCTGGGATTTAGTACCATTGGGAGATGGTCCTGGAATTTAGCAGCATTGGGAGGTGGTCCTGGGATTTAGCAGCATTGGGAGGTGGTCCTGGGATTTAGCAGCATTGGGAGGTGGTCCTGGGATTTAACAGCATTGGGAGATGGTCCTAGCATTTGGTAGCATTGGGAGGTGGTCCTAGGATTTAGCAACATTGGGAGATGGTCCTGGCATTTGGTAGCATTGGGAGGTGGGCCTGGAATTTAGTAGCATTGGGAGGTGGTCCTGGAATTTAGTAGCATTGGGAGGTGGTCCTGGATTTTGACAGCACTGGGATGTAATCCTGAAATTCGGCAACACTGTGGAGGAGCTGTTGGGATTTAACATTTAACAAGGTTTTTTGGGGTCACTGTTGAATTGTGAGAAGTGGGGGTGGAATTTAGGGTTTGGCTCGTTCCTGAGATAAGGGAGAGGGCCTGGACTAATGGGTAGGATGTCCTGAAACTGGCAGCACCGGTTTGTAACTTTCTAAGAGATCTCTGCAAATATTAAATTTGGTGGTTTGTGATTGTTCTTGGACATTTATCTCTGTATCTCACTGCATTTGTCAGACTGCCCTCAGTGTCCCTTCCTATCAGGAAGATTACCTTTGTCTTACACAAATTATCTTGAGGAAAGACGCGATTTCGCCAACCATGGCGGATCTGGGGTGACCGGGGTCAGTGACTGGTTGTGACCCTGCTCCTGGCTCCAGACTGCATTGTGAAAAGAATCTTTCCCTGATAGGGCTTATTAAGCCCACCCTGCAAGGTGTAAGGTTCCCAGCCAATTAAAAGGAAGGTCAGATGATGTAATTTGATGACGCGTCATCAGTCGGTTTCCTTAAAGGGTCCATGACCAAATTGATTTTGACACTTGTTCTGTCAGTGTTCTACAACATTGAGGTGCTGCAAACACTGACAAGCACTGCACAGAGGTGCATGGCTGCACCCAGACCATCGAATGACACCCTACATATGCTTATTGAAGGAGTCACAGCATGCAGGAAGATTCTCTTCCCTTCCAATGGGCAGAAGAGACCACCCCAGGACAGCAATGCAGCCTGGTTGCACATTGCACAGGAGAGCACAAGCAGGGATGTCGTCAGGAGGTGCTGGCTGCAGTGGCACAAACCTTTGAATGATCTCAGTAGATAATGAAATGTTACTGCAAAGCCACACTCAACCTTATCATCCTGTGCTACTCATCACGTCCCTATCACTCTGACTTCCCTACCCTATGTCTCCATATCGTTACACCAACTTACCTTGCACCTCCGACCATACCTCTCTATCTACATTGTCACTTCCCCATCTCACTAACCACCCTCACACTCACCTTCATCCTAGTCCAATCATACCAACTAACAACACACAAGGGAAGGCACTTTTGCGTTTCAGCCAATATTTCTGTCAATATGCTGTCAAACATTTATTTTCATCACTTTGCATTGCAGGAAGTTTGGGTGTTTTAACCAATGTTCATGTAAAGTTTCTGTTAATGTGCTGTCAAATATTGAAACCTTTATTTTGAACACTTTGCGCTCTTGGATAGATCTGTGTGCACCTTTAGAAGTGGGTTAGTCAGTTGCAGTGAATGGTGAGAATGGTGAGACCCCCACAATGGTGATGAATGTAAAAGAATTAGCTTGGGCATTGTAGGAATGCTTTATGGTGTTAGTGTGGGGTGGTTCCAACCTGGCACAACATGTGGCAGCCAGGAGGTACAGTGTCAAGTGAAGTAAATCTGGCCATGTTAGAGGCCATCCCTGGTGTCCCAGACAGCACTATGGTCAGATTCTGATGCCCTGTTTCATATGAAGCATCAGTTGATTGCGGAGAAGGTTGGTGATGTTGTTGGTGCTGCTGGTGTGCCTGGTGCTGCTGGTGTTGGGGCTGATCCTGGTGGGATTCTGAAGACCAATGTGAGATAGTTTCAAGGGCACTGATACTAATGTAATAGATGGCAGATGAAGTTGAGATGACAGAAGCGATCTGTCAATGGTGGGAGAGGTCGTTCCAATGAGATAACATTGGATAGAGAGTTCTTTCAAATGCAATAACTTTTGATCTTGGAAAGTGAACAGCTATGAGATGGGAGTTTTTATAGCACAATTGCAGCTCTGAAGTAAAGAAATAAATTCATAGTCACACAACTCCTGACGTAATCGCCGAGCAGCATGAACCCTGTGGACAACCTGGGTAAAATTATTTTTAATAGGCTCTTAACAAGGTCATAATGACCTAAATTGCCGCCCCCGCCATTGCGTGTTGGGTCTGTTCTGCGTCGACAGACCCAACATCTGGGAAAATACCATGGCAGCGGGTGGACAGCAGGTTCCCGACCCACTGTCAATCATTTTAAATTGAACAGCTAACCCACCAGCACATCCTGTCCGCTGAGCACCGACAAAATTCCGGCCGAAGAGTTGAGATCCTGAGCATGCAGGCACCTCCTTGCTTATGCTATCTGCTTAAATCTACATATAAGCCCCAATTCTGCAGAGCTGCCAAGTTCTTTGCCAGCAATGGTTCGCTACCAGTGGTATGCTGGCTAATTGTGCGCTGACTAGATGCAGCTTGGTTGGGCCAGCTTGTTCACGGCACAACTTTAACTTGTGTCAGCAGTCAGCCTATAGGAGATGAGGGAAATCTAGTTTAAATTTATAGGGATGTGCCCACTTAAATGCTTGGTGACTGCATGGTGGGTGGGGTGGAGAGGTGGGGGGGGGGGGGAGGGGAGGGATTTTGTAGCATTTATAAGCATTCAAACTGGCTCTAAAATATTTGCCTGCCTTTACCAAGGCAGGTGGGTGGATGGGTGAGTGAGTGGTGCCAGAGAAGAATGAAGTGAAATGAAACTCAGTAAAGGCACAAAATGAAGACTGAGCGCGTGATGGACCAGCACTTTGGCTTTGCAGGGTACCTTCCCCTGAGGACAATAATGTACAGCGCCTGTCAGGATGTGGTGGCCTGGGTCAATGGTCCATGGCTGCTATTGATAATACTCTACCTGCTCTGGAATTATTCTGTGCCCCATTGAGCTCTTCCTCCTTTCCTCGGGAACATGATGCATGCCTTGCAAATGAGGCTTCCTTACATAGAATTTAATAGGATCTACAGCACACAAACAGGCCATTCGGCCCAACTGGTCAATGTTGGAGTTTATGCTCCACACTAGCCTCCTCTCACCCTGTTTCACATCAAACCTGATCAGCCTCATCGGTCTATTGATGCTAATTGATAGATTTGGCAAATTTACCGTATCCTAACTCTCGTTTACCTATCAGCCCTGTGCTGGCTGATCTACATTGATTCTCAGTTTGGCAACGCCTTGATTTTAAAATTCTCATCCGTGTTTAGATCCCTCCATGGCCTCATCCCTCCCTATCTCTGCAAACTCCTCCGGCCCTACAACCCTCCAAGATCTCCTCCAATTGTCGCCTCTTGCGCAACCCCAATTTTCGCCGGTCCACCATCGGCAGCTGTGCCTTCAGCTGACTAGGCCCGAAAGTCTAGAATTCTCTCCCTAAACCTCTCCACCTCTCCTCCTTTAAACCTACTTCTCCGACCAAGCTTTTGGTCACTTGTCCAAATATCTCCTTATGTGGCTTGATGTCACATACCACTCCTGTGATGCGCCTTTCATGACATTAAAGGCATTATGTGAGTGCAAGTTGTTGATTCTGCCATTCAGAGCTCCCAGTGAGCACATGGAGGTAAATGGTAGGTTGCTCCTCGGCCATTTCCAGTGGGCTGCTCACTGTCAGAAAGTGCCGGATTTTGGAGTGGGACTGCTAGATTCTTAGATTCAGTGATGTGCCACTCTATCAGGGGTCTGAGCATTTTACCTTAATAATGTCTCAGTTTAAAAGCTCTAGAACAATGAGTACTTTGGTTTTGTTTCTTATGAAAGAAGAAGGAAGAAAGAATCTTGACACCCATGGAGAACATAATACAGAATGCAGCATCATAATGTACTTAATCTCGCCAAAATATTATCCCAATAGGGATTTACAACAGAGAGATACAGTGCTTACTTATAGGGTAGGAGTGGGTGAATAGATTCAAATGTACCCATCTCCCCAACTCTTTTATCAATATAATCCTATATTTAGGCTTGAATAAACTCTATTTCAAATAGCATTAATCTAGATTTCAGTTTGCTGTGTTTTAGCTTCTGTTTTGTTGGCTACAACAATGCAATTTCACACATGGGTGGCATTCTGGGAATGATATTCATGCCAGCCAGACACAATTTAGAGGCAAATCAGACAACAGATTTCCATTATGAACAGAGGGCGAACAGATTTGGAGGCACCGTCCTTATATTGAAGGAGGACGATGCCTGCAAAAGCTGTGTATCCTGATAACGTAGCCCACACGTAGTGCAACTGCCTTTTCCTGATGTGTGTTTACCGAGAGAAACAAAAGACCTCTCGGCGGCTTTACTAGAGTGACAGCGACCTTTGATCAAATGTGACTTCAGAATAGGCCAGTAGAACTTATGCACACGGCCTGCACTTGGCGGGGGTAAGTTCAAAACTAATCTGCAGAAGCAATATTTCAGTGAGCATGTGGTCAATTTATGGAACAGGGCCCTGAGGGAGATGGTGCAAGCAGTTATTAATTCACATGAAAATTAGTTTGATTTGTTTCAGAAAATATTCTTTTAGGAAATAGTATACGAGCAATTTCAGACAGGACATGTGATAAGTGTAACAAGCTTGGGAGGAATATGGTTCTCAAAGCTCTTCACCACTAGGGTTTTCATTGCATCATATCTGGGTCTGTTGTAAGCTAATTGGTGGACATTGATTGCTACCATTAGGCAAGAATGCCATTAACACATCATGTGACTACGAGATGGCCCTTGATCTTTTTTCATTTAGCAATTCCTATGTTCCGAGGCAGGACTTTGTACAATACTGAGAATATAACCATGCCATTATCAGAATATATGGCGCCACACAATCTCCAACAAGTGAGAGTCTAACTACCAGCCCATGACATTCAACGACATTACCATCGCCAAATCCCCCACCATCAACTTGCTGGGGGTAACCATTGACCAGAAACTTAACTGGACCAACCACATAACTACTGTGGCAACAAGTGCAGGTCAGAGGCTGGGTATTCTGTGGCAAGTGTCTCACCTCAGCCTTTCTACCATCTACAAGGCACAAGTCAGGAGTGTGATGGAATTCTCTCCACTTGCCTGGATGAATGCAACTCCAACAACACTCAAGAAGCTTGACACCATCCAGGACAAAGCAGCCCGCTTGATTGGCACGCCATCCAGCACCTTCAACATTCACTCCCTCCACCACCGGCGTACCGTGGCTGCAGGGAATACCATCTACAAGATGCACTGCAGAAACTTGCCAAATCTTCTTCGGCAGCACCTCCCAAAACCCACGGCCTCTGCCACCTAGAAGGACAAGGCCAACAGGCACATGGGAGCACCATCACCTGCAAGTTCCCCTCCAAGTTACACACCATCCTGACTTGGAAGTATAATCACCGTTACTTCATTGTCGCTGGGACAACATCCTGGAACTCCCTCCCTAACACCACACGGACTGCAGCAGTTCAAGAAGGTGGCTCACCACCAGCTTCTCAGGGGCAATTAGGGATAGGCAATAAATGCTGGCCTTGCTGGCGACGTCCACATCGCCGAACAATTAAAAAAAATAAGGAAGTATGAAATGATAAGATGTCAATCAATCATTCCACTTCTTCACAGAACATTGTGCTCTCCAGATGTTTTGACAGAGTCTGACACCATGCAGTGTTAAATAAATGACCATCATACAGCCGCTCACCAAAGGTATATTCATTGTATTTGCTTTCCTCTTAAATTGCTTTATCTGTGTTGTAGTTGTTACCTTGGCCTCTGACCCATTTTCCATTAACTCGTGGCTTTCCCATGCTCTTTGTACTCTCCCTCTCGCTCTCTCGGTCCATTCTTTCTTTACATCAATGAATTCCTCCACTCATCATCCGCTCTTTATTATTGCTGATTCCATTTTACATTCAGCAAATTCACTCAGATCTTACACTATCAGTCATCACTAGCTCCACTCCTCTGGTACACCAGTGGATCCTTCAATGGGCGAATAAATATTTTGTTTCCTTTAATTCTTCAAAACCAGGTTCTTCATGTCTCTCATCAGTCCAACGGACAGCTGCCCCTGTTATCTATGTTATCTGTTCTTCTTCTCAGGCAGTCCCCCAGAGTTGGGGATGACTTGCTTCCACACTAAAATGAGTTCTAAGGTGACAAATGAGACCAATGCGGGCCAGGTCTCAAACTTCATTTTAAAGGATGGAAGATGCCAGTGCATGAATTCTTTTAACGTGGGGTGGCCGTTGCACACCAGCCACCACACGGACTTGACAGAGCTAGTCTTGTTCCAATGACAAGGGGATCCAAGACGAGTGGACACCAGGCTATGCTGCATGCGCCTAGCACACACACACACACACACATATTCCTACTGACCCCCTCCCTTAGGTCCTCTCGCCCTGGTTTTCAGAGATCGCAGTGTAGGTGAGCACATTACTCTTGGAACAGCTTGCGTATTTGTCCATAGAATACTGACCCTGTACCCAGGGCCCACGGCTCCAGCTCCAGTGTGCTGCTCTCCGTGCGCAGGCTCTGCTGCGCTATTTTCGCTCTCTCTCCAGCCGCTTACGCTTTTGGTGGTTGTTTGCCGTGTATATTCTGGCCTCATGTCCCGACCTTGATGCTGGCCTCAGTGCAATTAGTGCTATCCTGACTCACGATCAACGAACTCAACATAGACTCAACCAGGTATTGCACCTCCGACCTTCCTAGTCTGTGTGGTCCAGCATCTACCAACCTAGCCATCAGGGGAAGCTTATTATTTCTATTTTTAATGCATAAAAACATTCTGACCTTCTTTCACTCACAAATATTAATGCACCATTTACTGGTGCCCCTCCCTATCCCACCATTTACTGATGCGCCTCCCTTATCCCCCATTTACTGGTGCCCCCCCATTTACTGGCGCCTTCCCCTATCCCCCCATTTACTGGTGCCCCTCCCCTACCGTCCCCCCCAATTACTGGTGCCCCTCCCCTATCTCCCATTTATTGGTGCCCCTCCCCTATTCTCCATTTACTGGTGCCCCTCCCCTATCTCCCATTTACTGGTGCCCCTCCCCTATTCCCCATTTACCGCTGCCCCTCCCCTATCCTCCATTTACTGGTGCCCCTCCCCTATCTCCCATTTACTGGTGCCCCTCCACTATCTCCCATTTATTGGTGCCCCTCCCCTATCTCCCATTTACTGGTGCCCCTCCCCTATCTCCCATTTACTGGTGCCCTTCCCCTATCCCCCATTTACTGGTGCCCTTCCCCTATCCCCCATTTACTGGTGCCCTTCCCCTATCCCCCATTTACTGGTGCCCTTCCCCTATCCCCCATTTACTGGTGCCCCTCCCCTATCTCCCATTTACTGGTGCCCCTCCCCTATCTCCCATTTACTGGTGCCCCTCCCCTAATCCCCCATTTACTGGTGCCCCTCCCCTATCCTCCATTTACTGGTGCCCCTCCCCTAATCCCCCATTTACTGGTGCCCCTCCCCTATCCTTCATTTACTGGTACCCCTCGCCTAATCCTCCATTTACTGGTGCCCCTCCCCTAATCCCCCATTTGAAAAATGGAGGGTGTAAAATGATCTGCCACATTCTTGGTCTCACTATTTGGTCTCACCTCAAATGGAATGCCCACATCTCCTCTGTTGTTAAATGTGCCTCCAAGAAAGAAACAATTTGCATTGATATAGTGACTTGCATAAGTTCCAAAGCACTTCACAGCCAATAAAGTACTTTGAAGAGTAGTCATTGTTGTGACATAGGGAACCTAAAAGCCAATTTGCACCTAGCAATGATCCCACATACAGAAATGAGATGAGTGATTAGTTAATCTGTTTTAGCGATGTTGGTTGCGGGATAAATATTGCCTGGCCATTAGGAGAATTATCCTGCTCTTATTCAAATCATGACATATTCATTCTTTCTTGGCAGCAGCTTTAACAACAGAGGAAATGTGGGAGTTCTCTTTAAGGTGAAAAAGGATAGTCCACCTAGAGAGCTGACAAGGCCGCGGTTTAATACCTCATCCAAAATGATACAGCACTCCCTCAGTACTGCACTGCAAGTATCAACATGGATTTTCTGCTCCAGTCTCTGGAGAAGGGCTTGAACCCACCAATTTCTGAGGTGGAGGCGAGAATGCTATCACTGAGCCACAGCTGACTTTCCCTTTTCATACCAAATAATTTTTCCCCCCCCCATCCTCCCCGTCAACAAATCTTAACACTCCTTAAACCTATAATCTGTCCAGGATTTTCACCACTACTCCCACACCTGTTGAGGCTCTTCTATAACCCCTGTCTTACACTTCTGAACAGGATATGAGAAAAGCTTGCTGGAAATCTCAGCACGTCAGGCAGCATCTGACGAGAGAGAAACAGAGTTAAAGTTTTGGTTCTGACGAAGGGTCATCGACCTGAAACATTAACTCTGTTTCTCTCTCCACAGATGCTGCCTGACCTGCTGAGATTTCCAGCATTCTCTGTTTTTATTTCAGATTCCAGCATCCACAGTATTTTGTTTTTGTATGAGAAAAGTTTGCTGTCTGATAAGTCCTTCGTCATTCACCTCTGGACTCAACTGCCTTTTCCCATCATAAGCTTTCTTCTTTGAATTTCCTTTATTGATGTTGTCATGGTTATTACTCTTTGCAACCTCCCTCTTGGTTACCTTTAAACTCCATACCCAACGTTACAAGTTCTTCCTTCTTTGTATATCTCCATTACGTTAAAAATCAAGGCTCCCGGCACAGTTTCTTACTCTAACTCGCCTTCTCCAAGACTTCAGAAGTGTGAAAGTCCCATCTCTTACAATCTTCGGGCTTGAGGTCACCTAATCAGCATCTTCTGTTTTTTTCTGCTCTTCTCTATTACTTTTTCCGCCTTGGGTATTATCTTATAATATGAGCTTTGGCCTTTCATCTTAGTCACTCACTGAAAAAAAATTCAATGACTTGTATTTCCTCCACTCCTTTATACTTCACAAGAGTCTTTATTGATCAGGCTCTCAGTTTAATGTCAATGACTGCAATCACTGAGTACTGTGGGTAGACAGATAATGATTTTTCTTTTTAGCGCACTGAATCCTGTGGAATCAATCGGATTTATTTTCAGCACAAATGAATTCAACTGGTGCGAATATTATTCAATTTGCCATTTGCAAAGATCCACACTTGGATATGGATTTGTATGTAATACGAGTCATGGGAATCGAAGGGTGCAATTGGATGCCTGAATCAGGCATACATTTATGTGTAATCCTGGACATAGCCCTACACGTTTCTCGTTATACACAGGTCATCAGGTAGCTATTTCTCATAAACCTTCACAATTATCCATTTATTAGACAAGTACTAGTGGGTTTGTGTCCATTGGACTGCTAATTAGTTACTGTGGAACTTTTACTGGTTTTTATAATTATGAGTTAGAGACACGCTGAGGAAATACGACGATAGCAGTTGGAAATCAGCCTTATTTTTTTTATTCTCATGTAAATGAACCGATAGGAACTATCTGCCAGGGATGAAGGGCAGATTATTTAAATATAGCATTTGCCTGTTCAGATGCAAAGTGATTTCAAAAGATATTTAGAACAGAAGAACATGATCAGGGCACCTCACAGCACAACAGCTGCACACCAGAATCACGTTCGGTGAATGTGACACGAGGATAAGATCAGCTTCTTAGATACATTGACTCGCTCATTTGTGAGTTATTACTTTGAACAAATCCCTGGTCCCTTTAAAGTTGAATTAAAGGCATCCCATTGACAATCTTGGACAATGAAACAGGGGATGCTGTCATGGTTTAAGTGATACATCGCATGATGCTTAGGAGCCAATCTCGCAAGCAGCAGCTGGGAATTCTGCGTTCCACTTATATTTTATATACATTATATATATATATATTCACACACACATGCATATACATATTTATATATTTGTGTATGGGCCGAAAATTGCAGTCTCGCCGGGAGCGTACGAAGTGCACATGCACCCGAAGAGGCTTCGCAAAAGCCGGTTCTCGGGGCGCGATGCGCATGCAGCGAGAACCAACTTTTCAGATCTGTCAAAATTTCTTCTTTCCATCTCTGGGAGAAGGGCATCTGCACGGCCGAGATCGGGCTATTTGCCCAACTCTTCTCCAGCGAATGTCCTTCAAACTTTTACACCTGGTAAAAGCAGGTGCATTTTTTTACCTTTATCAATGTAACACTTTAAAAACATAGAAAAATTACATTTAATCATTCATTTTCATAGTAAAAATGCTGTCCATTAAGGTAAGTTTATTTTTGTCCCTATTAAAACACGTTAAAAAAATTCCAAAATAAATATTTTTTTCTAAAACATTGAATTACCTTTAATTTTAAATATGTAAGTTGTTTTATTTTAATTATTGTGCTGTGATTTGGGCTTTTAGGGGGTTATTCTCATTGATAGTAATGTTAGTAATGGGAGTCCGTACAATCAATGAGAATATTAGATAGTGATTGGTGGGCCAGGCCCACGGGATTCCAGCAGATGCATTCGTACGTGGAAGACAGATCCCCGTACGTTGCGCAGCGAATGAAGGCCTCAGACTGGAATCCTACATTCCTCCAGGACCAACTGGTAGTTTTGGGGTCAGAGGCATTCGTACAAAGGAAGCCTCTGACCGCAATTTTCGGCCCTATATTTCTTCTACTCTGACATTAATTCCATTGAATTCACGTTTCTTTAATAATAAGCATCTTGTTTGACAGCAAAATAATATAATGAAGTCAGTACTTGTTGAGGCTATCATATGTATTGTTTATATTCCAATATATTAACAGTTATATTGCAGTGAATGGCCAAAGTGCAGGACATTCCCAAGGTTCAAACGAGCAGGTGAGCAGATTGTGTAAATCACGAAGTTGTCAGAATGAAGGGAACATTGACAAAGATAAGGAGCTCTAGCTTTCATGTCTTAGGAAAGAATTGAATTAAAGCAGCAGACTACAGTAATTATTGACGACGTAGGGAAAAAGAAATTAAGAATTGTATTTATATCGCGTCTTTCACAACCTCAGGCCATCCTAAAGCGCTTTAGAGCTAATGAAGTACTGTTGAAGTGTAGTCACTGTTGCAATGTAGGAAACAGGATCAGAGGAAGGTAAGAGCTATGATCGTTGGGGGGGGGAGGGGGGGTGGGTGTGGAAGGGGTTGACGACGGGGGGAAAGAGATCAGAGCCAAGATCGGGGCAGTGGGGTGTGGGGTAGTGGCAGGTCGAGCGAAGATCAGGGAAGGTCTGATGAGGAGATCAGAGCCACGACCCGGAGAGGTCGGGCCCGAATCAGGGGTGTGTCAGAGCCAGGACCCTCACCAATATGGCTTCCGTGCTGGAAGTGGGCGGAAGTGCGGTAATTGCAGTTTTTTCCATGAAAGCGGCCTTAACAGCCGGTGCTAAGGTGCAGAATTTCAGGCACATTATCTACGTTAGGTATAAATAAAGGAATAAAACAGATAAATAAATTAGATAAAGGATAAAAGACATAAGTTACCAAAGAAAGCCATTTAAACAAATAGTATCAATGAATTAAAGAGATAAGATCTATTCCTGGAGATATATAGTATGAAGAGGAAAGCTAGGATCAGTTAATAATGTCCAAGTTTCTTTTGCCAAGTTATTTTTTTCCCTATTTCCTGTGATTGACCTGGAAAATTAATGGCACTGAATTTGCTGAAAAAAATCCACGATGCACGGCATTATTAATGTGCAAATTGTCCTGCAAATTGTGGCTAGGAAAAGATATCCAGTGACTTGTGGCTCGCCACAATTTGCTGGCTGATTTTTGCCGCTTCACTAAAACAGCATCTCGCACTTAACCGCCCCATGATTTTCATGAAGTTGCTGCATTTGCACAATAATTGTCAATTAAACAGGCCATGAAATATAAGTCTAGTAAATAATAGTGTAAGTACCTTTTTAATGACATGATAATTGTTAATGACTGTCAATCAACCACTCTGGCCCAGAAAGTGAACAATTAAAAGTGTAGAGTCACATTCCTTCAGGTAGTGAATTGTTGTTCGAGATTTTAAAAACCTCAATTGTAATTTTGTTTCTTACTAATCTTTCTTTCCCTCCCTTTATTTCTTTTTCTGTACCTGATTTGGCATTGAATTCACCCGTTCTAATTCATTCTCCTTCTCAGTCCTTCCTCTGTTTTTTCTCAATCCCTAACTTTCATTGGTTAAGAAGACAGACTGTTGGTTCCATCGTTCATCAAGGTCCAAGATGCCCCGTTACCCTCGCCGTGCCGTTATCAGCTCGCACGTCCTGCAACTTCGTGGGAAAAATATTTTGGAGCTGAAGGGTGCAGGGGCAGATCTAACTAATGGGCCATGCCACAAGATATCCCACTCCAGAAAATTTAGGCCATGTGTTACTTGCACCTGAATCAGTGTGATAGAAAGCCCCTCCATTCCTTATAATATAGAAATTTCACTTTAATGTGCTCCTAATTTCATGACATCTGTGCAACGATTCACGGATCAGGCAAATAGTTGTGTGAGAACAGCTAAAATACTTCTCCTAAACCAAATTTGGTGAAAAGTGGCACTCGCACTAGCAAAAAAAACGAAAGCTACAGGAATGTTGAAAATAAATTCATACAATACCATCCGCCACCGTGACTCACCTCAAAGGGGAGGCCTTTAGCTGGTTGGATTGTGCAAACAAGGCATGCATCATTCCTGCTCTGCAGCACACCATAAATAACCCCTTCCTTACTTAATTAAACACAAGAAATGCTAACAAATGTTGAGGTGTGACAAGGTCATAAAGGCTCATTGCAAATTGGCACTACACCAGCTACATGTTAGAGGTGAACTACATATTGATTAAAGTCATAACTCAGCACTCTACGCTTTCAATCCCATTTAGATTAACAATGCTGAAAGTTTGGAAATTAAAGAGGAGATTGTCCACTTTGGCATTTCCAGTATCCTCCAGGGAAAAGTGCACCTCCTGAGCCTGTGATGTTCAATCTGAAGTGTAAAATCTCCCTTGTCCTCCCTCTGGCCTGATTGGGGATTGTAACCTTCCGGGGCCGGGACTTTCTGCATCCAGCCCGCAAGTCCCGCACCGATGCAGAATTGGGCCGTACGCCCCTGAAAGGAAGCGGAGCGCTGTCTCCAGTGCTCTCTTCCTTGGAGGGACGCTCCCGGGGCGGCAGCACAGCACAGCACTGCATCCAGCACCGCGCGAAGGAGGCCAGTTCTACACCGATGCTCCGCGTAGCACTGATGCACTACAACTCCCCGCCCCTTCAATAAAAAGGGAGGGGCACTGCGCACTCTGCAGGCCTTTTAGTGGCGGCCACCGGACCACCAGGGACCTGCCCGACCGGGCCACAAAGCGGAGTGCCTGGCTGTACGATCGTTGTCCGGCCGGCGCGAGGGCCGCCCTTGTCAGACCGACGCAAGAGTCAGCCAACAAATAACAATGGTGGCCGGACGCTAAAGGCCTTCCCTTTAAGGTGAGTCACAGTGGCGGATGTCTGCCAACTTCACGGCCAACCCGCACCAGCCACGCGGACCACGGGGCAATTTCCCCTGCGTGGCGGAAAGGGATTGGCGTGGGGCGGTCAGGGGTCAGTGCGCACTGGCCTGGGCAGTGTCCCCCCCAAACTGCCGGAACAATTTCCCGGGGCCCCTCGCCAGGGCGCAATAGCGCTCTCCGGAGGCACTAACTGGGCTATAAAAAGGGGCAATTTCAGCTTCAAGTGAGTATTCTATTGTTTTTTTTCAAACGTTTGGCTCAACTTCAGTACAAGTTACTCAGTAATACAGATATAATCAATTGCCAATTATTAGGCTTACAAGCCTAGAAATAACTGTTGGTTGTATTAGTGGACGAATGTTTAATATATTTGTAATTTTAATACACATTTCTTTCATGGGCAGCATTAAAATAGCAGACAGAGGACTACCACATGAATGTGTCGATATTCAAATGCTAATAGTGCCACATGTAATTCCCAGATACACGGAGAATACATACATTACACTTCAAACTTAGAGAGGCAGATTCACCTATTATCACAGAATCTTACAACACAGAAGGAGGCTAAGCCCATGGAGCCTATGCTGGCTCTTTGAAAAAGAGCGATCCAATTAGTCCCACTCTCTTGCTTTTTCCTTATAGCCCTGTGATTTTTTTTCCTCTTCAATAATTTATCCAATTTTCTGTTGAAAATTACTGGTTCCACTGCCCTTTCAGGTAAGGCACTTTTTGGAGGAGGAAGAAATGTTTATAGCTGGACAATAGCCTGCCTTTACAAGACTGACTTCTACTGCGATCTTGGCCCTACAAGCAGGTGATAGATACTGGAAGTTCTGGTTTGAAAATGATAAACTTCAGATGATAAAGGTCATTTAACATTGTAGCAAATCACTGCTGCCACAATCCAAATTTTTGGCACATAATAACATTACAATTTTCTACATTACAAGAGGAACAGTGGTCACTAACGGACTAAAACTATCAGCAGTGGTAATTGAGCTGTGCATTCGCATCATGGCCCCGATTTAGTACTTAATTAAACCTACAACTCCCCATAGAAACTGTGGTATAATTATTGCCAACTCATAAGCAGGAGCTATGGAATCCACTTGGGTAGGAAGGTGCTCAGGTTTTTGCAATAGAGGTCAATGTAAGGTAGTCATGGTTTACATGTTCATGCAGATAGTCCTCAGTGTTTGCACCAGGGTTCCTGCCAATCACACAGTCAGAAAACAAGATGAAGAAGAGAAGTCAGCATTGCAAGAGTATGAGTCTACTTTCGTGAACCCGACCACCACTGTGAAAGCTCCCTTTATAACAGATGGCGCTAGCAAGTGCACATTTAACAGGTAGGAAGCCTTCAGTTTACAACTGTATGTCAAAAGAATTGATTGGGGTTGTTACAACTTCTGATCCTCTGAATTTTTATAATTTTCAAACCAGAAAGTCCAATATCAATCAGCTGTTCTGTAGGGACCAAGGTAGTAGTAGCCAGCAAGTGCCAAGCTGATGTGTGTAAATTTGAACAGTACAATCTTCATTAGAATCTTCCATTTGAACATCACAGAGAAGATCGGAGGTTAGAAAAGATACTGTCCCAATAATTAAGTTTTTAAAGATTGTGCCAGAATTGACAAACTTGTTGGCTATGGTGAAAGATTAAAGGACAGTCCCCACCACTTATACCGCTCCTGCTCATTCTAGACAGTCACCTATATCGGGAAAATGGCACTAACCATTTGTCAATGCCACAGGCGTCAATTATAAAGAAGCTGCTTAAACCGTATTGAGCAGGTCGACTATATTGCGCAGTTCAAGCAGCTGTTCACATCTTGTTAAAGCAATTAGGTCCTCTGTCCTCTCTCACCCTCTGGCTCTCTATTTGCTTTGATTTATGTCGTTTAATTAGGATTTCTGGTTGCTGTCGTTAGATTTGCCGTAGATGTAGATGACAGTAATAAACAGAAAATCAGGTCGAACAGCAAAGTACCCTTTCCGGCAGCTCCAACTTGCCAAACCTTTAACACATTATAAACCCAGAGATGATCAACTGGATGAAGTAAATAGTACCTTTTGTTTCCTTATAATGTATTTTTAAAAACTCAGAAAATACATAAGAATACAAGTAACCCGGTTCAATAATTGTACCATTGGTATTTAGTTTTTGCGGATATTAAGCGGTCCTGAATATTATAAAGGAATACAGGTACCAATACCACTTTCATATACCAAGTGTCTTATTTTTAAACTTGGGGGGGACGGGGACAAATGTACCTGGATCAAGTTAAAAATGAAGTTAGGAGTAAAAAGGGGAGTTGCCTGGAAATGTTATTACCCAAAGGGTACCAGACTTGTCAAATAAGTTACAGGGGAAGAAGTTAGTAAAGTGAACAGTATATGGGATTGAAAGGACAATTAGACATGTTTGCGGAGAGAGAGGGGATTGAAGAACATCGTGAGAAGATGGATCAGTGAGGTTCATTTATCAAAAAGAAAGAGGCTTGTTGTATCTAATGATCATTTCTTATAAGTTCTTAAGCTGCCATGTCTTAAAAACCTATTGTTGAATGTTAAAATCGTTCACCTCCCCCAGCAGGATGATAGCATTCCTTAAAGACATGCAATATAACAATAAAGATGAATATAGCCAAGAGTGCCAAAATGGTTGATACTGCCTTTAACCTACATCGTACCCAACGTATTCATACAGTAACACATTAGCCAGGATTTTGCGGTCAACGGAGCATGCTGTTCATTACACTTACACTTTCCCACACACTTTCTGTTGGGTTTTGCACTGGAACTTGGTGATTAGAAATCCAAAACAGTGCAGCACCTTCTACAGGGCACCCGAGACCCGCGTGAACAGGAAAAGCAACTGTGTATCTCCTTAACCAATCAGATTGTACAATCCTTATTGAAACACACAGAGTCTGAAGCAGGAAGTGTCAGTTGGAATATTGCATTCAATATAAAATCGTGTATAGAAAGCAAAATAAAGAGAAAGAAAGATGGGATTAAGAAAGAGATAAAAGAAACAAAAAGAAATCTCCAACAATAATTCAACTCTTAAGGAATGAGACTCGACACTTGTAAAAATAAATTTTCAGTGCCAGAGAGGTTGTTTGGCAATGATTAAGACTTACCACGTCATTAAAAGTTCACTTCGATTTGAATGGACAAGCCCTAACTTTTTCTGGTGTGTTTAGTGGGTATCTATCACGTCAATACTCCAACTTCACGCTATTCCATGTATTTGAATGCCAAGTCTCTCAGTGTGATACATATAAAGCGAAGCTTCTGGATGAGCAGTGCAACTCGAACAGCAACTTCCTGATTCCATGTTTAACTGCGCATCTGCAGTCATAGGAAGTTGCTGTCGATTTACACTTTAATAATGGTAAGTGCTAATAGCCTCAACATTATTTTTACTGCAAAATCCGGGACAATAATTTTAGGGTTGGAATGGAATAGCGTTGCTCAATAAGGAATGCCGACGAGCCGCAGATGTGGCTGCGTAACACTGTTTCAGTCACATGCACTAATTTTAGTAGAAAATTACTTAGCAAACTTCCAGCACCATTCAGTAACCTAGGAAGTAATGCACACAAAGTTCAAAGTTAAAGTTAACATGTATATGCCATGCAAATATGAGTATGTAGATGAAAGCATAAAAAGAGATATTAAAAGATTAAGTGAATGAGCAAAACTGTGGCAAATGGATTTCAATACAGGCAAGTGTGAACTCATCCATGTTGGACCTAAAAAGGATAGAAGAGGGTACTTTCTAAATGATGAAAAAGATAAAAACAGTGGTGGTCAAAAGATACTTAGGGGTCCAGCTATATAGATCATTAAAATGTAATGCACAGGTACAAAAAATAATCAAAAACATTGATGGGATTGAGGGAAACTGATAGTGTAGATAGAGTGAAATTATTTCCGCTGGTTGGGGAATCGAGGACTCGGGAACATACCCTAAATATTAGAGCTAGGTCTTTCAGGAGTGAAGTTAGAAAATACTTGTGCACACAAACGGTGGTAGAAGTTTGGAACTCCCATCTGAAAATATCAATTGCTGTGAGGTCAATTGTTAATTTTAATTCCGAGATTGATAGATTTATGTTAACAAAGGTAATAATGGATATGGGGCAAAGGTGGATATATGGAGTTATGTCACAGGTTAGCCATGATCTCATTGATTGGCGGCACAGGCTCGAGGGGCTCAATGGCCTACTCCTGGTCCTATGAACCTATGATCACATGCTTAATGACAGTGTCTATTGCTCAATTTTTTATCAGAAATGCAATTAGCCACATCTGGATTATCAATTAGCCACATGTACCTAGTGGCTAAAGTATTATACAACTCTGGTATAAAATAAATGCCAGTCAGTAGCAGTGTGCAAACGAAGAAACAAAATATTGACAACCTTTGCAATGATTGCTCTGAAGCAAATGTTGACTTCCTGTTCATGGATGTGCCATTTCCTGGCTCAGATGCAGGTAAGATCTCAGTCCCAGGCCTCCACCAATGCTGCCTCTTGACTAAACCTTTAGGAAGTGCCTAAGTGCTGCTCAGAGAGGGCTGATCTTCGATTTTTTTCTTGACCTCTGGGAAGCATTCGTGACTTCCCACAAAGGACATAGCTGCGATCAGAAACTAGGCAGAGGCCAATCAGCACCCGAACATACCATACACATTGGGGTACTGACAGCCTTGACCTTGTCATGACCTCAAACTAAGAAATGATACAAAAAAAATTGTAGTCACAACAATTGCCCCATTATGGCTCAGTGGTAAATGCACCAATCAGCATGGCACTGAGACTGAAACTACCCAGGTTCCATATCTAGGCCTCAGTTTTGGCCCAGCCCGTTTTTCGGCGCACTTGCTCTGCTTTTCTCCGTTCCGAAGTGCGTCGAAAAATTTCCTCCCCACTTTGGCCGCTGTCCGGCCTCTTCCCTGTAGTTACGCAGCATGGCCAGTCGAGTCAGGGGTGGAGCCAGCGTTCTGTGCCGAAAACTGTGTCGGGACATCTGCCCATGCGCAGTGGAGTGTCCGTGCATGCACAGTAGCTCCTTGCCCCCAGCCTCTCCGTGTGCTTGCTGCAGCCGCTCTGTGGGACCCGATGCCGGCCATTGGAATCGCTTCTTCCCCTAGTCCACGCTGAGTGGCCTTCCGGTGCGATTTCTAAGAGATCGATCGCACCGGGAGGCTACTCGGTCAGGGCTCGGGGAAGGCGGGTAGGAGAACTGATAGTGCTCCTGCCTGGATGATTTCTATCAGTTCTCCTGCCTCCCCATCCCTAGTCCAGGCTGAGTGGCCTCCCACACCGGCTGGCCCGTTGCCTTCCCGTGCAGAGTTTGAAGATGAATGTAGGACTTACTTCAATTTTTTATTTCTTATTGAATTCTTATTACTTTTTGTTTGCAAGGTTTGGTGGTGTGTAAGGCTTGGTGGTTTAGGTGCAGGCAGGTCCTCTCTGCTTCCTGCCCTTAACCCAGGCCGGTTGGCCTCCAATGTACCTACCTGCGCCGATTTCTTTAACTCTCCTCAAGGGTTTTCTGAAGTGGCCACATACGCTGGCCTAAGTAGATTTGGAGTAACTATTAGCTGGCCAAAGTTTCCTAAATGGGCAGAACTGGCGGAGGTGGCTGGTAACGCCCCCTTTTGAGAAAAAAACCTAAAATAATGATAACTAACTCAGTTACACTGGAGCAAATTGATTGGGAATAATGGGGATTTTTAAGTTATGCCAGAAAAACCAAGTTACTCCAAAAAAATGGAGCAACTCCTGGCCAAAATTGAGCCCCATGTATGGACAAATGTAGCTAATCTGAGTCAGCAATGGTGGCTGGGAGAAAGCAATACAATTGGCATCCCGGGGCCAAGATGGGGCAAGGGAAATTATCCAAGGTTCCTGCTCCTGATGTTTATCCATTAACCGCTGTTGCAAAGTGTGCATGCTTGAACACTGGACCATAACAGGTTTAGTGTCAAATCTGTTCTCTCATGCCCCATTACCGAATACCAGTTTGTCATGCACCACCAAGGCTCATACATAAAGCATGGACACTTGAGTGAGGTGCCAATGAACTGCAGGTATCTGTCGAACTGGATCCCATTAAGAAGGATTTATATAGCACCTTTCATGATCACTGGATGTCTCAAAGCGCTTTGCAGCCAATGAAGTACTTTTGGAGTGTAGTCATTGTTGTAATGAAAGCAAATTAGAGCAAGAAAAATTCTCTCTGGAAGATCTGCTGTCTACCTCTCCTAATTCAAAGTTGCTTAATTCTAACCATCCTTTTTTAAGCACCAGATTTCTACTTTGCTGTGTTGTTTTTTTGTGCTGGCCAATATTTATTCCTCAACCAACATCTGATCTTTATCTCATTGCTGTGGGATCTTGCTGTGTGCAAATTGGCTGCTGTGTTTCCTAATTACACCAGTGACTACACTTCCTTGGCTGTAAAGCACTACGGGACACCCTGAGGTGAATGATGCTATATTAATGCAAGTCTTTCTTTCTTTCACGTTGCTTAGTTTAAATAATTTAATGATTTATTTTCTTTTGGTGCGAGATAAAACTCTTAATTATCAGGAATAAATGGTGGTTAGTGCAGTTTAGCACATTATTGTGATGAAACCACAAATTTCACACCTCACAGAAGAATACTTACTGCAGTAGGTGCTAATTTGGATCATTTATTTCATGATTAATTTTTGGATTTCTGGAACATCTCCATATAAATGTTTTCTCCCACTTATAGGTCATTTTGTCCTGGGCACTATTTATCTCACAGATTATCGGCTAATTATTACATTACTGTTTGTAGGAGCATGCTGCGCACAGATTGGCTGCCGTGGTTCCTACATTACGACAGTGGCTACACTTGAAAAGTACTTCATTGGCTGTAATGCACTTTGGGCTGTTCTGAGATTGTGAAAAGCACTATATACAGCAAGTTGTTCCTTTTATTTTTTAATTGCTTTTGACTGCCATTTGTTATTGAAATATTCATCTCTGCATGTTGTGTTAACTGTGCAATCCCACAGAGCCACACCTGATACGATCAAAATCGTACAGATTTCATTCTTCTATAGACCGAGGGCCAGAAATCACACTAAAGAGCACCTTTACTTCAGTACAGGCTGATGTGCACTCATCTATTTATCAGCCTTAATCTGCGGACATTTTAGCAAGAACAACTTGCATTTATATAGCGCCTTTAATGTAGAAAAATGCCCCTTCAAAAAACAATAAACACTAAGCCAAAGAAGGAGCTATTAGGGGTGATCAAAAGTTTGGTCAAAGAGACTTGTTTTATGCCGGTCCTAAAGATTGGGACTTTTTCTATATAAAAAGTGCCAATTAAATGCAAGTTGTTGTTGTTGTTGAGGGATGAGAAGTGGAGAGGTTTAGGGAGGGAATTCCAGAGAATGGGGCCTAGGTGGCTAAAAATATGTCTGGGCCTCAGCTTACAAAATGTAGCAGATAGACAACAGGTTCAGACAAATACAACATTACAAATTCTGTTGCTTTGGACCTTAATGTTTTTTTCTGGAGTCTCCATGTCGCAATTGCCAGCCAGCAATCCAATGTTGAAGTGCCCCCTGAGATAGAACTCCACCCCAGGCCAATTTTATCTCCTTCACTTAGCCTGGCTCCTTGTTGCCAAGATTGCATCCGGCTAGGCTGACAGCTAGTGGACATCTGAAGCCAAGTGTAGTCTGAGGCCGAGATAAGAAGTCGATCTCCTTATCTGTCTTGTGCACCAGTGTTGAGCCATGATACTGCTTCAGCAGTTAATAGTTGGAGGAAGCCTTGTAATTAGACGGCCATTTTAGCTTCGAACAATGGTACAAATGTCATATATTGGATCACTGGTCCACATTCGGGAAAAGGAACAGCAACACAGATGCACTGAAATATTCAGAGGTGTGTTCATATTTATAAATGATATGCAGCATAATAGTTGACATTTTCAAATCAGAATGAGTGATATCCAATCCTTGTGACCGACACCAGGCAAGTCGGCTATATTTAAAAAAACGCCCAGTGGGTATCTTTTTTATAACAACCATTACAACTATGGGCTTTAGTTCATATCTTAGTGATGTGAAGAAGATCTGTACAACTGAACAGCGATTTTAGGTACAGTGGTTAAAACCTATTAGCATTGCAATGAACGAATAAGTGTAAACAGTGTAATTAAAAACTGTTTATGAACTTGTACAATAAAGATCAAATCAAAACATTAAAATGCTATTTACATCCATTATTCCTGAACAGCACTGGTGATGTTTCTTCCTCTATTCTATATAAATGTGTTTTGATTTCAGCACACCTTAGCACAAGGTAAATAATCCCCGAAATTCAATAAATAAAATGGCCGCTCAGTTGAACTAAAGTAGGGCATACCCAGCATCAGTTAGGAGCAGCATTTAAATCTGGTGCCAAAAATCAATAATTTTGATTGATTTCTGTTGTCGATTATAGACTAATGAGGTCATGCGCTCCTTTAATGTGATATATTAAAATAAATCAGTTTATCAATTCTTTCATAGAAAGAGACTATTCTGCTGCCTGTATTATTCCCGTATTCTTTCAGCCATTAGGAAGGAAGAGCATGAAAAAGAGAGGAAGGAATAACAAAGGAAAGAAGAGGAAGGGAAAATGAAGGAAAGAAGAGCAGAAGGGAGAACGATGGAAAGAGCAGAAGAGAGAACAATGGAAAGAAGAAAGGAAAGAGAAATGATGGAAAGAGGAGAGGAAGGGAGAGCAAGGGCAAAGAAGAAAGGAAGGACAATGGATAGAAGAGAAAGGGAGAGCAAAGGAGACAAGAGGAAGGGAGATTGAAAGGAGGAAGAGAAAGAGAGAGCAAGAGAAGGAAGACAGAGAGAAGGGAGTGAGGGGGAAAAATAGAAATGGAGAATATGGGCACATGAGTACCAGAGATGAAGATGCAAAAAGAGAGATGGGGGAGTGAGGATAAAAAATAAAGGATTGTAAGAGAAAAAAAAGGTAAATACATTGAGACGACATGAAGTAGAGGAGGAGAAGATGGGAATTGATCAAATGGACGCAATGTTGAAGAAGGTGCACTGCAAACATTGTGTAAAGAGAGTTCTACACAACATGGAGTTATGTAAATATTATGACAAATTTGAGGCCTGGAGGCTAAAATATGCCTTTAGTGTTTTGCTTTTTTCTAACGATCATGGTGATAGAAGTTTCAGAGTGCGGAAAACGCTCCCTCATGGGGTGAACATGGATGGTCCTGCTGATGTCTGGCTGACGCATAGACTGATGTTCTTTCTGGTAATGAGAACTGTATTCAGGACAAAGTTCGGCTCCTACCTACCAGTCTTCAGGTCCACTGTGAACTGGTCCTGTTCCTCCACCAGAGTGTATAACAACCTTGCGCTGCTCCCATACGTCGGATCATCTGCGTCTGAAGCAGTCACCTGCATCACCGAGGTCCCTGCAGAAAAAGGCATAACATGGGTGAATTCCTTTCTGGCCCAGCATCATGCAAGTTATTTTTAGAACTTTAAACAGAAAAACACTAGTGACTGAATTGTTCAGATTTAGGAGGAGTAAGATGAAATAATTTGCTTCCGAAGAGATTGTTTGCGAAGTTCTCAATGCTGAACAATGTATACATTAATAAACTTGGAACTCCTTCACGGCAAACGTTTCAAGGACACCCTCAAAGCCTCCTTGATAAAATGCAACATCCCCACCGACACCTGGGAGTCCCTGGCCAAAGACCGCCCTAAGTGGAAGATGTGCATCGGGGAGGGCGCTGAGCACCTCAAGTCTCGTCACCGAGAACATGCAGAAATCAAGCGCAGGCAGCGGAAAGAGCGTGCGGCAAACCAGTCCCACCCTCCCTTTCCCTGAACTACTGTCTGCCCCATCTGTGACAGGTTATGTGGATCTCGCATTGGACTGTTCAGCTACCTAAGAACTCATTTTTAGAGTGGAAGCAAGTCTTCCTCGATTCCGAGGGACTGCCTATGATGACAAACCTTAATCTAGAATTCTGTAAGTCCCACTCCGCCACTGGAAGTGTGGCAAGACGACACTTCCACCCACATATATGTCCTCACCATGACCCCATCCCATATCCCAGGAATGGGGTTATTTAAATGAAAGGTGTGGACACTGGTGTTACTAGAGAGTCTGCCCTATGACCCTGGTGAGATTGTAGAGGGCCATCTTTTCACTCCATTGTGGAGAGCTTGGGGGGAGGCTCAATTATGTCTCCCCTCTGCTCGGCTGGATACTCACCTGTAGAGTATAACATTGTGGGGCCTACATTAAGCCCCGTCCAACTAGTCTGCAGGTGCAGAACTGAGTGGGTATCTGGGGGAGGGGGAAGCTCCCACTAGTTTCACCCCCGAAAAAATGTCAGGAGGTGGGAGGAGAGTGGGGAAGCGGGAGAAGAGGGCGGTGGGGAGGTGTAGGAGTGCCAAAGCAATTCTATTGGAATTTCTTTTCAGAAGGAGCAGAAGTCTGATGGAAAGGGGCACAAATCATTTTGGAGACAAGTTGCTTTCATGAAATATTGTTTGGCAAATGTTCATTTGATTACAGGTGTATGATAAAGTGAAATAAGATGATGGTAAACAGATTATTGTGACGCTGACATGCGATATTACTCGATAAAGTATTTCTTGACAACTGAGGGAAAATATTTAAATGAGGTAAACTTCTGTGGCGAGAACCCAAAAAATAGGGTTTCAGAGCCCAATGACTATAATTCAGATTCTGTGTTGCCCTCTATCCAAAATTTATCGGCTGTGTTATTCCCTGCGTACCACACGGCAGCTGACGTGTAATTTCCTGCGTACCACATGGCAGCTGGCGTGTCATTTCCTGCGTACAACACGGCAGCTGACGTGTAATTTCCTGCGTACTACATGGCAGCTGGCATGTAATTTCCTGCGTACCACATGGCAGCTGGCGTGTCATTTCCTGCGTACCATACGGCAGCTGGCGTGTCATTTCCTGTGTCACGCACTGCAAGCGATCTGATATAAAGAGGAAGCACTGCCATGAGGGCCCATTTCAAAACTCAAATTGATCTTTAACACCCTTTTATTCTGTCTGGCTTTGATTTTATGCTGTGGGTTAGCATAGAAAATCGTGATTCATCTGTCAACATTTCTCTCTTCACTATTCAAACATTCATAATAAATAGACTAATGCCTCTGCTAAAATAGCAGAGACCAGAGTTTCAGACACACATTAAATGTTTGTGCATTATTATCTCACACTCTTTAGTTTAAGGTCTCTGGGTTTCAATTTTTCTTCTGGCTTTCTTTGGCTGCCTTACATGGCCAGAGGAACTGACCTTTTTTCCTAAGTATACTGTGGTTATAATAACAGGGTACAACATGATGCAAGTCTCACAGGGACAACGCGATCCCGGGAAAGCTACGTTTGTGACCAAACAGACAATCTCGGAATCTTTGCTTGGTTGAATGCACATTGCAAATGCCTAACATTTGTACGTAATGGCTTAGTGTACAAGGTGCAAAAGCTCGGATGATAACTGTTATGTCTCAAACAAAACAATATGATTGAACACTGCAGACATGAGTAAGTGTGACCTTAGTCTCTTTATTCTGACTCCAGAGTGCTGGCACAGCATGGGAAGCCTGCTTATATGCTGTGCTTCTAAGGGATGCTGGGATCCCTCGGGTCTCCAACAGATGCGCCCTCTGGTTGCAGTAAAATGCTGGTTAAAAGCTGTTGCATACATAACAGCACTCCCCACCCGCCCCCCGCCAAAGTCAATGGTACACTTATTTACAGGGTGAGACGATCTGGGGCTTTCCGCTCCCTAGTCGATCGGTGCAGGTGAGTTGGTTGGGCCTTCACTGGGCTGCTGCGCAGCTGACCTTGCTGGGCTGCTGGGGATGATGAGTTCAGCTTTGTGGTCAACCATGTTGTCGGTTGTGTATGTATCGGAGGGTCGAAGTTGGTGGTGTCCTCTTCAGGTTGCTCGTGGCTGTCTGTGAATCGCAGCTAGTTTGGTCCAAATGCTTTCTGCAAGTTAGTCCATTTGCATGTTGGACCTCAAACACCCTAC
Organism: Pristiophorus japonicus; assembly: GCF_044704955.1. NCBI lineage: Eukaryota > Metazoa > Chordata > Chondrichthyes > Pristiophoridae > Pristiophorus > Pristiophorus japonicus. The sequence goes on from NC_091988.1 coordinate 136,463,277, forward strand.
TCCTTTCTTTAGCTACGACAGTGCCAGCAAACCATTTGGGACCATGTCCATAGTTGAGTACAAATACAGGTCATTGACTTCAATATCACGTGACAAATTTGTGTGATCATGGTACATGCCTTGTTGATGCCACCTGCCCTCGACATGGTCATGGAGATCAGGGTGGACGAGAGAGAGCCGTGTTGCGCCATGGTACATCAGTCATTGAAGTTTGGCATGCAGGTACAGCAGGCAGTGAAGAAAGGCAAATGACATGTTGGCCTTCATAGCTAGAGGATTTGAGTATAGGAGCAGGGAGGTCTTACTGCAGTTGTACAGAGCCTTGGTGAGGCTACACCTGGAATATTGTGTTCAATTTTGGTCTCCTAATCTGAGGAAGGACATTCTTGCTATTGAGGGAGTACAGCGAAGGTTCACCAGATTGATTCCTGGGATGGCAGGACTGACATATGAGGGGAGACTGGATCAACTGGGCTTGTATCCACTGGAGTTTAGAAAAATGAGAGGGGATCTCAAAGAAACATATAAAATTCTGACAGGATTGGGCGGGTTAGAGGCAGGAAGAATGTTCTCATTGCTGGGGAGTTCCAGAACTAGGGGTCACAGTCTAAGAATAAGGGGTAAGCCATTTAGGACCGAGATGAGGAGAAACTTCTTCACTCAGTGAGTGATCACCTGTGGAATCTCTACCACAGAAAGTTGTTGAGGCCAGTTCGTTAGATATATTCAAAAGGGAGTGAGATATGGCCCTTACGGCCAAAAGGATCATGGGGCATGGAGAGAAAGCAGGAAAGGGGTACTGAGGTTGAATAATCAGCCATGATCTTACTGAATGGCAGTGCAGGCTCGAAGGTCAGAATGGCCTGCTCCTGCACCTAATTTCTATGTTTCAAAGTTTTGAGTGCCCTTTTCATGAGCAGTGCAGCAGGGAGAATCCTGGTGAGCGAGTGGGGTTTTGTGCGGTAGCTGAGCAAGACTCGGGACAGGCGGATTGGCAGGGAGCCTTCCGACACGCATTTCAAGATTTGCTTGATGGTTTCAACTGCCTGTTCTGCCTGGCCATTAGATGTGGGCTTGAACGGCACCTATGTGACATGCTTGATCCCATTGCGGGTCATGAATTCCTTGAATTCAGTGCTGGTGAAGCACGGCCCATTGTCACTGACAAGGACAGCAGGCAGGCCGTGCATGGCAAACATGGCCGTGGGTTTTCGATGATGGCAGTGGACATGCTTACAGACATTATTACACACTCAATCCATTTTGAATAAGAATCCACAACAACCAAAAATATTTTGCCTAGAAATGGGCCCGCAAAGTCAATGTGGATCCTAGACTATGGTTTGAAGGGCCATGACCACAAACTTAGCGGTGCCTCTCTGGGTGCATTGATCAGTTGAGAGCAAGTGTTGCATTGGCGCACGCAAGATTCCAAATCTGAGTTGATCCCGGGCCACCACACATGGGATCTGGCTATCGCTTTCATCATTACTATGCCTGGATGGGTACTGTGTAGGTTGCGATTACCCCACAAAAGACAGTCCGCCTGTATGGACATTTCATCTTTGCGCCGTTGGAATGGCTTGATCTCTTCATGCATCTCTGCTGGGATGCTGGACCAGCTCCCATGGAGGACACAGTTTTTTTACAAGGGAGAGTAAAGGATCCTGGCTGGTCCAGGTCCTAATCTGGCAGGCCGTAACGGGTGACTTTTCATTTTCAAATGCATCCATCACCAAGAGCAAGTCTGCAGGCTGTGCCATTTCCACCCCGGTGGTGGGCAATGGTAGCCGACTGAGAGCATCAGTGTAGTTCTCTGCCTCCTGCCAGCAAAGAGGTAGTCTGCCTTGGGTAGCGGGTACTGATCCTGCAGCGAAAAACAGTTAATCATTACTTTATAGTCCCCACAAATTCTGATCATTCCATCGCCCTTGAGAACCGGAACAATCGGACTGGCCCACCTGTTGAACTCAACCGGCGCGATGAAGCCCTCTCGTTGCAGCCTGTCCAGCTCGATCTCCACTTTCTCTCGCATCATGTATTGCACCGCACATGCCTTGTGGTGGATGGGTCGTGTACCAAGAACCAAGTGGATCTGCACCTTCGCCCCAGAGAAATTTTCGACGCCTGGCTCAAACAATGACGGGAACTTGCTCAAAATCTGGGCACTTGCTCAAAATCTGGGCACATGAGATGTCGTCGATGGACAAAAGTACTTGGATGTCACCCTAGCTCCATCGGATTTTTCCCAGCCAGTTTCTGCCGAACTGTGTGGGGCCATCTCCTGGTACAATCCATAGTGGTAGTTTGTGCACCGCTCCATCATAGGAGACTTTTACTGCTGCACTGACAATTACAGGGATCAGCTCTTTAGTATAAGTTCTCAGCTTGGTATGAATAGGGCTCAGCTTGGGCCTTTGTGACTTGTTGCACCACAGCCTCTGGAAGGCCTTTTTGCTCATGATAGACTGACTCGCAACCGTGTCCAATTTCATGGATACTGGAATTCCGTTCAGTTCAACTTTTAACATGATTGGTGGACATTTCATGGTGAAGGTGTGTACCCCGTACACTTCTGCCTCCTCGGTTCGAGTCTCTAGTTCGGTTTCATCTGCCATGGATTGATCTTCCTCTGCAATGTGGAGGGTTTGCAGGGTTTGCAGCTCATCTGCACATTCGCTGGAGGTGTCCCATTGTTCCTCAGCCTTTGCACGCATAGTGTTTGAAGCGGCATTGATGGGCTCGATGATCACCTCCGCAGCGCCAACAAGGTGTTAATTGCCTCGCATTCAGACTTGATGGCGGCCTTTGAGTCATCTGAGGTTGTGAAGCTGCAGGCGTGTACGTTCTGCCATATGCATTCCTGCCTGAAAACGATGTTACTTTGTGTACAGTACTTGCCGATGCATCTTTATGCCGTAAAATTTGTTTGGCGTTATCGCTGGTGGACATAAATGCCTGGGCTATCGCTATGGCTTTGCTCAGGTTCGGTGTTTCAACCGTCAATAGTTTGCGAAGGATAACCTCATGGCTAATGCCAAGCACAAAAAAGTCTCTTAGCATTTGCTACAGGAATCCCCCGAATTTGCATTGTCCTGCAAGGCGCCTTAGTTCGGCGACAAAGCTCGTCACTTCCTGGCCTTCAGACCGTTGACACATATAAAATCGATACCTTGCCATCAGAACACTTTCCTTCAGATTTACCAGCGTACACAGTTCTTCATACAATTTAGTTGTTGGTTTCACCGGAGCAAGAAGATTCTTCATGAGACCATAGGTTGTTGCCCCGCAGATGGTGAGAAAGATCGCCCTTCGTTTGGCAGCATTCTCATTCCCTTCCAGCTCGTTGGCCACGAAGTATTAGTCGAGTCGCTCCATGAAGGCTTCCCAACCATCACCTTCTGAGAATTTCTCCAGGATACCAACAGTTCTCTGCATTTTCGCGTGATGGTTCAGTATCCCATCCTCGTCGCCAGTTGTTATGTCTCAAATAAAGCAATGTGACTGAGTACTGTAGACTTGAGTAGGTGTGACCTTAGTCTCTTTATTCTGACTCCAGAGTGCTCGCACAGCATGGGAGGCCTGCTTATATGCAATGCTCCCAAGGGATGCTGGGATCCCTTGGGACTCCAACAGATGCGCCCTCTGGTGGCAGTAGAATGCTGGTTACAAGGTGTTGCCTACATAACAATAATGGTCTGCAGCAACGATTTGTAGAGGCAGAAGCAGTGGAGTGTAAAACTGTGCCACTGACATGCAGAGGAACTACCTAATCCTAGAGTTTCAAAGGTACAAATTAAAATCAGAGGATACACCCAGGGTGCTTTTAGCAATTTATAATTTCAATTCAATTTAAACTAATTTAAATCTGTTATCTGGCAGACTCATAGCTCCTCCAAGCCAGTTTCCCATGCTGTAATTGGCTCCCTACTGGTTAATCAAAATTACTTTTAAAAATCAACAGTAATTGAAAAAGGACAAACAAAGGGATATTGAAGTTACTAAGAGTTGAAGAAGGGAAGAATATAGAACAATTCAAAACAGAGCCAGAAGCTAAAAGCAATCAACTCTAAGCCCCAAGGAGGGTGCAATCCCCTCACAGGTAGGATTCTTCACATCCTCCAAACTAATTAAATCTTGGAGACGTGCCAAATGACCATAGCCCACCAAATAGCATGTGCTGAATTGTCCCGACCATCACAAATCAGCCCACGTAATCGCCTGCTGTGCTGTGCTATTTGACTTCAAAAAATAAATGTAGATTTTTTTTAAATTAACTAAAATCAGTAGTGATATGATTCCCTCTCAAAGTTATTGACTTATTGAAGGGGCTGAAAATTGAGTAGACAAAGCAAACAATGATTTATCATACAGGTTGAACTTCCCTTATCGGGACATGACCTCTTCTGGATAAGGGATTTTTCCGGACGAGGGGTGGTCACATTAAATTAGATAGTACAGGTACTGGACAAGGGGATATCGGGGCTGGCTGGCTTGGGGCTGGGAGTGCGGCAGAGAGATCATTGGGGGGGGGGGGGAGGGGAGGGGCAGTGAATTGTGGGGTCAGGCCAGCAATTGCGGGAGTCGGCAGCAAGGAAGGACTTCAATTTGTTCGGAGTTCTGCACTTGCGCCACCCGGTGGCCGGGAGTGGTTTTCGACGCGGGGTGGTTCTGGATAAGGGAGTTCTGGATAAGGGAAGTTCAACCTGTACATGTGGAGCTCCTGAGGTATTAGTCACAGATAGTCAGAGGCTCGGAGTGTGGTTGTGGATGTTTATCATGATCTTGTTTATTCTCAATAGTTTTTGGAATGGGTGGATTTGCAGTGCTCGCTTCAGATGCAAGTATCTCATTTCTTAACTTATTATTTCCTCCTCTTCCCAAGCCCTTCCTCCTTCCCTTATCTCAGTTATTTAGATGATTTATAAAAGATTTTATTTTCTTCACCCTTACTTCCAATAGTGCATTTGTCAGTCTTGCTGAAGCAGCCACTGGTGCAGCATTGAATCATGTTGCATGGCCGTTCTGCAGGCCTTGCTAACTGGCTGGATCTGGCCATCCAGCATCACAAACACATTCCCCTCCAGCCCCAGTACCAACCTAACCGGATGCAGACAGAAGAACAGAGGGTGAAGACAAGAAGGACACATTTGGACTACTGAAAGACTTGGATTTATATAGCGCCTTTCACGACCACTGGATGTCTCAAAGCACTTTACAGCCAATGAAGTACTTGTGGAGTGTAGTCACTGTTGCAATGTAGGAAATGCGGAGGCCAATTGGAGTACAGAAAACTCCCACAAAGATAATGACCAGATCATCTGTTTTAGTGATGTTGATTGAGGGATAAATATTAGCAAGGACATGGGGGATAACTCACCTGCTCTTCTTCGAAATAGTGCCATGGGATCTTTTACATCCACCTGAGAGAGCAGACCAGACCTTGGTCTCATCAAAAAGTGCATTCCCTCAGCACTGCACTACAGTGTCAGCCTAGATTTATGTGCTCAAATTCCTGGAGTGGGAATTAAACCCACAACCTTCTGATTCAACGGCAAATGTGCTACCCATTGAGCCATAGCTGACACCAAGTATAGGTTTGGTAACCAAACCACAGCAAGAATGTCCAAGAGCCACTGAAAAAACATGGAGAGGGAGTGTGTTTTTGGGAGCAGCCAGGAAGACCCGCATTTTCAATGTTTCTCTGCAATTTGATCGGGTGGATTTGTGCGGACTGACGTTTTGTGATTGGCAGTCCAAGGTTCACGATCGATAGCTTTCCTCACCTGTCTACAGTTGAGCGACTTAGCATAGTTAAAGGAACATACAGTGATTTCGGAGCCAATGAGATGCTAATTTGATGAACACTTTGGGGCCGACATTGCCCTGCGCTGGGTTTGCAGCGCATAATTCAAATTAGCGGAAAATTTCGCGCAGGGGCGGCCACTGCGACCACGAGTGTGGAATTCGCCTCCTTAGAGAAAGAAAATGTTGGGGACGGGAACCGGGCATCTTTGTGACGCCTGTGGTGCGTGACGCTCAGCGCCGCGCTCCACAGATTAGCATCGCGCTGATGACGTCAGCGCATTGGTGTTGATGTCAGCTCGTCGCCGACGCATCGCGTCATGCCGCCGCGTCATAACATCTCTCCCCTTCTCTTAAAGGGGAAGGCCACTGCGATCTGTACATCAACTTTTGTGCCGCCTACTGGGCCAGCAGTGGGGGGCTAGGTCGGGCCAAGAAGGGTCGCCGGGCTGCATTTTGGCAGCCTGGCCACACTCGCGGCTGCCATTGTCGGGACGACTGAAAAGTCAGCCGACAGAAAAAAGATGGCGGCTGCTGTGCTACCACCTCCCCTTTAAGTGTGGCTGGGGAACCACAGCTACTCGCACCGAAAAGCTGTCATTGGCATCGCCCCACGATGACCTCGCGTCCCGCCGGGCAATGTCCCCCAGAGGGCAGAAAGGGGTCGTCACGGGGTGAAAAGGGGTTGGTGCGCATGCCGATGACGTCATCGGCGCCCGTCCACGGCGGCAGTGCGCAAATCACGGGGCGCGGCGCAAACCATATTTTGCCAGCAGAGCCACAGGGGCAAAATAGCTCAGGGCAATGTGTCCACACGCTAACTCGTTAGTGCTGGCCGACGACTCCAACTAGCACTGGGCAAAGGGGCACCTTTGAATGTGTGACACTAATATGGTTAATTTTCCCACACACTTCAGGGGTCTCTTGGATGCGAAACCTCCAATTATATACATAGATAAATATAGCAACTTAAAAGGGCCTGTTACTGTCACAGCAAGCTCAACCACTCTCCTAATGCTTTCGCTTTCTGCTAGTCTGTAAGGGCTTAAGTCCTGGAGGCTGCAAATTTGCAGCATGAAATTGCTCATAATTTAACACTAACCAGCACTCACAGAAACCATAGGCAATGTGCAATATCAATAAAAATTTTATAAAGGTACAGTCAGAGGTTCTTATACTGGCATTAAAGAATGTAGTAGAGTTGAGGGAGCTTTACTCTGTATTTGTAAAGAGAGTGCTATACCTGACTTGGGAGTACTTGGCGTAAAAGGTGGAAAAGCAACACTCCACTCCCAGCATTGACATCTCGATGAGCACGAGAAATGAATCATAGAAATTTACAGCACGGAAGGTGTTCATTTCGATCCGTTGTATCCATCCAGGATATTGCCCTGTGGGACGCGAGGTGGATGAGGGGTGATGCCAAACACAGCTTCTTGGTGCGAGAAGCTGTGGCGCCCTGACCGCCCTTAAAGGGCACGTGATAGCGCCAAGGCCACCATCTTGTTTCTGTCGTCCGACTTTTCAGTTGTCCTGACAATGGCGGCCGCTAGTGCAGCCAGGCCTCCAACATACAGCTTGACAAAGAGCGATCCAGAACTAACACATTTTAAAGTAACTAAGGGCTCTGTAAAAATATGGACATTACAACTGCAGAATTAAAATGTTCCTTTTGCTGAAAGTGATATTTGAAATGTATGGTACTTGCACAGTATCTGAACACTAGGTGGTGCTCTGACGGGAGTACGAGCATTATAGCAATTCTCTTGTGTTACTTTGATGGAATACTCTCGTGGGTCGCGAAATAAAAGCGATTAGTTATGACGCCACCGATTTGAGTGTTTATTCGGATATATTCGGATTGTACAAATCATGTGACCAGATGGTGAAATTTGCAGTGAAACATGTTATGGTGTTGCAAGAATTTTATGTCGCCGCAAGAGAAATTCTAACATGCTTCTCAGGGGCCAAGGCAGAACCCCTTCAAGCAAACAGATCTATGTAGTCTGCACTGGTAGCTGGCTTCACAAGTGAAAACAGCAACCTCTGCTTGAGGAATTTTGATGAACTAGAACGGGATTGAACCTCAAGTAGTCTTTCTCCCTTGCCTGAGAGCAATTGGAATTAATGAATCACACACTGTGCTTGTACCTGAGTGAGCCCAAATATGATGGTTAGATCTGCCCACTGGATAAATAGATTGTAGCTGATCAGTCCACAACGGGACTCAATAGCTGCTTTTTATAGCATTCCAGACCCAAGCGAGCACCGACACATCGGCCTCAGGCAGTTGGCTACAGCCCGAAAACTAACCCGTCCGATTCGCACAGGCCTGCTGTTCAGAAGACTCGTCAAAAACACTAAGCCTTTCAGATGTCAGCTTTAGTGCATCCTGGCAAGTGTTACTTTTATATGTGGCTTGGTGAGTAGCACTCCTGTCACTGATCAGAAGGTTGTGGGTTCAAGTCCCACTCCAGAGATCAACTAAAATGTTATCCTGGCCAATATTCATCGTTCAATCAACATCACTAAAACAGATGATCTGGTTATTATCACATTGCTGCTTATGGGAGATGCCTGTGTGCAAAATTGGCTGCCGCGTTTCCCGTTTCCTACATTACAATAATGATGACACTTCAAAATGTACTTAATCAGCTGTAAAGCATTTTGAAAGATCCTGAGGCTGTGGAAGGTGCTATATAAATGCAAGTTTGCCTTTTTTCTTTGCTGCTTCGGCCAACTGTGAAAGACTGGTACATCAGGGATCGCCGCTGCTGACACGGGTGTTGCATCGTGTAAAAGCATCCAGCGTTGTCACAAGAATTACTTAACACACTGGTAATAATGCATATAGGAAAAATGATACTTCAATCAATACAGCTCAATGCTGCGTGATGTTCTTCTGTAATGATATTAGTCCATTATTGTAAATTGCTTCCACTGCTGCTGACAGGGGACCAGTGAAGCAATAACGTGGTCTTAAGAAATATAATGAGACATTCAGCACAGAGATAAGAAAGAAATCGTTGTCAGCTACATGGGAAGGGACTGCCAGTGTACCCTCTCCCTGGTAATAGGATGGGTAAAGATGATTGTCACCAGGTATTCCACCAGCCCATAAAAGTATTAAAACAGGTGACTGGGAGGGAAAAACAGGCAGTTAGGGCGGAGGCTTTCTCAAGGTGGATTAAGACTGACTGCGGCCGAACACCTCCGCCAGCTCGAGGAAAACATAGAAACATAGAAAATAGGTGCAGGAGTAGGCCATTCGGCCCGTCGAGCCTGCACCACCATTCATTATGATCTTGGCTGACCATGCAACCTCAGTACCCCTTTCCTGCTTTCTCTCCATACCCCTTGATCCCTTTAGCCGTGAAGGGCCACATCTAACTCCCTTTTGAATATATCTAACGAACTGGCCTCAACAACTTTCTGTGGTAGAGAATTCCACAGGTTCACAATTCTCGGAGTGAAGAAGTTTCTCTTCATCTCAGTTCTAAATGGTTTACCCCTTATCCTTAGACTGTGACCCCTGCTTCTGGACTTCCCCAACATCGGGAACATTCTTCCTGCATCTAATCTGTCCAATCCCATCGGAATTTTATATGTTTCTATGAGCTCCCCTCTCATTCTTCTAAATTCCAGTGAATATAAGCCTAGTCAATCCAGTCTGTCTTCATATGTCAGCCCTGCCATCCCAGGAATCAGTCTGGTGAACCTTCGCCACATTCCTTCAATAGCAAGAGTGTCCTTCCTCAGATTAGGAGACCAAAACTGTGCACAATATTCAAGGTGAGGCCTCACCAAGGTCCTGTACAACTGCAGTAAGACCTCCCTGCTCCTATACTCAAAACCTGTCGCTATGAAGGCCAACATGCCATTTGCCTTCTTCACTGCCTGCTGTACCTGCATGCCAACTTTCATTGACTGATGTACCATGACACCCAGGTCTCGTCGCACCTCCCCTTTTCCGAATCTGTCACCATTCAGATAATATTCCGCCTCTCTGTTTTTGCCACCAAAGTGGATAACTTCACATTTATCTAGATTATACTGCATCTGCCATGCGTTTGCCCACTCACCTAACCTGTCCAAGTCACCATGCAGCCTCTTAGCAACCTCCTCACAGCTCACACTGCCACCCAGCTTAGTGTCAGCTGCAAACTTGGATATATTACATTCAATTCCTTCGTCCAAATCATTAATGTATATTGTAAATAGCTGAGGGCTCAGTACTGAACCTTGCAGTACCCCACTAGACACTGCCTGCCATTCTGAAAAGGACCCGTTTATTCCTACTCTTTGCTTCCTGTCCGTCAACCAGTTCTCTATCCACGTCAATACATTACCCCCAATATCATGTGTTTTAATTTTGTACACTAATCTTTTGTGTGGGACCTTGTCAAAAGCCTTTTGAAAGTCCAAATACATCACATCCACTGGTTCTCCCTTATCCACTCTACTAGTTACATCCTCAAAAAATTCTAGAAGATTTGTCAAGCATGATTTCCCTTTCATAAATCAATGCTGACTTGGACTGATGCTGTCAATGCTTTCCAAATGCGCTGCTATTATGTCTTTAATAATTGATTCCAACATTTTCCCCACCACCAATGTCAGGCTAACCGGTCTATAATTCCCTGTTTTCCCTCTCCCTCCTTTTTTAAAAAATGGGGTTATATTAGCTACCCTCCAGTCCATAGGAACTGATCCAGAATCTTTAGAATGTTGGAAAATGACCACCAATGCATCCACTATTTCTAGGGCCACTTCCTTGAGTACTCTGGGATGCAGACCATCAGGCCCTGGGGATTTATTGGCCTTCAATCCAATCAATTTCCTTAACACTATTTCCTGACTAATAAGGATTTCCTTCAGTTCCTCCTTCTCGCTAGACCCTCGGTCCCCTGGTATTTGCGGAAGGTTATTTGTCTCTTCTTTAGTGAAGACAGAACCAAAATATTTGTTCAATCGGTCTGCCATTTCTTTATTCCCCATTATAAATTCACCTGATTCTGACTGCATGGACCTATATTTGTCTTCACTAATCGTTTTCTCTTCACATATCTATCAAAGCTTTTGCAGTCAGTTTTTATGTTCCCTGCGAGCTTACTCTCATACTCTATTTTCCCCTTCCTAATTAAAACCTTTGTCCTCCTCTGCTGAATTCTAAATTTCTCCCAGTCCTCAGGTTTGCTGCTTTTTCTGGCCAATTTATATGCCTCTTCCTTGGATTTAACACTATCCCTAATTTCCTTTGTTAGCCACGGTTGAACCCCCTTCCCTGGTTTATTTTTATGTCAGACAGGGATGTACAATTTTTGAAGTTCATCCATGTGATCTTTAAATGTCTGCCATTGCCTATCCACCGTCAACCTTTTAAGTATCATTCGCAAGTCTATCCTAGCCAATTCATGTCTCACACCATCGAAGTTACCTTTCATTAAGTTCAGGACCCTAGTCTCTGAATTAACTGAGTCACTCTTCATCTTAATGAAGAATTCTACCATATTATGGTCACTCTTCCTCAAGGGGCCTTGCACAGGATTGCTAATTAATCCTCTCTCATTACACAACACCCAGTCTAGGATGGCCAGCTCTCTAGTTGGTTCCTCGACATATTGGTCTCGAAAACCATCCCTTATACACTCCAGGAAATCCTCCTCCACCGCATTGCTACCAGTTTGGTTAGCCCAATCTATATGTTGATTAAAACCCAACAGAAGCGACCGATGCCGCAAGCCACAGGGATCCATCAACCCAAGAGCACCGCTCTGCCTCACCAGGTGTCTGAATGTATGTCTGCCCGTCTGTCCGGTCGTTTCGCTCTGCATAGATTGCTCTCAACTGTCATATGTCTATTTTATCAATCTTACCTGTATGTAGTATCTGATTATGCTTTAAAACTTTAGTTCTTCAATAAAATACCTTAGAAATCCTAAGACCCTTTGGGTATCTATGCGTGATCTGTGATCCTAATCTTACAGTGGTGTCAGAAGTGGGATCCTCAGTGTTGGGATTTGTCAGGTTCTGGTTAGTGATGGACTTGGTCGAACTTGCGTGATCGTCGCTAAGACTGAGCAGTTTACTCCATGAAAGAAGAGAGCAGGAAAGGGCATATTAAAAAGAAAAATCAGAAATACAATGGCATTGGCATATCAGTGGGAACTGTAAATAGACGGCCTGACAGAAAAGATCGGCGCGTCTGCGGCAACAGATATCTTAAAAGTCCTAGAAGGTAGTAACGGGGACTATGATTATATTCTTGACAGACTTTTTATGATATCCAGATAAACAAACTTAAGATCAAAAAAGACGGGTATAAGTTAGCCTGCGGAGCACATTGGTGCACTGTACAGTTAAATACAAAAGTTAAAAAGTCAAAGGAACAGATAGACCAGCTGCAAAACAGAACAACGGCTGGCAGAAAAAACTATTCTGACCTTTGCAACCAACTACGCTGGGAGAAAGGACAGAATAGTTGTGATGGAATAAAGGAGAAGAGGGAAGATGTCTCTTTTCTGATGTTCTACAGTTTTTAAGTTTGGTTTCAGTGAGAATGTTAATGTCTTTTTAAAAAGCCTGTATGAATGTTTAAAAAGCCACAGTATTCCTATTGTCTGAAAACCTGTCTGTAAAAAAAAGTGTCTGTATGATTGTGTTAGTTCCACCCACTTCTCTGTACACAGAGTTGAAAGCCGTTTAACCCTTTGTAATCTTGCTTTGGTATTGGAAGTTTTAAGAATGTGTTAAAATAGTTATGTTAAGCTGGTAGAAAAATGGAGAAAAACAAAATGTTTTTTTTTAAACAAGTGATTACGTTTCAACCCAAGATTTAACTTTAGAGTCGTGGTTACTATAGCAATTTCCAAAGCAGTTTGATTTGATTTTTAAAAATTTTATCTGCTCTGTATTGAAGTACTAATCTATTAAATTGTGAAAAATCTGACTTACATTGTGACCACAGTGAACTTCTGGTTAAAAAATGGTTGGCAGTATTTGATTTGGAATGTTAAAACATTTGAGATGATTATCCTTGTTAAACATTTTGATTGTACTGGAAAATCTTGGGTTTGTAAACCTTCTTAAAAGAAACAATACTAAAAAGTTTGGAAACAATCTAAAATACTGTATTCTCTGATGAGAACAGACATGCTCGAGACTGGGAAATTATCTTGTACATGAATTGCGAGCACTTGTGTCTCTAATGTTACTACGCCATTGATGTGTAAAATGGAGAGAGGAAATTTGGAAGGTACATAGAATTAGGAAAAAAATGTTTCTATTGGGAAAGGTTTATCAAAAAAAAATTACGTAAAGTGTCGCAATTATGTGCGTCCGACAATATTTGCTTCTCCTTCTTACAAACCTGCAGAGGAGTTAACCCTTTACACTGTGGTTTTTTTTTTGTTCACCAAACAACTTTAGTATCACTGAATGAAATTTTAATGATATTGGACATTCTTAATTTTAAGTGAATATTTTCCCACATGCCAGAAAGGACAATGATGATTTGACAAATTAACTCCTTGGGCTCTTAAGCAGAGCTGCAATTCAAACACTCGAGAATGGAAGATCTAACTGAAGTTTAAGGGGATAATTGTTGTGTATCAAGAGAAATCTTTGTGTGGAAATAAAATTGAATATTGACAAAATCTGTCAGTGCAACACTACTGCAGTTTGGATTTGTGATGAGTTTAAATGATGAAATGGACTCGGGCACAATATAGCTGGTTATAAAGAATTAAAAAAAATATATTGATAACCTGGACCAAGTGGGAACCTTTGATCTATGTTTTCTATCTTTAATATTGGACAATAACGTTCATCCAGAGCTCAATATAAATAGTAATATTGGGATTGCAAGATAGTAACAGGAAAAGTACACCACCAAGTGGGAATTTCCGAACATTCTAGTGAAAATCAGGAAAGTGTAGTGAAGAATAGTAAACAGATAGCTTTCTCTTGGAGACATTTGTGTCCTTGCCTATGTACCTATTAATAAAGCTGCATTGATAGCCTGGCCATTACCCAAGACCTCGGGTCCATGCAGTGGGAAACGACTACAATCTTTTGATAAGATCACCTGAAAGTCCGAGAATGGCTTGTATTGGATGGCACGTGTGGCATGGTGAATGTGCATTGAAGAATCGGTCTCAGATATGCTCAGTTACTTGACAACAGCAAGACATGAAGTCGTTAATGTGGCTCAGGCAGTGAGACCATTTTTAAAGCATTGCCACATACTCCATCGAGAAACTATCTAATTAATTGAAGGCCAAGGAGAAATAAATTTCGTAAAAATTATCCACAATGGATGGATACGAGTAAAAGAGATCTGGAGAATCTTTTAAGTCCATGATTTGTTGATTAGATGTGAAACTTCAGCTTTCTTTACAATGTCTGTTTTCTTTGTCTGCATCATTGTCGCTCAAAATGTATGTACTTAGTCGATGTGCTAGTGATTGTGAGACTGAATTATAAACTTTGTTTTTACTATGTTTATAATTATTATTATAATTATGTTTTGTAACAAAGCGTGGGAAAAGCCAGTACGAATCCAGTATGAGTTGGTTTTGGTAGTGCCTCCTCTGTCACGACTACCTCAACTACCATGCTTTACAGGTCTAACAGGACCTGTTCCATTGGGCTTAATATATCAGCACACCCTTAGGTTTGTATTATTTCACACACTCTGGTAGGCCTCCAGCTTGTAATGATAGTGTATTTGATATATGTACCATGTGTAGCAAGACTTTGATGCATGAGACAATGTTTATGACTAACCAGCACTAAAGAGAAGATCTGAAGCAACATAGAGGAGACCCCAGGTAGAGTAAGAACGGGAAAGATAGAAACAGAGGCTACCCCAGCCAGGGTAGAATGGGAACACCAGAACAGTGAATTGAATTTGAGTAAGGGGTCGGAGGTTGCTCCTCCCCCTCAAAGGATTGGACTGTAAGAAAGGGAGAAATCGTAATTTCTGAGTCTCCCTATTAACTAACGACCAAATGGAGAAAGCAAAAAGCAGATAGCTTGGAATTAGCCAAAGTAGTCAAGAGTAGGTTGTGAGAAATCAATAAGGATATTGACTTCTCACAGTAAGGGAATGTAAGAAATAATTTAATCTAAAAGTAGGGGTTTAAATCCAAAGGATTTGCAAATTACAAAAAGGGATAATAAACGTAAAGAAAAAAGCTTCACAGTCCAGCAGCTGGGGATTGACTGTAGGAATGTAACCACATTAGATAAGGGCAGAGAGAGCAACCAGCTAATACAAGGACAACCTCCCTGGACATTAAATTGATAAGGCAGGGGGTGGGGATCAGCACAGGATGGTGGAAAAAACAAATACTCCTAGAGAAATCCAAAGTAAGACAGCATGGGGCCAGTGAAGCAATAACATGGCCTTAAGAAATATATCGAGACATTCAGCACAGAGATAAGAAAGGAACCATTGTCAGCTAGATGGGAAGGGACTGCCAGTGATACCCTCTCCCTGGTAATAGGATGGGTGAAGATGATTGACACCAGGTATCCACCAGCCCAGCGAAATACGAAATAAAGTATAAAAATGGACGACAGAGAGGGGAAAAGCAGGCAGTCAGGGGCAGAGGCTTTCTCAGGGTGGATTAATGCTGGCTAATGGCACCAACACCTCCTACAGCTTGAGGAAAACTCAACAGAGTTGATCGATGCCACAAGCTTCAGGGATCCACCAATCCGCGACCCCTGCTCTGCATCAAGTGAAGTAAAACTGGTCAGGGTGAGGTCGGGTGGAGATGCCCAGTGTCCTGTGGAGCATCAGTTGATTGCGGAGGTGGGTGTTATTGATGGTGCTGCTGCTGTTGGGTATGATCATGGTGGGATTCTGAGGACCAAGGTGAGATATTTCAAAGGGCACCGATGCTGATGTAATAGATGGCAGATAAAGTTGAGATGACAGAAGTGATCTGTCAATGGTGAGAGTGGTTGTTCCAATGAGGAGACGCTGGATAGAAAGTTTGTTCCACACATTTGCAACCTGCATAAAGCTCAATCTGCCTTCCAAATACAGTAAGCAATAGCTTCTGAGCTTGGAAAATGAACAGCTGTGAGATGGGAGCTTTTATAGCACATTTGCAGCTGTCATGTAATGAGATGATTCCATAGGCATTCAACTCCCAGCCTGCTTACATGACGTGATCCCCGAGCAGCGTGGACCCCGTAAATGACCTGGTAAACTCTGTAGGTGAGCTGAAAATAGTTCTTAATCTTTTGCTAATAAGATTATAATGACCTGAATTGCCGCCCCCATCGCTGCAAGTTGCATCTACTCAGTGCTGATAGACCCGACATTTTTTATAGACGCGTGGCAGCAGGTTGGCAGCAGGGTCCCAACCCATCATCAGAAAAAAAACACTTTTCCACCCGACCCAACACCGATCCGCCCGCAAAATTCCCCCGTGGTCTCTATGGCTTAGGATTTATTTTTTAAAATGGTATAGGAGCTCTATTGTGTATCCTATTTCTGTTTGGTGCTGTCTTTTATGCTGATACTGGATACAAAGTAGAAAATGTCCCATTGCAATCACAGTCATTCCTCAACTTGATGACGGGAAAGCTCAAACAATAAATAAACTGGAACAGAGCTGGTTATCCGTTTCAGTGTAGGTTGTTGAATTTTAGTCACGCGCGGCCTTCACTTCTAGAAATGACTGCTGGCTTTAGTCCCAGCTCATGGTTCAAGCCCTTGACCTCAGAGTTACAGAGGAAGATGCAACAGTCTGCACGGGATTGACAGGATGAAAGTCAGCGCAACAACAGCTGCTTGTGTGGGCATGATCTCTCAGCAAAATATTCGCCCAAACACTTGATTGCTCCTTTGTTGCATGCCATCGATATTTTATTTATTCATTGTTTCTTTCATGCAATTTCATCTATCTGTCCTCCATGTCTTCATTCTTTGATTTCAGATTTAAAGATACGCTCTCTCAAGTGGACTTAAAGGAACCCATGGCACTATTTTGAAGAAGAGCAGGGAGCTTATCTCCTGGTGTCCTAGCCAGTATTTGTCCCTCAACTAATATCATTACCGTGTTTCCTACATTATAACAGTGACTACACTTTAAAAAAAATACTTGATTGGCTGTAAAGTGTTTTTTGGACATCCTGGGGTCATGAAAGGCATTATATAAATGCAAGTCTTTCTTTCAATTATCCAGAAAGTCCTTTATAAGATAAATAGACTAACTTTATCAACGTAAAAGAATAAATTTACATTGATATAGTGCCTTATTACATCATCAGGATGTCCTAAAGCACTTCACAATCAACTCATTATTTTTGAAGTGTCGTCACTATTGCGATGTAGGCGAATGAAGCATCCATTTGAGCACAGCAAACAATAAATAAGATCAATGATCAGCTAATATTGGTCTTGTTGGTCGAGGGAGGAACTTTGGACAGGACACCATGACAACTCCCAGCTCCTCTTCAAATAACATCATGAAATCTTTTATATCCATCTTAACAAGCAAATCAGGCCTCAGTTTAACATCTTTTGCAACAGGCACCACCTGTGTACTTTATTGGAGTGTCAGGCTATATTCTGTGCCCAAGACTTGGAGTGGGGTTGGACACTTGACCTTCTGACTTAGAGATGATTATGCTACCAATTGAACATAGCTGGCAATTCCTTTATGCCCATGAGTTTCTGAAGGCAAATTAAAATGTTTCGTAACATCTATGGAGTGCCTTCAACATTGCTGAGATACACAAGTAGTAATCACTGCCATTGATGTGAAGACTACAGCCTTGCCATTCATGGGGAGGCGGGGAGGGAGTGGAGGGGGAGCCTTGGTCGTAGCAACTGGGAAACCCCGCAATACGGGTAACCCAGCTGAATGTAACGGCAGGACCTAATTTAAATTGTTTTTCCTGGATTTCCTGGGTGGTAGCCGGCCAGATTGAGAGGCTGGCTATCAGGTGGGAAGGATGCAGCTGCAAAGCAGAGAGGAGAGAGGGAGAGATTGTGGCGTCAAGGTGAGGGGGTGGGGAAAATTGAAAAGGCTGGAGATGAGATTGTAGCTGCAAGTTCGGGGGTCCGATCGCTGGAGGGGGTTTTCTGATTGCGGGAATAGAAGCAGGTTAGCTTGATGGGGCCGAGGGAAGCACTCCTGATCCTCCGAGTGTTCAAGCAGTGCTGGAAAGTCACTTACCTGCTGGATTTCGGGTGCCCTGGGAAACCCTGCCCTCACCATTAAAATTTAAAACTGTGAGAACATTTGAGGCACTTAGCCTCATTAGAATATTTAAATTACAGGCCTGGCTCTGGAGGAGAGATTAGTCACCCACCCTCCAACTCACCTCCGTTAAACCTTAGATGCGGATTGATATCGGGTTTCCACATTTTTAAATTTTTGCCTTACTCCCACCCTTCCTGGGGCTTAAAAATACCCCTTATACATGTTAGCTGCACTAAGAAGTGTGAGGAATAAGACTGGCCATTTGTACTTCAGCATCGTGGTCCCCACCAGTAGAACTGTAGTAGGACTTGTAATGTATTTGCTTCATGGGTTCTTTGCTTAAGAATTCAAAGCAACACTAGTAAGAACTAGTTGGTTTATTAGTCAAGGTTTAACAATCATATAACATATTACCAGTTCATCCATCAGGCTCACAACCACCTGCCTCATTGTGGATCCCCTGAACGCAACTGGCTGGGGTTCTATTGAGTCTTGTGAACATCATGTGACTGACTAAGCCACTCACAGCTCTCATCGTAGGCAGTCTCTCGGAATCGAAGAAGACTTGCTTCCACTCTGAAAACGAGTCCTTCGGTGACTGAGCAGTCCAATACGAGACCAGTTGGGCCAAGTGGCCTGTTTCGGTGCTGCACCTTCTATGTAATTCTATGTCTATCTAATGGGGTGATTCCATTGGCTGACATTTCGAGTTCACAGCCAATGGAATCACCCCATTCGATATACATAGAATATTCAGCACAGAAACAGACCATTCAGCCCAACTGGTCCATGCTGGTGTCCCTGTCACAGGTGCGGCAGACAGTCGTTGAGGGAGGGGTGGGTGGGACTGGTTTGCCGCAGGCTCTTTCCACTGCCTGCGCTTGATTTCTGCATGCTCTCGGCGACGAGACTCGAGGTGCTCAGCGCCCTCCCGGATGCACTTCCTCCACTTAGGGCGGTCTTTGGCCAGGGACTCCCAGGTGTCAGTGGGAATGTTACACTTTATCAGGGAGGCTTTGAGGATGTTCTTGAAACTTTTCCTCTACAAACC